>NC_000073.6:124938874-125631374 GCF_000001635.26 Mus musculus
TGAGGAAATTGTGGCTTTCCAAGAGAAGACATAAGCAGGGAAGCAGTGAAAATCAGGGTGGCTGGCATGGCTCTCTGCCTCCAGTCATTCCCTCCCTGAGGGCTGAGTTCAGTACCCAAGCCCCTTCTAGTTGGCCCTGAGTTCTAATCCTTTAAACACCTTACACTTGTTGAGCCTCAGCTATTGTGTTGTTCCTCCAGAATGCTGCCTTCAATACATCAAGGACTGAATCTCTGTCCATTGTGTTGTTGTTACATGTGCTTAACACACATTTCATACTTAATAAATATATACATAGATAGACAACCAAGTGAAGGAATTACTCCTCCTACCTACTGGATACTGCTGTGTTAGAGCTTGCTACAGGACATTGGACAGAGGCAACATTGGTAGAACCAGGGATCCCTAAACCTATGCTTCAGTCAGATTGACACCTCTCAGACAAATTTTGCGTGTTGGAGGGATGATCATAAGGTTTCATTGATAAAAGGGCTCTGCTGCTTTGAAAAATCTACCTTTGAAAGTCACTGCTGTCATGGGCAAAATTCAAAACTGTAAAATCATAAAATCTGGGGTGAAATCTTCCACTTCACTGGATGTTATGGCAAATAATTCCAAGATGGCCATGGTTGTCTGCAAAATCTTGTGCTCACTGCCTGCCTGCCTCCTGGCTCCCCCAGGCCCACTGTAAAGAGCCACACAGATCTTCTCTTGGGTGCCTCGGCTTCTCAGGATCTTTGGTAATCTCCTGTCCCTGTGACCCTGAAGACCATACTCTCCACCTGGCCTTCCCCTTCCCAGGCAAGCACTTCCCAGGCCACTAGCAATATCCCTGTAAAGTAAATCTCTCTAAATATCTTTTCTCTTGACATTAAGAAGTTGTGTTTCTCAAATTATGCCCATTGCCTATCTCATTTCATGTTTTCATATGGAGATGTGATGGCTTCGAGCTGTACTGGTTAGCTAAATGTCAATTTGACACAGCTAGAGATATTTCTCAGAAGAAAGAATCTTAATTGGAAAAGTGCCTTCATAAGAGTGGCCTGTAGGTAAGTCTGATATATGTTTTTGTTGAGGTAAATATTATTTGGGGGTTCCTATCCCAACTAAATGGTCTACATTTAATTCCCAAATAAAATACATAAACCTTTATTGATGATTGATGTAGGAGGGCACTTTGTGTGGTGTCACCCTTGGGCAGGTGATCTTAGGTTGTAGAAGAAAGCAGGCTGAGCAAGTCACGGGGAGCAAGCCAGTTAGCAACACTTTTCCACAACCTCTGCTTGGGTTCCTGCCTTCAGATATCTATCTTGAGTTCCTGCCCTGACTTCCTTGGATGATAGACTGTGTGCTGTAAGGTAAAATAAATCATTTCCTCTCCAAGTTTTATTTTGGTCATGGTGCTTTACCATAGCAATCGAAACTGTAACTAAGACTTGAACTGAGAGACTCCTCAATGGCTCTTGTGTTGAAGTCTCTAATGCAGCACTGTTCAGAGCTTGGGTTTGGGAAAGGGATCAGGAGAGCTCTGATCTCATCTGCCTAGTAGCCCATCAGTGGGCTCATAATTTGATAGGCCATTGGGAAGTAATGGAAATGGAGGAGATAGGGTCTAGTTGAAGGTAGCTTGTCACCAAGATGTGTTCTTAGGGACTGTGTTCTTCCCCTTTCCCCTGTTTCTTGGCTGTTTTCTTTTGCTCTGTCCGTCTGCCCTGATGTCTCACCTTGTCACAAACCCCGACACAACAGGGCCAAGAAACCACTGAATAAATCTATGAGAAAACAAACAAGCAAACAAACAAAACTTCCCTGCTTTAAATGTTTACTTTTAAAATCAGGTATTGTGGGGCTGAAGAGAGGAGTCGGAGTTGAAGAGCCCTGGCTGCTCTTCCAGTGGACACATCTTCAATACCTAACACCCATGTTGAGCAACTCACAACCAACTCCAGCTCCAGGCATGGCCTCCATGCACACCCACATTTGTGACATGTACACAGAGAGACACTGCGGCAGTTTGAATAGGTTTGGTCTCCATAGATTCATGTGTTTGAATGCTTGCACTATTAGGAGATGTGAACTCTTTAGAGGAAGTGTGTCACTGTGCAGGTGAGCTTTGAGGTCTTTTGTGCTCAAGCTCGGCCCAGTGTTGAAGTAGTCTCCTCCTCGCTGTCTTCAGATCAAGATGTAGAACTCTCTGTGCCATGTCTACCTACACGCTGCCATGCTTCCTGCCATGATAACAATGAACTAAACCCATGAAACTGTAAGCCAGCCTCAATTAAATGTTCTTTATAAGAGTTGCCTTGGCCATGGTGTCTCTTCACAACAATTAAACACCAACTAAGACACACACACACACACTACATAAAAATTAAAATTTCAAAAATCATGTACTGTATCATAACACAGTAAACTAAAACTATTCACACCACCAAGGCACTGGGTCTCCAGTGACTGCCATGCTTCCTGAAGTTAAGTAATTTCTCATCAATATTTGCTAATGGAATGAACACAGTTACACAGTATGTTCATGACCTACCCAAGCCTCAGCTTTCTCGTTTCCAGTTTGGGGGTGATGCTGACTACCTCTTAAAAAGTGGTGATGACTCCCCCATTGAAATCTTGTGCATTATCCCGAGTAGTAGGGAGCCCCATTAGTGTTATTCTGCTACCTGCCTGCCTGCCTACCACTGCTGGCCTCAGCAGCCAGCCAGAGGAGCCTGCTTGAAACTAAATTACATTCTAGACCCAGAGCCATCCTTCAGCTCTGAGCCTGACAGAAGCCTGCAATCCAGCCTGTCAGCCTTAAGCTGCCACGCATCTGAACACACAAACTGAAAAATTAATGTCCCTGGAAGGCATCGCCTCCTTCCCATAGACACCCCTGACCTTCTCGCCTCTCTGCACAGCAGCAGAGGCTGCTGCCTGGCTTTGCCGACTCAGTACACCACCACAGGCCTGCAGGGCTAGCAGGAGAGAGAGGAAGGATGCAGAATTCTTTTTATATGTGTGAGGAGCAAAAGGCCCTGGTAGCCACACTGAGACCTCATTAACCCCATGTGGGAACCAGAGGGTAAATTTGGGAAGACAGTGAAGACTCAGGTAACTGTATATTCGTTGTTAGAGCCCTGTAACCATCCCTGACTCCATAGCTAGTGGCTTCTGACAAGGCTCAGAAAGGAGACATTAGGCTAGGGAGAGAAAGAGTCCCTGGTCTGCTGGGGTAAGGGATAGAGAAACTCTGTTGTTTCATAATGACACTCTTATAGTGTCTTAGGGGCATCAGGAACATTTGTGACCTTGAAAATGGTCATCAGATGACAATTCCACAGCAAATCTGCATGTGGGATTTCAGAGGTAGGCTCAGAATTTTATATTGAACTTGTATGTTGGACTGGACCATCATAAGAGACCTAGACACTTATTGTATATCCTCTGACTATGTCAATGGAGACCAGTATTTTGTATCTAGCTGCCTAAAGTGTCCACAATAGTATTTCATAAATGCATGCTCTCAGAATGTACCTCCAGCCTGCCCTTCAGAGCCACTCAGTTCATAAACACATGGGGGTTAAGAGTCTGCCATATGCAAGAGAGATGGCTAGTATACATGAGTGTGGTAGCCAGGTTTGTGCGATGGTATCAAATACTTGACATAATCAACTATAAAGGAGATGTTCTTTCTGGTCCACAGTCTTGCAGGTTCCAAGTCATGACCATGCTTAGCCTCACTGAGTTTTTGGCCTGTGATGAGACAGTACATCATGGTTGGAATGTATGGCAGAGAAAGCCATTATCCTCTGCCAATCAGGAAAAGGGAGAGAAGGAGAGTAAAGGTCCCACAGTCCTCTTCATGGCTTGCCCCAATGACCTAGAAACCTTATAATTGACCCTGCTTCTCAGAAGTTCCACCATCTCCCAGTCATGCCAAACTGGGACCAAACTCTAGTACATGAGCATCTGGGAAAACATTCCAGATCTGAACTATTGGAGTCTATTTGACAAAGTTCTGGGATGTCAGGATAGCTGCTTACCCATTGTCCCCAAGCATATCTGTGCAATTAGCATGGGAACTGATGGGCAGAAGGGAAGAGAAGTCCAGCTTGTCTTGGCAACACCCATCTCAGAGAAGGAAGAAAACCCAGACGGTAAAAGGAAAACTGGTTGGGTTTGCCACCAGCCTGACTTCACGAGCTAGAATACCTCCTCCTCCTTTATCATTCCTGGTTCTCAGGTCTTTTGAATTGGAGTATTATCGGTCCTCTGACTCTCAACTCTTCAAACTATACCACCAGCTCTCTTGAGTTTCCTCAGCCATAGGCAGCAGATTGTAGAACTTCACACAGCCCATAACAAATGAGTCAATTCTTCATAATAGATTTAAGTGATCTATTAATCTAGGGTATATGGATTAGTTACTTTCTACATAGTGGCCGGACCTGGCCTGGGACATCAGGATCATAGAGTAAAGAGGCTCAAGTCTTGCAACAGTGGCAGGAAGCATGGAATGACAGGAAGTGGCAAGGGACAGTAGTCCCTAGGGACGTGTTCTCAGTTTCTGACAGCTATGCCTCACCTCCCAAAGCTTCCACAACCTACTAAAATACATTATCAGCCAAGGACCACACTTTCAGACATGTGAGCCTGTTGGGGACACTTTGTATTAAAGATGAATGTGTGTGTGTGTGTGTGTGTGTGTGTGTGTGTGTGTGTTCACATAAGTATGCTGTGTGTTGTTGTATTTCTCTGGATATATATATATATATATATATATATATATATATATATATATATATATATAAAACATATGTATATATATGGTATATATAGAGAGGGTAGTTAGGAGTTTGGAATATGTGTTTAGGGAGTGAACCTTTATATTTCATCTCTGCCCTGTTCCCACTGCCTTCTCCATACTTTTGCTTCCTCAGTTTCAACACAGAGTACAAGAGGAAGCCTTCTTGAAGCTTCAGGAAAGCTGAAATAAACTAATGTATTGAATAAACCATCCATTACAACACCTGCCACATACTGAGTTCCATCCATGCCAGGCAGCCTTGAAATGGGGCAGGGGTAGGAGGCTCAATACAGGACCATCCACATCCAGGCTTGCAAATTACACACCCATTCTTTGGAGCAGATTCAGTCTACACTTAGACTAAGCCCACTCTCCCCACTGACAGGAGCATGCTGGGGCAGGTGGGAGGAAACTGAACATACAGAGCATCAAAATGCTGTATCGATGGGCACACGTCTCCCTCTATGTTTCAGTTACTAAGATTATTGTTCAAGGAACCCAGCACTTTAACATTGTTAGAGAGCTCTTATTTTGTGTTTTCTTTACTTCAGAAACAGAAGCAATTCTTTTCCATAATCTGTAATAGGTCCCAGTACAAGAGTCAATTAAAAGCCCTCTGCTTGATTATGGGATGGATCCCTGACACCATTGAATACACTAGCAAGATTTTTGCTGAAAGGACCTTGATATAGCTGTCTCTTGTGAGACTAGGCCGGGGCCTAGCAAACACAGAAGTGGATGCTCACAGTCAGCTATTGGATGGATCACAGAGCCCCCAATGGAGGAGCTAGAGAAAATACCCAAGGAGCTAAAGGGATCTGCAACCCTATAGGTGGATCAACATTATGAACTAACCAGTACCCCGGAGCTCTTGTCTCTAGCTGCATATGTATCAAAAGTTGGCCTAGTCAGCCATCACTGGAAAGAGAGGTCCATTGGACATGCAAACTTTATATGCCCCAGTACAGGGGAATGCCAGGGCCAGAAAATTGGAGTGGGTGGGTAGAGGAGTGTGTGGGGGAGGGTATGGGGGACTTTTGGGATAGCATTGGAAATGTAAATGAGGAAAATACCTAATAAAAATATTTTTTAAAAAAAGTCCTCTGCCATGTCTGTGGTGCGATCTGGACAAGGACAGTTTTCAGAGTATCAAAGGTTCAGGTCCATAAAGAAGATGTGGAGAGATAAGTGGTTGGTGTGAAAGACAGAAAGTGCCTGGAGTGTAAGGTCACTAGGCCTCTCATTCTTTAACAAACTTGACCAGCTTGTGGCCTCTGAATATCCGAGACCCAAGCTGATTTCCAATAGTAGAGTGATAAGTGTTCCAAGGAGGGAGATTAACTCCCTTTTGATCCCTTTCTTTAATCAGGTCAAAAGAGGGAGCGAACCAGGGCCAGTCTCCTGTGAAGAAAGTTTCAACTTAGAGACGGCTGCAGCTTGAACACAGCTCTGTGTCAAGCCTGGCTGTGAGGCTGATTGCTTCCCTTGTGCCTGCCTCTCTTAAAAAGGGATTGCCATTAACATAGGAATATACCATAATTAGCCTCCAAATGATGACACCATTGCATACACTAGCAAGCGTTTGGTGCAAGGACCGTGATATAGCCGTCTCTTGTGAGACTAGGCCGGGGCCTAACAAACACAGAAGTGGATGCTCACAGTCAACTATTGGATGGATCACACAGCCCCCAATGGAAGAGCTAGAGAAATTACCCAAGGAGCTAAAGAGATCTGCGACCCTGTAGGTGCAACATTATGAACTAACCAGTACCCCGGAGCTCTTGACTCTAGCTGCATATGTATCAAAAGATGGCCTAGTCGACCATCACTGGAAAGAGAGGCCCACTGGACAGGCAAACATTATATGCCCCAGTACAGGGGAACGCCAGGGCCAAAAAATGGGAATGGGTGGGTAGGGGAGGGGGGGCGTGGGAGGCTTTTGGGATAGCATTGGAAATGTAATTGAGGAAAATATGTAATAAAAATAAATAATTAAATAAATAAATATTTTTTAAAAACATAGGAATATACTTTTAGAAAGTTCCAGTGGTTGTGTTTAAATGGCTTCCCTCTTCTTTGGTGATGAAGTGGCCTTTTGCAAAGAGAGTTTCATTCTGTTTATGTGTGCATGCATGCATGTGTGCGTGCAATTGAGAGAGAGAGAGACAGAGAGAGACAGAGGGGGGGGCAAACACAGTACATGTGTGATAGTATGTGTGGAAACCAGAAGTCAATGCTGAGTGTCTTTTTCTATTCTCCACCCAATGTTTTCAGACAGACAATCTCTCACTGAACCTGCAGCACATAAGTTCCTCAGTGGCCAGCACTCCTGGGATCCTCCTCTTCCCAGCACTGGTTATAGTTACACCCTGCAATGCTGGCTTTACTTTGTTTATGTGGGTACCAGGGCTCAGACTCGATCTTCATGCTTATATGACAAGCTCCTTCCAATTGAGTAATCTCTCCAGCTCAATAATACTACTCCTAGAGGAGATATTACTTCTAAATAAAATCCCCAATACTATGAAAACAGACCCAAACAACTTATCTATTATATATATATATATATATATATATATATATATATATACCAATGAAGCACAGATTCTAAAATTAAGGGTGAACACAGAATACATTATCAATAGCCATGCAAGTAGGATCTCCCAGGTGGTGAGAAGGGACAAAGACCGGCACATAAAGATTAAACAACTGTTTAAAAGATTCATCTGATCTTAAAGCCCATAGCATCCTACCTCATCCTTGGAACAAAGTAAGTTTCAGGGCAGCATTTGTAGTATGGACTCTCAGTAGCTCCACCCCATAGTGGGAATAAGGCTGAAAGCTCAGACTGACGTGCATGAGGCAATACCAGAAGGCAGCCATCCACACTCAGCTCCCTGATGTGTCCAAGTCCCCTCACACCATGCCAAAATGCTCTTGGACATGTCTGTCCCTCTCTGCAAGGCCCAAATCTGTTGCCACCCCCCCATCTGCAACTTCACACACAACTACTCACCCACACTGCCCAGTGTAGCCAAGCCAACCCAGAACACCCCAGTTTTAGGCCAGAAAATCCAGGGCCCTTTGCACTTTTAGAAAGAGAAAAAAAATCATGATAATTGTTGAAAGAGAAACAGCTACTGTCCTCAGGAGACAGTCTGTGACGGAGAGGAATGAAGAAAAAACAAAGATCGGAGAAGAGGGGAGGGCGAGATAAAGAATGTACGAGAGAGCAGAGAAGTGAAGAAAAAAAATAAAAAAGAACAGAGAGAGCTGGAGAGAAGAGGTCAGGGGGAAGGCTCAGGAGACAGAGGAAACAAAGAAACACCTGAGAGATGGCTCAGAAAATCAGGGCAGAGGAAAGAAAGGAAAACATAGACCGAGGCAGAGAACAAGGGAGAAGGGGGTGGGGATGAAAGCCATTCCCTGTGTGTGTGCACATGCATATCCATGTGCACACACTCTCTGGTGGATGGGTTTGTTTGTGATGTGTCCCCCTGCATGGATCCTGGGAGCAGCCATCCTCGCAGCATTGCCATCGCACTGAGCGCTGAGGCAGGGCCAAGGCGATGACTATCAGACAGCTGCTCTGTAGAAGAGTTAGTTCCCAAGGTAAAATTGATTTTATGTGTTTGTTTGCTCCGACCTTGAGTTTTTCCCCATTGCAATGCCTGAGAAGCAGCATCAGATATACAAGGAGATACAAACATATCAGAGTGGCAGTGAGCAACAGCCTCAAACAGGAAATAGCCCTGGCCCTGAGCACCTGCACACCTGAACCTGGGCAGCTACACAAGGGTCAAAGTCAGCCTAGGGGACCACAGGCTGTGATGCACCTGAAACAATGGGGACATGTGTTAAATCAGGGCGACTGACTCCAAGGACAATAGGAAAAACAGAAGAATAGGTATAGAAAAGGCAGACAAGAAATAAGCAAAGAAGCATGGCATGGCCCACAGAGAGCAGTGATCAAAGGAAGCTGTGTAATAAGAGTATATCTGCTTCATTATCATCACCACCACCTTCATCACCATCACCACAATCATCATCACTGTCACCATTACCACCATCATCACTACCACCATCACCATCATCACCACCACTACTACCATGACTGTCACGATCATTATCACTGTCACCACTACCATCAACATCTCCATCTTCACTACCACAACCATCATCACTGTCACCATCACCACCGCCATCATCACCATTACTACCACTACCATCATCATCATCACTCCCACCACAATCACCATCACTGTCAGCATCACCACTACCAATATCACCCCTGTCATCACTGTTACCATCAACATCAGCAGCATCACCACCACAATCACCATCACCATCACCACTGCCTCCGCCATCATTGTCATCAACACCATCATCATCCCCCATCCTGTGACCTTAATTCTGGATGCATTTATGTCATTTCATCACCACATTGAGGCTATGTCTTGCACAAATGATAGTCTTACTCTATAGGTAAGGAAAGTGGGGCTTGAGGCCATAAAACTACTCTATAGAATGGAACTTGAAACGAGACCTTTCTAGTGCTCATCCACCCTTGCAACAGTTTCTCTTTGATTACCTTTGGCCTCAGAATATGAAATTCAGGGTAGTAAGCTTACTTATAGATAGCAGAGCCTAAGCTAGACATTGCATCATTCAAGGCTGCCTATGTAGGGTAAGGAAGGTTAGACTAATGAAAGTTCTCAAATGCTTCCAGGAAAGCAGAGGGCTGTTGTTTAGGATGGTCTTTTCATTATCAGAAGTCTTCAGACACTGCTTTGGAACAGGCATAAAGGCAGGGCTAAAGTGTGTATGAAGGAGGTGGCTTTTCCCATCGGGTTTCAGGGAACAGATATGAAGAAGAGCCAAAGGGAAATCATGCAATCATGCAGCCACGGCTGAAAGTTGAAAGAGCACTTGGCTCAAGGCATGCAAAGGTCCTAAACTGCCAGTTAGGCACCTCCATGACAGCAAGACTCCATCTAGTGGCTCATCTCCAAATGGAGGCCCCTTGTCTAATCAGAGAGAGGCTCAGGGACTGGGATTGGCCATGCCTACAGGAAAACTGGAAGGAGTTTCAGCTCATCAAGATTGGAAAAGATGAGGGTTTGAAATCAGAACCAGTCACTTCTGTCTTCACAATACCGAAACCTCTAAAGAGTTTTTGACATAGGAACAACTATATTTAAATAAAGTATTATATTCAAACACCATTAGAAACATCCGAGGTCTTGCAGGGAACCAGACTAAATATGAGATAAGGTTGTAGGAAGAGAGAAGAAGAAAGCAAGACACTGGCTGATGTAGTCCAGGAGCTGTGAAAAGATACTTCATATTCAGGGAAGATGGGTGTAGCTGGATCTCAGCTGAATAAAAGCTTAGAAGATAGTGAGCAGAGGAAACTGGAGATAACAGGTTGAACACTGCATTAGCTATTTTTGTTGTAGTTGTGAACAAACACATAGAAGAACAACTTAGTGAATAGAAGATTAATTTTGCTCACAGTATCAGAGGTTTCAGTCCAATGGCACAAATCACATCACAAAAGACACGAAGCAGAGGAGCAGTGCAACAAGAAGCAACCAGGGCAAGGTTATACATCCCAAGGACAGTTACCCAGTGATCGGCTACCTCCAATCAGGCTCTAAGGGTTCTGTGTTTTTGTAATCTATTCAAACTCGGAATGCAGGAAGAAAATAAACTGTTAATAAAGTCAGAGGCCTCATAAGGTTATCATCTCTGGAAATACCTTTATAGATGCATGATTGCATTTACTAATGACTTAGGGACCAATCCAATCAAGTTAATGGCCAAGATGAACTATCATAGGCACAGATTGTAGAAGGTTCCTTTAACCACCCATGAGATCTCCAGGCTTCGCTTCCCATTCTTCACCACCCTCCAATTACATGAGAGTCCTTGAAAGGCAGCCTTCCAAAGGTCTATGTAGAATGTTTTCCCTCTGGTGACCAGATTGATCGCATTTGAAGAACAAGGACTTAACAGCCTTCCAGGTTCACCTCTTTGTCTTGTGATCTCAAGTTTCCAACTCTCTCTCTCTCTCTCTCTCTCTCTCTCTCTCTCTCTCTCTCTCTCTCTCTCTCTAATTATAACTCTCTTTTGAACAGTCCATTCTCATACCATGTCATTTTCAAACAGAGTCAGGCCTTGGGAACAATGCATTAGAAGTAGGGTGCATGCCTGCAGTAGAGACATTATTAACAAAAAGAATTTTGAAAACCCTTCCTATTCACCAATAATGCATTTGTGGAGCAAGAGATGGGATGTCTAAGACTCTGGAGGATAAATGATAAACAGACCTCTTTCACATCAGTGAAACAGAAACTACTGAGAAGACCTTTGAGAGGCCCCAGAACTTTCTCTCGATACACAAGGACAAGAAACAGGTTGAAATCTTTTGTTTTGTTTTGTTTTAGAGACAGGGTTTCTCTGTGTAGCCCTGGCTGTCCTGTAACTCACTTTGTAGACCAGGCTGGCCTCGAACTCAGAAATCCGCCTGCCTCTGCCTCCCAAGTGCTGGGATTAAAGGCGTTTGCCACCACCGCCCAGCTAACAGGTTGAATTCTTAAACATGCTAAAGCAAACAGTTTCTCCAGGATAATCTAAGGGACATCTGGAATAGGGGAGCATAGACGTCATTAGCAATGTTTCTGTCCCTGTGATCTTTGTCATCATTTGAATTCAGACACTAGATATAACTCAAAGAAATACCCATGCTAAGCATAAATACATAGTGAACCTGAGTAGGGTACTGCCTGGTTCTCAGAGAAAACACAAGAAAAGGTATTGGCTGCTCTCCTGAGAACTGGTCAGGGCAATGGCCTGGGAGTAAGGGGTAAAGTAAGAAGCCTGCAGGTTGGTCTGAGACACAGGAAGCTAAATAAACATTGGGTCGGCCATGTTGATAAAGACAACAGCAGGTGAAGGATTTCTTCTTGATATCTCTTGGAGCAATCTAGATGGCTTGGTCTTTTATATGAAAAGAGGTTTCAATGGATAGTTGTCTGGGCTCCACCACCCGAGACTGTTGAGTGAAGAGAAGCTGCTTATGACCTTATGTTTGTACTGCTACGGATGAGAAATGTGGCTTCTGAATTAATTATAAGCAGGGCTATTCTTGCAGTGGGTTATTGGAGTCTCTGACAGTCTAGTTTTTATTTTCTTTTGGGTGCCTATCTCTAAGCTTTGGCAGGCTCTTGTATACATGTGACCTACCCAGCCTTGGGCTTCCTAGCATGTGTCCTCTCAAAGGATCTCTCTAAGGCCTTCCCAGCACTTCTCCATTTTCCCTCTGTTTCCCTTCTTTTCAAATGTTTTCATTTCTTCCCTCCTGTCTCCTCAGTGAGAATCTCATATTCCATTACCCAATGATTGACATGTAACAGGCCACGACTGAAACACATGTGACACAGACAGTGAGCTTACATTCCAGCTAAGACAGAATAAGAATGAATTAATAACTAAAGATCCTGTGTAGCTCTCTGCAAAAATAAAATGCCCTCAGAAGTGGCACTGGGAATTGGGTTAGGTTACTAATGAAGAGTTGTTTCTTTAGGCAGGCTGAGAGGATGGATTAAATGTAGACAGGAGAATATTCTGGAGTCTCAAGTATAAAAATACTTCAGACATAGAAGTCTAGCTGATATAATGACCCAAAGTGGATTGCATCAGTAACCTGTTTATCTATCAGCCCACCCAGAGGGAAAGAAATGCCCTTGTTCTAAGCACAAAACTAAAGTCATTGCAAAGCTGGAGCAATGTAGCCTCAGTACCTTTGAGCACAATACCCACTGGGCATGGAACATCACTATATAACAATTCTTGTCTATGGGAAATACATGGTACAACAACTGTGTTTTTTTAAGCTACTGATCCTAAGCAAGCTATGCTAATAGCTCTGTTTCCTCTCCAAATTCAGGCTTTAAATACATCCACTCAGCAGAAGGAAAACAAAACCACCTCTCCATTTCCTGGGTTCTTTTGTGTCCTCCAGACCAGCAAGGTTATTTTTTAAAGAAGACTCACAACCATTGAGCCGTGGATTTGACATAAACAAATGTATTTGGAAGCCAGCATAGACCCATCATCTCTGTTCTAGCAAAACAAAGAAAGGACTCAGAAAGGTCTGCTCACACTACAGAGATGACTGGCCATCTCTGGCCATGCTCTGCTAGACAGGCTCAGACAGGGGTCTCTGGCTACAGACCTGACACTTGTTCTCTCAGCTAAGTGAGTAATGAACCCTAGTACTGCTCACACAGTCAAGGAACATACTGCCAAGCAGTAACCGCATGGAGAATTGCTTGACAGTGCCAAGAATTAAGGAAAAAGCAGAATCAAGCTCTTTGACCAGTCTTTGTACCATTTTATTACAGTCTAAAGCAATCCAACTGTGGTTTAGCCAAGAGCAGAGCAGGCCCAGCATGGAGGAACTCTTAGGTGGTTGCAAACAGGCTGAGCAACCAGTTTACCAACAACTCACTTGCTGTATGCTGAACATTTAGAAAAATTTCCTATTGTCCTCAACACCTTATGAGGCAAAAAGAAATTTACAAATGGATGTAATTAAAATTCTCAGACCTGTTTTAAAGAAATCTTCTCCAAGGCTGGAATCGTGACACACTGAACAAGACCCTCTGGGTGCCAGGATTTGTTATTGGAAATACAGGATAAACTTGAGGACGTCCTGCAGTTTCAGAAACCCCCAGACATTAATTTTAGTCACAGTTGGCTGCACCGCATCAACCCATAAACACCTCTCCACTTTCAATTAACATTGCTCTGTCTCCTGTCTAGCTGAATATTATATTTAACTAATTTAAGAGGATTGGTAAAGAGAGTTTTCACACTTCACAGGAAAACATAATGGAATAATTATACCTCTACCTGCAAAAGGCATGAGAATATTACATAAGCAGCCTTCAAGGCTTCCCAGGTAAACTGGATTCCCGTGTTTCCTGTCTAGGGCTTGCTGTCTGAACCTTTTGCACACACATATTTTCTTTTCACCTTATTGAACACCCCATTCCCATGTTGTATTGTGAAATGTTCAAATGCTGGACAAAATTCTTTCTTTGGTATTTTTGCTCCTTCCATGAAGGGCCATGAGGGGTCTGCTCTCATCTGGGCATCACCTTCAATGGAAATGTGTTGTAATAGATATTTGGTAAGCTGAATTATCCCACAAAGCCATAAGAGGTGAATCCAGTGTGCAGAGTGAGAGGCAGAGGAGACAAGATGAGAGACAGAGGGAAAAAGGGAGGAAGGAAGGAAGATAGGGAGGGAGGGATGGAAGGAGGGATGGAGGGAGGAAGGCAAAGAGAATTCAGAAAGAAAGGAAGGAAGAGAGAGAGAGAGAGAGAGAGAGAGAGAGAGAGAGAGAGAGAGAGAGAGAAAGAAAGAAAGAAAGAAGGAAGGAAAGAAAAGAAAGAAAGAAAGAAAGAAAGAAAGAAAGAAAGAAAGAAAGAAAGAAAGAAAGAGAAGAAAGAAGAAGAAGGAAGGAAGGAAAGAAAGAAAGAAAAAGAAAGAAAGAAAGAAGAAGGAAGGAAGGAAAGAAAGAAAGAAAAAGAAAGAAAGAAAGAAGAAGGAAGGAAGGAAAGAAAGAAAGAAAAAGAAAGAAAGAAGAAGGAAGGAAGGAAAGGAAAGAAAGAAAGAAAGAAAGAAAGAAAGAAAGAAAGAAAGAAAGAAAGAGAAGAAAGAAGAAGAAGGAAGGAAAGAAAGAAAGAAAGAAAGAAAGAAAGAAAGAAAGAAAGAAAGAAAGGGGAAGGAAGGAAGGAAGGAAGGAAGGAAGGAAAAGGAAGGAAGGAAAGAAAGAAAAGAAAGAAAGAAAGAAAGAAAGAAAGAAAGAAAGAAAGAGAAGAAAGAAGAAGAAGGAAGGAAGGAAAGAAAGAAAGAAAAAGAAAGAAAGAAAGAAAGAAAGAAAGAAAGAAAGAAAGAAAGAAAGAAAGAAAGAAAGGAAGAAAGGAAGAAAGAAAGGAAGGGGAAGGAAGGAAGGAAGGAAGGAAGGAAGGAAGGAAGGAAGGAAGGAAGGAAGGAAGGAAGGAGAAAAAACAGGCTCATCTACAGGAAGAAAGGCCATGTGCCAGCAGAATAGAGTACCATAGCCCAGACATCCGGGTGAGCTCTGTGTTACTTGTGAAATAGAGTACTAGGAAACCAGAAAGGGGCCAGATTTCAAGGTACAACATAATGCACAGAGTCACAGCCACAGCAGCATTACTGAATCACAACACATTTGGGCTGGGGGAGAGGTGCACATGGTGGAAGGTTCTTCATGGCTCAGGGCATGGTGCTTGAAACAATGAATATCATGCTGTCTGGGAGCCAGAGAGGGTTCCCTCTGCACAGAAGGCTTTGTGCAGGTCTCCTCTATCCCCCTTTATTCCACACAGGCCATCAACCCACTTGATCCTCTCTAGAAATGTCAGACATCTGTATGCCTTACTAACTCCCTGGGCACCTCTCAGTCCAATCAAGGAGAAGATCAAGGTTAACCATCTTATTCATGAATGTCTGGGCAAAGCTGACAAGGTGCCTCCTACTTTAGTGCCATTGCTTAGAGTTTAGAGTCTTTCTGGTGCTTACCAGAATTCAGAAAGTAGGACATGAAACATTCTGGATCACAATTCTGGATTCTTGAGCTGTGTACACAGAATGTTAAGTGGTCCCCTTGCTCTGTGCTTTCACTTTCACTGAGTTCCTAAAGCACAGAGATCGTGGTCCCCAGCACAGATTAAAAGCCAAGGGAAACATGCAGCTAGAGAACTAAGACCTCATGCAGCTCTACATCTAAGATGCTGGTGGCCTCTTCCCCTACCCTCATCTGCACCACCATTGATGAGGGTGTGCAGAGAGTGTGCAGAGGGTGTACAGACTGTGCAGAGATTGTGCAGAGGGTATGCAGAGGGAGTGTAGAGGGTGTGCATAGGATGTGCATAGGATGTGCACAGGATGTGCACAATGTGTGCACAGGGTGTATAGAGAGCATGCTGAGGATGTGCAGAGGGTGTGCTCAGGGTGTGCAGAGGTGTGCAAAAGGTATATAGAGAGGGTACTAAGGGTGTGCAGAGGGTTGCAGAGCGTGTTGAGCAGGGGAATGTGCTGAGGGCATCCTGAGGTATGCTGATGGTAGGCAGAGGGTATGTAGAGGGTCCAACAATTTGCTGGGGGTGTGCTGATGGCTTTCTCATGGTAAGCAGAGGATGTGCTAAGAGTATAAGCCGGCATGAGGGCTCTGCCCACTGAGGAAGTGACTCTTGCCTGTGGTATACTTCATTATACACCAAGGATACCACGGCAAGAAGATATCATTCTGGCCTAAAAAAGAATCGGTGCTCAGGGTCAGAGCCACTGAAGAATAAAATAGAGTCGAAAATTGATTTCCTAACACAGAAGGGAATGTTGACATAATTACAGTTGAAATACAGAGATAAGGCTGTGAGATCAAAGTATTTAGAATCAGGTATTAGGTGATCAGATGGAGCAAGGACAAACCAGTGGGGAGATAATTGATGTAGCTGTAGCACAGAGCCCAACAAAACCACCAGGAAAAAGAATTACATATTCTTCTAAATACATTAGAAGAAAAATGCCTACAATTAGACAGAACTGAGTCCATAGAATGAGAACACACATTCCATTCCAGGAAGAGCTGATGTAAGCAGACAACTATAGCACATACCTTACACCTTACAAGGTTTCAACACAAAGAAGGCATTTCACTCTATAAGCCAAAAATAATAAAATAAAATAAAATAAAATAAAATAAAATAAAATAAAATAAAATAAAATCACAAGGTGAAAGAAAAGCTGAAGTAAGACAAAACTTTATCATTCACAGTGAACATGAAAAAGAAAATGGAGCAATACTCACATAGGCATGAGATGGATCTGTAATTCTAGAACATTCTGTGACATCATTGACCACAACAGGGACAATGCTACTCCTGGATTTATCCGAAACAAAAGTGTGACAGCACAGATTCTAGGCTAGGTAGGGAGGAACACGCCTATAATTCCAGAACTTGGAAGGCTGAGATAGGAAGATAATGAGTTCAAGGCCAACCTAAAAGGCACAGAGAGAACTTGTCTAAAAAATAAAAGAAGAAGAAAGAAAGAAATCAAAACACCCCCCCCCTCAGTTAGAGCACAAGGAGAAATTGGAGGAGGTGGAACTTCAGTGGACAGCCTTCTTAGCACTGAGTCTAAGCAGATGCTGTGACATCAGCATTCCAAGAACAAAGTAAGTTAAATAACAGTGAAGTCCAACTAAAGGTGTAACTAACAATGCAAGAGAGCTGGAGACAAGGAGTTAGATAAACAAGTGTTGCTTTCCCCCATCCTTCATTTATAGTGCTTAGGAGTAAAATGTAGAGTTAGTGAAGAAACTAACTGCCAGTGTCTTCATCCTTAACTTTTGTGTGGCTCCGATGAGGAATGATACATTATATAGGAAAGAATTACATTTGAGTGAATTCTTCAGCTTACCTTCAATTGCCTAAATCCTGCTCTGTGAATTCTGCTGTTCATTGCACTGTTGCCCACAAGGAGAGGGACCAGAAGACCAGTGAGCACCCTGCCAGCCGCCACCGCAGCAGGGGCAGGGCCACTACTCTAACTCCAAGTCTGAGGTTTCAGCTGCCACATAACCTGACTTCTCAAGCCATCACAGGAACTGTGCTCAGTGGAGTGTGGCAGTCTGAGGCTTGTGAGGACGCCTCACACAAGAGTGTTCCTGTCACTCATACTCCAGTGGAGTGAGGGCCTGCCCACTCATCAAAATGGGATGAATTCCAGGAACGGCCATGAAAAACAGGCCCATTCCCAGCCTCCACCCTCCATCAGCACACCCCGTTTTCAGGGGGCAAGGACCAGCATCCACCTTCACTGATCACTGCTGAGTTGCTTCAATAGTTCTGGATCTCATTTTAGATTCAGAGAGCTTCCCCTCTGCAAGGGCAGTCTCTGTGGGCAAGCAGTGACCTACACAGCAGGAAGGCCTGCAAGATCTTTCTGTACAGTTTCAAGCATCCAGACCAGCAGAGGTGCCATCTCTTACTCCACGGGAAGCAGGTCTTCTGTGGAGTTCTCTGGTAAGTTAAAGCTTCAGAAGAAAGGAAGGAAAGAGGGAAGGGAAAGGAGGTGGGGAGGAAAGGAGGAAGGGAAGATAAAGAAGAAAGAGAGAATGGAGAAAGAGAGAAAGGGGAAGTGAGAGGGGAGGGGGAAGGAGGAAAAGGCGAACTGAGAGAGGAGGGGGAAAAGGAGCAGAAGGGAAGAAGAGGAGAGATAAAGGAGAAAGGAAAGAAAGAGAAGCAGGCAGAGGGGAAGGGGAAGGAATAATCCCACCTAGAGCTGATTAATGTATTGTGAAGACAAAATTGGAGGAGGATCCTTGAAGATGTAATTAAACCAGGGATCTTCAAAAACATCACATTGGGTTAGGAGGGCCCTAGATTCATCCTGATAAGTAGCCTTAGGAAATAAGAGCATTTGATATCTGAAGAATTCTATGAAGGCTGAATTAGAGGCTGGAGTACACCCTAGTTGGGCAGGGATCCCAAGAGCCACCACGGCCAGGGACACGAGGCTTGGGGAGGAGTCGTCCTTAGAGCCAACAGCAGGAGTTTGCCCTTAACTTGAACGTCTTCCGCAACTAGGAGGAATCAAACCTCTATTGATTTTGCTCTACCTCGAGGAACAGCATTATGGTACCCATGGTAATTTTATACATTCTTCATGCAACAAGTCTGAGTCTGCTCTCTTAGTGACTCATGCTTGCAAACATGGTTAAGTTTGGGATGCAGCATGATGATATCCATGGGAACTTAACACATTCTCAGTGCAGCAAGGCACCAGTGACTCATGCCTGCAAACATGCAATGTTTCTCTAAGGATCTGCACCATGGCTCAGGGAGGCTGAATTCAGCACTCCACACAACGTAAGTGTGAGGAAAAGTCATGGGACCCCTGCTCGTTGTGATTGGCCGGCAAAGAAGGTGAAAGTGTGATCTGGACCCAGCCCCATTACTTACACTACTAAGCAGTAGAACAAAGCTACCACATGCCATTGCTGGGCCTCTGATAGCTCATCTTAACAACTGTTAGAACCTGCACTATTTCAGCAAACTGTTATAAAGATCAAATTAGAGGTTAGGTATCAGAGTTTAAGGCTTGTGATTTTAGTGCTACCAAATAGAACAAAGAATTCCAGATTTTTTTAAAAAATATTTTTATTACGTATTTTCCTCATTTACATTTCCAATGTTATCCCAAAAGTCCCCCATACCCTCCCCCCCCCACTCCCCTACTCACCTATTCCCACTTATTGGCCCTGGCGTTCCCCTGTACTGGGGCATATAAAGTTTGCAAGTCCAATGGGCCTCTCTTTCCAGTGATGGCCGCCTAGGCCATCTTTTGATAAATATGCAGCTGGAGTCAAGAGCTCCGGGGGTTACTGGTTAGTTCATAATGTTGTTGCACCTGCAGGGTTGCAGATCTCTTTAGCTCCTTGGATACTTTCTCTAGCTCCTCCATTGGGGGCCCTGTGATCCATCCAATAGCTGACTGTGAGCATCCACTTATGTGTTTGCTAGGCCCTGGCATAGTCTCACAAGAGACAGCTATATCAGGGTCCTTTCAGCAAACTCTTTCTAGCGTATGCAATGGTGTCATCGTTTGGAGGCTGATTATGGGATGGATCCCTGGATATGGCAGTCTCTAGATGGTCCCTCCTTTTGTCTCAGCTCCAAACTTTGTCTCTGTAACTCCTTCCATGGGTGATTGTTTCCAATTCTAAGAAGGGGCAAAGTGTCCACACTTTGGTCTTCGTTCTTCTTCAGTTTCATGTGTTTCGCAAATTGTATCTTATATCTTGGGTATTCTAAGTTTCTGGGCTAATATCCACTTATCAGTGAGGACATATCATTTGAGTTCTTTTGTGATTGTGTTACCGCACTCAGGATGATGCCCTCCAGGTCTAACCATTTGCCTAGGTATTTCATAAATTCATTCTTTTTAATAGCTGAGTAGTACTCCATTGTGTAAAGATTTTATAAGTCACTAGGTGTAATCATCTCTGCCTGGGAGGAAAGGAAAGAATCTCAAGGACGGCAACTCTAGCTGGGTCTGGTAGGAATAGGAGTTTACCATTTTACAGAATAGAAGAAACAACCAGTGGGCTGGAAGTGCTGGGTCTGAGAAACAAGAATTCACTGGATCTGAACCCCAGAATCTGTGTGGTGCTGAGCCAATGCAGAGGTGGTTCGGAGGTTAAGTCTGTGCAGACAGGAAGAGGCTCTGGTAAAGAGGTGATGTTTTATGCTCCACCCCTCACTAGCAAACGAGTGACCCTAGAGGCAGAAATTTGACCCACAGACACGTTTGATTTGGCCTGTTAATATTTAAAATTATTTTCTTTGACTGTCAATTTAAAAGCAAGATTTTACCCGCCTGTCTTTCAAAACTCATTTAACAATATCTTGCGTTTAGCAATAGTCTGCCCACATTTCTCCATGCTTCCTGAGTGGTGCTGTGGGGAGATGTCCCTTTAGATCCATCGCCTATTCTGTCTGGTCTACCACCACCCCCTCCCCGCCAACTCCCCAATCCTCATCCCATTCCTAGTCCATTCAACACATGGGGTCACCTTGGGATTCGGATCAGGTGAGTGGTGTGCGCGGTTTGGCACAGATGCTGTAGGTACATGGGAAGGAGACCATCAGGAAACAGAGAAACTATTGCACAAACGTCAGGCAGCGGGAAGGAGGCTAAGAAGGGCTTTGCTGGAGGATGGAGGTGGCGTGGGAATCTTCACAAACCTGGTTTCCTCAATGCTGCAGTTTCTTCTTACTCCCTGTCAGGCGTCACAGCCTCCATCACCTGTATCCCTGCTCTGCCCTGCTCTTCTGCAAAGTGGGAGTTACCTTCTGGCATGCTGGGCACTTTAGTTATTAAGTTGTTTATGCTTTGTCACCTCTGACTAGAAAATGAAACTTCCCATGACCAGAATGCACGTTTGTTTCCTGTGCTAAGGTATTCTTGGTCTACAAAATGTTTCTAGCAAACAGGTATTTGATTCAGAATTTTTAATGGTGCTTTTACTGACTTAGCCACTTTAAGCATCTATGATCCTCATGCTTTGATAACAAATGACACAGCAGGAAGAGATTTGGGAGCCCGCCAGCACAGCCCAAGCCTCCTCCCCACTAGATATAATTGTTCACACATCATCCTGAGATTCATGTCTCCATGCTAGCATACTCTGGCAACTGTGAAGATGCTGGATCTAGGAAACCAAGCCCAGGAAGGTCAGGGGACAGTTGGACTTGTTCATGCAGCCACTCTAGAGCAACCCTGACACCTGCCCTGGGCCATGAGGAGTCTTAGCCTCCTGGGACCTGAGCACCCACTACAAGGTGGCCTCAGCTTGGCAGGCCTTTATCTTCACAATAGCTTCCTTACTGGGTCATTTTGAACAAGTTCCAGGACTGTCAGAGCCTCTCTTTGATGTTTAATTGCTTAATTATCAGTTTACTCCCCTAACTTAAAGAAAGAGAATAGAACCAAAAGTGGGTGGAGTTGGGGCTGCCTAGGAGGGAGGGAGACCCCCTGTGTCTGTGGCAGTATCCCTGAGCAGAGGGGACTTTTCTCACAACCTAAGTCCAGCTGCCTGTCTCCCCAGGTCACCACAGGACCTTCTGACCCCCATCCTATCCAGGTCAGCTTTTGAGTGATGGATGGATACAGGAACAGCTGAACCCCTCCAGTCAAGGATGTACCTTTTTCTCACCATAAAAAAAAAAAAACTAAACTCTTTAAAAATTATTCTTACTTCTTCCAACATTCATTCATATAGCTGGTCTTTTATTTCTTCACTTTTACTTTAAAGTAGATACACAATACTCATTTACTCATATGGCTGTAAAAGTGTGTCTATGTACACACAAACACACACACACACACACACACACACACACTGTAATGATTACAGGCTAAGTAGCATTCTTTCACTTCAACCATTTGTCTTTTTTCAAAATATGCAACCTCTTTCACAGCTTTTTTAAAGTGCAAAGTGTAATCCCTTCCTGTGTAGAGAACACATGTGTAGGTATGCTAATTGAGAAAGAAACTATCTCTTTGCATTTTTCTTGACCCCTGACCCTTCTTAGTAAGCATCTTTTCCAACAGGACAAGCTCAGACAGCACTTGACAGCCATCCTCAGCCAGAGAACAATGGAAACTGAGTCAGATCTTCTTAACTTTCCACATATGACACCATTTCTCCCAAGAAAAAATTATATAACTTTTAGGTTTATATATAGAGAAATTAGGTATATGAAGCAGATACAAACTAATCACAAGTAGTTTAAATTTATTTTAAGCCAATCATTTCGTGTACATTGAATTTTTAATATTTATGAAGAATGAAAAGAAACTTGTATCTAATGAAATGGGTATGTATATTTTACATAATTAATTAAGTTTTAGCTGAAAATTTGATATTGCAGGACACAAAGCTTCCTCAACATTGGTCAGTCTCTTGACTTTGTAGTCTTCAATTCAAAGAAAGCTACTTTACATACTTGTGTAGTCCAAAAATTGGAGAATGTTCAGGGCTACTTTAGAGATTGTTGGAAATTCTTTCCTATCCAAAATTTCATTAAATGATTTTCCTTATGAAATTTTTCAGCAACTCAAACAAGTTTTTTTTCCATCAAAGATTTTAACACAATACAATCTAAAAGGCAACATTTTGATACTTTGATGCCAAAGAATGATGGAAGAAAAATATTCTAGGCCTTTGTTTGAGTGATTAAACCAATATATTTAATAGCAGAAAATTTTATGTGTACAGTATGAACACGGAATTCATAACACACATGGGTGTCAGATCTGAGCCATATGTTCCAGGCATCAGTTGCTAACCTGTGCTTACAGCATGGCCAGTGTAAAATGCACATGCTGCATTGAGAGCTGGGGCATCAGTGAAGTTCTGCAACTCAACAACGAATTTACAAAGTCCTCCATAGCGGGAAGAGGCCTAGCCAGCCTTGAGTATCCAGGAACATTGAGGCAAAGATGAGCCTTGCAGCTCTATTATCTACATTGGCTGGAGTCTGAAGATCATTAGAAAATAACATTTTATGCATTCACACATTTTCCTTCTTTTCCCAGCGCTCACACATTTTCCAGCCATGTTCTTTATGGAAATGACAGCCAGCCTCTGTGCAGCTGAAGGGAAAGCAGAGCCAGAAGTGGGAAAGCCAAAGGGTATGACCCGGTATTTAAGAAGTTGGAATCTAGACAACGTGGGCTCCAGCCAAGCAGGAAAGCCACCATAATCTGAGTTTTAGAGGTTAGCTACAAATCCAGAATTTGAGATGAATTCTTTGAATTTTCCAAAGTATGTAAGTAAGACTTAGTTGACATGTTACTTAAGTCATAATCCCAGCTTCATAATATCCAGGGTTATAGGATATAGGATCTCAGCCATGAGCTAAGGACGGATGCACCTGTGAGCTAGAAGTTCAGATTTGGAGTCCAACGTTGGTATTTTTCCTTCATCATTTCTTAAATATTCTGGGGGGCAGGGATGGGTCCCTGAGGATACAGCTGCTCTTTCCAGGCCTGTGACCACCTCCCACAACCCTCACAGAACAGCACAGTGTGCTCTCCTCCCACTGGCTGGAGTGGCTTCTTTATGCCACCGATCATCAGGCTCCAGTGAGCATCAGCATCTCCTGCAAAGCTTTTTCATGCTTGCTCATTACTGAATAGGCCTGGGCATCTGTATTCCTGCCAAGGGTCAGGTGATAAGCCCGCAGCAACTGCAGAAGCCATACTCTAAGAACAATACACTGAACCAAAGCAAAAGCTTCCTGTCAACAGGGAAGGATCCTGGACCCCGGGAAGCATATGAGCATAGGAGGAGGAGAGATCACAGAGAGCCCTAGGGATGGGGCAGTGTCCACTAAGCATCTTCCCCGCTATGGAAGACCGATAGATCCACAGAGACTCGGGGAGGGAAGAGGCTCAGTCAGCCATGAGAATCCAGCAAAACCCCGGGCAGAAATGAGTCTTGCAGATCTGTCAGCCACTTGACTGGAGTCTGAGGACCACAAGGACACAATATTTTATACGTTCACACATTTTCCTTATTTTCTGAGCCCTCAAACATCTTCAGCCATGCTGTTTGTGGAAATGGCAGCCAGCCTCAGTTCAGTTGAAGGGAAAGCAAGGCCCAAACATGGTAAAGCCTAACTTGGACTTAGCCTTTGAAGGAAAACAGTACCCGCAAGGATCCAGCAAGATACGGCAGCATAGAAGAGCTGAGCCCCACCTTCCTTTTTCCCCCCAATTTTTATTAGGTATTTTCCTCATTTACATTTCAAATGCTATCCCAAAAGTCCCCTATACCCTTCCCTCCTGCTCCCCTACCCACCCACTCCCGCTTCTTGGCTCTGGTGCTCCCCTGTACTGGGGCATATAAAGTTTGCAAGACCAAGGAGCCTCTCTTCCCAATGATGGCCGACTAGGCCATCTTCTGCTACATATGCAGCTAGAGACACAAGCTCTGGGGGTACTGGTTAGTTCATATTGTTGTTCCACCTATAGGGTTGCAGACCCCTTCATCTCCTTGGATACTTTCTCTAATAAGTATTTATGAGCACCTTCTGTACGACGTTCATGGGAGAAGAGAAGAAAGATAAGGTCACATCACGGAGGACAGAGGAGTTTTGGAATTCTAACAGGTTAGTCTTCCTAGCATCTCCCCCACACCCCTACTTGCCGTCGGCTGAAAACATCAAAAAGGAAAAAAATTAAATAAATGTCAAAGAAAGTATGCCTGTTGGGGAAAGGAATGAATGGGGTTTTGAATATTTAGTTTTCTGATAGAGAAATTCCTTGGAGACGTTATCGAATGAGGTGGGCATGACACATTCATCCGGTTTCCTTTCCCCTGTAGACAGGATCATTAAAGTATTCAAATTAACTGGGTGTGATCAAGAATTAAATCCAGCTCGTTCATAAGGGAAACACAGAAGCATCTTTCATCTTAATATACTGACAGGATTCTTCTGACTTCAAGGTATGATGAGGATGGAACTGGTTTTTAAAAAATGCAAGAAAGCTTTAAAAGGATGGGGCCCTCTACAGCTTGGCTCTGAGTGGAATCTGTAATAAAATGTGAGCTCCCCTGTGAACCCCCGCCTTGCCTGTCCTCTTCAGCTGAGCTCATTATTTTATTTCACTACTTGATAGGTTGAAAAATTGCCTGCAAACTGGTTAATTAGGACTAACAGTACTTAGTAACTGGGGAGACAATCGCAGCTAGAGAAATTAATGCTGAAATCGAGGGAGCTCCTGATTCATCTATCAAAGTGCACGGAGACACAAATGGGGTCCACCTCACTGCAGAGTCAGTTCAGCTGTGGACTTCTTCCAAGACATATTGGATAGTTTCTCAGACTGAATTTAGGGGCTCTAGGTGCGAAGAAACCAAAAGCCACCAGAATGAGGACCTGAAGGTGTAGGTCAGTGATATTGCTTGTGCTTAGTGTATGTGAGGCTTCTATACCTAACACATCTCCAAATATTCTATTGTGAGTCAAATCTATCCATGAGTTCCAAGAGTGGGAATGTGCTTTATGTCTAATGCTCATGTAACTGAAAAAATGTATGAATTGATATTTAAACTCCATTACATAACATTAAGATATGGATCTTTGGGGCATCATTATAATGAGACATAGTCACGAGGTGGGAGCCTTCATGGGTAGAATTGGTGTCCTTCTAAAAAGAGCCCAGAGACCTTCTGACTTCTCTCTTGTAAGAATACAGAAAAAAACAGTGTCTATAAACCAGGAAGTAAGTATGGCTTCAGACTGTGGAAGCCAACTACAGCTGCTTATAAGATGTTTGTTATAGTAATGAACTAAGGCAATTATATTAAATAAATAAGAAGCTAAGGGGTCTTTTTCCTTCCTTTGGTCTCCCTCTCTTTCCTTGTGTGACCATAACCTTCTGTCTCTGACTTCCCTTATGTACTGACTTCATTTCCCTCTCTGTGTTCCCTCCTCCTTTCTGGTCTTATGGACGACCCCAAATGAATGTACTCTTCCTGTAGATGTTAGGGCCTCTCTTCTTTCCATCCATGAATCACAGAATTTTGGTAGAGTCCTGCTAACTAGCACTATGGGTGAAACTCATCAGCAAAACATACCAGATCAGATCAGCAACTCACAGGGTCTAGCTGAGCATAGAGATAATGGTCACATCACAGCCAGTATTGCACACTGGGCTCCTGGAGGCATTTTTAAGAGAGACTGTCTTCCCATACTGTGAGGCTTCTCCATGGGAAATGTAGGTTTAGGGACCACTGGACTTAAAATGGCATTGCCAAGAGAAATCCTATTTGAGGACAAATTGAGCCAGTGGAGTTAAGCCAAGCTCATCAATAAATGTGGAAAGAGGTTGGACAGCAGCATTCAAACCCTTACCCCACGCAGCACTCACACACTCCTGAGACTTAGAGTTGTCTGACCAACAAACCTCGATTTAGTGTGTGGATTGATTTGTTATTAACCTCACTTCAATTCCTACTGAGTCTCCTGCTTTGGTTTTTGACTTGTGAAGCCCCCAGCTGTGGGATGATGCTATACAGTCTTTTAACTCCTATACCATGGTCAGCAAGACCATCTGGCTATTCTTTTTGTGTCTCTTATCATTTCCTCCAAAGGGACTTTGATTTAGTTAATATTGTCAAGGATCGGATCTTGTGATCCACTGTCATCTAACCAGGTACCGTCAAAACGGTACCTGGTTAGATGACATACTTAACATAATAACATGCTTACCGTACAGCAGGACTGTAGGAGAAGAGAATTCACAGAATAATGACCAAATTGTGGCCTTCAAATCCTTCCTCAGCTCTCTCAGCTGACTGAAAAGGTAAGGGTGAAAGGTTCCTTTCACACAAGCGCCTGGTCTGCTTGGCAGTATGAGCCTTAAAGTGTTGGCATCTGAGCTGGATAGTTATGTGTCCGCTTGACACAAGCTAAAACCAACTGAAAGAAGGAGGC
Source organism: Mus musculus (assembly GCF_000001635.26). Taxonomy (NCBI): domain Eukaryota; kingdom Metazoa; phylum Chordata; class Mammalia; order Rodentia; family Muridae; genus Mus; species Mus musculus. The sequence continues at coordinate 124,965,785 of NC_000073.6, forward strand.
CCCAACTAAGAGGATGCTTCCAGGAAATGGGGGCTGTAGGATAGACTGTAGGCTACTTTCTTAACTAGTGATTGATATGGGAGGCCCTTCGTGAGTGGTGTTCTCCCTGGTCTGGTGGTCCTGAGTTCTAGAAGAAAGCAGGTTTGAGCAAGTCATAATGAGCAAGCCAGTAAGCAGCATTCCTCCATGGCCTCTACATCAGCTCCTGCCTCCAGGTTCTGTTTAAGTTCCTAGTATGACTTCCTTCAAACTTTCCTCACAAACTTGCTTTTTTTGGTCAATGTGCTTTGTTCCAGCAATAGAAACACCAACTAAGACAACATCTCCTTCAACCTTTCACAGCTGGTAATAGGACTTTATACTGGCAGACTTTGAGTGTGCCCTAGAGTCTCACCATACTAAAAATAGGGAGCTTGGGTTCTCCCTGCTGCAGGAGTTCTTCTACTCCAGAAACAAGGCCTTCAGCATCATGCCACTGGAAACTTTCCAACTTCAGCAAAAAGCTGGGTAGCGTGCAAACTCTGCTTCTCATGTAGGACTGATCTGGAGTGAGTAGGATGTTTTGATGTTCCCAGATAGATCTGTCCATTGAAAGGAGAAAGTATTAGTATCATGAATGCCCAGCAAATGTGTTCTAAATATCCAGCTTAGGACAGATGGGGGAGGGGGAAAGGAGCCCCTAAAGAATCGTAGTTCAGCAAGAACTTGGGCCTTTTAAGGAAAGTTGCTTATGATCTTAGAAGGAGGATTGTTGCACCTCATTTATCTGCTACAATCGAGACATGTCTCCAGAAAGGGCCATGCTGGTGGCTGTTTGCTGCTTTCAGAAGATGATTCTGGGACTTGAGAATGTTTCTAAGGTCATCAACAGATGAGCACTGCAGTTTTACCAATGTTAACACAAAGCAGAGTGTCTGTGACATTCCTGGGACTCTGGGCTCACTTGTCCTCAACTCTTAGGTAGGCTCATCATGGTGGACTCAATGTATGCTGGGCCTCAAAGAATTTTAAGGCAGCCTATGCTTTCTACCTCAATCTCCTATACAATACACAAGAAAGAAAATAGCTTGCTCAAAGAATTGTTAGTGATCTGTGTGGGTGAAGTACAGTGTGTGATAATACGAATGGAAGTTGCTGAGGCAGAAGGGTGGCCAGAAGCCCATAATTCTCTTCTATGCATGTGTTTCTACCTCTTATAATGTTCCCCATTCCAAGAGATGTGGTTCACATAAAACCCTTTCTCCATTTTGGTACTGTGCTTTTGAGTCTGGTTCATTTTACAGTGTGCGTGTGTGTGTGTGTGTGTGTGTGTGTGTGTGTGTGTGTGTGTGTGGTGTGTGTGTGTGTGTGTGTGTGTGTGTGTGTGTAAGGTGATGGGAGTGGGGGTGAGAGGTGAGTGTATTTGTGTGTGCAAGGGAATAAGTGTGTGCAGAAGAGTATGTGGGTTGGGATGAGAGGTGAATGTGTGTGAGTATGTATAAGGGTTGGTGGGTGAGTGCATTTGTGTGTAGAGGGGTTCAGTGTGTGTGTGTACATGTAAGGTGTGGATAATAAGTGTGTGTGTGTTTAAGAGAGAGAGAGAGAGACAGAATGTGTGTGGTTGGAGAAGGATGCCACATGTCTTCCTCTACCTCTCCTCACTTTATTGCCTTGAGGTCTCTCACTGAACCTGAAACTATCCACTTAGGCTACACTGGCTGGTCAGTAAGCTCTCAAAATCCAAAAAGCTTGTGTGGCTATGCCGAGCTTTTGTGTATGTGCTAGTGCTTCCAATTCAGGTTCTCATACTTCCCTAATAAGCATGCTTATCCACAGAGACATCTCCCCAGCTCTTAATCCTCCTTTCCTGAGACTCAGTTGGGGTTTTAAAAACACTTTCAAGTCCAGTATAATGGCAGCCCATCGTGAGATTTGCTCTGATCTTCAAAATAGTTGTAAATTGAAGAACTCCTTTATCAACATCCAACGTCTGGATCATCCTGGAAGAGCTCATCATTGATGAAGTTTAAAATAGATGCCCAGAAGAAAACTATTGACTGTGTTATTTTCACACATGTCCCTAGTTTCCAGTACTATGTTGACTAAGTTTAATTTACTTCAAAGTTATGATTAAATTTATAAAAGGGCACAGAAATGACAAGAAAGTTCTGTGTATCTTCACCCACTTCCCTCATACCATTTTGCCTTAGTGGTGCCCAGAACCTGAACACCACCTTGATGCTGGTACGATCTCTTGGGTATAGATTCCACCATAGTCAACATCAGGAACAATTCCATCACCATGACAACCTCTCCCTGATGTTCGTCCATGGCCACACTCTCTATCACCACCATCACTGCCACCACCACCATCGCCTGTATCTCTGCAAGAATCCTAACAGTAGATGATGGTTGTCTCTTTTAGTCTGATGAAGTTATAAAATGGAATAAGAAATCATGTGTAGAGTTTTGATCTGGAATGTCTCTGAAGACCTTTATGTAAAAGATTCTTCCTCTGAGTGGTAATACTGGGAGGTAGTAGAAGCTTCAAGAGGAATGGCCTCGTGGAACATCATTAAGTAATTACAAGCATGCCTTTTGAAGGGGAATACCGTGCCCAAATCTTCTCCTTTCTCTCTTTGGTTCTTGTCTTGGCTGAGGTGACTGGTTTACATTATCCCATGCTCCCTCCCTCTATGAGCATCCTCTCCAGAGACCCAAACAGATCATGGACTGGAACCTCTAAACCTATAGTAAAAGCAATCTTTTCTCTGTAAATATATAACCTCAGGTGTTTTGGTAAAGTGACAGAGGCATCAGTGATGGAGTATGTGGCCTTTTGATACTGGTTTTTCCTATTCCATATGATGCTCTTGAGAGTCACTGCAGTTCTTGACCAGATCCACAGTCCATTTGTTTTCATTCTTGAAATGTGCTCTTTACAATGTATCACCAACGCTTATTTACCTGTTCTTGTGTAGAGGGATATTTTATTTGTTCCTGATTTTTGGTTACTGTAGTACAATTGCTAAAATGTATATGCTTTTTGTTTACATTTAATTTCTTGCTTTTTCAAGGTAGTATCTAGGAATGCAATTTCTGGTGGTATTGTAAGTATAGTTAGTTTTTAAAAGATCAAACTTATTTATCAGAGAACCTGGGCAACTTCACACCCTCAGCAACAGTATGCAGAGAGATCTGTTTATTCATTCCCTCCCCTTGAGGTTGTGATTATTATCATTCTTAAATTTTAGCTGTTTTAATGGGCATGTAGTAAGAACTCATTGTGACCTTAATTTGTTCTTTGTAGAAGTCCAAAATGAGGGTTACTTTTGATTGTCAGTATGAGTGGGTTAGGAGAACAATTGAGGCATTGATGAATAAACCCTTAGCTATATTTGTAAGCAATTTACCAGTAAGATTACCTAAGGGGAAAAGGCCTGCCCTGAATGTGGACTGCACCAACCCACAGGCCAGAATCTCAGAGTAAGAGCCAAGGGAGCACATTAATATCCCCCTTTCTCGGCTTCCTACTCCACCAAGATATGATCAAGCAGCCTCCTGCCACCACAGGAAGAAGGCGCTGCCACCCCCTTACCTTCCTCTCCATGATGGAAGGAATCCCCCGAGACAGAAGCCAAGGTAAACCTTTTCTTTCTCAGGTCATTTCTCCTGGGTGTTTTGTGACAGCAAGGGGTCATGGTTGATGCAGGTGTGACATCAAGCACCTCTCTCCCCATGTTCATTTGCTATCGTTATCATCTGTTCACCAGCATGGCTACCATGCATCTCACCTATGCCCTAACTCTACTCTTAAATTGCTATTGAATTTCGGCAGTTAAAACATACCTGAGTTACTTGTACCTGGTGATATATTTATAGTTTCTAAGTATTTTGTCGCAGTGCATGACTTTGTCACCTTCTTAACAGTTCTTTTTCACTTTGATGAATGAAATGTGATAAATTGGTTTGCTTCTTAAAATGATCTGTATGTTTTGCATTATGACTAAGAAGAATCCTTCACTAAGTTTTATATTCAGAAAATTCTATGCTACTTCAAAATATTTCACAGTTTTATACTATACATTCAATTGAATGACTCATTTGAAACTAACTTTGTGTAAGGCAAAGATTTGAAGTTGATTTTCCTTCTAGCATATTTTCTAGTTGTTCTGGAAGCTTGTGTCAAAAGAACCATTCTCCTCTTTTCTTTAAGTTCATACTTTTTGTCAAAAAATAAGCTGACCTTATTTGTGAGAGACTATTTGCGACTTATTCTGTTCCACTGAGCAGTGCTTCTGACCCTTTGTCAATGCCATGAAGTCTTGACTATTCTATACAATAAATGTCCTCATTAAACACACGATCCCTTCGGTTTCAATTTTAGAATGTTTTAGCTATTACAGTTACTTTTACTTTGTATATACATTTTTCTTTCATTTTATATGTATGGGTGTATAGCTGGAAAGTACGTCTATGCATCCTGTGCATGCAGAGCCCAGGGAGGCCAGAAGAGTGCATCCGATTCCTCTGGACCTGGAGCTACAAACAGTTCTGGGTGCTGAAAATGGAATCCAAGTTCTATGAAAGAGCAGTCTGTGTTGTGAACTGCTGAACATCTCTCCAGCCCATAAAATTAAAGGAAATTATTTCGGCATATCTAAAATGCACTGCTTGAATTTTCATAGAAATTGTATTAAGCCTTTATACAAATCTGATGAATATTAAAATCTTGATTTTTCTGGTACACAGGCAAAGATTATCTCCCCATTTGTTTGGACCTTACTTCTTTCATTGGTGTTTTGTAGTTTTGAACATATACATAGTATGCAAATGATAGATAGATAGATAGATAGATAGATAGATAGATGGATGGATGGATGGATGGATGGATGGATGGATGGATGGATGGATAGATAGATTAAATTTTGAGAATTTCATTCCATGTACTTTGGTCATATTCACTACACCTCCTCCCAGATCTGCCCCCAACTCCCTTTCCTCCCAACTTCATCTTCTCTTTATCTTATCTCTCCTCCTCTGCACATGTCAGGAGGACTGACTGCATGAGATCCAGCCAGTCAACCTTTCAGCACAGAAGGTTCACTATGCCTTCATCCATGATATAAACAGTTGATGGCTTCTGGAACAGGGAGAGTCAGTTTTCTTTAAAGGTGTGGTTCCTGGTAGGTGGGTGGATGGCTCCACATCCACAGGGATATGGACATTGTAGATTGTATGTATATTTTGTCAGATTTTTGCCAAATTGATGGTCATTCGTGTTGCCATTGTAACTGGAATCGCATTTTTACCTTTATTTCCTATGTTTCATTGCTCGTACACACAAGTGGGATTGGCTTAGGTCTGCTGTGATTATAACTCGTTCAAGTTGCCTTTCTGTAGATTTTTATGCCATAGAGTATTTCTTTCTGCCAATGGGGACGCTTATCATTTTGCAACTCATCCAGAGATGGTTCAGCAGATAAGAACACTGATTGCTCTTTGAGAGGACCTGGGTTCCATTCCCAGCAACAATGCAGCAGCTCACAACTGTTGGTAACTCCAGTGCCAGGAGAATCTGATACCATCTTATGACAAAATAAAATCCCCATTGTCTCTTACTCCTGCTCTGGTGAGAGCTAAGCACAGCATTAAGTGTTGGTCCCAGCATGCAGAGCAAGTGCTTTTGTGCTGTTCTCTCAGCAGAAGGTTATCCAGGCCTTCTCTATCAAGTCTGATGTTAACTACAAAATGTATAAATGCAAGTTAAAGGATCCCTGCATTCCTGTTTTCTCAGGAGTGTGTCATTTTTATGAGTGGGTGTTGCATTTTGTCAAGTGATTTCTCTGCATCAAGTAATATGACAGTCTAATTTTCACTCTTTAGCTCATAAAATGATGAATTATGTTGGGTTTTTTTTTTCAAAATGTGACCCTGGCTTCCATCTCTGTAATTAAAAGCATCTTTGACAAAAATAATTACATATATTTGTCATTTGTGTGCATATATGTGTGCTCAACCCTGCTTTTTTTCTCCCTATTGCTGTCTTCTCCTCTACCATGATCCAAATCTCCTTTCAATGTATCCACTCTGCTCAGAAAATTTTCCTTGCTAGTCCTTTAATATGTGTTCATCCAAATCCCCTAGGTCTTCTTCATAGGTCTTCATTTCTCCTCCATGTTCAGGAAATATTTTCCGTGGCTGTAGAACTTTGGTTTGGTATTTCTTTGTTGTTGTTCAACGTTTAAAAAGTGCACTACATAACAAGTTAGACACCTATATGAACTCACAGGGACTATGACAGCAGGCATGAGACCTGCACAAGCTCAAGCAAGACTGAATCCCAGTACAGAAAAGGGGAAGTAGACACAAAGTCCTACCCCTAGCCTAGTATCCATTTGCAGTGGACAGCTGCAGAAAGAGGGAAAGTCAGTTTTCTCCAGTGCTGTGACACTGGGTATATCAACCACACCCCAGGGCAGGCCACATGCCCACAAGTAGCTGGCCAACAGAAATCAGCTCCATGGTGTTCTCTTGTTGTTATTATTGTTCTCTCTCTCTCTCTCTCTCTCTCTCTCTCTCTCTCTCTCTCTCTCTCTCTCTCTCTCATTGTTTGTTTTTATTAAGGCTTTGGTTTTCTCTTTCAGAGAGAAAAAGAACATGAATTTAGGTAGTAAGGGAGGGGAGGAAAGGAAATAAGGCCAAAATATATTGTATGTAATTCTCAAAGAAATAGATTAAAAATTAAAACTAGTTAAGAATACAGGACTTCCCCAGGTCCCTGAGAAGCAGACTATTTCTCTCTTGACTACTTTTCTCCTGTAAGAAATATACAATTTCTTGCTGACATCATTAAAGAGTCTTCTGTCTTTGTAATTTAAAAGTTGCTCATGATATGTTCTGTTGTAGATATACTTATGTTTATCTTGTTTTGGAACTGGCTCTATTTATTGAGTTTTTAGGCCTCATAAGACCTTTGCCAAATTGGGTGAGTTCTCAGTCATTATGTCTTGGAATAGTTTTTCATCCTGATTCTGTTTGACGTCCTCCAAGAACGATGACATCGGTGGTGAGTGCTTTGTCCGCATGGGCCTGACACTGTTCATTTTCCCATCTATTTCCTGTCTGTGTTTCAGTATTTCAGGTTGGTTAATGACCTGTGCTTAAGCTCATTGTTTCTAACCTTGACCCCCAGATTCCTCTACTTAGACAATTCATTCAGGTTTCACATCAGTGTTTGTAATATTTTAGTACAGAAAGGTCATTTGCTTTTTTTACAATCTTCTACTTCTTCGCTCACAATTTTACTTGTTTACTGCAGCTTTCATCAGGTCTGTCGTGGTCTCTGTTCCTTACCCAGGCATTCCACACTGCCCCCCTCTACGTTTCTGTCAGAGGAAACCAGAATGTGTCCCATCGGAACGGGATTCATTGAGTGACCTGTGTGTTGCATTCCAGCAGCTATATCTCTGATTGATAGTGTAAGGGACTTTATTAACATCTGACCATTTGTGATATTATGTTAAGATTCTGAGTCACATCAAAACTGCTGTCTACTAGTTCCTCTCTGATAGTGCTCCTAAGGGGAATGCAGAAGACTCCATAATGTTATTGTCAGTTGGAGTAGTGTTTTAGGACTTCCATTGATCTGCAATGGCATCGAGTGGAGGACAGGGTTCATTACCACTGCTGGGCATGGCTGGCATGTCAGCAGACCCTATTACATTACTGCTAATGCTACCTGTCTGGGAGGGGAGAGTAGCCACACTTTCATTCCCACACAGCCTCCATGGGCACTGCAGGTGAGGCCATCACTGCTGGGCACTAGTGATTGTTCCATGTTTTCATTAGATCTTTTCTGACCCAGATCTTCTCCTGCCTCACTCCCAAGTGCTGGGGTTACAATGAGCTCAATAATGCCCAGCTTTATTTGGTTCTAGATATTGAATCCAGGGCTTTGTGCATGCTAGGCAGGCACTCTACCAACTGAACCCCATCTCCAATCCCAAAGAGAAAAATTCTAAACACACTGACCTGGTAGTTTACCCCTTTCACTACTAGCTTTAACCTTTTATATTAAAGATGATTACAGATCCACAGGGCTGGGAGAAATGTCTCATTAAGTCCTCTCTACCAGTTTCCCACAATACTGAATTTTTGATAGTTGTGGCACATGTCAGAACAATAGGACAGGAGTCTTATGCAGCTTTGATTAGCCAGTTGTGAATGTCCTTCTGTATTTGGGTGTGTATATATAATTCCTCAGAACTATGCCATATCTGTTACTTTCTTCACTGCTAACCATGATCACTTTGTTCAACAGCATTGTCCCCACAAGGCTGCCATGGCTCCACTGCCACCCTGCTTATCGCACTCATGACCATTTCTTCAGCTAGGTTATTTTGTGAAGGTTACACACATAGGATTTATTCCTTATGAAATAGTTTTGAAACTTAACATAATTTTCTTGTGGTTCACCCAAGTGTGAAGTATGATAGCACTTCATTCCTTTAATTCCTGAGCTGTGTTCTATAAACAAGTGTGCCATAGTTATTTAATAGTTTATCTATTAAAGGATGTGTATAAGAAATTTCCAATTTGGGGCTATTATGAATATGTATTAGTATTTGTATACAAGATTCTAAATGGAAATATGCCTTCAATTCTCTGGGGTATACATCCAGAGCTCAATTGTTGGTTCATACAGTAAGTCCAATTTCAGATTTTCAAAGAGCTGTGTAATGGTTTTTTAGAGTGGCTATGAATTGCAGCCCTTAGAGGCAGGGGTGAGTTGGTTTCTATAAATTTGGTTGTTTTTTTGTTTGTTTTTGTGGCAGGATCTCACTCTGTGACCTTAGTTGGCCTTCAACTGACAATGTAGACAAAGCTGACCTCAAACTCACTGAGATCCACCTGCCTTTGCCTCAAGAGTTTTGGAATTAAAGGCATGCGCCACTATACCCAATATCTCTTCATTCTTGCCCAGTGATTTTTATTTACTTGCTTTTATTGATATAATTCACTCTTTCAAACTGGACAATGCAGTGGCTTCTAGAATACTCGCAAGTACAATACCAGTGCTCTCTAACTAGAAAGTGAAGTAAAGAAACCCAGTACTCGTTGGCTGCCTCTATTCTAGCCTGGCAGCCATCACTTGTTAACCACTTCCAAATTCTCTAATCTTTTTAGTTTCTTTATACAGTGTTCAAATTATTTTCCTACCTGACAATGTATAATCTGAATGAACACAAGTGAGAACACCCTAAAGCAGAGCGAGCTTTGAGTTGCAGCTGCTCATTGGTTTGTGTCTGTTTATTCATTGCTGTGCCCTGTGGAGTCCAGAGAAGTTTCTGGCACAAATCTGTCCATGTTCGTCTCTCAGTGTAAACAAAATAAAAGATGTGCAAATGAGTGAAACAATTCCAGAAGGCCCTTGTGCTAATGCATAAAATAACTCAGGAGCTTGTTACAGAGGCACATTCATAGGCTCTATTCAGAAACCCGAGGCAGAGACCCCAGCTCTGGGGTCTGAGCATATTCATTTTTGTTCAACTTTCTGTGCTCCTGGTGTGAAATCCTACATCCTAATAGCTGCTTATGTATGTGCAGTGCATGCCCCTGACAGCAGCTGGAGACATAAGAAGGAAGAAAACTCATTCTATCCGAAGGACTTTGCTTGGAGGCACCAAAACAAACCAAGAAGTGGGGGCTTTGATACCAAGAAGTTTGAATCCAGATGTGGGAGGTCATTGGCTCAGTTGAACACATTGTTTGGCCTTGAAACATCTTTGTTTAGTGTGGTGAATAACAGTAGTTGGCTCAAATTATTGTCATGAGGACTAAATGAGCTAAATCAAATTGTGTGTGTGTGTGTGTGTGTGTGTGCACGCGCGCACACGCGTGCTCGCGCGCACGTGTACCTTCACATATGTACATGAGTGTACACAAACACAGGTGGACCATAACACACTACCAATCTTCAAGACAGAGGATAAGACCTAAGAATCTCATCAAAATGGTCTTAAAAGAATGAGCCCATCCAGACATCCAGGCACTTTCCCTGCCAGAGGAGAGGTGTCCCCCCAGGAGGGCTCTGCCTGAGGAGGTGAGAGAGCCATCTTAGGTCCCGGGTCCCTCAGAGACCAGTCTGCGCAGGTCAGATCACAGACTGCAAAGTGTGAGCAAGCAGACTGCAGAAGCGACACAGTTTCTGGGACAGGCAGAAGCTACACAGCTTCTGGGACAGACCCCATTTCGGGTTCCAGACATCAGGGCATCTTCTCCACTAGAGGAGAGGTATCCCCCAAGGAGGGCTCTGATTGCCAGAGCAGTTGAGAGAGCCATCTTGTGTCCCCAGTCCCTCAGAGACCAGTCTGTGCAGGTGAGTGTGGAGACTGCAGAGGCAACACATCTTCTGGGACAGGCTCTGTTTTGGGCCTCATCTTCAGCCAGGAGGCAGGTCTGAATGCCAGATATCTGTGCACCTTCCCTGCAAAAAGAGAGCTTTCCTGCAGAGAATACTCTGACCACTGAGACTCAGGAGAGAGCTGGACTCCCAGGTCTGCTGACAGAGGCTACAGAATCACAGGAAGAACAAGCTCCAACCAGAGACAACTATAACAACTAACTTCAGAGATTACCAGATGGCAAAAGGCAAAAGAATCTTACTAACAGAAACCAAGACCACTCACCATCATTCGAACCCAGCACTCCCATCTCAGCCAGTCCTGGATACCTCAACACACCCTAAAAGCAAGACTCGGATTTAAAATCATATCTCATGATGCTGGTAGAGGACATCAAGAAGGGCATTAATAACTCACTTAAAGAAATACAGGAGAACAGTGCAAAAAAGGTAGAAGCCCTTAAAGAGGAAACACAAAAAATCCCTTAAAGAGCTACAGAAAAACACAACCAAACAGGTGATGGAATTGAACAAAACCATCCAAGACCTTAAAAGGGAAGTACAAACAATAAAGAAAACCCAAAGTGAGACAACTCTGGAGATGGAAACCATAGGAAAGAAATCTGGAACCATAGATGTAAGCATCAGCAACAGAATAAAAGAGATGGGAGAGAGAATCTCAGGTGCAGAAGATTCCATGGAGAACATGGACACAACAATAAAAGAAAATGCAAAATGCAAAAAGATCCTAACTCAAAACATCCAGGGAATCCAGGACACAATAAGAAAACCAAACCTACAGATAATAGGAATAGATGAGAATGAAGATTTTCTTTCTTTCTTTCTTTCTTTCTTTTTAATTAGGTATTTTCCTCATTTACATTTTCAATGCTATCCCAAAGGTCCCCCATACCCACCCCCCCCCAATCCCCTACCCACCCACTCCCCCTTTTTGGCCCTGGCGTTCCCCTGTACTGGGGCATATAAAGTTTGCAAGTCCAATGGGCCTCTCTTTGCAGTGATGGCCGACAAGGCCATCTTTTGATACATATGCAGCTAAAGACAAGAGCTCCCGGGTACTGGTTAGTTCATATTGTTGTTCCACCTATAGGGTTGCAGTTCCCTTTAGCTCCTTGGGTAATTTCTCTAGCTCCTCCATTAGGGGCCGTGTGACCCATCCAATAGCTGACCGTGATCATCCACTTCTGTGTTTGCTAGGCCCCGGCATAGTCTCACAAGAGAGAGCTATAACTGGGTCCTTTCAGCGAAATCTTGCTAGTGTATGCAATGGTGTCAGCATTTGGAAGCTGATTATGGGATGGATCCCTGCATATGGCAGTCACTAGATGGTCCATCCTTTCGTCACAGCTCCAAATTTTGTCTCTGTAATTCCTTCTATGGGTGTTTTGTTCCCATTTCTAAGAAAGGGTAAAGTGTCCACACTTTGGTCTTCGTTCTTCTTGAATTTCATGCGTTTGGCAAGTTGTATCTTATATCTTGGGTATCCTAAGTTTCTGGACTATTATCCACTTATCAGTGAGTACATATTGTGCGAGTTCCTTTGTGATTGGGTTACTTCACTCAGGATGATACCCTCCAGGTCCATCCATTTGCTTAGGAATTTCATAAATTCATTTATTTTTAATAGCTGAGTAGTATTCCATTGTGTAAATGTACCACAATTTCTGTATCCATTCCTCTGTTGAGGGGCATCTTGGTTCTTTCCAGCTTCTGGCTATTATAAACAAGGCTGCTATGAACATAGTGGAGCATGTGTTCTTCTTACCGGTTGGGACATCTTCTGGATATATGCCCAGGAGAGGTATTGCAGGATCCTCCGGTAGTACTATGTCAAATTTTCTGAGGAACCGCCAGACTGATTTCCAGAGTGGTTGTACAAGCTTGCAATCCCACCAAAAATGGAGGAGTGTTCCCCTTTCTCCACATCCTCGCCAGCATCTGCTGTCACCTGAGTTTTTGATCTTAGCCATTCTGACTGGAGTGAAGTGGAATCTCAGTGTTGTTTTGATTTGCATTTCCCTTATGATTAAGGATGTTGAACATTTTTTTCAGGTGTTTCTCTGCCATTCGGTATTCCTCAGGTGAGAATTCTTTGTTCAGCTCTGAGCCCCATTTTTGAATGGGGTTATTTGATTTTCTGGAGTCCACCTCCTTGAGTTCTTTATATATATTGGATATTAGTCCCCTATCCGATTTGGGATAGGTAAAGATCCTTTCCCAATCTGTTGGTGGCCTTTTTGTCTTATTGACGGTGTCTTTTGCTTTGCAGAAGCTTTGCAATTTTATGACGTCCCATTTATCGATTCTTGATCTTACAGCACAAGCCATTGCTGTTATATTCAGGAATTTTTCCCCTGTACCCATATCTTCGAGGCTTTTCCCTGGCATGACTCTAACTAAGGAAGTGAAAGATCTGTATGATAAGAACTTCAAGTCTCTAAAGAAAGAAATTAAAGAAGATCTCAGAAGATGGAAAGATCTCCCATGCTCATGGATTGGCAGGATCAACATTGTAAAAATGGCTATCTTGCCAAAAGCAATCTACAGATTCAATGCAATCCCCATCAAAATCCCAACTCAATTCTTCAACGAATTTGAAAGGGCAATCGGCAGATTCATCTGGAATAACAAAAAACCGAGGATAGCAAAAACTCTTCTCAAGGATAAAAGAACCTCTGGTGGAATCAACATGCCGGACCTAAAACTGTACTACAGAGCAATTGTGATCAAAACTGCATGGTACTGGTATAGTGACAGGCAAGTAGACCAATGGAACAGAATTGAAGACCCAGAGATGAACCCACACACCTATGGTCACTTGATCTTTGACAAGGGAGCTAAAACCATCCAGTGGAAAAAAGACAGCATTTTCAACAAATGGTGCTGGCACAACTGGTGGTTATCATGTAGAAGAATGCGAATTGATCCATTTCTATCTCCTTGTACTAAGGTCAAATCTAAGTGGATTAAGGAACTCCACATAAAATCAGAGACACTGAAACTTATAGAGGAGAATGAAGATTTTCAACTTAAAGGGCCAGCAAATATCTTCAACAAAATTATAGAAGAAAAGTTCCCAAACCTAAAGAAAGAGATGCCCATGAACATACAAGAAGCCTACAGAACTCCAAATAGACTGGACCAGAAAAGCAATTTCTCCTGACACATAATAATCAGAACAACAAATGCACTAAATAAAGATAGAATATTAAAAGCAGTAAGGGGAAAAGGTCAAGTAACATATAAAGGCATGCCTATTAGAATTACACCAGTCTTCTCACCAGAGACTATGAAAGCCAGAAGATTCTGGACAGATGTTTTGAAGACCCTAAGAGAACACAAATGCCAGCCCAGGCTACTATACCCAGCAAAACACTCAATTACCATAGATGGAGAAACCAAAGTATTCCATGATAAAACCAAATTCACACAATATCTTTCCACAAATCCAGCTCTTCAAAGGATAATAAAGGAAAAACACCAACACAAGGACAGAAGCTACACCCTAGAAAAAGCAAGAAAGTAATCCTTCAACAAACCTAAAAGAAGACAGCCACAAGAACAGAATCCCAAATTTAACAACAAAAATAACAGGAAACAACAACTACTTTTGTTTAATTTCTCTTAACATCAATGGACTCAATTTCCCAATAAAAAGACATAGACCAATAGACTGGCTACACAAACAGGACCCAACATTTTGTTGCTTACAGGAAACCCACCTCAGTGCAAAGGACAGGCACTTCCTCAGAGTGAAAGGCTGGAAAAATTTTCCAAGCAAATGGTCCAAAGAAACAATCTGGAGTAGAAAGTCTAATATTTAATAAAATCGACTTCTAACCCAAAGTTATCAAAAAAGACAAGGAGGGGCACTTCATATTCATCAAAGGTAAAATCTACCAAAATGAACTCTCAATTATGAATATATATGCTCCAAATACAAGGGCAGCAACATTCATTAAAGAAACTTTAGTAAAGCTAAAAGCACACATCGCACTTCACACAATAATTCAACACCCCACTCTCACCAATGGACAGATCCTGGAAACAGAAACTAATCAAAGACACATGGACACTAATCAAAGTTATGAAACAAATGGATTTAATAGATATCTACAGAACATTTTATCCTAAAACAAAAGGATATACCTTCTTCTCAGTGCCACATGGTACCTCCTCCAAAATTGACTATATAATTGGTCACAAAACAGTTCTCCACAGATACAAAAATATTGAAATTTTCCCATGCATCCTATCTCATCACCACAGACTAAGGCTGATCTTCAATAACAACATAAATAATACAAAGCCAATATTCACGTGGAAATTGAACAACACTCCACTCAATGATTCCTTGGTCAAGGGAGGAATAAAGAAATAAATTAAAGACTTTTTAGAATTTAATGAGAATGAAGCCACAACATACCCAATCTTATGGGACACAATGAAGGCAGTCCTAAGAGGAAAATTCATAGCCCCAAGTGCCTCCAAAAAGAAACTAGAGAGCATACACTAGCAGCCTGACAGCACACCTAGAAGCTCTATAATTAAAGGAAGCAAATTCACCCAAGAGGAGTAGATGGCAGTGAATAATCAAACTCAGGGCTGAAATCAACCAAGTAGAAACAAAAAGAACTATTCAAAGAATCAACCAAACCAGAAGCTGATTCTTTGAGAAAATAAACAAGATAGATAAACCCTTAGCCAGGCTAACTAGAGGGCACAGGAACAGTATCCTAATTAACAAAATCAAAAATGAAAAAGGAGACATAACAACAGAACCTGAGGAAATCAAAAGCATCATCAGAACCTACTACAAAAGGCTATACTCAACAAAACTAGAAAACCTGGATGAAATGGACAAATTTCTAGACAGATACCAGGTACCAAAGTTAAATAAGGATCAGATTAACTATCTAAACAGTCCAATTTCCCCTTAAGAAATAGAATCAGTCATCAATAGTCTACAAAAAAAAAAAAAAAAAAAAAAAAAAAAAAAAAGCCCAGGATGTGATGGGTTTAGTGCAGAGTTCTATCAGACCTTCAAAGAATACCTAATTCCAACTCTCCTCAAACAATTCCACAAAATAGAAACAGAAGTTATTCTACCCAATTCATTCTATGAAGCCACAATTACTCTGATACTAAAACGACACAAAGATCCAACAAAGAAAGAGAACTTCAGGCCAATTTCCCTTATGAATATTGATGCAAAATTACTCAATAAATTCATCACAAACCGAATCCAAAAACACATCAAAATGATCATCCATCATTACCAAGTAGACTTCATCCCAGGGATGCAGGGATGGTTTAATATACGGAAATCCATCAAAGTAATCCACTATACAAACAAACTCAAAGACAAAAAGCACATGATCATCTCATTAGATGCTGAGAAAGCATTTGACAAAATCCAACACCCATTCATGATAAAAGTCTTGGAAAGATCAGGAATTCAAGGCCCATACCAGTAGCCAGCATCAAACTAAATAGAGAGAAACTCTAAGCAATCCTACTAAAACCAGGGACTAAACAAGGCTGCCCACTTTCTCCCTACCTATTCAACATTGTACTTGAAGTCCTAGCCAGAGTAATTCGACAACAAAAGGACATCAAGTGGATACAAAT
Source organism: Mus musculus (assembly GCF_000001635.26). Taxonomy (NCBI): domain Eukaryota; kingdom Metazoa; phylum Chordata; class Mammalia; order Rodentia; family Muridae; genus Mus; species Mus musculus. The sequence continues at coordinate 124,981,821 of NC_000073.6, forward strand.
TGGAAAGGAAGAAGTCAAAATATCACCATTTGCAGATGATATGATTGTATATATAAGTGACCCCAAAAATTCCACCAAAGAACTCCTAAACCTGATAAACAGCTTCATTGCAGTAGCTGGATATAAAATTAACTCAAACAAATCAATGGCCTTTCTCTACTCAAAGGATAAACGGACTAAGAAAGAAATTAGGGAGACAACACCCTTCACAATAGTCACAAATAATATAAAATACCTTGGTGTGACTCTAACTGAGGAAGTGAAAGAGCTGTATGATAAGAACTTCCAAGTCTCTGAAGAAAAAATTGAACAAGATCTCAGAAGATGGAAAGATCTCCCATGCTCATGGATTGACAGGATTAATATAGTAAAAATGGCCATCCTGCTGAAAGCAATCTACAGATTCAATGCAATCCCCATCAAAATTTCAACTCAATTCTTTACTGAGTTAGAAAGGGAAATTTGCAAATTCATCAGGAATAATAAAAAACCTTGGATAGGAAAAACTATTCTCAACAATAAAAGAACCTCTGGTGGAATCACCACGCCTGACATTAAGCTGTACTACAGAGCAATTGTGATTAAAAAAAAAAAGCTGCATGGTACTGGTACAGTGAAAGACAGGTAGATCTATGGAATAGAACTGAAGACCCAGAAATGAATCCACATACCTATGGTCACTTGATCTTTGACAAGGGAGCTAAAATCATCCAGTAAAAAAAATGACAGCATTTTCAACAAATGGTGCTGGCACAACTGGATGTTATCATGTAAAAGAATGTGAATTGGTCCATTCTTATCTCCTTGTACAAAGCTCAAGTCTAAGTGGATCAAAGACCTCCACATAAAACCAGAGACAGTGAAATTAATAGAGGAGAAAGTGGGGAAAAGCCTCGAAGCTATGGGCACTGGGGAAAAATTCCTAAACAGAACATCAATGGTTTGTGTTATAAGATCAAGAATTGACAAATGGGACCTCATGAAATTACAAAGCTTTTGTAACGCAAAAGACACTGTCAATAAGACAAAAAGGCCACCAACAGATTGGGAAAGGATTTTTACCAATCCTAAATCTGATAGGGGACTAATATCTAATATATACAAAGAGCTCAAAAGCTGGACTCCAGAAATTCAAATAACCCCATTAAAAATTGGGTACAGAGCTAAATAAAGAATTCTCAGTTGAGGAATACCAAATGGCTGAGAAGCACCTGAAAAATGTTCAACATCCTTAATCATCAGGGAAATGCAAATCAAAGCAACCCTGAGATTCCACCCACACCAGTCAAAATGGCTAAGATCAAAAATTCAGGTGACAGCAGATGCTGGCGAGGATGTGGAGAAATAGGAACACTCCTCCATTCCTGGTGGGATTGCAAGCTTGTACAACCACTCTGGAAGTCAGTCTGGCGGTTCCTCAGAAAATTGGACATAGTACTACTGGAAGATCCAGCACTACCTCTCCTGGGCATATACCCAGAAGTTCCAACTGGTAATAAGAACACATGCTCCACTTTGTTCATAGCAGCCTTATTTATAATAGCCAGAAGCTGGAAAGGACCCAGATGTCCATCAACAGAGGAATGGATAGAGAAAATGTGGTACATTTACACAATGGAGTACTACTCAGCTATTAAAAAACAATGAATTTATGAAATTCTTGGACAAGTGGATGTATCTGGAGGATATCATTCTTAGTGAGGTAACCCAATCACAAAAGAAGACATTAGATATGCACTCACTGATAAGTGGATATTAGCCCAGAAACTTAGAATACCCAAGATACAATTTGCAAAACACAAGAAAATCAAGAAGAGGGAAGACCAACCTGTGGATACTTCATTCCTCCTTAGAATAGGGAACAAAATACCTCTGAAAGGAGTTACAGAGATAAAGTTTGGAGCTATGTTGGGAGCCGCCCTCACATTTGCCATTATAAGATGGCGCTGACAGCTGTGTTCTAAGTGGTAAACATAATCTGCACACGTGCAGGGGCAGTTTTCCCGCCATGTGTTCTGCCTTTCTCGTGATGACAACTGAGCCGATGGGCTGCAGCCAATCAGGGAGTAATACGTCCTAGGCGGAGGATAATTCTCCTTAAAAGGGACGGGGTTTTGCCATTCTTTTTCTTGCTTTTTTTCTCTCTCTTGTTCTTGCTTTTTCTCTCTCTTGTTCTTGCTTTTTCTCTCTCTTGCTCTCTTGCTTTCTTGTTCTTGTTCTTTTTCTTGCTCTTGCTTTCTTGTTCTTGTTCTTTTTCTTGCTTTCTTGCTCTCTCTTGCTCTTGCTCTCTTGCTTCTTGCTCCTGAAGATGTAAGCAATAAAGTTTTGCCGCAGAAGATTCTGGTTTGCTGCGTTCTTCCTGGCCGGTCGCGAACGCGTGTAAGAGTTGGTGCCGAAACCCAGGACGAGAAAACCCGGGACGAGAAATCCTGGGATGAGAAAACCCGGGAAGGTTACCATCACCGGTGCAAGGAAGATCCCTCATTCTGGAACCAGAACTGCGGGTCATGGTAATGAAGTGTTCCCGTAAAACAGACTGTTGAGAAGGATTCAACTGCGTGAATTCAGAACTCTTCAGCTGGGGAACGGTGGTAATGAAGTGTTCCCGTAAAACAGACTGTTGAGAAGGATTCAACTGCGTGAATTCAGAACTCTTCAGCTGGGGAACAGGGTACCCGTAAGTATAGCTTTACAAGGTACGTCTGGCCTTGAACTTTCTAACGAAATTCAAGACAGTCTATCAGAAGTAAAGTGGGAAATAGCTTTACAAGGTACGTCTGGCCTTGAACTTTCTAACGAAATTCAAGACAGTCTATCAGAAGTAAAGTGGAAAATAGCTTTACAAGGTATGTTTGGCCTTGAACTTTCTCTAGTGTTAGGAGCCTTTTTGTTCCTTTTCACATGTTATCAAGTGGTTAAGGCAGGGCTGAAAATTCTGGATGAAATTCAGGGCAATCTATCAGAAGTAAAGAGGGGAGAGAGTGTAGGAGCAAAGAGGAAATATGGTACACAAAATAAGTATACAGGCCTTTCCATGGGTCTTGAAACCGAGGAAAAGTTTAGGTCAGGTAAGAATACCTGGGGAGAGATTAGAAGGAAGGAAAAGATAAAAGATCAATCAGCGGAGGTCTCTAGGAGAAGGAGCCTATACTCATCACTAGATGAGCTCAAGGAGCCAGTTCTTAATAGTTCTGAATCAGATGAAAAGGCTATTAGGGCCTGGAAGGCGCTCTCCCGAGCAGGTGAAGCCACTGGACAACTAACAAAGATCGTCCAGGGACCTCAGGAGTCATTCTCAGATTTTGTGGCCAGAATGACAGAGGCAGCAGAGCGTATTTTTGGAGATTCGGAGCAAGCCGCACCTCTGGTAGAATAGCTTATTTATGAGCAAGCCACGCAGGAATGCAGAGCGGCCATAGCCCCAAGAAAGAACAAAGATTTACAAGACTGGCTTAGGGTTTGTCGGGAGCTTGGGGGACCCCTCATTATGCGTTACTTCCATTCAGTATGAGAAATTTACTAGGGCAGCTAATTTGTTAAAAAGTCTTTCTCAGTATATGTTACAGAATTGGACGGCTGAATTTGAACAGACCCTTCGGGAATTGAGAATTGCCATTATTCAGGTCAACTCCACGCGCTTGGACCTGTCCCTGACCAAAGGATTACCCAATTGGATCTCCTCAGCATTTTCCTTCTTTAAAGAATGGGTATGGGTGGGATTATTTGGAGATACACTTTGCTGTGGATTAGTGTTGCTTCTTTGGTTGGTCTGTAAGCTTAAGGCCCAAACTAGGAGAGACAAGGTGGTTATTGCCCAGGCACTTGCAGTACTAGAACATGGTGCTTCCCCTGATATATCTATGCTTAAGCAATAGGTCGCTGGCCATTCAGCTCTTGCACCCCACGAGGCTAGTCTCATTGCACGGGATAGAGTGAGTGTGCTTCAGCAGCCCGAGAGAGTTGCACGGCTAAGCACTGCAGTAGAAGGGCTCTGCGGCATATATGAGCCTATTCTAGGGAGACATGTCATCTTTCATGAAGGTTCAGTGTCCTAGTTCCCTTCCCCCAGGTAAAACGACACGGGAGCAGGTCAGGGTTGCTCTGGGTAAAAGCCTGTGAGCCTAAGAGCTAATCCTGTACATGGCTCCTTTACCTGCACACTGGGGATTTGACCTCTATCTCCACTCTCATTAATATGGGTGGCCTATTGCTCTTATTAAAAGAAAAGGGGGAGATGTTGGGAGCCGCCCTCACATTTGCCATTATAAGATGGCGCTGACAGCTGTGTTCTAAGTGGTAAACATAATCTGCACACGTGCAGGGGCAGTTTTCCCGCCATGTGTTCTGCCTTTCTCGTGATGACAACTGAGCCGATGGGCTGCAGCCAATCAGGGAGTAATACGTCCTAGGCGGAGGATAATTCTCCTTAAAAGGGACAGGGTTTTGCCATTCTTTTTCTTGCTTTTTTTCTCTCTCTTGTTCTTGCTTTTTCTCTCTCTTGTTCTTGCTTTTTCTCTCTCTTGCTCTCTTGCTTTCTTGTTCTTGTTCTTTTTCTTGCTCTTGCTTTCTTGTTCTTGTTCTTTTTCTTGCTTTCTTGCTCTCTCTTGCTCTTGCTCTCTTGCTTCTTGCTCCTGAAGATGTAAGCAATAAAGTTTTGCCGCAGAAGATTCTGGTTTGCTGCGTTCTTCCTGGCCGGTCGCGAACGCGTGTAAGAGAGCTAAGATGAAAGGATGGACTATCCAGAGACTACCCCACCCAGGGATCCATCCCATAATCAGCCACCAAACCCAGACACTATTGCATATGCCAGCAAGATTTTGCTGGAGGGACCCTGGTATAGCTGTCTCTTATGAGGCTATGCCAGTGTCTGGAAAATACAGAAGTGGATGTTCACAGTCATCTATAAGATGGAACACAGGACCCCCAATGGAGAAGCTAGAGAAAGTACCCAAGGAGCTGAAGGGGTCTGCAACCCTATAGGTGGAACAACAATAAGAACTAACCAATACCCCCAGAGCTCGTGTCTCTAGCTGCATATGTAGCAGAAGATGGCCTAGTCGGCCATCACTGGGAAGAGAGGCCCCTTGGTCTTGAAAACTTTATATGCCCCAGTACAGGGGAATGCCAGGGCCAAGAAGTGGGAGTGGGTGGGTAGGGGAGCAGGGCAGGGAGAGGGTATAGGGAACTTTCAGGATAGCATTTGAAATGTAAATAAAAAAAATATCTTTTAAAAAACAGAAAAGAAAAGAAAAAGGAATGAGCCCATATACATATCTCTGTTGTAGCAGGTTCCCTTTCCCCATTCTCCTTAGATTGATCTTATTAGTGTGCACAATAACAGGCTTACCTATGACATTTGAGTGGACATGTATTATTGTACCCTGTCGTATTTGTCATAGTGCCCTCTTCTATTCTCCTGTCTCTACCATTACTTCTTTCCTCTTCACTCTGAATAGCTCCCCCATCTAATTCCATGTTGTACGCATGTGTGCATGATTGTCATTGAGGTACTAGGGCCTGCTGCATGTTGGGTTAATTTCCTACAACTGAGATGTATCCCTACTAACTCATTTTACTTTATTTTTGACATGAGGTCTCACTTTGATGCTCAGGCTGGCTTTGGACTCAACATAGATCAGGTAGGCTTTGAACTTAAAACCCTCCTGTCTCAACCACTCAAGTAACTTGCATAACAGATGTGTACCACAAGGTCCAGCTTCTCTCTTTCATAATTTAGATGGCACTTGGTCTCTGTCAGAAAGTATCCAATGACCCTGGTCCCCTTGAGCAGCTCGGTTCTCGCTTCTTAGGATGCACTGAAGTTCACCCCCCACCTTTGTTCTGCATCTCTGCTCAGACACCCTGGAAAATATGACAAATTTATACCCACTTCACAGTGTTTCTGATTATCCAGGCTCTTACAGCAGAGTTACAAATTACTGGTGCACTCAGAAGCCTAGAAGGTGTTATAAACAAGTGAGCTGAATGCGGAGGAGCTGAGACACAGGGAAGGTTCAAGGACCCTCATGTACAGAAGGCCAAGTCCATCCTTTCCCCATTGATAAATGGCCTCTTCTTGTCAGATATGGATTCTTTGAGTAGGTATCTGAATTTCAGACTTTTAAAGTGACCTGGCTAAGATGAAACGTGTGTGAGCCAGTAGAATGTGGCCCGTTCTGCCATCCAGTTCACAGCATTATGCCAGCACTCAGTACATTGCTTGGTTCCTAGAATGTACTATATGAGATGTGTGCACAGAGAGAAAACTGGCTTATGAATATTCAAATGTCCTTTTGCTGTTGTCTCCTTTAATGAGACACACTGACCTTAATGGCACACTTGCCTCAGGGGTCAGCTCCCAGCCCCACCCACTTCCCCTGAGCCTGTCTTCTCCTTGCGCTATATGAAGAGAAGCAGAAAAACAGTGGATTAAGCAGATGAGTAGTGGGGATGTTTCTCCAGGTCTGAGCGTTTGGTGAAGCTCTGGAATAAAGCGACTTGTGCAGACAGCCACAAGAGCCGTTTACTATGAGCACGAATTAAGCAAAAATAAAACGCTGGAAAAACAAAGACATAAAAACAAAATCTCATAAGCCTTAAGTGTTGGCATATTCCTTTGATAATAAAGTAGCCAAGGGGGAACACACAGCAGCTGCCATCTTTGCAGCTTTGCATAGCAGCAGAGTTCATATGTTTGCAACCATGCTGTCCAAATCTTACCATTACCTTGTATCATCGTAAGGTCATAGACAACTCCTGGGACTCCAGTCTGTGTATATAAAACACAGAAGATGTGTACCTACCTAAATTTTCCAGGCGTCCTAAGGTAATATGGCCTGCATCATGTTCCATAGATAGCAATGAATATTGCCAGCCAAAAGACACTGATGGCTTCATGTCCCATGTGCCACCTATTCATGCTGGTCTAGGGATGGTGTTCTGGATGTTTCTCTCAGGATGTGGCTTCTGAAACCATTTTGTCAAGTGGACAGCTAGACTCAGAAGTCAGTGTTCCCCACCTGTACTTCAAAGGTGGCCAAGGAATGACAGAATTTCTCCAGGTGGAGGCTGACATCTGCTTTAATGAAATATACTGACCTTAATAGCACACCTTGCCTCCGTGTCAGCTACCAACACCAACTACGTCCTAAGCCCCTCTATTCCTTGTGCTGCATTAAGAGAAATGGAGAACAGTGGGTTATGCAAGTGACTGGTAGGGATGTTTTTCCAGGTCTGAGCATTTGGTAAAGCTCTAGAATAAAATAACTTGAACAAATGGCTATGGGATAGGGTGAACGCAAGGTTGTGACCAAGGTGCATCCATCTTGTTCATACCCAGGCTTAAGGGATAAAGGAAGGAAGTGTTTGGCTACATCTTAGCTCCAGCCTTTCACGTTGGCAAGACCAAGAGACTTTGATGGAGAAAGGTGAAATCCAAATCATAGCATTTTTAAAGGGACTCCATCTGGGTGAAAGAAGGAGCCATATTTTCACTTCACAATCATCATTAAATGACCTCCATTGCAATGGCAGGGAAAGGCAAAATAAAACATTTCTGTAACTTGTTCAGTTGCGCAAAGTGCTTGGAAGTAAAAACAAAGGAAGATGCAGCACCCATCAGCTGTCTAGAAGAACTCAGAAGGCGCCCTGCAAGCCAAGCTTCAGGTGTCTAGGCATGAAGACCATACAACAAAAGCTGCATCTGGAGGTAGGTTCTGTGCTCCAGGAGCACCCCAAACCCCGAGAGGATTATCAGTAGAGAGGCTGAAGAGAAGAAGCCCAGCAGAAGCAAAATGCAAAATCCCAAGAGACATACTACTGCAGGACCCAACGGAGAACACTGTCCAGGGTCCTGATAAAAGGAGCCTGGCTGCAGAGTGACTTGATCCCTGAGGACTAGAATAGATGCCAGATGAGGCTCTGTCACAATGGTCCTGCAATCATGCAGATGAACGAATGCCCGTACCACCACCCCTTAATTCTCTAACAAGATTTCACAAACTTTAAAGGCATGCACCCTGCTCAGGTTAGACCAAGGGAAGAGATCCTTCCTTTCTACCACAGTTGAACTGAGAGACTGGATGCAAAGCACATGGAAACAGGAGCCAGCTCTGTCAGATCTCAGATGATCATGTCTATAGTCTCTTCTTCCTTTTCTACTCTCTAGAGTCCAGAGCACTGGAGGCAATTCCCATGATGAATCATGAACCCAGTTGTAGCAAAGCAGTGGCTGCCTGCCCTCCTGAGGAGTTAACACAGCTGATGCTTGTGACCATCTGCACGGCATGGTCTGACTCTATTTCACCCCTAACTTGCACTCCAAGGCAATGGGGGTGTCATGTATTTCTTAGCAGTGTATCCTCAGTGTCTGGAGGAAACTCACCCTGGTTAAGTATAAGATTCACAATTTGGTAGGGGCTGAAGCTGCCCAAGAGTTCTCATCCCTGATCTTGCCTTTGTAACTTTCTTTCACATTCAAAATTACTTCAAATTAAACAAAAAATAGCAATAATGCTAGTAGGGAAAAAGGAAAGAAAGGAAAAGAAAAGGGAAGGAAGGAAGGAAGGAAGGAAGAAAGGAAGGAAGGAGGGAGGGAGGGACGGAGGGGGGACGGAGGGAGGGAGGGGGAGGGAGGGAGGGAGGGAGGGAGGGAGGGAGGGAGGGAGGGAGGAAGGAAGGAAGGAAGAAAAAAAAGAAAGAAAGAAAGAAGGAAGGAAGGAAGGAAGGAAGGAAGGAAAGAAAGAAAGAAAGAAAGAAAGAAAGAAAGAAAGAAAGAAAGAAAGAAAGAAAGAAAGAAAGAAAGAAAGAAAGAAAGAAAGAAAGAAAGAAAGAAAGAGGAATCAAAGCAAGAAACCCTGGCTGCCTTCAGTTACTGCTGTCACTCCTGAGGACACCTTGCCCTGTCTCCAGTCCCAGAAGCTCTGGATGCTTCACAAAATCCTCTGCAATAAGTGTCTGGCAGCACCCGAGTGAGGAGGATGCTGGCTGCCAGGCTTTCTAAGAGGCCCCGCCATCATCCAGCTTCCCCCATCGGTGCCAGCGCCTCAGCAAGGCAATTGAAGGATTTTATTATAATGGCACTTTGCGGAGCTCACTCAACCCGTCAAAATAATTGTTTGACTTAATGTGAAATCTGAGCTTCGCAGCTGCATGAGGCAGTCCTCCTCGGGATCGCGGGGCTGGCTGCTGGCACTGCCTGTGCGCATTTTAGAGTCTGGAATTAACAGCAGTTTCGAAGCCTCCCTAATTAGTTACAGTGCTGCCCGAGGTGTCATCTTATTTTATTTTATTTTATTTTTTTATGAGCCAAATAACATATTGCCGCTTAAGTTTCTGGAAGACAGGGAGCTATAAATAAAACTACAATTTACTTGAAGTCTATCACACAGATATACCAAGTTCAGAAGTTACTTTTTCTTTGACTAATGAGATAAAAACTTCGTCTGCAGAGTGTGTGTGCGAATGTGAACATCACAGCCCTACAGGGAGAAAGGAATTCTCCAAAGGCCAAGGAAACTGCAGCTGAGGGAGGATCTGGTTATCGTACTCGCCAAGGCTAGCGTCTGCACTCCCACACAGACCTGTGCTCTTTGCCTCCTGCCCAGGAGACTACAGGCTTCTCCCTTCCTGTCTCAGGCCTTGGTTCCCCTGTGTCTACTGAGAAGGATGGTCACAAGCTGCTTCTCTTGCTTTGAAAACACTCGGACACCTTAGGCAGTCCAAACAGTTCACACCAATGATGGGTGGTGCGATGTCACCGTTAAAGGGTTGAACTCAGGGAGTGGGGGTGGGGTAGGGGTGGGGGGCAGACAGCTTGACTTCAAACTTGTCATTCATTACTACATACTAACTCAAGAAAATCTCTCAGTCTGCTTCTCACTTCTTTCACCTGGTAGAAACTATGTAGCCAGCCCAGGCGGTTTACACACCCAATTGAGTGTTTCTTGTGAGAAAGAACAGTCTTGTTTGTTAGAGAATAGGTTAGAACCGGAGGCCCAACTGAGCAGTCAACTAAGCCAGATATGGAAAGACAGGAACCTCGCGTTCTCTCTCAGACTTGGATGCTAAAATAAAAATAAATTCAACCTGATTCTTAGAGGCTAAGAAGGGTGGAGAAAGGGAGGGAGAGAGAGGTTGGAACTGATCAGAGCATCCTGGATGCGTGTGTGGGGATACCAAATTCAATCCCAGATGCAATATTCATAATTAATGTGCTAATCAGGAAATTAAAACTAAATAGGCTACAGTTGTATCGCGGTGGTAGAGTATTTGTGTAGCAATCACACATCCTAGGTTCAATTCCCAACACTGCTTATAAAGGTGATAGCAAATAAATTACATTAATAAACAAAGAACTACATAAGCTTAATCAGTATAGTCAAATCGCTTGTGACTCGGAGAGAGAATAGGGCAGACCCTCCCTGCATGTAACACAGCATGCATCTTAGACAGCGCAGACCTTCAGAGTAACAATGATTATGGCTCACATACCACCAAGGTGTGTGAGCCTCCAAAGGTTACATTTCTCAAGCAGATCTCTGTTCTACTCATTATATTAAAATGTGTAGTGCAATTAGTAAACTATGTAGCGCAAAAATATGGGGTACAATAGAAGAAAAAATCAAAAAACACCAAAGCACTGATCTATAGGGGAAAAAAATGTGTGCAAAACATATTCAAGGCGCATGCCCTGCTGGCCTCAAGAACTGTGATGCCAAGCTCTAGGGTTAGCAGGTCCAGCCATGAAGGACCTGCTACCTGGCTACTGTTGGATCCTTCTGCCAAGGAGCTATGTGAGCTTGGCAAGTCCTCTCTCTTCTCTGAGCTTGAATGTTTGACATTCCCCAAATGCAGCTGTGATAGGTGCAGCTGAGGGTGCAATAAAAGTGTGCCCACTGAGGGTTCCATATGATGTCTGCTGCACCCTCCGTGTACCATTGATGTTATTAGGTTATTCATACCACAGTTGCACAAAACATGAAAGATCAAAGAGGCACAGAGGAGAGGGCTCAGGGGGATTGTTGGATCCTTCTGCATCTACAAGCACTCAGGCTCCTGCCTGGTGCTCCCCAGCAATGGGAGAAAAATGCTGCTGACTGCTATTCCAACATTGTATACTTGCTCTAGACTGCAACAATGTATGTAGTAGAGCCCGATGAGAGAGGGTATATGGGGAGCTGGCAACTGCTCCACCGGCCCTGGCAGATGGATGGTGTCTATATGAGCTCCTGGCTGGCTGCAAGCTGCCCAAAACATTTCAGGACACTGCCTTAGTAAGACTGCTCAGCAAATCTTGCTTTCTTCTCTACTTGGTTCCTGTCCCATTGCTGCACAGTTGCCAGAAAGAATAAAAGATGTGCATAGAACAAAAGCAACTGAAAAGTGCATCTCTCCACTTCAAGGCTCCTCCAGAGCAGAAGTTAACAACTCAGAGGCAACCAGACAACAAAGAATGCTTATCTCAGGATCCAGAGGCCAAGGCCACATCATGATCTTAGCACCCAGCAAAACTCTCTGCCCTCCTACCATGGGATGAGTTTCTTCTCCACCCAAAATGTCTTCCCTGAATCTACTCTAAATCTATTGTGTGGCAAATGGAATTCATTTCTCCCCAGGTCTCAGGAACACTGGAGCAGTCTACTTATTCATACAGAGTGAAAATAAGGATCTCATTGCCAGAGCCTGCTACCATGTGTCAGTCTGCCAGGAGCAGTTTTGAAGGGGCTACCCACACTGCTGGCTGTCCAATCATCTTCTTAGGAATAAAGAAGTATCCTACATCATTGTAAAAAAAAAAGTGTTCACAAAAGCATCATGGAGTCCTTCACCGGGCCTGGAGTTGCCAGCAGCAGCCAGAGATGGAGAGTAGAGCTTATTTTCCTACGCAGACAGAAACATTGCTGGTCTGATAGCACCCCTCACGGCTTCTCATCTGCCACACAGCTGGCTGGTCCATAGCATTTATACACAGAGAATTGGCTCTGTTCATGTACCGTTTTGGAAGTCTGGGGTGCCAGCAATAAAGCAAAAAATAAGAAACCAAATTGGGAGTCTGAAAAGATGGCTCTGTCGTTTAGAGTATCTGTTGCTCTTACAAAGGATCCAGCAGTAGCCGGGTAGAACGTACGCAGCCATGCGTACTGAGACCAAGTCAACTGGAAAGAAGTTCAGCATGAATTTTACAGAAAACAGCTCGTTCTCCACTGTTCTGCCCCCGCATGCAGAAAAGCAAGGTCATTTTACCCTATTTTATAAGGAAACCGAGACCATGACAGGCTATGGAGTCACACTACTACTAGACTAGTCCAACTGCTGTACTAGCTCTCTCCTGCATGTATGAGTTTGCTACAAATTTCATAACAAGGTCTGGGCTATCTTCATCTCCAACCCAGATCTTGTCTGAAGCAACTGTGACGTCCTTTTTTTTTTTTTTAAACCAAGGGTCTCAGCTTGATTTGTGTGCTTTTTTTTTTTTAAGACGTACATCAAAATTCTCCCAGCCTCTAACTCAAACACAACTCCAAAGCCATTTTACATCTTGATATACTTGTTGCATCAGTGCCCAACTTCTCAGCACTCGAGTCTATATTCTTATTAGGCATCCCTAACAACAGCATATCACATACTGGGCAGCTTCCCAGACAGAAATTGGGCTGAGAAGATGAGTCAGTAGGTTAATAGTGCCTAATAAACAAGCATGAGGATATGAGTTCAAATCCCCAACACCCACATAAAAGTTGACCAAGCCCATGCAAACAAACACCTATAAACTTCCTCAGTAGGAGGCAGGGACAGGTGGATTAGGGGGTGAGGGTGGAGCTGGTTGGCCACCAGCCTAGCTCCAGATGGCACTCAAGACCCCATTTCATAGAAATAAGACAGAAAATGATACAGTGGGACATCTGACATTTCCCTTTGGCCTCTGTATGCACAAGTAAACATATCTCACATACATGCATGTGTACACCACGAATACACATATGTGCATATCACAAACATGTATGCTCATATATATATATATATGTACACCCATACATATACCACACATATGAATATACCACATATACACATACATACACATATGCATATACCACACACACACACACACACACACACACTCGCGCGCGTGCGTGTGTGCGCATGCATGCATAAAAGCAGACAGCTATCTTCTCCCAGTTCTGTATTCTGGAATTTGCAAGTCTAAGCTGTCAGGAAGGCTTAGTTTCTCATGAGGCTTTAACTGGCCATCTTTCCCATAATTCTTATGTGGCCTTTCTTCTTTGTGGGCATCCCTTGTGTCTCTTTCTGGTGAAGGCTGCAGAGAAGGAATTTCAGAGGGAGACAAGTCAGTCAGCTGTGCGTCTTCCTTCCTTTCTCTTTCCTTCCTTCCTTCTCTTCTTTTTATTTTTCTTCCTTTGCCCCCTCCTCTTTGCCCTCCTCTGTCTCTGTCTACCTTTTACCACTCCTTAGTCTTTGTCTGTCAGCCTCTGTCTCTCTGTCATTCTTCCTCCCTTTCTCCTTTGCCCTCCCCCCCCCACTTCCATTTCCCATCCCTTCCTTCCAACCAGTTATAAAATCAGGGAGTCTCGGCAGCCTTTGAAGGCAAGGTGTGTTTCTCCAGAACGCCTCACATGTATGCTCATCTTCAGACCAGAATCTCAGCCTGAGGCAGCAGAGGAAAGGGGTGGGCATGAGGGGGGAAAAGGATACATTTGTTCCTGACCCTTTGGCCATATAAGTCTTTCTTTCTTCCTCACTATATTAGTCTCGCTGTCATTTTAATAAAGTGACTTGAGGTTATAAGAGAAAAGAAGTCACCATCTCATGTCCTTTGAGCTCCCTGAGGGATTATGGGATTTTACATAATTAAATATGAGCCATGAAATATCCCTCCCTCCTGCCTAGGTAGACTGTCTATCACTCCCTCGCTGTTTCTCAGCTCCTATTTCAAAGTGGAAAATATGACTCAGTATGAAAATCGCCTGCTTCTGTACCTTCCACCCCTTGCCCCAAGTTTCTTCTGCCCACATCCTATTGCTTCTCGGTACTTCTCAGTCCCAATTCTGACCACCTGCCTCTGAAGCCAAAGAGCCTCAGCTGAGACCTGGGTATGGGAAGGCAGGCTATCTGGACTCAAGGTCTGACTCATGTATCCAAGCTTCAGCTGCTCTGTGAAACTTGGGATAAACTTGGACCATTTTCTTGACTATGTCTCTCTCCTAGTGGTCTTAGAAGGCCTGAGATGGCTGATACGGTAAAGCATGTTAGCAGTTAAGAGATGCTTAAGCATGGTGGTGCTGAGGGTGACAGCTACCCAGGGGAGCTCACCATGTCATGGGTAGCTGGCTACTCTTCCCCAAAGGCATCCCTATGCTCTTCAGTGTCACTGGGGGCCACTGGAGTGACCATACAGAACAGCCTTCTTGGTGCAGGTTGTGTGAGAAGAGATGGCACAGATGAACCCAGGGGTCAGCCTTCACTGACCAGGCAAGAGTAAAATAATGGAGCAGACCAAATATTTGTTTAAAATAAAAGTTAGGGAATGTGGGAATTAGAGATTGTCTTTCACACCCCACTTCACAAAAGCATGGACCTGCTGAGGGGGGCACCCTATAGGCAGAATCCCACCCAGTGCTCAGAGAAAACTCTGGGGTTTGCTCCTACAAGAGATGCCTGTGTTGAGCTGGCATTCCCTCTGGGGGAGGGCTTACTGAAGACAGTTCCATAAGTGGGAGTTATTCTCCCGTCCCTGCTCCAGCCACACCAGAATGCTCAGAGCACACCCAAGCAAGTAGAAAGTGTCCATGTGTTCATACCTCAGAGCTCCCAGGAGGAGCATCTGTGCTTCCCCATCACCTGGGGAAATTGTCACAGAGGGTGGGTGTCCCAGCTGGCCCTTTGTCCACCATACCAGTAAGCAGTTTTCTGACACTTGTATGACTGCTCTCTTCCTATTTCTGTCTCACTTCCTTTTTTGCTCCCAATGTTCTTGGGATCTGCCAGGCATGTGAGCTACCAAGATCTGTGACTCAGACTGACATTGCAGCTATTCAACACTCTGAAAACAGCCCTCTTCAATACCCACAACAGCCAATTAGCTGTTTCATCTTGCATACCTTCAGCAATAGGGAGTTTACCACATCCTGAGTTAGCCTAATCCTTTCTCAGATCACTTTGATCATTACAAATTAAAATAAAATTTCTGCCTTTATGATCACCAGCCATCCATCTTAGTTCTGCGGCCATCAGCAGGTCTTGTATGACATCACTCCAACTCTCCTCGGTACCATGGTCTTCCTTTTGGTTAATAGCTGGTCTTCAATGCAACAATAATGAATCAGATGCAAGATTACAGTGGGCTCTGGCCTGCTAAGAGCAGTGCAGCAGCAGTGGAATGATCCCTCCTTTATCCTGCGTCTATACATATCTTTAATATTATGTTGTATTTGGTTCATCTGAGAATATGGCAGACTCCAAGTAGGAGTCTTTGAACGTGTGACCAGTCATAGATGGCCACAGCCAGCATAGCCTGGAATTCCCATCACTTCAGGCTCCTGTAGAGGGAAAGGGTGTAAAGCATGGTCTGGGGCAGGGATGGCCTGTATCCATAGCAGACAGTCCTCCTGTGATCATTAGAAGTGATTCCTCCAAGCTGTTCCCATTCA
Source organism: Mus musculus (assembly GCF_000001635.26). Taxonomy (NCBI): domain Eukaryota; kingdom Metazoa; phylum Chordata; class Mammalia; order Rodentia; family Muridae; genus Mus; species Mus musculus. The sequence goes on from NC_000073.6 coordinate 124,997,486, forward strand.
CCATTCATCGTCCTCTCCCTCCCCGCCTCTCTCTCTCTCTCTGTCTCTCTCTCTCTGTCTCTCTCTCTGTCTCTCTCTCTCTCTCTCTCTCTCTCTCTCTCTCTCTCTCTCTCTCTCTCATGCTTTCTGGGTTCTGGCAACCACTCTTCTATCCTCTCCTTCTCCATCCATGTTACAGCTTCCACATATAACTGAGAACACACCGTATTTGTCTTTCTCTGTCTGCCTTATTTCATGTAACTCAATGTTCTTCAGGCCCATATTTGTCACCACAAATAACAGAATTTCATTCTTTTTATACTTGAATATGTCCTATTGTGTACAATAGCATGAAAATTACATCTTTAGGAAGAAATCAAGGAGTGTTGCGGCCGCCATCAGCTCGCAAAGTGAACGGTTCGACTGATATGGTAAGAGAGGAATCTAATTAAGATGACCTCAACAGCTTGAGAAGCTTCATAGTAACCCGGGAGGTGGAGTCTCCAATCTAACTACACTGTGACCAGAGTACAGGAGAATGTGGACTGCAGGATTCAAGGTGGGGATTGTGTAGCTGAGGATAGGAAGGGGAAAGGGAGTTTCATTAAAAGAAGAATGGGGAAGTTCGCTCTTTTTGAAATTTCAGTCTGTTGTTTCTTTTTGAAACCACCAGGCATTTTGGAGTCAGGGTCAGCTGCTTTTCTTCAGCAGCTCTGAGTTCCACTTGGGGCATTTGCTTTGGGGGCGGAGCTCTTGACATGCTGCATGTTCTTTATCTGCTCTCCCACCAATGGACACAGCTCGGTTCCATACCTTGTCTATTATAATTCTGCAGTAAATGTGAGTGTACCTATGTTTCTGACATGCTGATTTCATTTCCTTTGAATGCTTCCCACGTGGGAGGTGCCACTAGGCTGCAACACATCATCTTTTCATCTTTCCTGATATCTCAAGGTAGGAAGCCCACTGCATAGTTGCACCTGAATCACATCTTTTTATGTCTGTAAATTCAGTATCAAGACCAAAAATTGAGAAATAAGGATACAGGACTAGGATAATCAGCTAGTCCTGTTCAAACCTCCCAACAGAAGAGAGTTAAAACATAGGTACTTATATTTCTCAACTCTCTTGCAGCTAGGATTTAATCATGTCATTCCATTGTGATAAATGGCTCATAAGGGGACACCAACTAGTAGTCATTAGAGACCTTGATTCTTCCAGAGAAAGAGAAACAGAGAGAGGGACAGGGACAGAGGAGACAGGAAAGAAAGAGAAATATACTAGTATAATCCATTGATCCTCCCTTCTCCCTTTCCCACTTTAGAGCAAATCTGGACAAGGATCAGGATGCTCAGGTGCTCTGAAAGGAGATGTGGCTGATACACTAAACATGATGCAGCAGAAACATGCAAACCCCTGAGTCCTGAGTGTCACTGATGAACTAATGAGTTGCATCGCTTTTTCCAGATACAAAAAAAAAAAAAAAAAAAAAAAAAACAAACTTCCTTACATTCTTGTCACTCTTGTTCCTTACAGATAAAAAAAAATCTGAGAGACCAAATCTTTTAAGTCCAGAATCCATTTTAGAGACCTTGAACCAAGTTTGAACTCAGGTAAACTAACAGGTTACTATCAAGCATCATTTTCCAAGTTACACCCCAACAAACCTGAGCCTTGCTTCAGTTTCTAGCCAAACCCCAACAAGACCTACCTCTCTAGGTTAATCTCCCCCAACAAATCCAATATTTCCAGGTCAATTCACAACAATCCTGCCCCCTGTCTATCAACCACCAATGCAGAGGGAAGCAGAAGTTACGTTTATGGTTTGACTCCCAGCACCACCCAATAATGCTAAAAGCTATAGTTGCTTGCCAGGCTAGAAATATTCACCCCTTGCTTGCCACTGTCTATAAAACCTTACTCCATAAGTGTTTGGGGCTCTTCTCCACCAAAACTATTCTGGGTGTTGGTGGTGGACTGAGCCCAGGCTCAAGCTTGAATAAAGGCCCCGGTGTGATTGCATCGAATAGGCTCCTGACTGGTCTTTAGGGTTCACTAATACTTTCTTGGCACTACAACTCTCTTTCTGAAACTATTGATTCAAATAGTCGGATTCTATACTTGCTATTGGTTATGAAATTCTTGGCAAGTTAAGCACACCTTTAAGATTTAACTTTCCAAAATATAAAGTAGGAAGAACCACAACCCACAACCAACTAGCTGGCTTGTTTTAGGGTTTAGACTAGTGGTGCATAGCTGGTGTTTTGTAGGTATTTGTGCCTCTTCTCTTTTCTCTCCAAACCCGGATGAGATAGTAATGAAAACTCCAAGCTTTGAAACCACTCAGGTGTACCTGCATTTGAGTCAGGACACTTTGATTGTGATCATGAATGGGCCCCATGTCCCTTGTCTGTGAAAGATACATGGTCTAAGCTTATGTTTCCAGGTCATGGTGCAGATGAAGAAGAGATGGATTCAATGGTGTAAAATTTGTAATCCCAGTGTTTAGATCTGATTTCAATCCCCAAAACCCTCATAAAAAGTTGGTCATTGTGGCACATGCTTGTAACCCCAGCTCTGGAAACCAGAGACAGGCAGGTCTTGGAACTCACTGGCAGTCAGCCTGATACAATCAGCAAGCCCCAGGCCCCAAAGACCCTCTTTCAAACAAACAAACACAACAACCCAGAGAAGAACCACACCAAAGACTGATCTCTGCCCTGAACACACACATGGACCAGCACATATATGAATACACACACACACAAATACACACACAAACACACACTCATAGTTCCAAACTATAATCAACAGAAAAAAAAAAAAAACCACAGGGGATAGATCAGCTTTCCAAGTCTCAACACATGAATGTAGTATATATTAAACATTTAGTGTATATAAACTAGTTACATTTTTACTTAATCATCTGAGAAGAAAATTACAAAGTCAATAAGAAATTAATATTGTTCATCCCCCTTCCCACAGTATCACTTCCTCTGCTTAAGTAGAGCCTAATTTTACTCCAGGTCCCGCTGTGGACGTACATCATCCACCGCTGAACACACTGCAGAATCACTGGACGGATGTTTTCATTACGTTGATCCTACCTCTCCAAAGTGTCTGTCTTGTGGAGCTATAGCATGTGATCAGACTTTGGCATATGAGGAAGGTGGCCTTGGCCACTTTTTCTCTCACTCAGGGCAGCTCTAACAGAAGAAACCCTCTCTTTGAGCTGATGTCTTCTCACCCATTGTGTCCTGGAGTAGCAAAACATATCACCAGCAGTGTGAGGAGGCTGCCAGCCTTGGGATTGCCTGGAGCTATTCAGGGAAACTTTGGTCTTTGAAGACTTGCTTGAGTTGTTACCCACCCAGTCCAAAGTTCCCACCCTACCCCACAATTCTGTGCTTCTAGACCAGTCTGAGTAGATGTTTCTGTTATCTGTGATCCAAAGCTGCTGAGCTGATGAAGCTGGTCTCTAACATTGTGCTGCCCTGACCTTGAAGCTCTATGACTGGCTTAGAAATAAGGTAGTAAAATTATAGATTGACAGAAGTCAGAGTGTCTCCTTCCCCCATTACCTAAATGAGAAAATGCAGCCCAGGGAATGGGAAGCAACTCATTTTATGAAACACAGCTACTACAAACCAAAGCTTTAATCCACACCCATGTTTTATTAGACATTTAAACCTTTTACTTACATCTCGGTACCTATGTCATAGAAGTTGAAAGGTTGATGGTTTCCGTGAACATGAGAAAATAGAAGAAGATCAAGAAGCTCACGTTGTGTGCAGATTCTCTGGGAGATCTGGTAATTCCCAGGAGTATCCAGCATGCAGCCTCCAACACACCAACGCTCAGATCCGCCTGGTGTTTTTCACATCCTGATATAAGTGGAGCGAAATGCCAGAGCAGAACCTGATGAACGCTCCTGAGAGACTGATTGCCCTCAGGACATGCTGTGGATCAGAGCAATGACAGGGCCCTGGTGAAGTGCTCCAGGGAGGCTGGCTTGACCCTGCTGTTTAAACACACTGTCCTCAACACTGAGCAGCAATCAGCAATTCCCCGACATAACAAGATCTGATGCAGGACACAGAAGGAGGCCCGGTTTCTGGGTAAGCCAGGATTTGCTAAAATATATGAAGTCACGTTATTTCCCTCCATTTACACAAACTGTGGCCACTAGCTTGGAGTTTTCACATTCCACAAGATCCTGGAATCACAGAGTGAAGAGATGGTCCTGCAATATGACCCTAGTGCCCTAGCATTTGTGCCCCTTCTCATTCAGGTACAAGGGCGTGGGGGATGGGGAAAGATTGTGCATTTGCAATGACACAGCCTTGTAGCCAATACCAATATCAGCAGAAAGGACTGTATAAAACACCACTGCAGGCACTTTGCCCAGGAATGGGTGGGCTTTAGGCCACTTAATTCCCACAGTAACCCAGAGAAAAAATATTCACAATTTACCCAGCCAAACACCTAAGACATGGCAGAGCTACGAATTCTCCTATGTCAGCTCATCCAACATCAAACTCTGGTATGCTTTTATTGTTAAACATTGAAAAAAAATCCCCAGGGAGGAAAAACTCATATAACATGTTGAAGAAAAATCAGATGGAAAAAATCTACACCTCAAATGACCTCAATTATTTTTACTGAGAGGAGGGAGAGGACGAAAACTGAGCAGAATACACAGTGCCTGCCGCTGAGGTCTTTGGAGACTCTGTGGAAGGTTTTTATTTTCCTTTACACACTTCTGTGATTTTTTTTTCGCTTCTACAATGAGTATACATTACTAGGCTCTTAAATAATGAGCACACATTCTCTTTTATTGAAAATAGATTCTGTTCTCATACAATACATTCTGACCACCATTTCTCTTCCCTCCACCCATCCCAGCTCCCCTCTCTCTCCCCTCTCCCAGATCCACTCCCCTTCTGTTTCCCTTAAGAAAAGAGCAAGCCTTCAAAGGACAACAACCAAACAGGACAAAACAAGACAAGGAAAAACCCCTCCTATAGAGGCTGGACAAAGTCACCTAATAGGAGGAAAAGTGTCCCAAGCCCAGGGAAAAGAGTCAGAGACACCTGCTTTCCCACAATAAGCAGATCCACAGAAAGACCAAGCTAACAGTTATAACATAGGCAGAGGACCTAGTGCAGACCGTGCAGGCCCTGTGCTTAAAGTTGCAGTCTGTGTGAGCCCATATGAGACCTGTTTAGTTGATTCAGTGTTCTCCTGGCGTCCTTCATGTCCTCTGACTCCTCTAGTCTTTCTTCGTCCTCTTCCTCTGAGTTTAGATATCAGGAGCAGCGCATCTTTAAACACAGATCACGAGTTACTGACACCCAAAGCACACAATGTCAGCAAACCCAGGAGTGAAGGAGATCAGGTGTATACCAATCCTTCTGCATGTCAGATATTTAAAATACATTATGGCAGTCCTGTCTGTCAGTGGTCCTCGGAAATAAGGGTTTGATTTCTGACATCAGATAAGAAAGTTCAGAATGGTTAAGACTGCACAGCTATGGATTTCAGAACAAGAAACTTGGATTTAACACCCATATTTCTTTCTCTTCATAGTACTTGTTCAATGACTCCCACTGGGCCATAATTCATGATTTCTCTTTAATGGTATATTCTTCCATTCCTGTGAATGTGTGGGATCCTTAAATTTTACCCCAAATCAGAGTTACATCACTTCACCCACAAGAGGTCCCCTAAGAGGTATGGGAAATAAAAAATTAAGGTGCTAATTATTGAGTACCCACTTTTACAATGCTATTCCCCAAAGGATAACTTTCTGGAGCTCATGGGCTGTTTAAAAAAAAAACAAAAACAAAACTCTTTAGACACACCCTCCATGTCCCAGCATTCTCTCCATCCAGCCCACCTGAGGCCAGTCTAATGGGTAAGTAGTAAGAACACTCAAAAGCTAGGACTGCCTTAAATAACCAAACGATGAAGAGGACACTGTCTTTTACATTCCTACTATGGAAAGTCCCAGTGTGTACACGGAGACAGTTTACCAGCTCCATATGGACCACTCATCCTCAGCAACAAGCATCATGGCCTGTGTCTATATTTATTTTATCCATATTTTCACCGGATTATTTTAAAGCAAACTCCAGACCCTATGCCACTTGAACTTAATACGTCAATGTATGTTATTTATTAATGAACATTTTATGCCTACATATGATTTTTATGCCATCCTCACAAAATTCTAACATCATCCAATACTCTATTTAAATGTGTATTAATATAGACAGAGAGATGTGGGTGACAGTTTTTTCCAATAAAAGCTGATACAATACAAGGTTCATTCTTTGTATTAGAGTTTTGTGTTTTCCAAATACCTGTAAATGAAGACAGAGTGTTGTCCTGGTTAAGGAAACATACATTGGGTTCAGGAACAATATAGGACAACATCAAGACTTGAGAGTGGAAAAGGCCACTATTAATAAACCACAAAGACAAACTAACTATAAGCTGCAGCTGTCCCATGAAAAATGTGTAGAGACCCCACCATCTGCCCACTGACTCATTAGAGCTCTGTCAGGTGTCTTGTGAAATGAGGCTCATCTCAGGCTTGTGTGGTTTCCTCTTCATGGAGCTGTTCAGTGCCCTTCTACCATTCAACTTCCCATAGATGAAACCTGAAATGGGAAACTCTCAGGTTAACATGTGTATAGCTCTAAATGAGAGCTGTTTTGCTATGTCATCTCCTCCCTAATATGTAGAGTGAAATAGGTAGGAGATCGACATAGTAGGAGAAAACCAGTTTTGTTTGCTTCCTGCATATTAAAACTTGGTGTCCTATTTGGGAGAAGTGAATAATTAATAGGACCTTAGCCACAGATGCTGCCATTGGCATAGACTATCACACTCCCTTCTTGCTATGGCCCTTCATTCTTTGTCTCTAAGCTCCTCTCAGGCACCAGTACATGGGGCAGAAGAGTCCTGCTAGTAAGGTAATCTTAGCACTTGGGAGGCAGAGGTAGCCAAATCACTGTGAGTTCAAGGGCAACCTGGACTACAGAGTGAAATCCAGGACAGTCAAAGAAACCCTGTCTCAGAAAAGACATATTTTGGGTTCACACTTACTGGCTATTTATCCTCTCAATAAAGTGAAGAGAATGATAAAAAGTTCAGGGCAAGTCAGGTGATATGTAACTGAGCTGAGAGTCACATCTAGTACCCAGAATGCTCTCTGACACGGAGAGATTTAGCAAATGATAACCTTGCCCTCACAAGCTCCAGGTAAAAGATTTTCTGCTACAACTGCTGCCTAATATCTGCTGGGAGCCTAGGCTGCTGACCAGGTCCATAGACTTCAGTGATAAGTTTAATAAGAAATAAAGATATAGAAATCACACACATACACAAGCACACACACACATATACACAAATATATACACATATACAACATGAACATATACACATGCATGCACACAAACACACACATAGGCACAATACATAGCATAAACATATATAATCTACATATGCACATATATATGCATACATATATATATACATATATAACAAAACCACACACATACATATTTACAAACATATATTCATATGCACATATATACAATGTAAACACAATACACATGCATATATATGTAAGCTTACACATATACATATAAACATACACACAATTACATGCACACACATCTACAAAAATATACAGAAATATGCGTACACACATTATATACATAGAACATACTTTCATACTGACTTATGTGTATATTTATATACATATGCACACATAGGTACGAATACTTACATGCACATATACATACACTCAAACATGCATGTAATTACATATATATGCACACCCATAAACATACATATGCATGAGTGTGTATACACATGTACATGCAAGCACATAAATACATATATATATATAAACATACACACATATGCATGAACACATGTATACTCAGACACAGACACACACACATACATATTGCTTTGGCTAGTCTTTGTCAACTTGACACAAACTTAGACATATATGATAAAAGAGGATTTTATTTCTTCCCTTTGCTTTGGTATCTCTATTTCTTGTTATTTCTCTTATTTTGACATTATAATATAAACATCATTTTCCCTTTCCCTCTTTTCCCTTCAAACCCTCTCTCCTTGCTCTCTTTCAAAGTCATGGTCCTTTCTTTCATTAATTATTGTTACATTCACACACACACACACACAGAGGGAGACAGAGAGAGTTAGAAACTCATTGTGCATTCAGAGTCAGATCAGGAAGCAGTTCCTCACAGATTCCTTCTCTCACCCTGACTCACCATCTGCCATGTTGGGCTTTTGATTCCCATCACTTCATGCCCCACCCCCAGCCCATCTTATTTCAGATGTGGAAAAAGAACACTCAGAGCAGCGAAGGAGGTTGTCAAGGATGCACGACAGTGCGCTGACTTCCAGCACAGAATTAAAAGTGCAATCAGACCTTCTGGGTGAGAAACTCCTCTTCTTGCTGCTGAACAGAGGAGCTGGGTACTGAGCAGAAATCCCTTTGACAGTTGCTTGTCTTTAAATCTTGCCCTAAATGGTATCATTTCTTTTAAATCAACTAAGCGACTATGAATAATTAGCAATTAATAATTATTATGCCTCATTAACTTAATAAAGGATTATATCTTTATAGAAAATTCTGAGTTAATTGGAAACGAAAGTTAACCCATGCTTCATAGATTTGTACAGCGCGATCTGCCCTTCAGGGCAGATGCCCCAAGTCTAGAAAATGCTGCTCACCTGGGGTGGTTTTCCCCAACCCTCTGATCTCCAACTCAGCAGGACCAGGAGAATGATATCCTAAGCCCAAACCTACAAGGTACCCACCCAATGTCTAAGCAAACACAGGTCTGGGGAAGCAAAATACACTAAGAGCCCAGTTAACAGCTCACCAGAGGTGTCTACTGTGACCTAGCATACCTGGGAGTGTGGGCAGCACGGAAGTACCAGAGAGCTGCAATTTGCAGCGTGGTCTCTTTGGGGAGATAAATACAGGTCAGGCTGCCCTTTGCACTGGGAGAAGGAGCTGGGGAGAAAATGTCTGAGAGCACCTGTGAAGGGCCCTAAGATCAGGGAGCTACCCCCTCCCACTGCCAGCTCCAGCGCTGTTGTTCTGCTCAGCTGGGCTAACCATGGGCCTCCTAAATAACCTCACTGTTGCAATTCTTTTCAGGCATCTGTTGCTTCTATTTTCCTTCCTTTTGAGACGGTGTCCTGTAACTTAGCTGGTCTCAAACTACTGGGCTGAGGAAGACCTTGAGTCCCTCATCCTTCCATTCAGTTAAGGTTACAACTTTTTGCGATTAGTTAACTAATTACTTTAAAATTTATGTTTGCAACAAGGCCCCACTTATGTAGCCAGGGCTAACCTGTACTACCCTTTGTAGACTAACCTGGCCTAGAACTTACAGAAAAAGAGCCACCTGCCTTTGCCACTACTGCAGGAATTAAAAGCCTGCCCCACCAACCTGCCACCACATCAGACTGGGCAGTCCTAACCTCACCAAGGAGGGAGTTCTGAGATGCACCACCATCCCAGACCCCCACCAGCATCCCAGGCTACCACCACCATCCCAGTCCCCTCTCTTCCTCCTCCCTGCAGGATGGTGGAGCAAAATGCTACAGCAAAGAGAAATGGTCCCCATGAGATGTGGACCCCTCTATTTTGGACTTATAGGGTCTTAAATTCTGCTCTATTGTGTTGAGCACAATGGACTAAGTAGGCATGTGTCCTCTTCTATAAGCTGACCACACAGACAATCAGGATACAAGGCAGACCTCCCGTACCCCTGCTATTGGTGATATTGATGAAGGAGCCAGTCAGAGCATGGCAAACGTGGCTATAGCAGTCCACAGTGTGGCAAAAGTGGCTTTGGCAGGCATTGCTCTTCCCTCATCTTCTCTTCCTTACTAAAAAAGCCACTAGATTATATTATTTTTGTTTCTTTTCTTTTATTGGATATTTTCTTTATTTGCATTCCAAATGTTATCACCTTTCCCAGTTTCCTCTCCAGAAACCCCCTATCTCATCCCCTCTCCCCCTGCTCCTATGAAGGTGTTCCCCCTTCCACTCACCCACTCCTGCCTCCATGCCCTGGCATTCCCCTACACTGGGGCAATCAAGCCTTCACAGGACCAAAGGCCTCTTCTCTCATTGATGCCAGACAAGGCCATCCTCTGCTACATATGCAGCTGGAACCATGGGTCCCTCCATGTGTACTCTTTGGTTGGTGGTTTAGTCCCTGGGAGCTCTGGGGGTGGGGTTCTGGTTGGTTGATATTGTTGTTCTCCCTATGGAGTTGTGAACCCCTTCAGCTCCTTGGGTCTTTTCTCTACCTCCACTGGGGACTCCATGCTCAGTCCAATGGTTAGCTGTGAGCATCTGCCTCTGTATTTGTCAGGCTCTGGCAGGGCCTCTCAGGAGACAACTATATCAGTTGTCCTTTCATCAAGCACTTCTTGGCATCTGCAATAGTGTCTGGGTTTGGTTACTGTATGTGGGATGAATCCCCAGGTGTGGCAGTCTCTGGATGGCCTTTTCTTCAGTCTCTGCTCCACACTTTATCTCCATATTTCTTCCCATGAGTATTTTGTTCCCCCTTCTAAGAAGGACCGAAGCATCCACACTTTGATCTTCCTTCATGAGTTTCACATGTTTTGCAATTTGTATCTTGGGTATTCTGAGATTCTGGGCTAATATCCACTTATCAGTGAGTGAATACCATGTTCTTTTGTGATTGGGTTACCTCACTCAGGAAGATATTTTCTAGTTCCATCCATTTGCCATGCATCATGAAGCCATTGCTTTTAATAGCTAAGTAATATTCCATTGTGTAAAATTACTACATTTTCTGTATCCATTCCTCTGTTGAGTTGTTTCCAGCTTCTGGCTATTATAAATATGACTGCTATGAACATAAGGGAGCATGTGTCCTTATTACATTTTGGAGCATCTTCTGGGTATATGCCCAGGAGTGGTATAGCTGGGTCCTCAGGTAGTACTACGTCCAATTCTCCAACAATAGACAAATGGGACCTCATGAAATTGCAAAGCTTCTGTAAGGCAAAGGAGAGTGTCAATAGGACAAAATGGCAACCAAAGTATTGGGAAAAGATCTTTACTAATCCTACATCCAATAGAGGGCTAATATCATAATATATATATATATATATATGAATCAAGAAGTTAGACTCCAAAGAATCAAATAACTCTATTTAAAATGGGGTACAGAGCTAAACAAAAAATTCTCAACTGAAGAATCTCAAATGGCTGAGAAGCACTTAAAGAAATGGTCAACATCCTTAGTCATCAGGGAAATGCAAATCAAAACAACCCTGAGATCCCACTTCTCACCAGTCAGAATGGCTAAGATCAAAAACTCAGGTGACAGTAGATGCTGGCAAGGATGTAGAGAAGGAGGAACACTTCTTCATTGTTGACGAGATTGCAAGCTGGTACACCACTCTGGAAATCAGTCTGGCAGTTCCTCGGAAAACTAGATTATAGTCGTAACACTAGCCCCCAAGGTCTATTTCCTTATTTAGCTGCTTCCTCCCCATGAAGCTGACTGCCAAGTTGCAGCTGTCAAAATATTGAAGTCAAACAATCAAAAGCCCCCTTTGGCTTCCCTAATTAACCCCTCTAAGCAAAATTAAACCCTCATCCTAACACCTTTCCCCTTTTACCTTTATAAACCATCTTTTGCCTGTGGGCCATATCTGTCTCCTCCATATCCAAAGACTTTCTCCCCTCTGAGATAAGTAGCTCTTCCTGTTCACCCTTGTCCTCGATCTTGCTCTCCCTGATTCCTTTTCTCTTTCTTCCTTGTTTTCTATCTCCTGTCTTGGTCTTCTATCCCCTGTCCCTTCTCTCTCTGGGATAAATAAATCTTTGTGTTGAGACAAAGGTCTTCTCAGTTGATACTCAACACATTGTAACATGAAAGCCATAGGCTTTTAGGTTAAACATTGAGAAGTTTTCTGGGTTTTGGTCTTCATCTCAAAATATTGATTTGTCAGATGGGCACCAAATAATCACATTGAACAGATGGAACAAGCCTTGTAGAGTAGCCTTGTTCAGCCTGTCCATCTTGACTCCTGTCTGTCATAAACAGCTCACTTGCCTGGAGGCCCACCCTCAAAAGCATGTCATTATCGTAACCCAGGTTCTTTATGTATGCCCTGCTCATCTCTAATACATATTCCCTGAAAATCCCTGTATAATAGCTGGTTCTTCAGTGATTATCCATTCTTTTTTTTTTTTCCATTTTTTATTAGGTATTTAGCTCATTTACATTTCCAATGCTATACCAAAAGTCCCCCTTACCCACCCACCCCCACTCCCCTACCCACCCACTCCCCCCCTTTGGCCCTGGCGTTCCCCTGTACCGGGGCACACAAAGTCTGCGTGTCCAATGGGCCTCTCTTTCCAGTGATGGCCGACTAGGCCATCTTTTGATGCATATGCAGCTAGAGTCAAGAGCTCAGGGGTACTGGTTAGTTCATAATGTTGTTCCACCTATAGGGTTGAAGATCCCTTTAGCTCCTTGGGTACTTTCTCTAGCTCCTCCATTGGGAGCCCTGTGATCCATCCATTAGCTGACTGTGAGCATCCACTTCTGTGTTTGCTAGGCCCCGGCATAGTCTCACAAGAGACAGCTACATCTGGGTCCTTTCGATAAAATCTTGCTAGTATATGCAATGGTGTCAGCGTTTGGATGCTGATTATGGGGTGGATCCCTGGATATGGCAGTCTCTACATGGTCCATCCTTTCATCTCAGCTCCAAACTTTGTTTCTGTAACTCCTTCCATGGGTGTTTTGTTCCCACTTCTAAGGAGGGGCATAGTGTCCACACTTCAGTCTTCATTTTTCTTGAGTTTCATGTGTTTAGGAAATTGTATCTTATATCGTGGGTATCCTAGGTTTTGGGCTAGTATCCACTTATCAGTGAGTACATATTGTGTGAGTTCCTTTGTGATTGTGTTACCTCACTCAGGATGATGCTCTCCAGGTCCATCCATTTGGCTAGGAATTTCATAAATTCATTCTTTTTAATAGCTGAGTAGTACTCCATTGTGTAGATGTACCACATTTTCTGTATCCATTCCTCTGTTGAGGGGCATCTGGGTTCTTTCCAGTTTCTGGCTATTATAAATAAGGCTGCTATGAACATAGTGGAGCATGTGTCCTTCTTACCAGTTGGGGCTTCTTCTGGATATATGCCCAGGAGAGGTATTGCTGGATCCTCCGGTAGTACTATGTCCAATTTTCTGAGGAACCGCCAGACTGATTTCCAGAGTGGTTGTACAAGCCTGCAATCCCACCAACAATGGAGGAGTGTTCCTCTTTCTCCACATCCTCGCCAGCGTCTGCTGTCACCTGAATTTTTGATCTTAGCCATTCTCACTGGTGTGAGGTGGAATCTCAGGGTTGTTTTGATTTGCATTTCCCTGATGATTAAGGATGTTGAACATTTTTTCAGGTGCTTCTCTGCCATTCGGTATTCCTCAGGTGAGAATTCTTTGTTCAGTTCTGAGCCCCATTTTTTAAGGGGGTTATTTGATTTTCTGAGGTCCACCTTCTTGAGTTCTTTATATATGTTGGATATTAGTCCCCTATCTGATTTATGATAGGTAAAGATCCTTTCCCAGTCTGTTGGTGGTCTTTTTGTCTTATAGACAGTGTCTTTTGCCTTGCAGAAACTTTGGAGTTTCATTAGGTCCCATTTGTCAATTCTCGATCTTACAGCACAAGCCATTGCTGTTCTGTTCAGGAATTTTTCCCCTGTGCCCATATCTTCAAGGCTTTTCCCCACTTTCTCCTCTATAAGTTTCAGTGTCTCTGGTTTTATGTGAAGTTCCTTGATCCACTTAGATTTGACCTTAGTACAAGGAGATAAGTATGGATCGATTCGCATTCTTCTACATGATAACAACCAGTTGTGCCAGCACCAATTGTTGAAAATGCTGTCTTTCTTCCACTGGATGGTTTTGGCTCCCTTGTCGAAGATCAAGTGACCATAGGTGTGTGGGTTCATTTCTGGGTCTTCAATTCTATTCCATTGGTCCACTTGTCTGTCTCTATACCAGTACCATGCAGTTTTTATCACAATTGCTCTGTAGTAAAGCTTTAGGTCAGGCATGGTGATTCCACCAGAGGTTCTTTTATCCTTGAGAAGAGTTTTTGCTATCCTCGGTTTTTTGTTATTCCAGATGAATTTGCAAATTGCTCCTTCTAATTCGTTGAAGAATTGAGTTGGAATTTTAGTGGGGATTGCATTGAATCTGTAGATTGCTTTTGGCAAGATAGCCATTTTTACAATGTTGGTCCTGCCAATCCATGAGCATGGGAGATCTTTCCATCTTCTGAGATCTTCTTTAATTTCTTTCTTCAGGGACTTGAAGTTTTTATCATACAGATCTTTCACTTCCTTCGTTAGAGTCACGCCGAGATATTTTATATTATTTGTGGCTATTGAGAAGGGTGTTGTTTCCCTAATTTCTTTCTCAGCCTGTTTATTCTTTGTGTAGAGAAAGGCCATTGACTTGTTTGAGTTAATTTTATATCCAGCTACTTCACCGAAGCTGTTTATCAGGTTTAGGAGTTCTCTGTTGGAATTTTTAGGGTCACTTATATATACTATCATATCATCTGCAAAAAGTGATATTTTGACTTCCTCTTTTCCAATTTGTATCCCCTTGATCTCCTTTTGTTGTCGAATTGCTCTGGCTAATACTTCAAGTACTATGTTGAAAAGGTAGGGAGAAAGTGGGCAGCCTTGTCTAGTCCCTGATTTTAGTGGGATTGCTTCCAGCTTCTCTCCATTTACTTTGATGTTGGCTACTGGTTTGCTGTAGATTGCTTTTATCATGTTTAGGTATTGGCCTTGAATTCCTGATCTTTCCAGAACTTTTATCATGAATGGGTGTTGGATCTTGTCAAATGCTTTTTCTGCATCTAACGAGATGATCATGTGGTTTTTGTCTTTGAGTTTGTTTATATAATGGATTACATTGATGGATTTTCGTATATTAAACCATCCCTGCATCCCTGGAATAAAACCTACTTGGTCAGGATGGATGATTGCTTTAATGTGTTCTTGGATTCGGTTAGCGAGAATTTTATTAAGGATTTTTTCATCGATGTTCATAAGAGAAATTGGTCTGAAGTTCTCTATCTTTGTTGGATCTTTCTGTGGTTTAGGTATCAGAGTAATAGTGGCTTCATAAAATGAGTTGGGTAGAATACCTTCTACTTCTATCTTGTGAAAAAGTTTGTGCAGAACTGGAGTTAGATCTTCTTTGAAGGTCTGATAGAACTCTGCACTAAACCCGTCTGGTCCTGGGCTTTTTTTGGCTGGGAGACTATTAATAACTGCTTCTATTTCTTTAGGAGATATGGGACTGTTTAGAAGGTCAACTTGATCCTGATTCAACTTTGGTACCTGGTATCTGTCCAGAAATTTGTCCATTTCGTCCAGGTTTTCCAGTTTTGTTGAGTATAGCCTTTTGTAGAAGGATCTGATGGTGTTTTGGATTTCTTCAGGATCTGTTGTTATGTCTCCCTTTTCATTTCTGATTTTGTTAATTAGGATTTTGTCCCTGTGCCCTTTAGTGAGTCTAGCTAAGGGTTTATCTATCTTGTTGATTTTCTCAAAGAACCAACTCCTCGTTTGGTTAATTCTTTGAATAGTTCTTCTTGTTTCCACTTGGTTGATTTCACCCCTGAGTTTGATTATTTCCTGCCGTCTACTCCTCTTGGGTGAATTTGCTTCCTTTTTTTCTAGAGCTTTTAGATGTGTTGTCAAGCTGCTAGTATGTGCTCTCTCCCGTTTTTTCTTGAAGGCACTCATAGCTATGAGTTTCCCTCTTAGAAATGCTTTCATTGTGTCCCAAAGGTTTGGGTACGTTGTGGCTTCATTTTCATTAAACTCTAAAAAGTCTTTAATTTCTTTCTTTATTCCTTCCTTGACCAAGGTATCATTGAGAAGAGTGTTGTTCAGTTTCCATGTGAATGTTGGCTTTCTGTTATTTATTTTGTTATTGAAGATCAGCCTTAGTGCATGGTGATCTGATAGGATACATGGGACAATTTCAATATTTTTGAATCTGTTGAGGCCTGATTTGTGACCTATTATGTGGTCAATTTTGGAGAAGGTACCATGAGGTGCTGAGAAGAAGGTATATCCTTTTGTTTTAGGGAAAAATGTTCTGTAGATATCTGTCAGATCCATTTGTTTCATCACTTCTGTTAGTTTCAGTGTGTCCCTGTTTAGTTTCTGTTTCCATGATCTGTCCATTGGTGAAAGTGGTGTGTTGAAGTCTCCCACTATTATTGTGTGAGGCGCAATGTGTGCTTTGAGCTTTACTAAAGTTTCTTTAGTGAATGTGGCTGCTCTTGTATTTGGAGCATAGATATTCAGAATTGAGAGTTCCTCTTGGAGGATTTTACCTTTGATGAGAATGAAGTGTCCCTCCTTGTTTTTTTTGATGACTTTGGGTTGGAAGTCAATCTTATCAGATATTAGGATGGCTACTCCTGCTTGTTTCTTCATACCATTTGCTTGGAAAATTGTTTTCCAGCCTTTCATTCTGAGGTAGTGTCTATCTTTTTCTCTGAGATGAGTTTCCTGTAAGCAGCAAAATGTTGGGTCTTGTTTGTGTAGCCAGTTTGTTAGTCTATGTCTTTTTATTGGCGAGTTGAGACCATTGATGTTAAGAGATATTAAGGAAAAGTAATTGTTGCTTCCTATTATTTTAGTTGTTAAAGGTGGCATTCTGTTCTTGTGGCTGTCTTCTTTTAGGTTTGTTGAGGGATTACCTTCTTGTTTTTTCTAGGGCGTTGTTCCCGTTCTTGTATTGGTTTTTTTCTGTTATTATCCTTTGAAGGGCTGGATTCGTGGAGAGATAATGCGTGAATTTGGTTTTGTCGTGGAATACTTTGGTTTCTCCCTCTATGATAATTGAGAGTTTGGCTGGGTATAGTAGCCTGGGCTGCAGTTTGTGTTCTCTTAGTGTCTGTATAACATCTGTCCAGGCTCTTCTGGCTTTCATAGTCTCTGGTGAAAAATCTGGTGTAATTCTGATAGGCTTGCCTTTATATGTTACTTGACCTTTTTCCCTTACTGCTTTTAGTATTCTATCTTTATTTAGTGCATTTGATGTTCTGATTATTATGTGTCGGGAGGAATTTCTTTTCTGGTCCAGTCTATTTGGAGTTCTGTAGGCTTCTTGTATGTTCATATGCATCTCATTCTTTAGATTTGGGAAGTTTTCTTCAATAATTTTGTTGAAGATGTTTGCTGGACCTTTGAGTTGAAAATCTTCATTCTCATCCACTCCTATTATCCGTACGTTTGGTCTTCTTATTGTGTCCTGGATTTCCTGGATATTTTGAGTTAGGATCTTTTTGCATTTTCCATTTTCTTTGATTGTTGTGCCGATGTTCTCTATGGAATCTTCTGCACCTGAGATTCTCTCTTCCATCTCTTGTATTCTGTTGCTGATGCTCAAATCTATGGTTCCAGATTTCTTTCCTAGGGTTTCTATCTCTAGTGTTGCCTCGCTTTGAGTTTTCTTTATTGTGTCTACTTCCCTTTTTAGGTCTAGTATGGTTTTGTTCATTTCCATCACCTGTTTGTATGTTTTTTCCTCTTTTTCTGTAAGGACTTCTACCTGTTTGATTGTGTTTTCCTGTTTTTCTTTAAGGACTTGTAACTCTTTAGCAGTGTTCTCCTGTATTTCTTTAAGTGATTTATTAAAGTCCTTCTTGATGTCCTCTACCATCATCATGAGATATGCTTTTAAATCTAGGTCTAGGTTCTCAGGTGTGTTGGGGTTCCCTGGACTGGGCGAAGTGGGTGTGCTGGGTTCTGGTGATGGTGAGTGGTCTTGGTTCCTGTTAGTAAGATTCCTCCGTTTACCTTTCGCCATCTGGTAATCTCTGGAGTTAGTAGTTATAGTTGACTCTGTTTAGAGATTGTTCTTCTGGTGATTCTGTTACCGTCTATCAGCAGACCTGGGAGACAGATTCTCTCCTCTGAGTTTCAGTGCTCAGAGCACTCTCTGCTGGCAAGCTCTCTTACAGGGAAGGTGCGCAGATATCTTGTATTTGGACCTCCTCCTGGCCGAAGAAGAAGGCCCAAAACAGGACCTTTCTCAGACACTGTGTTGCTTTGGCAGTTCCCAGGTGGTACAGACTCTCACCTAAGCAGACTAAATTCCTAAGTTCCTTGGAGTCCCGGGACCAAGATGGCGACCGCTGCTGCTGTGGCTTAGGTCGCCTCCCCAGCCGGGCGGGCACCTGTCCTCTGGTCCGGAAGGTGGCCGGCTGTCCCCGGCCCACACAGGGTGCTGCCTCAGCGCCTCTGTGCTTCTGCCTGTTCCAGAAGCTGTCAGGTTCTCTGGCGCACCCTCTCACCTGTTCAGACTAATTTCCTAAGTTCGGCGGGTCCCGGACCAAGATGGCGACCGCTGCTGCTGTGGCTTAGGTCGCCTCCCCAGCCGGGCGGGCACCTGTCCTCCGGTCCGGAAGGTGGCCGGCTGTCCCCGGCCCACACAGGGTGCTGCCTCAGCCCCTCTGTGCTTCTGCCTGTTCCAGAGGCTGTCAGGTTCTCTGGCGCACCCTCTCACCTGTTCAGACTAATTTCCTAAGTTCGGCGGGTCCCGGACCAAGATGGCGACCGCTGCTGCTGTGGCTTAGGCCGCCTCCCCAGCCGGGCGGGCACCTGTCCTCCGGTCCAGACGGTGGCTGGCTGTCCCCGGCCCACAAAGGGTGCTGCCTCAGTGCCTCTGTGCTTCCGCCTGTTCCAGAAGCTGTCAGGTTCTCTGGCGCACCCTCTCACCTGTTCAGACTAATTTCCTAAGTTCGGCGGGTCTCGGACCAAGATGGCGACCGCTGCTGCTGTGGCTTAGGCCGCCTCCCCAGCCGGGCGGGCACCTGTCCTCCGGTCCGGACGGTGGCTGGCTGTCCCCGGCCCACAAAGGGTGCTGCCTCAGCGCCTCTGTGCTTCCGCCTGTTCCAGAAGCTGTCAGGTTCTCTGGCGCACCCTCTCACCTGTTCAGACTAATTTCCTAAGTTCGGCAGGTCCCGGACCAAGATGGCGACCGCTGCTGCTGTGGCTTAGGTCGCCTCCCCAGCCGCGTGATTATCCATTCTTACAAACATCTCAGCTTTGTCCCGAATCCTGCTTCCCTTACTTGCTGGGATAACCATGCTACTAACCTACACTGCTGATCTGTTTCCACCCTCACTGTTCCTGTGCTGCTGAAATTATGTCCCCATGGGGCAAGGTCCTTGTTTAACAAGACAGCCTTTAGACCGGAGAAGTGTGTGGAACTGGCAGATATTAAATATAAATGCATTGAATTCATGAATAAACAGATATGTAAATATACAATTGACCAACACCACAGGGACAGAAAACTATCAGCCGATGCTCTCTTGACCACAGAATATTCTACCCCAAGCAAAGCAATCAGGAGCTCAGAATTCTCTATGTTTATTTTATTAAGATTCTCAACCTATCAAAAGCAGCCCCAGGTGCCCTTTTAAAATGTATATGGCAAACAAAATGACAATAAATTAAATGTTTAATTAATGTTTATTATGGACAGCATTTTAGCCTGATGTTAGATTGATCGCCTAATCATCTTGCTATCTTGCTATCTTGATGAGACAGGCTGATGTCACAGTCTTAGGTGTAAACAAGCTGTTCTTACTTATCACTTAATAAACTCTGATGAGAAACAGCCTAGACCGACCCCAACACAATCACCTGCATGCTCAGTGGCCTGGACCCAGTCTATACATGCCAACTTCACCATTCTTATATATAAACTGGTATTAGTGGAGTATAAAGCAGAAGAGAAGCAGAAAGCCTGGGCTGCTGCCCACAGCCCAGTGTCTCCTGGATTAGCAGGGCACCTGATGGAACTGTGCACTCAGAAGCTCATGCCCAGGCAGCTTCTCACCTCCTCCTGCTCCTCTTCCCCCTCACTCCACCTTCAGTCCATCAGCAAGTCAGGATGGCCATGGCTCCAGTGTGCTAGGATCAGCAGCCACCCACCCACCCACCCCCAACACACACACAAAGCAACTAAACAGATAAAAATTATTTTTCAGAAAAAAAATTGCACTCAAAGTCCTCCCAAATTGTCCTTCAGTACACAGTCAGCTGAGAAGCATTAGATTAAGAAAATCCAGGCGTCCTGAACTTGTGGTATACCTGTGACTCTAATCCCAGATCCAAATCAGAAAGCTGTACCTTATCTGTGTGTAACCAAGAAGGCAGGGCCTCTGTTGCAACTCCTGATTAGGGGTGTAAAATGTTCAGCAGCAGCAACAACAACAACAACAACAACAAAATTCACTCCTTAGAACATACCCCCCCCCGGTTATTAAGGACACAGGAACATATATGGGTATATAAACATTATACATGCATCATATAATGCTGAGCCTATCACCTTTAAAATATATTTGACAATAACATCACAAAGAAGTTGGGCAGAGATGAAGTGTCAAAATAAGGGAACAGCATCAGATGACTCACCAGAATAAAAGAGGTGGGGAAAGCAACACAGAGCAGTAAGAAGGCTGACTCAGCAATCTCTATGAGCGTGTAATTGCTCCCCTCCATCTCTCAGTTCCTTTAAAGTAGATTCTATCAAGTAATAATTAATTACCAATGCATTCATAGTATCCAGAGTGTGAAATGCAAAACAGTAATACTATAGAATTGGTGGCTAGAAGAACCCATTAGGAGGCTTCAGGGAGTAGTGGGACAGATCAAGGTGTGGGTGCAGTGAGCACAGTCACTATACACTGTATACATCTATGACATTCTCAAACTTAGAGAGCTAAGAAAAAGCATGAAGTATTTCTATTCCATTACATCTGAATCATTGTACATCTGAAGCAGTATATAAACATTGAGCACTTCGCAACACCTAAAATATTGAGTGTTGAAAGAATAAAAACACAGCCCCAGGAAAAACTCATTTCATATAAGAAAGGCTGTGATGAAGAACCAGAGGAGCACACACATGTGAAACAAGCAGCAAAGACACAATAGAGCAGAGCTATTGTCCCAAACAGTGGTAACGTTAAGTGAACTTTATCACACAGTACAAATGAATAACAAGGACTGTCAGCCCAGCCAAGCCTGGGCAGCCTACAGGAGACATGGTTATAGTTCCAGAAACAAATGGGTAGAAAGACAGAGGGAGATGAAGAGATGTAGCCCAGTAGTAGAGCACTTGACCCACATTGGTTTTCTGGGAATACAAAATAAAATGAATGGCATGAATAGGAAAGTCTTATAAGGCCCTGCCACCAGATGAAGAACTACAGCCAATTAGTGGCTGCTGAAGGGGAAATACAATCAAACAGTGCTCTCCAGAAATGAGTCCCCTGAGAAATTATCTAATGCTAAGTGGTCAGCATAAACACACACACAAGCAGATAGATAGATAGATAGATAGATAGATAGATAGATAGATAGATGATACATACATACATACATACATACCAATAATAAAGAAGAGGTCCTGAATTTGAGTAGGAGATGAGAGGGGTAGAAATTAGGTAGATATTGTATTAATGTATGAAATTCTCAATTTTTAAAAAAAGAATACAACACATTTATACATAAGAGACCAAAAATTCTTTACTAGAGATATTTGAAAATACTAAGAGGTCCATTAACATATATGTATTTTTTTTAAAGATCAGAATAATGAAGCAAAACCAAGCAAAATAAAGGAAGAAACAGTTAGCTCTGGATGAACAGCTGCAGACTTTTTGGCTCACTCTCAATGATGGATAGACGAACTAAGTAAAGGACCAATGAGGTATTTTCCAGATGTATAAGGTCTGGAAAGCACTATAAACCAAAAGACCTGCAGACCATCAGAGACCTAAAGTCCTGCATCTCAGCAGCACTCCTGTCAGCAAGATGGGCTTCCTCCCAAGAGACTCATGCTAAGCCCCAGAAAGTGCACCAGAGAGCTAAATCAAGATTGACACCAAGCAGAGAGGAGTCTTCAGAACAGAGGATGGAATTAAAAGCCAGCAGCAGTTGAGAATTTGCAGAATCCACAAATATGTGAAAAGTTGAAAACATTCTCTCAAATGATGAATGGTTCAAAGAAGAAATCACAAGGAGGCTAAGAAAATAGCTTCAGATAAATGAAATTAAGATTGCAACATACAGAAATGCACAGGGTGTGTTGCTTACAGGAAAGCCTGAGTTGGAAACACTCGTGCTGAAAAATGGAGCAGTC
Organism: Mus musculus; assembly: GCF_000001635.26. NCBI lineage: Eukaryota > Metazoa > Chordata > Mammalia > Rodentia > Muridae > Mus > Mus musculus. The sequence goes on from NC_000073.6 coordinate 125,019,792, forward strand.
TAAAGTCAGTCAACTGACCTCTCACCCCTAGAAGTCAAAATTTTAAAAAACAAAACTAAAAGAAACTAGAAAAGATTAAAGTTTACACACAGAGCCATGGGCTAGAAAAACATGGAGACTAGGAAGGAAACCATAAAATATTCTCAAAAAAGAATGCATATATTTTTTTCAGCTAGACTAACCTTGAAAGGGGAGAGAGAGAAAAACAGAGAGACAGAAGCAGAGACAAAGACAAAGGCAGAAACAAAGAGGCAGAGACAGAGAGATGGGACTCAGATAACGGAAGCCAGGAATAACACGAGCTGTCAGAGATAACGACAATAAAAAAATGCCAGGAATACTATTGCACCAAAATACTCTTTCGCTTAGGTGAGCTGAACAAGTTCCCAGAAACACACACAATACTCAAGTGGAATACAATCAAAATGCCCCCCAACTGATTAAAGGGTAAATAAAATTAGAAATTTCCAGGTGATAGAGTATTACTCCACAATTAAAAGAAAGTAAGAACTTCCAAGCATGGAGACACCTTCCTAACTCTAGCACCCAGGAGCCTGAGGCAGAAAGATGGAAAATTTGAGAGCAGCTTGAGCTCCATAGTAAGTTAAGACCACCGTAGGCTTCAGAAGTGAGGCTGCAATTTTTAACTATAAAAGGACTAATACCTCCTACCAGACAGGTGAGCATGAAACACCATCCCAGTGACAGGAACCAGTCAGGAAGCACCATGGGCTTTCACAGACCACTAGCAGGAATTACTTACAGTAGGCATCAAGACTCAGAAGCCAGGTTACTGTCTGCTCAGGGAAAGCAGAACAGGAGTGGGGTGGACACCAAGGGCTCTGTCACCCCTTTGTTATTGTCACATCCCCCCGAGAAGATCATCTTATTTAAGTCCCCTGCTTCAGTCCAGGATCACTTGGCTCCATTGCTCATCAACATTGGAGAGGCATAATGTCACAGCAGAGAACACACAGTGGAGCAGGGCAACCAGGAAGCAGAGAGAAGCTGGAACAGACTGTCTATGCCCCATGCAATTGTCCACCAGTCACCTGCACGATCCAAACCTCCTAAAGTTTCAACCCACTCCTAAAATAACACCACCATCTAAAGACCAAACCTCTAACGCATGAGTGTCACTAGGACATTCATATTAAAATCACTATTGCTGATGGATGTGAGGTGACTCTTAGTGCAAACAGAAATACTTAAACTTAGATTGTTATCTTGATTTCTGACAGCTTTGTGAATGTACTTGTAAAATGCTGAATAATTCTGTTTTGTAGATGAATTGCATCTTGTGTGAATTGTGTCTCTCTTTTACTTTCAAATCAGAAAACAATGGCCCTGGGCCAAAGAGTTCTGTGTGTTTCAAGACAGGAGCCAGGGTCCTCTGTCTACCTAACAGAGTCTTCACTGGCTACAATGCAGAGTCTGAGCAGAAAGAACAAGAATCCTGTCCACTGAGACTTGCCATTGCTAGGAAAATAAGTTTCAGGCTCAGTTCTTCATCTATAAAGAACTATAACATTGCCTTTTTACTTGATGGTTAGAAATACGAATGGTTGCATATGAAATACCCAGTAAGTTGCAAGGCATGTTGTGGCACATGCTTTTAATCCCAGTACCCAGGAAGCAGAGGCAGGTGGATCTCTGAGTTCAAGGTCAGCCTGGTCTACAGAGCAAGTTCCAGGACAGCCAAGTCTACATAGAGGGGGGTAAAGGTAATAAAATTATTGTAATCAGCAGTGCATAAAGGAAGTGATTCCTGGTGTTAGGGGCTTATTTCTAGCTGTCAATATACACCATGGTTCTTAGTATGTCTTATGAATTAATGAGTGAGTGTGTGAGTGAATGAATGAATGAATGAATGAATGAATTCTACCTGGGAGGCATGGTTCCTCCTGAGAACAAATGTGATGTGTCAAAATACTGAGCAGCATGAGAAATAACCCTTGACGTGGGAACTCTAGAGAAATAAACACTTTCAGTTGTTTTGTTTTGTTTTTTCCTTAGAAAATGAACTATGAGCAAGACAGATGGGAAAGAGTGTCCAGCCTCGACTTCAAGCATAAATAAGGTGTGGCAAGAAGGAAAGCGTCAAGCCTTGAATATCTGAGAGAAGACAGTGTAGTGAGCAGATAGGTATAGGAAAGTTACCCCTCTCGGACCTCTTCCCTGGAGAAGAGTCGGTGAAAGATGATGGCCAGGCCAAGGATCCGTGATCTCCCAGATATTTCAGCTAACGTGGAAAACAATGAAAAATGGCACTTTTGCTGGTGTGTGTGTGTGTGTGTGTGTGTGTGTGTGTGTGTGTGTGTATGTTGGGGGAGAGGGAGGGAAAACCCAGTGGATTTATTTGGCTTCACCCTCTGAAGCCAATAAGAATAGGTTCCCTTTTATTATGAAACCTTAACAGGAAATCTGGGGCCGGTGTTACTGATCCCTGACACAAATGACACAACAGCTTCCACGAAGCTGGTGACATGCTTAAGTGTGTGGCCTTAGCTGTTTGACAAATGCTTCTCAATTACTGGAGTGTCTCTTCTTCCTAGTGCTAAGCACTACAGCTCATATTCTGGACACATGAGGGACAGTTCAGAAAATGAAGGACTCACCCAAGGTCACAGCAGTGATCCCTGAACCCAGGCTTTATAGTTCATCTTCTAATAATAGCAAATCAAGGTGCCCATGCATGTCTGCTGGGTACCTACTCACATCTATCAGGCTGCCTGTCCATATATGTTGGGGTATCCGCCCATGCCTATTGGGATATCTACTTATATATGTTGAGGCATCAACTCATGTAGATTGGGGTATCCATTCACATCAGTTGGGACCACCACCATTGTCTATTGAGATACCCTCACACATTGTTCTAGTTTGATTTCTGATACTTTGATACAACACTAACCAAAACCTGCCTGGGGAAGAATGAGTTAGGTTTGTCAAGGAGGGAAGCTAAGGCAGGAACTCACGGCAGGAACCCAGAGCAGGACCATGACAAACCATGGAGGGATGCTGCTTACTGGTTTGCTTACTCTGACTTGCTCAGCTCGCTTTCTTACATAGGCTGGACAAGGCTCACCTGTCTCAGCATGGTAACGCCCACAGTGGGCTGAGTCCACCAATTATCAGTTTAAAACTATCTCCCGAACATGGCCACAGGCCAATCAGTTTCTCAGTTGAGCTTCTCTTCTCCTATTGACTCAGGGTTGTATTAACTTGGTAGCTAAAGGTGTGATATACTTCTCCTAGGATACCAGGGCATCCACAATTACTGAAGCGAGTTTTCATTTCTATTGGCATTCCCACTCATGTCTGTTAGTGTACCATTCTCATCTACCAGTACACTTATATGTACTTAGTTACAAAACGTAGCCTTTATTCTGCTCCACCATGCTACCTCCTAGTGCTATGTAGACATTTGAGGAGCCAACAGCTAGGGAAAATGCTTTGACAACAGTTGGAAAACCTTTAGTTCTCCTAGGGCTCAATTAAGAAAAGCAGGCAAGTGCAGCAGAGCTGTGAGAAATAGGGTATGTGAGTTCCAGTTTGAGGAGGAGAGACTTAAACTGACTCACGGTTTCAGGAGTTTAGGCTCATGGCTGGCTCTGCTGCATTGAGCCTGAGGTAGGACAGACTATCTCAGTAGAGGTAGTTTTTACCTCATGGCAGTCAGGAAGTGGAGAGAGACAAGAAAGAACAAGAAAGTCTGTTCAAAGCTGTAACCTCAGCAACTTTTACCCACCAATCTCCATTTACTAATATCTAATTCAACTATAAATTCATCAGTAAGTTTCTCATTAATGAAATAAGCAAAATAAAATACAATTAGCTGTCAACAGTACTACTAGCTAGAGACCAAGCCTTCCATGAACAAGTATTTTTGGAAGAGATTACACATCTAATGCTTAACTTGGGGCTCACTGGCATTCACACGCCACAAGCAAAGGGGTAGTTGTCATGATCTATCATGAAGAAGTGGGGATCTGGTTTTGCCTGGTTTAAATGAAGATTCTTCCATTTGGTTAAATGAGGTGCTATTTGGAGAAAACCTTCAGAGTGATTGATTCTATTGACAGGAGGCCCAGGAAGAGGCAACTCTGAGCTGTGGAGTTCAAGAGTGACCCCTGGAGAAGGGGATGTAGCCAGAGGAAGTAGTCTCTGGGCCTGCAGTAGTTGCAGGCATGCACATTTTATGACAGTCCACTTAACCCCGCACCTTGATATATAAATATGCTTTCCTGAAATAGCTTTGCTTTTTTTCAGCCATGAAACTACAAAGTGAGGCTCTGCATCATATAAGGCTTTTAGAACAATGTTGGTGCAGTATGAACCTTGACCAAACCTTTTGGAAATTACCCTGTCCACTGAGTTGATTGTGAATATAAAATTGTTCTTTTTCTCTGATAAATCCTGTGAGAAATTTTATGTAGAGTGGAGAGATACTATCGCAGATACGTGTGACTTGACATCACGATGTCTCATTCCCCAGTGAGTGTCTTGACAATAGAAATGGTAAGTTACTCCAGAACACGAAGAGTCCCCATTCTGTCTTGACTATACCCCCTAAAGGTGTTGCCACCTTCCAGTAAGGACCAAGCCTTCCTCACATGTAATTTGGTGGGGCATTTAAGATCCAGAAACCACTATACATTTCTCCCTTATCTAATATATGTTAAATGTGAGGGGAAGGATTCAATTATGAACAAATATCTAAAAATATTGGAAATCACCAGGAGCCAGAGACATGAGGAATGCTCAGTAGAGAGATGACATTGTGGGATGATAACGGGCTCTGCTTTCATCCCATATGGACCATTATGAATCTAGGAAAGAAAACAGCAGAGAGTAGTGGCTGTTCCAGCCCATGCATAGGTGAAAACAAGAATTAGCAAGACTATGTGAGTGCAGTCAGATGGAGAGAAGAGAGCAGCAGACCACTGGAGATGGGCAAAGCTCAACTGCTCGACCATGTTGAAACACAGACAAATGGAAGGAAGCTTTATCATTATTTCCAAGATTCTAAAAATATATAATGCTAAGATCCCATGGTTCTGGGTATCTGTGACTCAATACTATTATTAAGATTCTCTGAATCTTGTTTTCTCACAGTCGATGAGTTCACCTTTCCAAGTCTCGCAGTGTCGGGCATATGGAGTCTACCTGTGCTTGGCCATTCCTCTGCTACCATGGGCAGGGCTGAAAAGAAACATTTGGAACAAAAGGCCATATGCATTTGCTCTGCAATCTGCCTTCCAATTAGACCTATGTTCTCAGCTCTGGTGAAAGAGACAAAAGAAAATGCAGACAAGGTCCCTGCTTCTGCTAATGAGTCATTTCCATGGGCACAGTGAATGCCAAGCCCTGTTCAGCCGCCAGGCCAACATCAGCACTGGGTGAACACGGAGACTAATTTATGTGAAATAAAAACACATTTTTACATGGCGCCCTGACACCAAGACAGGCGTTTCCTCCCCACAAAACAAGCCCAATTATCATGCTATGCTCTGTGGCCTTCGCTGTTCAATGAAAAAGTTGCAAAGTCTCTTAACTCTTCAGGCCACAGAGAGCAGGAGAGAAAGAAAAGTGGTGTGCATGCATCATGGGAAAGCAGGAAGCGAGTTCTGTTGCCCAATGCTAAGAATGCAGGCACCAGAGCCCAAATGTTTTATCCCAGGAAGCTGCTCGTCTATTTGGTGTCCCAGACACCTTTCTAATTAAAGGGTGCTCAGCATCATCCACCTGCTCCATCAGATGGGTTACTTGAAGGAGACACTCTCAGAAGTGTGTCAATAATATATGTAGTCAATATGTAGTCAATAAGTGCAAGATTAGTAGCTGAATTGTTTAAAAGGAAGTCATCAGGTTAGAAGATGGCTGAGCAGGTAATGTTTGATGGACAACACAGACCTGAAATCCCCAGAACCTACTAAAATGTTGGAAGTATATGGCAGTCTGCCTGCAATCCGAGCATTCAGAAGGCAGAGTCAGGGAGTCCCCTAGAACAAGCTGGTTAGCTAGACTAGTTGCATCAGCAAGTTCTATGTTCACTGAAGACTTAGGTTAGCCTTGGGCCTTCATATGCATGCATGTGCGTACATACAACACATGCAGTTACATGCCAAGAAGGAGAAGGAGAAGGATGAAGAAGAAGGAAGAAAGAAGGGCAGAGGGGAAGAAGGAAGGAAGGAAGGGAGGGAGGGAGGGAGGGAGGGAGGGAGGGGCAGAGGGAGGGAGGGAGGGAGGGAGGGAGGGAAGAAGAAGAAAGGAATAAAAGAATGCTGTCCAATAGATGTACTACCCAGAGTTGTGGCATTCACCAAGAAAACAATAGTTCAGAGTTTTCTATTAGATGGTCCAAAGAAGGAAATGGGTTAAATAAGACTGCCCATGCTGTGCCAAAGGAGATGGCTCAGTCATAAAGTGCTTACCACACAAGAATGGGGATCTAAACTCTAGCACTCACATAACAGCCGGTTACAGCAGAGCACTCTTGTAAACCTAGAGCTAAGAAGAAGATAGATGGATCACTGCAGCTCACTGGTTACCACTGCAGCCAAGCCAATGGACTCCAGATTCAGTGAGAGACTCTGCTTCAAAAAGCTGGGAAGATGGCTCAGTGAGAGGCCATGAGTTCAGATCCCCAGAACTGATTTAAAATCAGATACAGTAGTGATCTATAATCCTAGTAATATAATAAATACATTAATAATAACATAGTAATATAATATAATAATAACGGAATACAATACCACAATATTCAGTGTGGAGACAGGGGAATCTCTGGAAGCTCAGAGACCTGCTAGCCTTTGTATGATTGTTCACAGTGGCAAACAATAAGACTGTGCCAAACCATGCAGAAGGTCAGGACCAACAAACAACCTAAGTTGTCCTTTGACTACACATCTACATACATCATACAGGCGGGGGATGGGGGGGGGGAGAGAGAGACAGAGAGAGAGAGAGAGACAGAGAGACAGAGAGACAGAGACAGAGACAGAGACAGACAGACAGACAGACAGACAGACAGACAGACAGACACGGACACGGACACAGACACAGACACAGAAAGAAAGACTTTTTAAATGAGAGCAATTGAGATCTAAGACATCAAACTGGTACCTACACACATACTTAGACACATGGACATTATACAAGCATGTATGCACACCAAATGCATGAATAGAAATGTAAAAGTTTGTTTTGTTGATGTGTGGAGGGTAAACTGACAGGGGTAAATAAGGGCAGAACATGTTAAGAAATAAAAGGTCAGTTGCTACAAAGAGGACACATTCCATGTGACCCAAGTACTAAGAAGGAGAGCAGGGCATGAAAACAGAACCATGGACTGTGAGAACCTTTGTCCCTTTAGACAATAAGTAGGTGGTTTTCTTACACTTCTAGGTACTGCACATATCAGGTCAGGGAGCATTGTCATGAGGTTGCAAGGATAATTTCTCTTGGCTTGTACACCATCAGTTCCCTTTGTGTCATCACAATTGGATGACAGATGAGAAAGTTCCCAGGAGTCCCTTTTATAAGAACACCTATCCGATTCATGAAGGCTCCCTTTTTGTGACCTAAATTGCCCCCCAAAGCCTCCTCGGCTAATCCCTGGGGATTAGTGCTAGCAGAGACACAGATATTCCAATATTTAGGTACACTGAAAAGAAATTCATCAAAGATATTTTTCAAAGAATACCAAGTATTACCCATGCCTTTATCCCAAGTGTCAGAAACAGAACCTGACCCCCCCAAAAAAAAAAGCCTTGGTCAAGTACAGAGGCTGTGCAGCTGGAAACCAATGTGTCCAAACCAGCTTCAGACCAGTTCAGTTTGGATCTGACTGGATTAGCTTTCCAGAGCCTTCCTGGATTCAGATGCTTGGGCAGGTAGTGTTTCTGGCTGGTAACAAAGGCTCAGCACACACAGTTCAGGTTTGCATCTAATCCCCCAGGGGGACCAAGCCTTTCCAGCTTGGTCCCTTGACTGGTGTGAGATAACCGTACATCTCTAAGTCAACCTCAGTGTCAGGGTCAATGTCTAATCTGTTTGATCAGACTTGGTTGTGTCTATTATTGGAGACTCTGGGGAGCCAGGGAGAGCTAGCCAGACAGCATGGAGGTGGAGAGGGAGCACTCTTTCCATTTTGTTTTTCTGATTTAATACTCTTGTGGTGGTGAGGACAGTTGGATCATTTTACCACAGTAAAATAGATTCTAAGCAGACAAACAATTATACTTGTTCAAGCTGTGCATGTTCCAAAATCAAGCCCAAACTGGAGAATCTTCAAGAGATTGGCATTCTTTGGGAAGTGGAAGATCTTGAAACCTGACGTTGTGTATGCACTGGCTAAGATAGCCAGCCACTGATTTACCCAGGGAGGAAAGCAAGGATTGAGCAGTTTCTTAGAAGAGAGAAATCTATAAAAATTATGAAAGCTAGCTCACTGGCATTCCTCAGTGCTGGAGCGAGCTGCTCAGTTCCGCTTGGTGAGCCCCACTTACTATGTAAAGCTGGTCTTCTGGTCTTATTGGCATTTCGGTTGACAACTGTTCTGAAGGCCCTCTTGTTAAAGAGGAAACATGCTGTTCTATTAGTTTATCATGGTAAGACAGATCCTGGCATCTCTGCCTGTGACCTCATTTGCTTCTGGTGGTCTCTTGGCTCCAGTTTAGACGGATAGAACAAGCATGCTTTACCTGGTGCCTCATTCCCATACTTTCCCCTTTTAATCAAGGCCTCTCACTAAACGCTTTACTTACTCAGCATCCTGAAGTCTTTTTACTGTCCCCTCAGCCAGGACAGGCATGTCCCAGTGATTGGGTTGATGTCACCTCAGAGGGAAAGTGTATGAGTTAGTATCAAGGGCCTGCCACATGTAGGAAATAGAGAATGCAGAGAAAACACAAAGCGATGTGTTACAAGCTCACCATTAAGACCTACTCCATTAGACTTCAAAAGTGAGCCAACTAAAGCAGTGTGAGGATGCTGTCTTGTAGGGAAGCCTGCATCCACAAAGGTTAGTCAGATAAGACTAGGAGCTAAGCACTACAATGTAAAGAATAATCAACACGTGGTTTAGAAACAAATGGTTAGATAATCGTTGTAAAGCATGAACCCAGCTCTGAGGGTAATGTTTTAATAATATAAGTGGGTGTTTGTTTGTTTTGAAACAGGTTATATAGGTTTGTATGGAAAAATATTTGAGTGAGGATAATAAATATGCAATGTCCATGATCATGCGGCTTCCTGTACTCAGTGCAGGCACAGCTAATTCATTACCTCTTCTAGCACTGAGAGCTGGAGACGAAACTCTGTGTTCAAACCTCTGTGGTCACTACAGCATCTTGCCATCTTGACACGTTGTGACCGTCACTTTTCTCACATCTGTGACAAAGGCAACTTCAATGAAGAAGGGTTTGTCTTGGCTCACAGTTTGAGGGTCCAGTCACCACAGGAGGAAGGTTGTGGTGGAAGGGGCGTGAAGCGGCTGGCCATGCTGCATCTACTATCAGGAAGCAGAGAGGGGATCTCTGATTCTCAGCTTGTTTCCTGCTCTTTACTTAGTCCTGGACCTCCTCCATGGGAAGATGCTGCCAACATTCGATGTGGGTTTTCCACCTGGAAAGGCTCTCGGAGACACACCCAGAGATACATTTCCACGTTTTCTTCTAAATCCCATCAATGGACAAATCATGATCAAGAGTCACAAAGATCTCAAAAGTCCTGCAAAGGCCGATGCAATACAACTTCAGTCCCTAGCTCACAGCAGTGTTTGGAGCTTATAGACCTTTAAAGTGTGGGGCTCGGTATGAGGAAGTAGGATCACTGGCCACGCCCTTTGAGGGAATTTCAGAATCATGGCCCCTTTCTCACTATCTTTTTGCTTCCTGGCTGCTGTAAGGTAATATGTGTCTCCCAGATAGAGAGCTTCTGTATTTGGAATGCATCGTTTCATCTTTTCTTAATTTCTAAATCCTCTGACACAGATTCCCACCAGGATGTGCCGCACAAACACAAACCAAAGCAACAGAGCCGAGCACTCACAGATTGAAACTCTAAAACAGCGCGCCAGAATAAATCTTCCCTCTTTGTAAGTTATTTATCACAAGTATTTTGATACAACACTAAATAATACAGCTATGGAGTGGCTCTGTTGTTTCAGATCCGTATGTCATCTCTGTGTATGGGTTCCTTTATCTATAAGGTGGCAACCATGGCAGCTCCCCTTCACCCTCCCTCCTCACTGTGAGGCTTGAAGGATGGCGCAGGAAAAGCACTCAGCACTCACACGCTTCAAGCTCTCCTTGTAGCCACTGCTAACCTCCCTGCTGTTTCCAAGATTCCAGGTTCTTATCATTGGGGGCAGAGGTATTGTGTATGTCATTCATGCACATTTGTGGGGTTTAATTTCGTTAAGGAAGTGAGATAATTAAGACAGCAGAGTGGGTTTGTGACAACCACATGTAAAACTCTCTCCCTGCAGATTCTTCCAACTAAACAGAGAATAGACTGGGGAATTTCTCAAAGTAGCTCCGTTAACTCTCTTCCGGTAGGGAAATGAAGATCCTAGTTAAAAACAGTAAAACAAGAGTTGATCCAATGAGAAGGGGCCATGCTGTAGGTTGGTATTCTTGTTCTTATAGGACTCCCAACAGCGGGAGCTGGCTCTGGCTTTGACCCATTTGCCTGCTCTTGGGACCCTTTCACCTTACTGGGTTGCCCTGCCCAGCCTTGATAAGAGGGTTCATGCCTAGTCTTACTGCAACTTTATAAGCCATGTTCAGTCGCTATCCCTGGGAGGACTGCTCTTTTCTGATGGGAAACAGAGGCTGGGTGGATCTGAGGGAGAGAAGGGAGGTTGGGGGTGGGGATTGGGAGGAGTTGAGGAGGGGAGTCTGGTTTGGATGGAATGTATAAGAGAAGAATTTAAAAAAAAGATGAAATGGATAAATTTCAAATACATTAGTTTTTTTTTATCCAGGCCAACTCCTTAATAGTAAATATAAACAACTCTTTAGAAGTCTAGAATTAATCTGGCTGAAAACAATTATGCTAATATCTATTCCAAAATGCTTATCAATATTGGCAATGATTTTTACCCAAAACTAATGTACAATTCGTCTACCTGATTTATCACTACAACATTAAGCAAAGAATTATGAAATAATTCTGAGTTGATTTTATTTATAACATCAAAAGGTGGGAACTGTTGATGGCATTAGAATTGGACCTTAGCACAGTAGTGATGATGTTCAGGCCCAGCTGAAGATGCCCAGGGCTCCCTCTGGTAACACGTCACACATCTTAGTTCTGGAATGGGTTCTGGATTGTGGTGTGTGGTTTTTTACTAAAGGTAACTCAAATTCCTGAGCCTGAGTTATTCACCAGAAACCTCCTTACTTTGGTGGTCTCACAATCCCATATAGAGAACTTTATTCCTCTTCATACATGAAGAAAGAAAGGTCTTTCCTCCCTGCCTGTCAGTATTCCCAGGAGAGTTCCTTCCAATGGGTCCCTGAGCTCTGAAAGTTACAGTAAGCCTGGACATGTCACCTTGAAATCTCGGGATCTAACAGTAATCACAGAAGATCAGTCATCAACCTCCAGTCTAGGTGTGCCTGGAGAACACATGCAATCATACAAGGCAGCCGTAACTGTTTTCCTATGGGAGACCCTTCCCCAACCTGGCTGCAGGCAATATGTGAGTTATGAAGAACAAGTTGGATCAGTGTAACACAGCAGTCTGTTAGTCCTAATAGCTGTTTTTTGAACACCTCATCTAGTAAGACCTTTAAAAGGAGAACTCTGTGGAGATCTTTAACCAAAACTAGAGTCAGCCAGGACTCTGCACGACTCAGATCTCAATGGCTGTGTTCCCCATGTAGCAACTCCTTCAAGCTTCTACCTTGTTTTATACACGAGTAAATGGAGACCTCTAAGAGGTCAAACTGTTTTCTTTTCTTTTCTTTTTCCTATTTTCTTTTTTTTTATTTCCTCACATTTGTATTAGATATTTTCTTCATTTGCATTTCAAATGCTATCCCCAAAGTCTCCCATACCCTCCCCCCACTCCCCTACCCACCCACTCCCACTTCTTGGCCCTGGTGTTCCTCTGTCCTGAGGCATATAAAGTTTGCAAGACCAATGGGCCTCTCTTTCCAATGATGGCCGACTAGGCCATCTTCTGATACACATGCAGCTAGAGACACAAGCTCCGGGGGCACTGGTTAGTTCATATTGTTGTTCCACCTATAGGGTTTCAGACCCCTTTAGCTCCTTGGGTACTTTCTCTAGCTCCTCCATTGGGGGGCCTGTGATCCATCCAATAGCTGATTGTGAGCATCCACTTCTGTGTTTGCTAGGCCCTGGCATAGCCTCACAAGAGACAGCAATATCTGGGTCCTTTCAGCAAAATCTTGCTAGTGTATGCAATGGTGTCAGCATTTGGAGGCTGATTATGGGATGGATCCCCAGGTATGGCAGTCTCTAGATGGTCCATCCTTTCATCCCAGCTTCAAACTTTGTCTCTGTAACTCCTTCCATGGGTGTTTTGTTCCCAATTCTAAGAAGGGGCAAAGTATCCACACTTTGATCTTCATTATTCTTGAGTTTCATGTGTTTTGCAAATTGTATCTTGTATCTTGGGTATTCTAAGTTTCTGGGCTAATATCCACTTATCAGTGAGTACATATCATGTGAGTTCTTTTGTAATTGGGTTACCTCACTCAGGATAATGCCGTCCAGGTCCATCCATTTGCCTAGGAATTTCATAAATTCATTCTTTTTAATAGCTGAGTAGAAACAACACCCTTCTCAATAGTCACAAATAATATAAAATACCTTGGTGTGACTCTAACTAAGGAAGTGAAAGATCTGTATGATAAGAACTTCACGTCTCTGAAGAAAGAAATTAAAGAAGATCTCAGAAGATGGAAAGATCTCCCATGCTCATGGATTGGCAGGATCAATATAGTAAAAATGGCTATCTTACCAAAAGCAATCTACAGATTCAATGCAATCCCCATCAAAATTCCAACTCAATTCTTCAACGAATTAGAAAGGGCAATCTGCAAGTTCATCTGGAATAACAAAAAACCTAGGATAGCAAAAACTCTTCTCAAACTGTTTTCTAAGGACACATAGCTAGTCAGAACCAGGCAGATGACTGAAAGCCACTGTCTCCATTAACTACAAATGTTGGACGATTGTAATGGTCTTCTTATTTCTAGACAAATGATCCCCTTGATAAGTCAAGTTTTGGTCCAAGATCCACAGTGCAGACAGTACTGGGCAATGTCCTACAAAGGAGAACACATCTCCAGTTTCTTTTGTCTCCTATGGTTTGAATTCTCACTGCTGTCTGCCAAATTGGTTTGGAAGGGTACTAGTTAATTACAGCTCATAGCTAGGAGTTACATTACATCAGTTCAAAGTAGAGAGGACAGGAGTGTTCTCAGCCCTCAGCCTCTGAGATTCACAGAGTCTCTGTGCAGGCTTCTCCAACTAGATGCTTAAACAGGAGTGAAGTTCAGAGCACAGCCCCAGACAGATGGCCCTGAGCCTGAGGGCAGCCCATAGTCACTGTCTCTCATCTACACAGAACCTACATTTTCCTTGGAAATGACATTTCACCATCAGGAGAGTCAGAGCAGCAGCCAGGACCCTAGCTTCTGAAATAACCAGATCTGTAAACTTGAGGGGAGTGAGCTGAGATACAGTCAAAGCTGTCTCCTGAAACAGAGTCCGCACCTCACATTGCCCACATGTAGTCCCCTGCCTCTCTCGCCCCATTCTGTCTTGGCTTCTACCCCTGCTCATCACTCACCTGTTACCTACCTGAGGTCCACTGACAATGGATTCAGTAATTTTGAATGCTTAACTAAGAAAGAAAGAGGCAAACTCACTGTCCTCCGTCTCCCCCCAGAGGACTATCACAAGCCTTCCAGGAATAATTGCCTAAGTGCTACACATATTTGAATTCAGAGTTCTTTTCATTGACCTACCTAGACCACTGTTTTAGCACACAATGCTAATGTCCTATAGCTTTCTTGCCTAATGTTTTTCACGATCCCTCCAGGAACGAGTATTTCCTTCCAGGAATCTTAGAAGTTGAATGCCAACCACATGCTCAAACTGGAAGACTGGCTCTAAACAGGAAGACTTTTTATAGGCAGCAGCTCTGGAGGAAGGTGCCATTTGCTAGAGGAGAAGTGGGAATGAGCCCTCTATCTCTCGCCTTTTCTCCCTCCCTCTTTTCTCCCCTCCATGCGTGTGTGTGTGTGTGTGTGTGTGTGTGTGTGTGTGTGTGCTTGTGCACACATTTACCTTCAAATTAAAGTGACAATAAATGTTGCAAGGTTTGGGAGGATTGAGTGAGATAATTCACTTAATGCTTTGCCTGTGGTGCCCAATAAATGTAAGCCATTATTACGCATCAACACACTCGGGTATTTTGTCAGCCGAGCTGGACATAAGTACAGTGCTATAGGGTTTCCTGGTATGAGAGGGTCTGTCAAAAACTGTCACCAGCTCAGGCTGCTGCTGAAGGGGAATGGCTTCATTGTACTCCAAGCCTACCCCCTTATTTTCATCATTCTCCAGGGATCTCTTGTAACCATGGCAACCGTTTACAAGTTGCCAGATTCAAAGTAATATGTTTCCAAGCAAGAAGTTTTGCTGACATCCCCCTTCGTTATGAGAAGGGACTGAAGACCCTTGCCTCTGTACTGAAGTTGGATCCAGCCTGAAGAGAAAAGTTCTTCTTTTCAGGTGTTTACATCTGGGAAAGAAAAGAGTAGGCTATGATATCAAATCGTCAGTGTCACAGCCTTGAACAATGTTTGCTACACTTACAAGACAATAAGTTGAACATGAGTTTAAGGGGACAGTGAACTAAGAGCCACTGTGTGTGTGTGTGTGTGTGTGCATGTGTGTGTGCCAATGTGTGTTGATAGGCACATGCATACAGAGACCAGGAGTCAACTTTAGGTAGAGCTCACTAATTGAGCAAGTCTAGCTTGCCAGGAAATACTAGGCCTTCTCTCATCTTTGCCTCCCAGTGCTATGGTCACAGCTGTACATTGTCACACCTGGTATCTTAGGGTACTATCGTTACAGGTACACACTGTCACACCTGTTGTCTTAAGGTGCTATGGTCACAGGTGCATACTGTCACACCTGGTGTCTTTGGGTTCTATGATCACAGGTGTACACTGTCACACCTGGTATTTTAGGGTGCTATGGTCACAGGTGCATATTGTCAACCATGTTGTCTTTGGGTACTATGGTCACAGGTACACACTGTCACATCTGGTGTCTTAGGGTGCTATGGTCACAGGTGTACACTGTCATACCTGGTGTTTCAGGATGCTATGGTCACAGGTTTAGACCATTATACTTGATGTCTTAATTTGCTGTGGTCATAGGTCATACTGTCACATCTGGTGTTTTAGGGTGCTATGGTCATAGGTGTACAACACCACTCTTGTTATTTTAGGCTGCTAAGGATCCAGACTTGGGTCCTCAAACTTACATGCAAGTGAGTTACCAATTAGGCTGCATCTCCAGCTCAGAGGCACCTTTTCCTGAGATGTCTCCTGTGCAACTATGGGCAGGTGACTTAACTTCCCTGTGTTTGGGTTTCTTAATCAGTAAAATGTATATAACAAAATTCCCCCTTATTATTCTAAGGTCTCTCCATACTTCCAGTTTGTTCTCTTTCTGCTTTCTGCTTAAATTTGAAGATGTGAGCTTTCAGCCGCTTGCTCCTACTACCATGCTCGCCCCTTCCTGCTGTGCATCCCTGCCATACAGACTCCTATCATGCTAGAACAATGATTCTCAATCTGTGGGTCGAGACCATTGAAGAACACATAGTTCCAATGGTGTTAGGAACTGAGACACCACTCAGTAGCAAAATTACACTTAGGAAGTAGCAATGAAAATAAATGTATGGCTGGGGGTTCCTAAGACTGTGAGAAATATGTATTTTCTAATGGTTGCTCTCCACAGGTTGAGAACTGCTGCTCTGGAGCCATACACTGAAATAAACTCTCTTTTCCCAAATTTACCTTTAGTCATGGTCTTTTATCACAGCAACAGAACAAAGTAACTAATATAATTTTCCTCCCCTGGCACAGAAGATGCTGTTCCAATGTCATGTTCTCTTCATATTTCCCGGCCTTGCTTGGGATTGTGTAGGGGCTCTGTGACTAACGAACTGCAGGTAGAAACTCTATGTCCCTTCTGGCCAATGCCCATTAAGAACCAATGGTATTTCTCTGTACTCCACAACTCCTCTTACTTCCACTGACAGGCCCTGAGTTTCAGGTAGCAGTCACATGGCATAGAAAGCATGTGGCCAGTCAAACTTCTCATGCTGGATCTGAACTCCCTTAGTGCATTAGACCAGCTGTAGCTTTGGGCTTCCTCTGTTACGATGGTAAAGCCTAACCTAGCTTCAGAGCCAGCTCCCAGCCCACGTCCAGTCCCTGTCCTCAATAACCTCCACAAGAACGTGCTGCCACATGGCTCACAACTTGAGAGTGTCAGCTCCCATTTCGAGTGACACTGGGGATTTAATTCCTGATGGGCAGACTGCATAAACATTAATGTAGAGAACGGGAAAAGAGACAAAAGTTTTCACACCTCCTGACAAAGCCTGCACTGCCTCTAAAAGGCAGAAAAAGCCTGGCTCCTAATTAGGCATGTCTCCCTGTCCTTGGGCTTCACAAAAGGAGACCTGTCCAAACTGAATTCATCTCTTCCCAATGATTTCCTCTCTAGCAGGAACACCAGCATCACTTACACTCCGGGATGGATGTCGGTAAACCTTCACTCCAACAAAGACTCAACCTGTCTCCTTCTAATTGTCCATTTATTTTGCTCCCAAACAATGTCAATATCCCAGATGCTGCTTTGTGGATGGAAGTCTGCTCCCTCGGGCAATGGTAAGGGGGAAGCAGCTGAGTGTGGCATGAAGGTTTCCATGGTAATTATTCAGTAACCAGTACAAGGCTCTGCCCAGTGAAATCCCTCGTTAGCCAGCAGCTATCTAATTAGACTAGGCCTTTGGCTCTTGCTTGTTCTCCGGAACATTCCTCCTAGTGGGTGGGGAATGGATAGACATTGCTTTGTGTAACCAAAGCCAAGTCACTTTAACCCCAGGAAAAGGTACAAGCACTACCAGAGATAATTTATCACACAGGCCTGTGGAAGCTAGATATTTGATAACTTTTGCTGCATTGGACACACACTAAGATCAGTCAGTACACACTAGAATGGATCACAGTTATGGCTCTCTCACAGATATGGAAAAAGGAGAAAGTGGGCTGGAGAGATGGCTCAGCGCTTAAGAGCACTGACTGCTCTTCCAGAGGTCCTGAGTTCAAATCCCAGCAACCACATGGTGGCTCACAACCATCTGAAATGAGATCTGATGCCCTCTTCTGGTGTGTCTGAAGACAGCTACAATGTACTTATGTATAACAAATATTTTTTAAAAAGGAAAAGAAAGGAAGAAAAGAAAGAAAAGAAAAGGGGGAATTGCTCCAACCATTCTGAGCAAGACCCAGAAAGTGACATTGCTTATAAAAAGGAAAAGAGCAAAGGCCTTGGATCCTTATGTTACGACGATATCCAGGGGTTGGAGAGAGCTTTCCTGTTGAAAGTTTAGAGCTTTGGTGGCTTGAATTCACGCTCAGAAGGCCCAGTGCTTTGCTGAATGCTTTTCAGACATGTTCTTCAATGCTTAATGGCCTCCAACCAAATGACTCTCTTTGATTAGTTTTTTTCACCCAGCCTCTCAAAGCTGTAGTTGGCTTGTGGTACTCAAGTAAGGGAGTGTTCTAAACAGGTACTGACAGTGCACCATGATACAAAGAAGACTCTGTGTACATAGGCAGTCCCACTCCTCCGGGTCAGTGGTGCAGCCAGGGCAGTGCGGTGAAGCCCAGCTATGCACTGTGACTGAGAGTCTGGGCTCCATTGTGACACTCAGCCCAGATGCAGCTTTGCCTGTCATTCCCTTTGTGGTCCTAGATAAAAGGCCATGGCCCTTCTGTAGCTGGAGATGAGCGTGTTAGTAGTAGCTATTTCATGGTGTTATGATAAAGATGGGCATACAATTGTGACTTAATGTCTCCTAGTGCCTGGTTGTCACCACTAATTTTTCTGAGGCTCCCAAATCCCTACTTCTCACACAAGTGTCCTAGAGGCCGCCAGGGGAAACCAAAGCACACCCCTTTCTCCCTAATCCCTTTCTCCTCCAGGCATCTTTCTGCTGCATGTTGTCCTCACCAGAATCACTGTCCTACCTTCAAACTCTCAGACCCCGTTTTCTCACTCGCTGACGTTCCTACGGGTACCGATCAAGGCTCCTCAGTGAGCTGAAAACAGGCAGATCCCTGGGGCCTTCTATGGCTTTCCAACCCACTCCACATCTTTACACAAGGTCTGTGACTGTGGTGTGGTGTGGTGTCTGTGTGTTCCCAGAGTGTGTTGGGAGAAAGGGCCTCTGAGAAAGAGCCTGAGAACCTGTGCCATGGTGAATGGATTAACGCTGTTACCATGCTGCTGAGCTGTTTATCCCACAAGTTGCAAAGGATGAGTCTGACCCCACCCTGTCTCACATACTTCCTCCTTTCCCTGCCTTCTCACCTGGTGTGAACCTGCAGATGCACTCTCTGGACCAATGTGCACTTTGGTCCATTTATCATTACTTTATTGCTCAGATGAAAGCCAGAAGGGATCTGCCCTTTCCCTTTCCACTGTGGATGGATGCAGCTTGAAGAGTCTTGCCAGGTATGATGTCCTTGACCTTGGACTTTCTAACCTCCAGGACCTAAGATATAAACCTCTCTTATTTATAATCGTCCTGTTGTCAGAGGGTTCGTGACATTCTCACAAAACAGACTAGGGCAAGTGGGTAATATTCCTTCATTTCTGCCCGTCTCAAAGTAGTACTTTAGCATGTGTGAACTTTATAGGACTTGTTCCCTTCTCATAAATTCACTCAAATCCCCTCGGATATAGTTATCTCCAAGAAAACCAAACAGCTGATTGGGCACTGGCTTGAGAGAAACTCTGAGCTCAAGGCATCAGTGGGCAGAAGAAGCTGCTTGTATTAAGTAGCTGTGGCCTCATGGGAAGCTAATTGGCAAACAAAAGGAGAAGAGGAGCCTGGTCAAGCATGATGAACACAAGGCTCACCCAGCCAGGGAGGGGCAGCTTGCCCGGAGGCTGGGAAAACAAGCTTTTCGGATGAGCAACTCACTCCCTGATCCCTAGGAAACAGCAGCTGCTGTGCTCAGCTGCTGGGGCACCTAGCACAAGAGCATCAGTATCAGGTGGAATTAGGTCTTCTAGTCCTCCTCCGTCGCTCATTAGCATCATCACTGTGAATGGGTTACTCCCTGAATGTGTTTTCTTACCTGTGAAATGGGGCTGGAAGTCACACCTCTCAAGCTTGGGTGGCTTTTGAATAAAGGTCCATTCATAAAGCAGTTGCTACAAGTGCGCTGTACTGATCACCCCTGCCACATCATCACCATGGTACCAGCGGAGAGCCAAAGCCTGGAACTCAGTTCTCCACCTTTCTGTTGACTGAGATTCGCGGGCACCAGGGGACAGCGCTACTCACCAGAGCAATAAAGTAATGGTAAATGGAATGGTGTACATTAAGGAAGCATGACTCTGGTCCAGAGAGAGCATCTGTAGGTTCATAGTAGGTGAGGAAGCATGGGAGTTGTCGAGAATGACCCACCACTGCATCTGTGGCTTCCTAAGACAGGGACGAAGAGGACATAGCAAGGGAAAGTGAGTGAATAGTGGCAGGAAAATGAATCGGGAGTAGGGAAGAACTGCCTGCCATTAATCATCATGAAGAATAGGTCCCCGAGAGCTGCCTTGGGCTCCACGGTGATTAATGACCTTTTTAATTTCTCTGCGCATCGTCCCAATTATGCAGGGCACTGGGGAAGGCCTCTCCTTCCCTATGGAAGCATGTGCTATCTGTGCATTGGAGCCCCAAGTCATCTTCCAATAAGGTGAGTCCTAGGAATCAGGGCCTGGGGCTTAGAGGGAGGGTGGGATCCCAGCAGATGGCCAGATACAAATGCCCATCCCAGAAGGCAGGTGAGTCACATCTGCTCCTCTCAAACCTGGCTGCAAGGAAACGACGGTTTCTTAGCAATGTATCTTAAGTCCCTTTTGAAGCCCCAGTTTTCCTGAATGATAGAGTTAGTATGCTCCTGAGTTGTGTCTTCCATGTTCTTGGTGTCAAAGCTTGAGCTGAGAGTCTGAAACAGTTGACTACTTAAGATCCTTGTCTGGGAAAGTTATCTTCTGGTTCAAACAGCTGGTCAAGCCCTAGGTTTTCAGTCCACTGAGGCTGATGCTGAGGGGTCTCACCCATGCTGTCCCCAATCTTTAACTGCCATTATCATGCTGGAGCAATGGGGGTCCTGAAAGGTGGACTCTGGTCTTGACTATGAGACACAGATCTTACTAAGATCCCTGTTTCACCAGACCCAGGCGCTGCCTCAAATCTTTCCTCACACTTTTGCAATGGCCACTCTCCTCTCTTGATCTAGTCCTGGGGAAGGCACAGCACATACAGATCATCCTCCCATGTCTCCCAGACTGTGGTCCATACACACGTCTCCCAAGCTCCTACTCTCACTAAGATTTTAACTTTCCAAGCACAAAAGCTATCAAGTTATCTTTGCTCACTCACCTGAAGCAGAAGCTCCACACTGAGTTTTTTTCTCTCTCTCCTCTTCATTCTCTCTCTCTCTCTCTCTCTCTCTCTCTCTCTCTCTCTCTCTCTCTCTCTCTCTCTCCTGTCTCTCTCTCCCCCATTTTCCTTTCCCATTTTCCTTCTCTTCCTCACTCCATCTTTCCCCCTCTCTCTCTCCCTTTTTTCCTCCCTCTTCCTCTGAGAGATGGCTCAGCAGTTAAGAACTCTGACTGCTCTTCCCAGAGGTCCTGAGTTCAATTTCCAGCAACCGCATGGTGGCTCACAACCATATGAAATGGGACCTGATGCCTTCTTCTGGTGTGTCTGAAGACAGCTACAGTGTACATACATGCATAAAATAAATTTTAAAACAAAACCAAAAAGTATCTCTCTCTGTGTATCTCTGTCTCTCCCTGCCCCTCCCTCCCTCTCCTCTCTCTCTTCTCTCTCTCTCTCTCTCTCTCTCTCTCTCTCTCTCTCTCTCTCTCTCTCTCTTTCTTTCTAAGAAGTCAGAGGAAGGAGGAGAACTAAGTAAGAGAGAACCCATGGCCTATATCTTTAAAATATCATCCTGCCACGTTTGCAAAAAGCTACAGAGAGGCTCAGAGAAGAAGTGAGCACATCCTGTAGGAAGATCAATAAAACTGTTCATGCAGAGAGCCATATTTCTTCATTATTAAACATGCAAGTTATAGACTCTGACAGCTCTCTGTTCAGTACCAGGTCTCTTGTTACTTAGATGTGACCTTGAGTCAGTGGTCTGGCCACCCCAGGTGTCCATGGGCTGGCCTGTAGAGTAAGGATAAGACACTCATTTGTATTGCTGGAGATCAGCTGATCAGTGGATGCCCAGAGTCCTTTATCACAACATGTGAAAAGAGGGCCAGAATTGGTTCACTGGGGGACATATGAGGGAGAGATAGAACTAAAATTTGGAGGCATAAGTCATACGAGAACCACAGAGGTGGGAGACTCAACAGAAACTAGCAGGATGCACCACAAACAGAAGCTTCAAGAACCATTAAGAATGGTGGGTTGGTTCAACTTATTGACCCATAGCTTCTGAAGTGCGAGCAGGGGGGGAGGGGTGTGGGGGTGCGGGGGGCTGAGTTGGGAGCACCATGCATGTTCTGTGTAGAGAGAATGGATTCCCCCCTTAGTTAAGACTTAGACTGTAATAAGTTAAAACCTAAAACCCTTAGTGGAAACATATCTTCATCAAACAGGTATATTTTTGGCTTGGATTTGGTTTGGATTATTTTTATGCATTTTTGTACTTTCAAGAGCAAATTAATACTCTAGGAGAATCTCATTGACTTAAACAGGAGGCTAGATTCTATTTTTAAATCAGTGTACTGAATCTTGACCTTTAGTCATTACACCTAGGCCGTTTTTCAGATTCCTCCTTCACCAGTCATACACAATCCACTCAGACCTTTTGCATCATGTTTAACGTTCATGACTTTGTCTGCATTTCTTCTTTTCTATTTTCCTCATTGAGAAAAGTTATTACTGCATAGATTTTCTTACCAACATATATTCCTATTCTAACATCTTTCCTCTCCACAATGACTTACTAGAGTTTTTGTGTTTTATTTCTTTCCTTGATAGTATGAGACAGAGCAAAATTAAAAAAAAAACAAATTTACTAACTTATTAAAAGAGAATTGAATCTAAATCTCATTTATGACATCATGTAACAGACCAGAATTACTCATCTGCAAATTGTGAAACTATAAAGTTTTTGTATGTTGCAAATCCCAGATAGTGTTTACTGACACTTTGATGTCTTAAAAATTATTTAAAAATTATTTTCATACAATATATGTTGCTCATACTCTTTCTACTCCCCAAACTCCTCCCAGACTCTCCCTACCAATTTCAGGTTCTTATCTTTCTTTCTCTCTTAAAAAGACCAAATAAAACAACAACAATGAAAATCAAAACAGAAAAGTAAACTCAAAACAAAAAGAAAATCAATAAGACAAAAAAAACACATATAAAGACACTGGGGTCCATTTTGTGTTGCCCCAGCTGTTCCTCGGCTTGGGGTCTGCACATGTGGCTGATATGTGCAGAATACTCCATTGGAGAAAACTGATTTCCCCTTTCCCTACAGGTATCAATGCAAACATTCTTGGTTAGGGGTGGGACTTTGTATCCACAGCCCCTCCTCAGTGCTGGAGTTTGTCTGGTTTGAAGTCATTAAGGTCTTGTGCATGCTGCCAAACTCTAGTGTGCATCTTCATCATCACTGTTGCACATCCACCACCTCTGGCTCTTACACTTTTTCTGCCTCTTCTTCCAGATAGATCGCTGGGCTGTAAGAGGGAGGCTTTGATAAAGACATTCTGTTTAGAACTGAGTGCTCCAAAGTCTTTGACTAGATTCACCTTGTCCAGTTGGGGGAGGGGGTGTCTCTGGGTCAATCCCCATCTACTTCAAGAAGCTTTTCTGGTAAGAGCTGATCTATTGGTATAGCAGTACGTCCTTGTCATTTTATTGCCATGTGCCCTTAGCAGAAGAACAGTAGTAGACTTTCCCCTAAGCTCACAACCTAACTAGTCTCAGGTTCCTGGCAACTTCAGTTGTGTCACATGTGGGTTCCATGGCACTAAGAGGGCCCTAAATTCAGGTCGTAGGGTTTGTAGCTAGCCAATACTGATGAGTATCTTTCTCTTTCAATAGGGTGCAAAGTACTGTCCAGGAGCATGTATGCTAGTCAGTAGGGGTGACACTTGGTGGCATAAGTTGTCCAGCTGGGGACACTGTCTTCCCCCATTATATAATGCCTCTGTTTAGATCCCTTTCACGTGTTTATTTTAAGGAACTTCTACAATAGTAAGTTTCCATAAAATCTTTCTCATTTTAAATTTATTCTTCTCTGATACAATACTACATCCTGTCTGCAGCCTCCCCTCCCTCCATACCTCCCTGTTTCCTCCACCATACTCCCTCTCCCTTGGATCCACTGCTTCATCATTTCCCTTCAAAAAAGAACAACCTTTCCAGTGATATCAACTGAGCATGGCATAACAAAAAGCAATAAAACTAAGCACAAATCTTCACATCATGGCTGAACGAGGTATCCCAGGAGGGTCCCAGCAGCAGGCAAAAGAATCAGGGTCTTCCCCACTTCCTATGTTAGAAGTCCCACAAACAGCCTAAGCTAAACCACCACAGCATGTTTGCAGAGAACTTAGCACCAACCCATGTGGTTCCATGATCACCACTACAGTGTCTATTATCCCTTATGATCCCCGCTTAGTTGATTCTGTGGGCATTTTCTCCTGGTGTCCTCAATCCTTCTATCTCCTACAATCCTTCTTCCCCATCTTTCACAGGATTTCCTGAGCTCCACATAATGTTTGGCTGTGGGTCTCTACATCTGCTTCCATCAGCTGACAGAGGAAGCCTCTCTAATAACAATTAGGCTAGACATCAATTTATGAATATAGCAGAATATCATTAGGAATCATTTCGAATACTTTTTTCTTTTTGGTCAGCTGTGTTCAGTTCCCATTCCCCACCCCCAATTAATCTCCTTATTATAATTCCCCCTCTATCTCTTTATGATTCTGTACTCTATTTCTGATTCCTTAAAAGATATCCTCCTCCCTACTTGGTCCCTCACTAGCTATGTGACCTTTATGATTATTATGATTGACATACACATATCAAAATCTTAAATTCTAACAACCACATGTAAGAGAAAAACTTCATTAGTTGTCTTTTGGGGTCTAGGCTACCTCACTTAGGCTCCATCCATTTACCTACAAATTTTTTAATTTCAATTTTCTTAACAGCTGAATAATATTTCATTGTGTGTATGTGCTAAAGTTTCATTATCCATTCATCAGCTGATATATAATTAGGCTGTTTTCTAAGTTCTGGCTATCATGCATTGAGTAGCAATGAACACAGATGATCAAGGGTCTCTGTAGTAAGATATAAAGTCCTAAGGATACCTCCCAAGACTGATATAGCTAGATCTTGAGGTAGAGCAATTCCCAGTTTCCTGAGTAGCCTATGATTTCCATAGCGGTTGTACCAGTTTGCATTTCCACCAGTAATGGATGAGTGTTCCTCTTAATCTACATCCTCAGCAGCATTAGCTTTCATTTGTTTTATTGATCTTGGCCATTCTAACTAGTATAAGATGAAATCTTAAGGTAGTTTTAATTTGCATCTCCATAGTTGTATTGCCACCTGTACTGGCTAGTTTTGTGTCAACTTGACACAGGCTGGAGTTATCACAGAGAAAGGAGCTTCAGTTGGGTAAATGCCTCCACAAGATCCAGCTGCAAGGCATTTTCTCAATTAGTGATCAGGGGGGAAAGGCCCCTTGTGGGTGGGACCATCCCTGGGCTGGTAGTCTTGGGTTCTATAAGAGAGCAGGCTGAGCAAGCCAGTCTCCACAAGCCAGTAAGGAACATCCGTCCATGGCCTCTGCATCAACTCCTGCTTCCTGGCCTGCTTGAGTTCCAGTCCTGACTTCCTTGGTGATGAACATCAGTATGGAAATGTAAGCTGAATAAACCCTTTCCTCCCCAACTTGCTTCTTGGTCATGATGTTTGTGCAAGAATAGAAACCCTGACTAAGACACCACCTGACCAAGACCCTGGAAGGCAGGGGTAAGAAGGCATGGAGTTAACAGCACAGGCTACAGGAGTCAGGTGAGTGGCAAAAGCAGACTCATTACAGAAACCAAGAAAACCTTTATAACCCCCACCCCAGTATCTCAATGGCTCTCAAGTATCCAGATATGATGCTGTCTTTTTCTCAGTGGCTCACTCTACTGCATGATCCAACATCAGGAGTCTCTAGCTGTGTTGGCAGATTCTAGATTGGTTCAGGGAGGAAGTATCAGCGACACATATGCTAACATTGTGGCTGAGCCTGATTGGCTAGGTTCCTTCTACATGTCCAACCTTTTGTTTTTATTTTTAATAGCCCAATGGGAGTTGGAGTTCAAGTTCTCCAGCCTTGTTGACCTCACCTCAAGGGGCTTCCAGTATAGTGAACTGAGCCTGTCTTGGTTGACCTGCCAAGCAGGTGCTTGCCCATCATTGACTACCAGCCCTCAAAGGACAGCCATGCTGAAGGGCATATCAGGGTGTAAGGAGGGGGCTTAAACAGAGGCCTCACAAATTTCTGTGAGCCAAGCTCTAATCACCTCTCTGGGTGGGCCATAGTCTGGATGCTCAAGAGCCACGAGTACTTGAAGTGTAGATTTAGTGCTAGAGTGTTACCAAGAGATGTGCTGTATAAGACACTTAAGAAATATAATTATTATTATAATGCCTCCCACTACAATACAAGACACTATCCAAGATGATTAAAAAAAAAACAACCTTTTTATGTTGTTCCAAATCTTTACCATGAATAGTGTATCAAAAGCAAGAATGGGTACCCTGGTCTCATTGAGCTTGGATATACTTTCTCTGGGTAGGACCAAACAGTTTAAAAATTTGTTGAATCAGGTTTTCTTAATGTAATAGGCCAGTTGTTCATTCACACACCTGAGAAATATTTTGTACTTAATAGCATGTAAGGCAAATGTAAAAATGGGGGACACAGGCAAGTAGAGACGTATCTCTAACAAGTACCACTTCCTTAGCCAGAAGGTCTGAAGGGGAGGAGGCTTCATCCCTGTCCTCCTTTTCCATGGCTGGTTGGATGTCCTGTACTGGCACCCATTGTGGTATTGTGGAGTCCTGTGGAAAAACATATGCATATCCTTGCCCCTGTGTCAGTAAGGGGGCAGGTGACCGCCATTGTGATGTTAGGGGATCTCTCACACCAATAGAAGAGGGGTATACCCGGAAAGGAAAGCCCAATGTTTATAGGTAGCACTTAATCCCTGATCATCAAAGGTAAGGAAGTTTAGGAGAAACAAAGTCTCCACCAAGGCCAAGTATGGGTAACGTTTGGACTCATGGGAGATAAAATGAGTCAACAACTCCTTTAGAGTCTGATTGGACCTTTCTACTATCACCTTGGCTTGAGGGTTATAAGGAATCCCAAAAGTATGGTTAATCCTCCATGAGGCAGCAAACTCATTGAATTGTTGAGAGGCAAAGGGAGGACCATTACCTGTCTTCAAAGTACAAGGAACATCCCTAACCAACATGGCAGATTTCATAGCCTTGATAGTATGAGAGGCTTTTTGTCTCATTAAGGCCACAACATATATAACGGAGGAGCAAGCATCTACAATAACATGTACATGTAATATCTAAGATTACCAAAAAAAGGGATAGTGAGTCATGTCCACCTGACAAATAGCACTGGGGAGTAACCCTCTTGGGTTGATATCTCCCTGTTGAAGGTCCCCAGTGGCACAAAAGGGGTGCAGGTGCAAGATGCTTGCATTGTGCCATAGATAATTCCAGCAAGAGCTTGTGTAAGTTTTGTGGGGAAAGGTGAAATTGTTGATGCAATGCTCAACAATGCCTATTCCAAGAGCCCCTGAACAACAGTCATTATCATTAAGTCAGTCATCTCTGCCCTTAGCCGAGATTCCTGGCAGCCTGAAGTGTGATCTGATGTAAGAAATGAACCACAGCTCTCCCCTATTCTCTAGGACTCCTTGAAGGAACTTCATAAGGATGTATATGGGATTATTCTGACCTTTTATGTAGTAGAATGTTAGTGTTCAAACAGCCTTTACTGCATATTGGCTGTCTGAAAATATATCGACAAGCTTAGCCTGACAGAGTTCAAAGATCCTCAGGATGTGCAACAACTCCCCTAATTGGACTAATCCAGGGTTCAGAAGGATGTGAACAATATCCTTCCATCCTGATTGTTGTAGTAAAATCCCATATCTTTGTTTGTTGACATTCAAGAAGGCCATAGTGGCCTTAGGAATCAGGCTAGAACTGGGTGACCTATAGGGCTTAATTTCAATAGGTAAACAGGGAAGGGCTCTTATCTGGGGGTGAGTGGTTATCAAGTGCACTCAGGAAACCTGTCACCATTTCTTG
This sequence comes from Mus musculus, assembly GCF_000001635.26. Lineage (NCBI taxonomy): Eukaryota > Metazoa > Chordata > Mammalia > Rodentia > Muridae > Mus > Mus musculus. The sequence goes on from NC_000073.6 coordinate 125,047,531, forward strand.
AAAACTAAGTGAATCTCCCCATAGAAACTGAGAGTAGTGGCAGAATTATCTTCTCAGTTTCCTTATTATAGATCCTTCTTGCAAAGCCTTAAGAGCAAGTTTAAAGGTGATTTCATATTTGAGGTTTACCTTATGTAGATCTGAGCTTGGTGCAGCCACATGAGGGGCTATCTTGCCATAGGACTCCATAGGACTCCCTCCATGGTCCACATAATTGTTGCCAGCAAAGGCATCAAAAGGTTATTATATCTATTAAGGTTTGTGTCAGAAAAGTAGGTCATTATCTTCTGTAGGAGTTTCTTAGCATCCCAGGTAAGGGTGATCTTAGTAGAAGGGCTATCATGGTCCTCCAATAGGGAAGAGGAATTTCTCATCTCTTGGTTGGGGATGAGGAGAAATGGCTTTAACCAATTAATAGTTCCACACAGTTGTTGAAGCTTCACGGGGGAGTAGGTCTCTTTCCAAGAAATAGAGAAGGCCAGGGGTCTAATCTGCTTAGAAATAGAGAATCCCAGAAAGGCATAGCAGGGGGGCAATCCGCAGATTAAACTCTTCTAAGTCTTTTAGGAGCTGTGTGGTAGCTCCTTGTAAAAGAGATGGATCAGGATGTGCCAGCATAGTATCCTCCATATAGTGGATGGTCAAAATATCTTTAGGGATTACTTGTAACACCTCAGCCACATAAAACTGGCAGATGGTGGGACTAATTTTCATTCCCTTTGGGAGGACTGTCCATTGGTATCTCTTAGCCGGTTTTTGAATATTAGGTTCCCACACTGTAAAGGCAAAGTGTGTCTGTCCTGTGGTGCCAGGGGGGATTTGGAAAACAACAGTCCTTGATCTCCATTACTAGTCTGTGACAGGAGGGTGGGAGGGCACTAAGATGAGGCAGTCCCTCCTGAATAGTTCTCATTTCTTCCATTTGTTCATTGATAGCTCTCAGCTTTTGTAAGAGTCTGTATTTTCCCGACTTAAGTAACTTTAAGTTAAGTGACTCAATGTAAATTATTCCTCAGACAGTTCTTTGAATGCAGTCAATTTTGGTTCGTTGATTGGCCACTGATCCACCCAGATATCTGGCGTCTGACACCTAGGCCAGTGGTATGGGATCAGGCACCATGCTGGAAGGAGACCCTGGGTGGACACCAGCCTTTGGAATTCAGGGTGATCCCTTTAGGAGACCTGTTAGGCCCGGTTGTTTATGTTCCACAATTTCATCAAAGAAGGCTCAATTGTCCATTGTAAGAACAACACCCATGTCTTCTAATATGTCTCTGCCCCAAAGTGTGTGAGGGATGTCAGTGACAACAGGTATGAAAGAACCCTGGTTGTCATCTAAATCCTTCAAATGCCCAACATCATCCTAGTGGTTTGCTGGCCTTTAACAACCATAATGGCAGGGCCCGATTTGAACTTCCAGTGGGGAAACATCAAGGCCTCATTTTCAGTGTTAATGGTAAAGTCCACACAGTATCTACCAGCCCTTTTAAAAGGAATCCCATCTAGGCGTAGAGTCATCATGTGTGAGTGTGGAAAAACAAGGAGAGTCCAATATACCCTTTTGGGTTTAAGTCATCCTGAGTTTATCAGAGTTCTGAGACCTGCAGTCTTGTGCCCAGAGAAATCCTCTATTACAGTGAGGCCACTTTGTTCCTGGCCTAGCAGGAGCAATCAGGCAGGCCTCCCTGCAAGAGTCTGTTGCTGAATCTTTGCCTATCAGCCAACAAGGGCATCAAGAGAAGCAGTCAGGACTGTTATAGGACCTGCCCAAGGGTCAAGGTCTCTGGTGGCCACTTCCCATTTATGAAAGTCATCATTATGGACTGCCACCATTACACTGTGAGTGAGGGCATTAAGACCCTCCCAAGCCATTTGTTTAGCAAACATGTCTTGAGTGGGTCCTAAATCAACCCATTTCTTCACCACCTCAGAAACCCTTGTGAGGAAGTCTGTGAAGGACTCTCCTGATTGTTTACAGAAGAAGGTTACAGAAGTAGGCAGAAGGATCTGTGGGAGTGCAGGCCTTAAGGGCCTTGAAAGACAGATCAGCCACCTGGTTGAAGTAGGCATGTTGGATGATAGTAGCTTAGGTAACTGGGTCAATGTATGCCCCGTGGCCAGTCATCATGTCTAGGGTGATGTTAAGGTTATATTCAAGATTTAAGCCTGCCTGACTCTCAGCCAAGTCCTGATATGCTGACTGCCAGTTTCAAAACATGGCAGGACCCAGGACCGCTTTAAGAAGATTCTGCCAGTCATAATAGGTTTGTAAGTGCAAAGTAGGGAGGCCCCAATTCATTGGCTACCTTTCTAATTAAAGCGAGGTCAGCCAGAGGCATAGGGACACAAGGGCAGTTGGCCTAACCAGGGTGGAGGTTAACAGGATAAGCCAGGTTGGGCCCTATGGGCCAAGGAAGGCAGCTGCACCTCAGGGGATTGTAGGAGCCAAACTTCAGAAGTCTGTAAGTATGGGAGAGGCTGGGTGGCAGTGTCTATGGCACAAAGTTCAAGCCATGGATACTATGAGGGGTGTTGCAGCTGGTGCCGAAGTTGATCAGATATCTTTGACAGGCGAGGTCGTTTTGCCTCACAGCTGCCTGAATGGGGTAGGGGAGAGGAGAGATACATGAGGCTAGATCTGAGGACTTCACTTTAATGCTCCTAGCTTCCCATGGTGAGGTGATACACAAGGGTAAACTAACAAGAAATGAGAAACCGAGGAAGGAGAAAAAGTGTGTGTCGGACTCAGGTGTCTTGTGGTTAGTGGGAGACATCCGTGGTTCATTATCCCCACAAGGTGCCTCTAGTCAAGGAAGGACATTGGTGAGTGGGCAGTCCTTGGTTCTGTCTCCTGAATGGTCAGTCCCTATGTGGAGACTCTGGGTAAACCAAAAGTAAAACAGAACATACCTCCTTATCCAGACAAAGGATACAAAGGAATGAGAGGAAGGCCTTCACACTTACTTCTCATGGAGGCAAAGCACATGAAACATGAAGGGGCCAACTGGCCGAAAAAATGCCAAAGAGGGTACTTGACTGTGTCGCGGTGAGGACAAAAAGTCTCAGTTGGAGAAATTAAAAGATGACGACTGTAATCAAAAAATAAACTTGGATCCAAGCAAGCTCAATGCCCATGCCAATGCTACCCTGGGTGGCAGATGTTGCTTGCAACCACAATCAAGACCCTTTGGGGTAGGGATAAGAAGAGTCAATGACACAGATTATGAGAGTCAGGCAAGTGGCAAAAGCAGTCTCATTACAGAACTGGACAAACCTTTATACCCCCTCCCGGCATCTCATTGGCTCTCAAATAGTCAGATAGGGTATGTCTTTTTCTCAATGGCTTCCTCTATCACATAATTCAGCATCAGTGGTCTCTAGTGGTGCTGGAAGATTCTAGGTTGGCTCAGGGAGAAAGTATCAGAGACACATATGTCACCATTGCAGCTGGGCCTGCTTGGCTAAGTTCCTCCTATAGTATAGAATTACATCTGGCTCTTTAATTTTGTTCCATTCACCAGCATGTCTGTTTTGTGCCAATACCACACTGGTTTTACTCTGATAGCTCTGTAATATACTCTGAAATCTGGGATGGTGATAGTTGCAGCTGTACTTTCATTATTCAGGACAGTTTTAGTTATTCTGTGTGAATGTGTGTGTGTTTGTGTTTCCATATACAATTGAAAATTCCTTTTTCAATTTCTGTTAATTACATTAGAATGTAGCCAAAGACTGTATTAAATCTGTAGATTGGTTTTGGCAGGATGACCATTATCTCAGTATTAATCCTACTGACTCATGAGTGTGAGAGGTCTTTTCATTATCTAGTGTCTTCTTCGGTCTCTTCGTTGTCCTAAAAACTTTATAACACAAGTTTGATTGGACTTTTCTAAAGACACATTTAAGGCTATTGAGAAAGGTGTTGCTTCCTTCAGCTCTTTCTCTGTGTCTTTGTCATTCGTAGATATTGACTTTTGCCTGTTACTTTTGTATCTTGCTGATTCTTTTTTACTTTTAGGTTTCTTGGTTTTTGCTTGCATTCTTCTTTGTTCAAAATGTTATCATTTGGATTTTTAGAAAGGCTTTTTTACATGTTTTTTTTTTCCTTTGTCTTACGAAAGTCTGAGAATTGCAGAATGTTATACTCCAGCAAGGGTTTGCACAAATAAGAAGCTTACGGTGACCTGTCTTGTATGAGCAACAGGGCAGAAGGTGAACTACACATGGAACCAAAAATCTTTATTTTAGTCATATAATTGCTGTTTGTGCTACTAAAGGCATTTGCTTTCCTGGGGAACTTGGGGATATAGAAAACAGCTACTTTTTTTTTTTTTATAGCTGCATAGGTATAATCAGATCAATTTACAAGAACATATCCCCAAGGGGATACTAACAGGAATACAGGCTGTGTCAACCATTCTAACAATCAGAGCCCTGAAATAAACCATGCAGAATAGGGCATAACAGAAAGGCACTTTCAAACAAGAGGCCACACAGACCATAAGCCTGGAATAGGAACAAGGAAGGAGGAAGGGAAGGGAAGGGAAGGGAAGGGGAAGGGGAAGGGGAAGGGGAAGGGGAAGGGGAAGGGGAAGGGGAAGGGGAAGGGGAAGGGAAAGGGAAAGGGGAAGGGAAAGGGAAAGGGAAAGGGAAAGGGAAAGGGAAAGGGAAAGGGAAAGGGAAAGGGAAAGGGAAAGGGAAAGGGAAAGGGAAAGGGAAAGGGAAAGGGAAAGGGAAAGGGAAAGGGAAAGGGAAGGGAAGGGGAGAAGAAGGGAAGAAAGAAAGAAAGAAAGAAAGAAAGAAAGAAAGAAAGAAAGAAAGAAAGAAAGAAAGAAAGAAAGAAAGAAAGAAAGAAGGCATTTTTTAAAAACTGGAGGTCAGCTAAGTCTTAAACTCAGGAACAAAATCTGTAGGTGACTTTGATCAAAGAGAGTTCAGGAGAGCTGAGGAATGATAGTCCTTTAAGTGAAGTTACCATCCAGGGTGTATTCCCAGGCATTCCCTGTCCAGGCAGCAATTGAGGCTTCTCACTAACTCAGTGACTTATTGGAAAGTCCTGAAGCTGTCCTGGTGGGATTGGATTTCCAGAATCTATAACCAAAGAAACCAAAGCCTATACTGCCTGTCACCAAAGAGATGAATGGAGAAAAGAATAAGATCTTTAGGTTATGCTTTATTCAGAAAGCTGGTGATCTGAGACAGTGGTGAGTTAACATCTTTTTTAAAAACTGCTCCATGTCTGATCTCCAGCAAGACAGTTTTAGAGGAACAGAGAACAAAAAGGCAGCCATTTATTCCGGAGCTCAGTCTCGCCCCTCTGCTCAGGGGCTCAGCAACATTTCTGAGATGTGTGTTATCTGTGCTCCTGCTGCCACCATGCCTTGCATTCTTCTTTAGTCTGAGTACTGGAGCTCAGGCACGTCTTGAGATGCTGAGACTCATTGGTGTCTGCCTGGATCAACTTTATATTCCTCCATGATTATATGGGCTGGGGTGGTAATTAACTTGAAACAAACAAACCATTATAGTGTGTATTATTAAACCATTAATTACATGTGAGTGAGTACATTCCTTTCTAAAATGTGTAGTACAAATGTGTCTTAAAAGATCAAGATATGAAAGTGTCTCTATCACCTAATTGGAAAGATAGATATGGTAGGGGGTTGAGTTCATTCTGTTGTAAGAAATTTGCTTCTAAGAAAACTAACCCATGAGTCCCCAGTTTGCTTCTCTGTTGCTGTGGCAAATGTATTGACCAAAAAGAGGATGGATGGGGTGGGAGGGTGTTGTTTGGCTTGTAGCTTTCAGTCCATCATCTGGGAAGCCAAATCAGAAAGTCAAGGCAGGAATGTGGAGGCAGGAACTGAAACAGAGGCCATGAAGGAATGATTGCTCTCAGCGACTGGTCAGTTCACACTCTCCTACAACCAAGGAGTGCTTTCCCAGGAATGTTACTGCCCACAGAGGTCTGCTCTCACCTCACAGGCTTGCCTGCAGGACAATCTGGGGGAAATCCCTCATTTTACATTCTCTTTCCTAGATGGCTCTAGTGTGTGTGGAGTTAACAAAAAACTAAACAGCACAACTGATCCCTTAGTCAATTTGACATGCAAACATATGATTCTTAAACTATAATCTCTCCTTTCTTGTTTATCCTCCAAGATCTCGGGTCTATATTATCACAATATAAACCACTCTCCCACTTTTAAAGTCTCACAGTCTTTTGAATTTTAACACAAATCTAGTCTCTTTAGAACATTCAACATCTCTTTAAAAGTCCAAAATTTCTCACGTGTAGGCTTCTGTAAAGTAAAAAAATGAACTATATACTTTTTATCCCAAGAGAGAAGAATGAGGACACAGTTACAATCAAATCAAGTCAAACAAAAACTAACCTCCAGCAGTATAAACCAACGTCTTCATCTCCATGTAAGACATCTGAGACTCACTCTTCTGGACTCAGAGTGCTTGGTTCTCACTATTTCTCTAGCTCTGACACCTGCAACACATACAGCTTGTCTAGTAGGGTCAGGCCAGCTCCATTCCACATTTAACACTGTCTTTAGTGGTCATGCCACAATCTGGGTATCTCAAGCATGCTGGAGTCTCCATTACATCTGAGGCTACACTTTCTCCAATAGCTTCCTGGCCTCTCTTCATGGACTTCAAATTTTCCACATGGTGCCAAGCCCGAGCTTTCTCCATGACCCCTTCAATCCTGAAGCTTCCATGCTACCAGAATCAGTACCATGTGGGAAAGTCTTGCTTATTGCCAAGTTTAGGAAGAAATACAGCCTTAGCCCCCTTAGACCACAGCTTGTTTTCTGAAGCTGAGGATATACAAAGTCACAGATTTTTAATTAAAATACATCACATAGACAGCCCTCATAAAGTTTTTGCTTGCTTCTGAAAATTCAAGCCAGGTCTCCTTCATCTGAATTTCTCTCAACGTTCTTCTATTGCAAGCTCCTACAGAAAAGTGCAGTAAGCGTTGAGTACTCAGCAGCTCTTCCAACCCAAAGCTCCAAAATCTTCCCACAACCTTCTTTTAAAAAAAATAGCATGGTCACATCCATCACAGCAAGATCATATCCTCTCCAGTGCCAATTTTGATTCTAATTTAATTTTTGTTGCTGTGATAGACTTTTGTCAGCTTGACACACAAGAAACAGTGGCCTTAACCCATTAAACTGATAACCTTCTCAACAGTCCACCTTTCCACACCATAGCATTGGGAATCAATATGCTAGCACATGAACTTTGGGTTGATATATTCAACCACTAACAGAAGGTTTTCCAACCCAGGGATCCCATGGAAGTATTGATTCGAATCAGTAAATTTGGGGTGAGATTCATATATCTTAAAACACTCCACACAACACTGAGGCTGCTGTTCAGTGAACCACACGTGTGCAATGTGAAAGACAGTAGCTTTCTGATGACGTGCCATTTCTCTAGAAATTCAAGAGGCCCCTTCTCATTTATTCTGTTTACTGAAGAATAAATTTCCATCCTTCAGTTTTCAAGAAGTTTCAGTGAACCCTTAGTGACCTGAACATTTCAGGTGCCTCAATTTGTAAAATCTGAGAATTTAATAATGCATATAATATATTTTGATAAAATCTATCCCCCCAATTATACTTATTAAGTGAGAGGGAAAATCAGGAAATCCTGTCATTTAAGCATCAAGGGCTATCTTGGCTTTAGGATCCAAAGCTTCCTTATGACAGGTGACGATCTCTAGATTTTTTTTTCAACTCACTATATGATATAACCAAGAGAAACAGTTTAAAATGAGAAAATATCTTATTTTGCCTTGGAGTTCCAGAAAGTTTAGTCAAGGCTCAGTAGTTTGCTTGTCTCTGTGGTAAAGCAGAAAACCAGGGCAGAAGAACATGATGCAGAAGGCCTGTTTACATCATGGTGGCCAGGAAGCAAAGAAGGTACAATAGCAGGAGATGAGATGCAGCTTCCAGGGAACACCCAAGTGACCCACTTTTTCTACCGTGACCTCACATTCTACTTTCTACCACATTTCAAGACGGCAATATTTAGGAATCAATTGAGGAGGAATTCATTGATCAGATGAGAACCCTTGCAGTCTAATCATTTCCTGAAAGTCTTTCATTTGACAACCAAGGCAGTATCTGAGGCTGTAGGAGACACTTTTATATCCATATCATAATACTTTTCACTTCTTAGGCAGAATGGAGAGAAGTGAGTCTGTCTCTCATTTGTGCATCCACAGGTTTTCAGCTTTCCTTAGTACATGCACACAGTGTGGGGGGAGGGGAGGGAGGGAGGAAGGGAGGGAGGGAGGGAGGGAGGGAGGGAGGGAGGGAGGGAGGGAGGGAGGGAGGGAGGGAGGGAGAACCCAATGGTTGAGATAAATACATTTAGTTCACTGAGTGAGATCAAATCCAAACTTCTTAAAAAGTTCCCCATGGTCTTAAGTGATGCTGAGTGGTCCCTCTTTGGTGTACCTCTTCCAAGAGCACTCTTCTATTTTCACACCATCCCAACCACAGTGTGCTATCCCTGGTGCATCCCTGTCAGCCTCTCCCAAGTACTAAATGTACAGCCAAGTTAAGCAACACCACTCTGAACTTTGGGTTCTGTCCTTGGCACCTTGCTGCCTGCCCTTCTGTCACCCAGCCACTGTGTGCTGGCTCCTGCTCACTGGTCAAATCTCAATCTAAAGGATGCCTTTCCTGTGAGTTCTCCTAAAACACTTAAGCTGTGCTTGCTTTGTTTCCTTCCTAGAATATGTACAAGATGTCATTCTCATTCATATTCATGCTTATTTATTTTCTATTCCTTTTGCTAGAATATTGTTCCATGATGCCAAGAAGCCCATCTGGCTCTGTTTGTCATCAGACTCAGCATGTGACACTGTGTTGTGTCTACAGTTGGAGTTGTTGGGGAATGGAGGGCAGTGTATCCTGCATAAAGCAAAGATGCTCAGAAGCTGTGACTTATTTGGCTCAGTTGTCCTCTCAGGCTTCTGTAATGTCCTTTTCACATCACTGTGACTCCAGTACCTGACAGAAGTAACACAAGGGAGAAAATATTTATTTTGGCCCAAGATTTCCAAAGTTGTAGACCATAATAGCAAGAAAAACATGACAGAGAGATACAAACCATGAGGCAGGAGTGGTGACGAAGGATGTATATAGCAGTGATAATTAGCAGGATACAGAGCCAGGGACCAGACTGTAACTTTCAAAGACTCACCTCCAATGGTCCACTTCTGCCATCTTATTCCATTTCCTGAAGGTTTTATCACCACTCAGAGTAGTACCACAAGCTGAGAAACCACCATTCACACATGAGTCTATGAGACCATTTCAGCCATAATAGCTGCAGTGAAGAGTGCTACGGTGTGAGTCTTGGGGAAGATAGAATGCCATAGACTATATCGTCTCCTCCCTCCTCTCTCACATATAGAGTGCTCACTACTCAGCTGAGTCTGCCAGCTCGGTGCTCCATGATGCTCAGCTTGCAAGCTACAGACATCCTAGCTATAAAGAGCTAGAGAAAGTACCTAAGGAGCTGAAGGGGTCTGCAACCCTATAGGTGGAACAACAATATGAACTAACCAGTACCCCCAGAGCTCATGTCTCTAGCTGCATATGTAGCAGAAGATGGCCTAGTCGGCCATCATTGGGAAGAGAGGCCTCTAGGTCTTGCAAACTTTATATGCCCCAGTACAGGGGAACGCCAGGACTAAGAAGTGGGAGTGGATGGGTAGGGGAGCAGGGCAAGAAGATGTATATGTAGCAGAAGATGGCCTAGTCGGCCATCATTGGGAAGAGAGGCCTCTAGGTCTTGCAAACTTTATATGCCCCAGTACAGGGGAACGCCAGGACTAAGAAGTGGGAGTGGATGGGTAGGGGAGCAGGGCAAGGGAGGGTATAGGGAATTTTCGGTATAGCATTTGAAATGTAAATAAAGAAAATATCTAATAAAATAAAATAAATTTTAAAAAAGAAAAAAATTCTTCAGCCCGCTTGTATTTTGGGAACCTAGCAATGCATTAATGTCAACTCAAAGATCCAAACCAGAAAGATTACCATCTCTTGAACCCAGAGAGAAGATGTTCTACTCTTAATTCAGCCTCCAGCAAAAAGTATATATTTTTTTCAAATTGACACAACTGTGCTAAAACTAGAAATTGTTTCTTACAGAGCAATAGAGTCAGTGCAGACTATGAGGTAACAAATCTTTTCTTGGTAATATAACTTTGATCCTTCTGTGAATAAGCAACGCCCGCTCCCAAGGGCTCTTCACCATTCTCTGACCTAGGTTTCTTTACTAGAGGCATCACGCCTGCTACTTTCTAATATTTCAGGAAAAACACTTTAGGCTTCTTAGTTAACTGGCCAGTGCTGAGCACCAACAGCACTGAACCTAACATGGGGAAACCATTGCCACCATGAATAAACAAGCAAAAATAAATAATAAATAAATAAATAAATAGTCCTGATTAGATAGAATACCAGCAGAAATGACTGGCATATGCATAAATAAAGCTATCTCCAGATCCCCCAGATCATGAATTAATACCCATAAGGTCCCTGGCATAGTACCTGCTTCTCTGAAGAAAATGGTAGGTATTTTGATTATTGCTTTCAGCTGTCTCCTCTATTGCTCCCCATTTTTCTTGTCTCTAACACTTAGGGAAAATTGGCAGAGAGTCAGAATTTGATAAATGTTTCCCGGATAAAGAAGAGTAAAACTGAGGCATCTCTAACGTTGTGCCACTGTTACATTTCACAGAAATGCTGAGAGGCCGCTGTGGTGCTGAATAGCCCGCTATGCTGTGATGTTAAAGTCCTTCTTAGCTGGGGACTCACCTGCCCATCCTTTGAGTCTCAGAGACACAAGCATGGAGGACTACAACCATCAAATCAAAGCTTTGAGATTCTCTTGCAGAAAGACAGTTGCTGGTATAGATTACCAAATGGAGACTTGGGATTTGGTATATCCCCAATCAACTGCCAAGTGCTTTCATAGCAATAGAATAAAAATAAAGATTTAACAGATGATTTTTTTTAATTCTTTAGGATCAATAAGGGAAAAAAATTTATATCTGTTAGGAATATGTGTGTGTGTGTGTGTGTGTGTGAGAGAGAGAGAGAGAGAGAGAGAGAGAGAGAGAGAGAGAGAGAGAGAGAAAGAAAGAGAGAGAGAGAAATTTATCATGGTTTCCCCTCTGTCTTCTCTCTGGTCCTTCCCCACCTCCTTGCCCATCCCCTCACAATCTTTCTATCTCTCATTAGAAAACAAAAAGGCTGGGCTGGAGAGATGGTTCAGTGGTTAAAAGCACCTACTGTTCTTCCGAAGGTCCTGAGTTCAAATCCCAGCAACCACATGGTGGCTCACAACCATCCATAATGAGGTCTGACGCCCTCTTCTGATGCATCTGAAGACAGCTACAGTGTACTTAGATATAATAATAAATAAATCTTTAAAAAAAAAACAAAACAAAAAGGCAAAAAAAACAAAAAACAAAAAACAAAAAAACCAATTCAACAACAAAAAAGGCTATTGTTTTCCTGTTTTGTTCCTACTCTAGCTCTTTGAAGTTTATTTGTAAATAAAAAGACATTCAAATATTCTTAATCTTCAAACGCTTATAGTCTGGCAATTGGATATAGAAAATAAAAATAGATGGCTATATACTAGATTAAAGGTGATGTTTACTTCAGAAAAAAAATATGATGAAATCGATGCAGACTTAGGGGGGCAGTATTTGAACACATACTTGAGGAAGCTAGGAAAACAAGCCAGGAAGGCATGTGAGAGAAGAGCATCAAATCAGAAGAAACAAGAGTGCACAGGTCCTGAGGCAGAATCATGGCTGGAGTGAAGTACAACAGGGAGACATAAGAGTTGCAGAATAAGTAAAACACAAGTGAAGGTTCATGGTCACTCTTTTTGTGTACTAACTTGGCTGAGCTAAGGGCTGTCAACATGTGCCATGAGCACTCTTTCTGGTATGTCTACATCAGTCTTTGATGCAAAGGTTAGCATTTAGATACATAAACAAAAGAAATGTCCTCGCAGATGGCATCATCTAGTCTGTGAAGGATCCCAGAGGAACAGAAGTTGAAGGATGGTAGCTTCCTACTTTACTCAATATGGGATAGCCATCTCCAGCCCTGAGATACCTGGTTTGGACTGAAGCCTAGTTTTTCTAGTTCCCCCAGCTGCAGATAAGCATATTGTGGGACTTTTTGTCTCCACCATTAGCTAAGCCAGTGCCTCACATAAATCTCCCGACCTGTCGAGGCTCTCTGTGTGTATGTCTGTGTGCCTGTATATAGATGTGTATCTACATGAACTAGTATAGATACATATAATAAAGAGATAGGGGCATATACCAGCTATATCTTCCATGGCTATATCTCAGGAGAACATTGACTAATATGGAGTCCAACAACTGCCAAGAGCAAAGTCATTCTAGAGTTTAGAGGCTCATTATGAGGATTGCATTTTTTTACTCTGAAGGGACAGGGTTTAGAGCATAGTGATGATTGTTACCTGATATGCCAGTGACTCCGTGGCACACCCATGACAACTCCTCATGCCTCAGACACGACTATCCCTGAGATAATGAGGTGGGAGCAGAGGGGTAAATGCAACCAGTTCTAGTTCTCGCCAGTTTCTCTTAGAGTTGGTACATAGGTCTGTGAGGTCAAGGATTCTTTGTGGTTTTCTCCATGATACTAGAAACAAATTCCTACTGAGATAAGATTTTTTCATCCAGCAATTTGATGGAAAACTTGCCCAGCAAGTTTTGGCATGGGATTTAGGCATGAAGACCCAAGTTTCATTACCAGTATTCATGTGAAAAATCTCAGTGTGGCAACAATTCATGCTTACAATCCCAGCTCTGGGACATACTTGGAAGGGTCCTGAGGACTTTGTGGTCAGCCAGTCTAACTGAATTAGTGAGTTCTAGTTCTGGTGAGTTATTCTGACTCATACAAATAAGGTGAAGATAGATGCACATGGTCAAAAAGAGATGCATACATATGAAGACATACACAGGTACCACTTGGATATGCTGAGTTTAAGATTGCTACTAGCCAAGCTTTGTTGCAGTGACAAACAGTGGGAGATGCCTTTTCAAAGGAAGAGAGGTTCCTTCTGCTTATATAGTCTCAGTAATTTCAGTTCATCGTCATCTTGCTCCCTGGCTTCTTGGCCTCTGTTGAGTCAGAGATCACAGTGGAGGAGAACTTCTAACTTCATGAGATCTGAAAGCAGCAAGAGGTTACAGAAAGTGCCAGAAACAATATAGACCCTTCAAAGGCTCAACACCAGAAACCCACTTTCTCCAACCAAATGGCACGTTCCCCAGATCCACTACCTCCTAACAGCAGTCTATTCAATTCTTAAATCTATTGTTGATTAGGTTTGAGCTCTCATAATCTAGTTGACCTTGGAAATATCCTCAAAGACATACCCAGAGGTATGCTTTACCAACCTGCACAATGTCTATCTGTCACATCGAGTTCACAATGAAGACTAATTAGGATAATAAACCAAACACCTACATCAATAGTAAACTAAGTTGAGTATACCTGAGTTCAACAGTCATTTTGAACACACTAGAAATCCATGCCTTCCTTTTCAGTTTACCTTGCCCTTTGTTATGGTAATAAACCTTGCTTATGGTGCTAATGAAGACAAGATCTATATCTCTCCCCCAGACTCTTGCCACTCTCCTTTCATGTGAGCAATGGTGACATTGCTCAATGATAACAAATTATTTGGACATATACTGTGGCTCTTTCTGCCCAGTCATGCAAAGATGTTCCCCATGGTAGGTGTAAAATCTCTTTTGAGGATGTATTGGTGGGGTCTAGGTGCCCGTCCCCAGTCAGTTACTCTCTGTGTTTTGACCAGCTGTAGTTTTCTGTGACAGTCTCTGTCTGCTACATAGAAAAGCTTTGATGAGGAACAAGAGCTATTATCTGTACATATAAGGATAAGTATTTAGAATGCAATTAGAACTTATGCTGGTATGGTAAGTGCTGGTAGTAGGTTCTCCCTAAGACTCAGTTGATTAGGTTTCCAGCACCATTCATGACTTTTTTCCTGCTAAGTGAGCCTTAGTTTAACTAGAGAGCTGTTAGTTACCATCAAGAAAAGAAGGCCACTACTCCACTTTTAGGAATATCTTGCCATGCTGGTCATTGTGATTCAAGGGCCCCAGAGTGTGAACACAGGAGAGCTGGCCCCACCCCTTGCCTGTGCAAAGCAGGGGAGCTCGCCCTGATGGTTCTGGTGAACAGGTGGGCTGACTAACTCAGCTTCCACCCAGGCCCAGATCCAGGGTTCTGAGTGACCCACCACAACACCCATCCCATCTATGAACTACTGGAGCATGTGAAAGAGCTGGTCCCATAGATCCAAAGCTTCAGGGTCTCCATGACACAGGGCAACAACAAGATCTGAGGAGTGAGGATCCAGTATTGGTAGTGTAGCAGAAGCCAGAGACTTCAATGACTCGATGCAACGAACATTTGCAGATAAAGCTGCTAAGGCAAAAAGGTATACTGCGGAACACACTGAGACACACCACAGCTTCCATGGTGAGAATTTTTTTATTTCTATTTTTATTTCCTTTGGGGGAGGGAGTTGCAAGGGCAGAGGGCAGATATGAAGGGACAGGGAGGTGAGTAGAACTGGGGTGCATGTTGTGAAATTCACAAAGAATTAATTTTAAAAGTAACATTCAGAGACCCTTTTGCCCATTATTTACCTACCCTCCCCCCAGAGTAAGTATACATACACACACACACACACGCACAAGCATAAAAGAAATTATTATGGAAAAAATGCAATTAAACACATGAATTTCTCAATCAATGACCACTAAGAGAAATTCAGAGCAAAACAATAACAAGACCGTGTTTGCATCAGAGTAGCAAAAAGAAGACCTACAATACTCAGGGTTGGATCTGACAGCAGCTAATATCATAAAAGCACCCATATACTTTGATGTAATAGTCTCAACTTAGGGCTTCCATAGGATTAAAAGAAACATTGCCAAAACATGAATGCACTATTGCAATGTTATTTTGTTTAAAGAGTCAACTGTCTGCTCACAAATATCTTGACACACCTTGAATATCGGTCAACAGGACAGAGGTTAAACTCTTCCTGTAATGCCAAAATGTGAAATACTATGCAGCTGTTTTAAAGAGGTGAAGTGGATCTCACGTCCCTGTACAGGTATGGTGTGCTGTATCAGAAAGCAAGCTGCACAGTAAAATACAGAAGCTGAACAATGTTTATCAATAAAAAAATTCCACAAACATATGTACATGATTTGTGTATATTAAGGAGGAGGAAAAAAGTTGGAGCATTATACAAAACCCATAAGTAGTATGATTTTTCTCTGGATTTGGGAAAAACTCAAGTGTGATAGAGAAAAATTATAACTCTCTTCAATGATTTTGAATTGGTTTTCTGGGTGCAGGAGAAGCAGTATAAGTAACAGGAAAGAAGATGAGAAGCCAAAGATGGTGTTTAAGCCCTAAAAAATTAGATGGTGATAGTGGAAATTGCTCGTGGGATCCGTCTGTGTATCTGAATAAAGGATATTCAGCGGGAAGCAGGAGAGGGAAATGCCACCCTTTGGTCTGGGGTTTGGGAACTTCCTACTCCTTCCTTGATCCTATGGCTGCAAGTCCAGCCATGTCAGGAGGAATCAAGGCGGCCCACCAACACTGGAGGAGGCAAGCAGCTCATTAAGACAGCCTCTGGTAATTGATTTCCAAGAGAGGCAGATGCCTTCCTACAGGCATCCACACAGCACCCAGACTGCCTCTGCAGTCCAGGATTGCCACAGAGCTATTCATTGATGCCTTTCTCTCCCTTCCACCAGGGTGAAGATGGCAGGATTCAGTGCTTGCATTTATTGTACCCATGAGATGCTGAGACATCTGAGTGTGCACGGCCAAGCTGGGGGCACTGATCTGAGGTCAAGTGACTTTGGAGAACTTACAGCAAGACTTCCCCATGAGACAGAAATCTCTAGAACCCACTTGAGTACTGTACATGAGGAATCCATAGTAGAATGGCTTTAAAAACTCTTATGACAATATGAATGCATAGGAAAACAGAATTTTCAAAACAGACCCATTCAAGAAACTGAGCCAGGTCAGAAATACCAACCTATACAAGCAATTACATCAAATGTCTTTATTTTTGTCTTTATGTAGTTCCCTTTTGTTTTGTTTTTTGAGAAAAAGTTTCATTACATAGCCCAGGCTAGCCTGGAACTCAGGTTGGCCTCATAGATACACACAATATCTGTGTGTCTAATACCTCCTGGGTGCTGGGATTATATAGTGTGAACCATGATGTCCAAGTTTTAATTGAACTTAGTTCACACTGGGATTCTGACTCCCCAAGAACTATGCTTCTACCCAGTCCTGCTAAGCCTGTTGTAATTTTCCTTTGGAATGTCGTTTGCCACCTCTATGACTTCCATGAAGAAATTATCTACAGAGAAAGGGCCACTATATGCTTCAGTTTCCTTGTATGTTTAATGGAAATTTAATAGTCTCCACCTCTTGAGATTTAAATTCAAAGAAAATGTATCTCATCTCACATACAGTGCACCAGCTCAAGTCCTTAATGGAGTGATACAATCGTCAAGGTAGATTTGGTTTGCTCTGTCAGAGCAGTGGGACACCTGCACCATACTTTAAGAATGGGTACAGGGAACGCCAGGGCCAAAAAGGGGGAGTGGGTGGGTAGGGGAGTGGGGGTGGGTGGCTATGGGGGACTTTTGGTATAGCATGGAAATGTAAATGAGCTAAATACCTAATAAAAAATGGAAAAGAAAAAAAAAAAAGAATGGGTGGGCCATTGTCAGGCATCAATGGGAGGAAAGGGCCTTGGTCCTATGAAGACTGGATAGATGCCCCATTGTAGAGATGGGAGTGAGTGGGTGGGTAGAGGAACACCCTCATAGAAGCAGGGGGAGGGAGGATGGGATAGGGGGTTTCTGGGAGGGGAGAAACAGGGAAAGGGGATAACATTTGAAATGCAAATAAAGAAAATATCCAAGAAAAAAGAAGAAACAGGTGAGCCAGGACCTTTGCTGGTCTCTTCTTTCTCACACAGCCATGGGAGCTAAAAGCTGGGGTTGTCTTCATTTTTATCTGTGTGTCCTTAGAGCTGAAAATAGAACAAAGCAGAGAAATTTGGACTGCTCTTACCTACCACGTGACCCCTTGAAACAAGCAGGTTACTTGCAAATGTTCTCACAGTGACATTCCAGAAATGCTCTCTTAAGACACTCTAGATATTCCCCATAGACATGTGAAATCAGAATCCTAAGAGGGACTCAGGAGAGAGAGAGAGAGAGAGAGAGAGAGAGAGAGAGAGAGAGAGAGAGAGAGAGAGAGAGAGAGAGAAGCTGTCACCCATGCTGGGGCGGGCTTTGGCGATGCAGCTACCTTTGAGACATTTCTGCTTCTATAAGTACCCCTCACCCATATTTAAGTGACTGCAATAAAACACATTGGTTCAGAGAGTTAGGCTTTGCTGCTGTCTGTACTTTGGCCAGTTGTGGACTTCCTCTCCTAAGTGAGTCGACATGTTTGTGGCATCTCCATGGGAAAAGTCTATCTCACAGCACATGGCAAGCGCTTTACTACTGAGACATCTCCCTTGTCCCCAAAATATAGGAGGGCTGCTTTTTTTTGCCAATTGTTCTGAGTAATTTCTATATGTTTCTCCCAGTTTGTGAACTCAGGAGCTATTCTAAACCAGGGCTGGGTTATTCACTGACTTCCTGGAGTCCCTCTCTAAGGAGACAGATCCCCCTTACCTAACTGTTCCTTTCATCCGATACTGGCTCCCATGAGCTGAGCTCAAATGTCTGTAACAAAAATGTTTGTGAAGTCCATTCCTTATTTTTAATTAACCTTATTTAGCCTCCAAACTTTCCAGATGCTTGGAAAACCTCCTTTATCTTCCCGGCTTCAAAATTCTGTCTCCGCAGAAGCCTCAGCCTGCCTCATCTATTAAATGACCTACAGTTATGAACAATGGAAAGATAAATCAGTTTCATTCAATGAAACAGTTACCCGATGAGCCTGAGTCATCAAAGCCTCAGAAAATTTGACACATTCATTAATTTTGTTCAAATTTATTTGTTAACCACAGAAATTGGGAACTATACAGGCTCAGAAGCCTGTGCCTTTACATGAAGATAGATTTGCTCAAATGAGCGTTCTCTTCCACATGGGGATTTGCAAAGTAATTTTACTAGGGGACGTGAGAGAAGAGCATGGATGTACACTATTCCATTGAAGCCTTATTTACAGAGCACCTGCGATGGGAAAGGTATCCCCAGGGTCACAGGTTCTGAGGAAACAGATTCAGGGTGTGTTGTTGCAGTGGCTTTTGTCTGGGAAAGGAAATAAACACAGCAGCTAACATCATGGTGGCTAAAAGGCAGAGAACAGAAATGCCTATGTGAACTGGATTTCTCTCTTTTTTTTTTCTTCCAAGCTTCCTACCTTTTGGATGTTAACACTCACATTCAGGACATGTCTTATCTCCCTCAATTAACCCTTTCTGGAAACATCCTCACAGTCAACCAGGGCATGCATACAAATAACTTAGGTGGCTTTTAGTCCAATCAAGTTGAAAGTCAAAATGAGCCATCATAGGTAAGCAGGTTGTTTTATTACTCTGGTGACATGATTTGCTCAGGACTGGTCACATGGCTCTAGTTGATCCAATGAAATTCAATCCCTGGGCCATACTGAAATGTTAAAATGGAATCTTCCTTTCAAACGTTGCTGAGCTGTGGAGATGCCATCCTGAAACCCCCAAAGCTACCTATAGAGTTGACTATTCTGCAAATAAAAGCAATAGCATACAAAAGAAAGCCCAGAGGAAGAGTCTGGGCCTCTGGATATCTGTGCCTTAAAAATCACAATCGTGTATGTAAAGAATTTGTCTTTCAAGTGCGCAGAATTTGCTTTCTCTATAACTGGTGTTCAGTGGTTTATCCAGGTGGAAGCTATCAAGAGGGGTTCCTGGCATGCAGGTACAGAAGCAGGTACAGACTTGGACTAGAACTGTGTCTGTGAATATAATAGGCAGGGCAAGAACTGCCACTCTGCAGCCCGGTCAGCAGGTAGCCTCTGACAGCAACTCTCTTATGTGCCATACACCAGAAGAAGAATAGCTCAGAGACTGTAGTCTGGTTGTCTTCCAGAGGCATTGCTCTCAGTGAGAATTGTGTCCCTTTCTTTTACTACCTTCAGACTCTATGTACTAAGTAGATATCTAATGTGCACTTCATGGGTCATATGCTATCATGTTCTTGAGCAACAAGCTAAATTGAGCCACAGAAGATAGCCACCCAGTGGTTATGAAAACCTCACTTTGATGTGAGGGAAATGTCAACTATACCTCCAATTTGATCCAGAAAAGCTGAGAATCATCTGTGCTTCCAAAAGCACCTTTCTCCAGGGCCTCAAATGATGGCAGCAGTAATCCTCCAAGATGCAGTTTCCATGCGTGACTTTCCCCCATAAGTGTGAGTCTCTTACACTTTCATCAGAATCACCACTGCTACTGAAAGGCAGGTTCCAAGACTCCCCCATCCTCAGCATGTGGTACACATGTGCATATATAGGATCCTATGCTGATCAGCCTGATACATGCATTTCATTGCCTGCTAAGCCCAGGATCTGGTTTTGATAAATCTCAATGACATGTGTGTTTTATTGCTTGGTAATCCCAGGATTGGAAATTTATGAGCCTCACTGTCTAATTTCCATTCATTGTCCTACAGCCTCTGTTTGACTCATGCACATGACAGGAAGGAAGCTTATATTAGGAGAGAAGGCTGCTTCTCTAGCTCAAATGTCTGAGCCTCATATTCTGCTTTCTTAATTCAGATGTTCTGCAGCCAGCGTGGTTCCATTCATATAAGTGAGCAGGATGCCATATTCTTCCCTTTGATATCTATATATGAAATTAAAAAAAAAACTTATTTTCTATCCTGTCCTCTGCACACTGTTAATCTGCGAGCTTCGTTTGCGTTTGGGGTTCATAGCATAAATTTGGCATGGAGTGACAGAGCATCTGTGTTTTACAGTGAGCACTACAAAACACAGCAATATATAGTAATTAAGTACTTACTAAACATATATAAACGTATGTTTACATGCATAATTAATGGATGGATAAATAAGTGTAGATGAATACTTAGCAGTAGATTTTGCAAGGAGAACCCAACTGTACAGTCCAGAATCTCATGGGAGAAGCCTCTCTGCTTGCCCTGGCCTCTGTCATGCTTGCTTCTGAATAGCTGAGTGAATGAATGGTCCTGTTATAAAAAACATAATCCAATACCTCTGTTCCCTGCATTGGCAGGTCATGAGGCAGTGAGATAGTTTTCTTAGTCCTGCACTGACCTGGTGTTCTCTGTCAGGGACATGATTCACCATGCTAGAGCTACATTCTCTTACCATCAGCTTTCTACTTTGAGTTTCATGAAGGGATGTTGGAGCTGAACCCAAGAACAGAGATTACTCTGAATGCCAGTAGTGTCAATGTGGATCCAGCTGACATGTTGCTCCAAGAGCAAGAAGACAGCACTTAGTGGCACTGTGCAGCCTGTATCCTGATGTTAGTCTTCACAAAAGAAACATTCAGGGTAAGATAGGTTCAAGCTAGAATGAAGAGCCAGCATTGAACCCAACATGAATTACAGAATAAATTGCTCATGGTATAGCACAAAATGTCTTAAATCCAAAATTGGCCCTGGCTGCTTTGTGACTGGGTTGAAGACAAAATACCACTGAGGCTCTAATGTGATCCTGACTCCCTAGAAGTTATGAAACAGCTTCAGCTCAGACCTAGTAGAACGCACACACTCAGAGTTAAGGTGCTCCCATCCTATGGTGGATCACTACTAACTTCTTAACCATGAATATCAGGATGCTACCTTTACTGGTATCAGTATCAGACAAGCATCCATTGATGTGGTAAGAGTGATTCCGCCTTCTTAGAGTGCAGTATGTAGAGTGGGTCACAATTAAGTCTTCATTTACTGAAGTTAAATAAGACCTAAACATGGATGACTTCAAGGTGCAACCTATATAACCAGACTGTGCCCAGGTTGTTTGATGGCTAGTTTTAGCCAGGATACCATTAAGGCCATAACATGGTCCTGATTCCCTTGAGGTGATGATCGGGTCAGAGTTGAATGGGAAAGGGTCCAACCCATATACACCTGAACCTGAGATGTGCCTAAGACACCTGATGGCTAAAAATCACCCAGTGAGTGTTGGTATAATAAAGCCTTTTCTCTGGCCTGCCGTCAGCACTGGGATCTTTGTGAGTAAAGATTGCTCATATGTAGGATTTGCCTGGTGAGACATATGTGTAGTTCAGGATATATTTAAGTTAGCTAGTGCCTAGATTTAGAGGAATGTACTTAACGGCAAACAAACCCTTGATGTTAGGTTATATCAAGATTGTTTGATGGTTAGGTGTGTCCTGTACTCCTGAGGCTTCAGTTTGGGATCTTGGCTCATATAGATGAAGTTGTCTGGGCTGAGATGAAGACCTATTCACCAAAAGAGCCTGTGGTGATCTGAATAGGTATGATCCCCATAGATTCATGTGTTTGAATACTTGGGCTATAGGGAGTGACACTATTAGGAGGTGTGGCCTTGTTAGAGAAAGTGTGCCACTGTGGAGGTAGGGCTTTGAGGTCATGTAGCGGGCTGGTCTGATGTTGTTTGTATTCTAATGTTGATTTTGGTTCCTCAAGAAGGGTTGCCTCTGATGAGCAGATCATCACATACTCAGGTGATATCATGTGAACTTTCTTCCCATTTTAATTGGTCAATAAAGGCTAGAGCCTGTGATTGGGCAATGGAGGGGAAAGGTGAGACTGGAGGCTCGAGAGTGGGGGACAGGTAGAGGAGAGAAAGAACATGCAGGGGGAGAAAGAAGACAGAAGAAGGAGAGGAGAAGCCTCAATGGACCAGCACCTCATGGCCTGGAGAAACTGCAAGTAGCAAGGGGTCTCATAGCTGGGGGATACATTAGTATAGTGCCGGATCTGCCCAATCTAGGCACATAGATTATAATTATAATAACTGGATTGTGTGTTTCTTTATACAGGCTTATTAGGTTTGGAAATTCCAACAACAGGTCGTATATGCTCAAGCTATGCCCAGTGTGACACACAGTCTCCTTCTACTGAAAATGTAGAAATGCCAGTTACTTCAGCACATGTCTGCCTGCAGGCTGACATACTTCTTGCCATGATGATAATGGACTAAACCTCAGAAAATGTAAGCCAGCCCCAATTAAATGTTTTTCTTTATAAAAGTTGCCTTGGTCATGGTGTCTCTTCACAGAAATGGAAACTCAAACTAAGATAGAACTCTTGGAGTAAGGTCATCCCAGGTTACCTTATGGTCATAGAGTAGTCCTAATGTAATTCAGTGTCTTCCACATACCCTTTGAGTCAGAAGAGCCCAGTTTCTTTGCTCTTCTGTAATGGGGATTTTCTTGGCTCCTTTGTGATTATAGTTCAAACAAAAACTAACTTAGTCCCCTGCTAAAGGACTCCCTTAAGTAAGTCCACTCATGAACTAGGGAGAAAACCTCAGAAATCTCCAGAGTCTTGATGTTGGACTTTCAGCCCTCAGAATTGTGATAAGAAGCTACTTACTGGTCTAGGGTTGTTTGTTGTTCAAACCTGGGTGGGCTCATTGTTACAACCCAAAAGTGAAAATCATTGGAAAGACTTCTTGAGTTGTAGTCAAAGAGCACTGAAGGAAAGGTCCACACTGGAGCAGCTGTCCAAGCAAAGACAACAGGACTCTTTGTCCCCCACTGAAGGGACTCTAGCCAGCTAGGGCATGGTGAGCATGGCTCTGGTAGACCTTGCCCTTCTCCTCCATTTCCTAAATAAAACCATTAGATTCCATTCTAAAGCTAGCCACCAAAGTCTATTCCCTTATTTGGCCACTTCCTCTTCCTGAGGCTCACTACCAAGGTCCAACTATCAAAGTATTAAAGTCCAGCAATTCAAAGCCCCCTTCAGCTCACCTAATTAACCTAATTAACATGCCCAATTAAAATTAAATGCCTCATCCTGACACAGAGTTTCCTTTTGTACTGTAGAGCAAGTAGGTCATGCCACCAGACAGACATAAGAACTGGCAAGGTTGAGTGAGCTCAGACCCCAAAACTCTTAGAGATTTGAGACCAGCATGAATAGAGCTGCTCCATGCCTCTTTCTGTACCTGCTCTGGAACACAGAGCCATGAAACCCCACTGACAGGACCAAGGGCACTTAAAGTCACATCTGGGGTCCTTCTCTATGCAAATAGAGCATCACTAACATCTCAAACTCAATCAATGAGAAACATCTACCCCCCAAATCTCACCCCAGTCCTTAAGGTTTATATATAGTCCCTGTCCACGTGGAATAAGGCGCACAAGTTACTTCACCTAGGATCTTCTGAGGTTGCTTGACTTTACCTGAGGTGTAATACTTGGGGAAAAGTTCTCTCTCCTGAAGAATTCACCACTGGATCTTAGACTGACCTGGCTGGCTAGGATTACACCACTACCATCTCCTCTACCACTGGCACTGGGTCTGCCATTGTAGCTGACAAGAGCCCTGGATCCCAAGTGCCTGCCCTGCACAGGCTACCCAAACCTCCTCGATTCTCTTCTAAGAGCTGTAATACTCCAGGAAGGACCCATGGAATCTATTCATTCCTGGCCCTCCTCAGGATGGTTTGGCGCAGAGTCATTTGTGTACCCAGAGGGAAGCAGGTGAAGAGCAGATGACACTTATACCTTTATAAACTGTCACTTTCCTATGTGTTACATCTGCCTTCTATCCAGAGACAGTCCTTTCTTCTGTTCCCCTCCAGGACAAATATCCCTGCCCCATCTCCCTTCTTCCTTTCCCTTTCTTCCTCATCGTCTATCGCCTTGTCTTCATCTTTTATTCACTGTCTGCTCTCCCTTTGGGGCAAATAAATCTTTGTGCTGAAAACTTGGTCTTGGAGGCCTTGACTCAACCCATTTCCTAACCCCACTGCCACCATGGGGCTGAATGACTATCAATATGCTTCAATATTTCTTTCAGGAACTGAAGATCCTATAGATTCAGGATGCAAGAGGCCAGAGAGAAACCACTCTTTTGAAAGTATCTCATAGTTTCATGTGTGTGTTTCAGTGTGTGATCTCTAGCATAGATATATCCACAATATGCATGTGTTGGTAGAATGATCACAGGGGCATTTGGGGAGAAGCCCAGCTTCTCATCCTCATTAAGGACTGCTGTCATTGCTGCAAGGCCTTGTTGATGTGAATTTGCCCCTGCTGCCATGTAACAACACAGTGCTTATCTCTCACTGCTGATCTGTATTTTACCACATGAGAAGGCAGTACCAAGATATTAAAGAAACCAGACGCTAGCATCTTTTACTTTATAATTCCAGCTACAGAACTGAGAAATAACTTTTGTTGTTACTTATACTGATATGTGTTTCTCTTGAAACACACAATCTTCAATAATTTCAAAAGTTTAATCTGAAAATTTAATGCGGGGTAGAGAGCAAAATAGTTACCATCTTTGTTTCCTACTTTTTTCCAAGTAGAAGTTCCTTCGTTTTCCTAGTTGAGCTGATATTAAGTTGATATACTATCATCTTATAATTTTAGTATTGACTTTAAGAAGCTAGTTGTATAGACTACTGCCATTGCTTTTAGTTGGTCACCAGAACTTAATGTTAAGACCCTATTGCTGAAAACACTAAGCGTTTTGACCACAGAAAATGGAGAAATGAATTTGGTACTGAGAAGGTGCTTTTTCCTTACTGGCTAACTTTTAGAATACAGACATACATGACAAAGGTTCATGGGGGAAGAGGGTCCTCTAATCTCTTCCCTAGCTGTTATATACCAGGGAGCTATAAATGGTCAGTGTGCTGAAATATACCTATGGGTACAATAGTGGCATGAATGTTTATGGGAGTGGCTATCTTAGTTAATATGTGTACTGGCTAGTTTTGTGCCAACTTGACACAGCTGGAGTTATCACAGAGAAAGGAGCTTCAGTTGAGGAAATGCCTCCATGAGATCCAACTGTAAGGCATTTCCTCATTAAGTGATCAAGGGGGAAAGGCCCCTTGTGGGTGGGACCATCTCTGGGCTGGTAGTCTTGGTTCTATAAGAGAGCATGCTGAGCAAGCCAGTAAAGAACATCCCTCCATGGCCTCTGCATCAGCTCCTGCTTTCTGACTTGCTTGAGTTCCAGTCCTGACTTTCTTTGGTGATAACAGCAGCATGGAAGTGTAAGCTGAATAAACCCTTTCCTCCCCAACTGCTTCTTGGTTATGATGTTTATGCAGGAATAGAAACCCTGACTAAGACAAATTGGTACCAGCAGAGTGGGGTATTCCTGTGACAACCTGACCATGTTTTGGGGAGGACTGTGGAAGGACTTTGGAACTTTGGGCTAGAGGATCCATTCGGTGTTAAGAACTCTGTCGAATGTTGGGTAGGAGCTTGGAAGATAATGTTGAGAACAATGCAGAAGATAGAGGTCTGGCTTGTGAAATTTCAGAGGGAAAATTAAAGACTCTTTTCAGGGCCATTGCTGTTTTGATTGAGAAGATTCTGTGGCTCTGGCTAGCTGGGGCTGAAGAATCAGCTGTGATTAACAAGATACCATAACTACTAAAGTGAAACTTTTGCATTACTGGGACTGTTGATGCTGGTTAGCTGGAGCTAAGAAATTAGCGGTGATTAAGAAGAGACCAGCATTGTTGAGGTGACATCTTCTGGGAAGTGTTTTCTGAAAGCACAAAGAGGCTGTGTTCCAGAGATAGCCAAGGTTGTACTCCTGCTGCAGCGGGACTTGGTAATGTGTAAGGGTCACCCAGGGGGTACTGGCTTTAAAGGCATGAAGGGGTCACGCAGAGCATCTGAGGCTCGGCACTGTGAGAGGCCATGGAAGACCAGTGGTGAAGGTACAGCCTCAGTTGCAATTGACGGCCCAGGACTGAAGGGGTCATGCAGTGTTTTGGAGATGCCAGTACCATGAGATGATCACCAAGAGCAGCAGCAGTGGAGTACAGGCATCTGGAGCCTAGAGGATGACTCGTGT
This sequence comes from Mus musculus, assembly GCF_000001635.26. Taxonomy (NCBI): domain Eukaryota; kingdom Metazoa; phylum Chordata; class Mammalia; order Rodentia; family Muridae; genus Mus; species Mus musculus. The sequence goes on from NC_000073.6 coordinate 125,073,734, forward strand.
ACTACAAAGGGCATGGCTGGAGAAGTAACCCAAGCCCTTGGAGGAGCCCAGAAGATCGTGAGTTGGATCCCAGACATTGGACGGTTGGAGATTGATGTTTGCTTTTGGTTGTGACTGTGCCCTGATATTTTCCCTCTTGAAGGAAGAAACTATTTTAGTGGAGCCCACAGTTAAGAGACTTTTAATTGTAAAAAGACTTTGGATTTTAAAAGATGTGGATATTTTAAAGAGATTGAAAATTTAAGAATATATAAAGATTGTGGGACGTTTAAAGCTATTTAGACCTTGGGGATGAGTAAGAATGTAAGGGTTGAGGCGTACTAGTGATGTGTTTGTGTGTCAAGTTGACAAGGGGTCAATTGTACTGGCTAGTTTTGTGTCAACTTGACACAGCTGGAGTTATCACAGAGAAAGGAGCTTCAGTTGAGGAAATGCCTCCATGAGATCCAACTGTAAGGCATTTCCTCATTAAGTGATCAAGGGGGAAAGGCCCCTTGTGGGTGGGACCATCTCTGGGCTGGTAGTCTTGGTTATGTAAGAGAGCACGCTGAGCAAGCCAGTAAAGAACATCCCTCCATGGCCTCTGCATCAGCTCCTGCTTTCTGACTTGCTTGAGTTCCAGTCCTGACTTTCTTTGGTGATAACAGCAGTGTGGAAATGTAAGCTGAATAAACCCTTTCCTCCCCACTGCTTCTTAGTTATGATGTTTGTGCAGGAATAGAAACCCTGACTAAGACAATATGCTATTGCTGTGAAGAGATACCATGACCAAGGAAACAGATTGAAGAAAGAGCTTAATGGAAGCATACAGTTTCACAGGTTAAGGTCATGATCATCATGGCCAGAATTTTGGCCATGGACTGGCAGACATACTGCTGGAGCAGTGTATGAGGGCACACATCATGAAGTAATAAGCATAAGGCAGAGAGAAACCTCAATATCCACTTCTACTGACACACCTCCTAATGCTTCCCAAACAGGTTCCCCAGCTGGGGCCCAGGTATTCAAACAAATGAGCCTATGGGTGCCATTCTCATTGAAACCACCAGAGTAATCAACTATTTCTGATCAGAAGGAAATAAGGCCAAATCCACATGAGGAAAAACATGTTTCATACTACAGATCTGGAAAAGAACCTGTGGCTAACAAACTCACAGTCCACACCCTTCCTCCTCTGCCTCTCACAACTTCATCAACAACTCTCTAAACAGGGTGTTAATCTGGTTTTGCACTCGAAGTAGATTGTTCAAAAGTCCTTCGATTTATAAACTCCTCTATCCCTGTGATTTCCAACGAGGTGACCTCTCCTGCATACTTGGCACAATCCTTTCCATTTTTCAGAAGACACCAACTAAAGGCAAATATCTGAACCATGAATAGAAGTCTGCAAAGAAAGATCTGTGCAGGACACTTGGAAACAGCTACTCACCACTCTTGCTCTTGTGAGAAACCATATAACACTAGGCTGCAAAAAGTTCAAGCTGAAGACTTAACACCCTCTCTGATAAATATAGGAAAGGGTCCAAATTAAGCATTTCAGCATAAACCATGGAAACAAGTGATCATTATTTTAAAAAGTTAAAAATGAAATACACATTGCCAGAACATGTGACGTAGAATGGGATTGACCCAAAAGAACTGGAAGACTTCAAGTTGCAACATGAATCAATTATGGGCTTCCCCAAAGCCAAGGTCTATGAAGGAAGCATCTTGAAGGCTGACTGTGACATTCTGATTCCTGCTGCCAGCGAGAAGCAGTTGACCAAATCTGATGCACCCAGAGTCAAAGCCAAGATCATTGCTGAAGGTGCCAATGGGCCAACCACTCCAGAGGCTGATAAGATTTTCCTGGAAAGAAACATCATGGTTATTCCAGATCTCTACTTAAATGCTGGAGGAGTAACAGTGTCTTACCTTGAGTGGCTGAAGAATCTAAATCATGTCAGCTACGGCCGATTGACCTTCAAATATGAAGGGGACTCTAACTACCACTTGCTCATGTCTGTTCAAGAGAGTTTAGAGAGAAAGTTTGGAAAGCATGGTGGAACTATTCCTGTGGTCCCCACAGCAGAGTTCCAGGACAGGATATCGGGTGCATCTGAGAAAGAAATTGTGCACTCTGGCTTGGCCTACACAATGGAGAGATCTGCCAGGCAAATTATGTGCACAGCCATGAAATGTAACCTGGGATTGTACCTGAGAACAGCTGCCTATGTCAATGCTATTGAGAAAGTCTTCAAGGTGTACAATGAAGCTGGTGTGACCTTCACATAGACAGCTCACAGCCAACTTCTTTACCACCTCTTCACCTACAATTTCTGCAGACCTGTCACAAGCTTCCATGTAACCATAGAAATCTGTTCTTGTGACTCATTAGGTAACGGACACTGTTCTGAACAAGTCAGTTGGAATCAGCCCCTTAAGAGAAAGAGATTAAGTTAGAGGATCATGTACAAGCTGATGGTATAAAAGTAGGAATCACGTGTATCCAAGCCAGTTAGGTGGTTTGCTTTTAGGTAAAGTCTTGCTCCTGTGCTGCCTTGCTCTGGGCCCTTCCCAGCAGAGTCAGTGCTGTTGTCAGGGAAGGAGTCAGGAGCAGTCAGTCACTTCTTGACATGTCTGGGAACTCCTACACACATAAGAAGTAGGCGTGTGGCATTTTCCAAAGGTGGCATGGTCCTCAAATGAGTTATTGCTGTTTTACATCAAAAAAATAACTCAGTTTTCTAAGTTGCAAACAAAAGTAAAAGCTATGTCTCATGTAAAAAAAAAAAGACTACAAGACTTCAGAACTGTATTATGAATGTCACGTAAAGGTAGATAGATATTCATAGACATCAGAGTACAATTCCAGCTTCTTCCAGCTAAGGTCTGTTTTTGTTGTTGTTGTTGTTGTTGTTTGTTTTTTTGTTTTAATATTTTTTATTATTACGTATTTTCCTTAATTACATTTAGAATGCTATCCTAAAAGTCCCCGATACTCTCCCCCCCCCACTTCCCTACCCACCCATTCCCATTTTTTGACCTTGGCATTCCCCTGTACTGGGGCATATAAAGTTTGCGTGTCCAATGGGCCTCTCTTTGCAGTGATGGCCGACTAGGCCATCTTCTGATACATATGCAGCTAGAGTCAAGAGCTCCGGGTACTGGTTAGTTCATAATGTTGTTGCACCTACAGGGTTGCAGATCTCTTTAGCTCCTTGGATACTTTCTCTAGCTTCTCCATTGGGGGACCTGTGCTCCATCCAATAGCTGACTTTGAGCATCTACTTATGTATTTTCTAGGTCCCTGCCTAGTCTCACAAGAGACAGCTATATCAGGGTCCTTTCAGCAAAATCTTGCTAGTGGATGCAATGGTGTCATCGTTTGGAGGCTAATTATGGGATGGATCTCTGGATATGGCAGTCTCTAGATGGCCCATCCTTTTGTCTCAGCCCCAAACTTTGTCTCTGTAACTCCTTCCACAGGTGATTGTTTCCAATTCTAAGAAGGGGCAAAGTGTCCACACTTTGGTCTTGGTTCTTCTTCAGTTTCATGTGTTTTGCAAATTGTATCTTATATCTCGGGTATACTAAGTTTCTGGGCTAATATCCACTTATCAGTGAGTACATATCATTTGAGTTCTTTTGTGATTGTGTTACCTCACTCAGGATGATGCCCTCCAGGTCCATCCATTTGCCTAGGAATTTCATAAATTATTTCTTTTTAATAGCTGAGTAGTACTCCATTGTGTAAATGTACCACATTTTTTGTATCCATTCCTCTGTTGAGGGGCATCTGGGTTCTTTCCAGCTTCTGGCTATTATAAATGGTGAGAGCTTAAGGAACACAACGATTTTGTCTGGATAGTGTACATGCTAACACCACTAGAGTAGGGAGTCAGTGTTTTCCTTATACATTTGTATAAAAATTACTACCTTCACTTTGCTCTGTCAACTTGTTAACCCTGTGGGTTAGTTGATGTTTCTAATCATGTCAATTTGAGGGCAAAGGCCAAGATGAAGAGGTTCTGGAACCTGTAATGTCAGGATTCAAGTCACATAACTTCTGTGATCCAAGGATCCTGTATATGTGAACAGCAAATGACTCTTGTGGTCATGGTGGTATTTGGTCCCATTCTGGTAGGCATCACTGTGAGTTCATGGGGTTTCAAAGGAGTCTGTGTGCAGGATAGCCTATTGTTTTGCAGGATGTGTAAGGTCAGGTTAAGGCATAACAAGTGGTATGCTACAGATATGGATCATATCAGGCAGGCCCTTCTTTAGTTAGGAGCAGTCTCTACCTCTTATGAGACCTTGATAAGTAGAAGACAAATTCTGGGCACCTTTCCTTTTTAAGTCTGTGTGTGGCTCAACTCCAAGAATGCCCCGATTCAGATCTGACTCACCCATTATAAGACTATACCATGGATTCAATAAGGATTGTGTAGATCAGTCTTGAAATTCATGTAGGCAATTTCAATTACAGACCAACACTGCTGATAGATGTGGTTGTTCCAAACTTCTTTGAGGTCTTGGTAATGATTAACACATACTTTGAGGTCAGCCTGTTCTTGATTTCTTGAAGACTAGCTATAGTACCTTAACATATTATGGCCCACATGATAAAAGCAATCTACAGCAAACCAGTAGTCAACATCAAAGTAAATGGAGAGAAGCTGGAAGCAATCCCACTAAAATCAGGGACTAGACAAGGCTGCCCACTTTCTCCCTACCTTTTCAACATAGTACTTGAAGTATTAGCCAGAGCAATTCGACAACAAAAGGAGATCAAGGGGATACAAATTGGAAAAGAGGAAATCAAAATATCACTTTTTGCAGATGATATGATAGTATATATAAGTGACCCTAAAAATTCCACCAGAGAACTCCTAAACCTGATAAACAGCTTCTTCGGTGAAGTAGCTGGATATAAAATTAACTCAAACAAGTCAATGGCCTTTCTCTACACAAAAAATAAACAGGCTGAGAAAGAAATTAGGGAAACAACACCCTTCTCAATAGTCACAAATAATATAAAATATCTTGGCGTGACTCTAACTAAGGAAGTGAAAGATCTGTATGATAAAAACTTGAAGTCTCTGAAGAAAGAAATTAAAGAAGATCTCAGAAGATGGAAAGATCTCCCATGCTCATGGATTGGCAGGATCAACATTGTAAAAATGGCTATCTTGCCAAAAGCAATCAACAGATTCAATGTAATCCCCATCAAAATTCCAACTCAATTCTTCAACAAATTAGAAGGAGCAATTTGCAAATTCATCTGGAATAACAAAAAACCTAGGATAGCAAAAACTCTTCTCAAGGATAAAAGAACCTCTGGTGGAATCACCATGCCTGACCTAAAGCTTTACTACAGAGCAATTGTGATAAAAACTGCATGGTACTGGTATACTGACAGACAAGTAGACCAATGGAATAGAATTGAAGACCCAGAAATGAACCCGCACACCTATGGTCACTTGATCTTCGACAAGGGAGCTAAAACCATCCAGTGGAAGAAAGACAGAACTTTCAACAATTGGTGCTGGCACAACTGGTTGTTATCATGTAGAAGAATGCGAATCGATTCCATACTTATCTCCTTGTACTAAGGTCAAATCTAAGTGGATCAAGGAACTTCACATAAAACCAGAGACACTGAAACTTATAGAGGAGAAAGTGGGGAAAAGCCTTGAAGATATGGGCACAGGGGAAAAATTCCTGAATAGAACAGCAATGGCTTGTACTGTAAGATCGAGAATTGACAAATGGGACCTCATGAAACTCCAAAGCTTCTGCAAGGCAAAAGACACCGTCAATAAGACAAAAAGGCCACCAACAGATTGGGAAAGAATCTTTACCTATCCTAAATCAGATAGGGGACTATTATCCAACATATATAAAGAACTCAAGAAGGTGGACTCAAGAAAATCAAATAACCCCATTAAAAAATGGGGCTCAGAACTGAACAAAGAATTCTCACCTGAGGAATACCGAATGGCAGAGAAGCACCTGAAAAAATGTTCAACATTCTTAATCATCAGGGAAATGCAAATCAAAACAACCCTGAGATTCCACCTCACACCAGTCAGAATGGCTAAGATCAAAAATTCAGGTGACAGCAGATGCTGGAGAGGATGTGGAGAAAGAGGAACACTCCTCCATTGTTGGTGGGATTGCAGCCTTGTACAACCACTCTGAAAATTAGTCTGGCGGTTCCTCAGAAAATTGGACATAGTACTACCGGAGGATCCAGCAATACCTCTCCTGGGCATATATCCAGAAGATGCCCCAACTGGTAAGAAGGACACATGCTCCACTATGTTCATAGCAGCCTTATTTATAATAGCCAGAAGCTGGAAAGAACCCAGATGCCCCTCAACAGAGGAATGGATACAGAAAATGTGGTACATCTACACAATGGAGTACTACTCAGCTATTAAAAAGAATGAATTTGTGAAATTCCTAGGCAAATGGATGGACCTGGAGGGCATCATCCTGAGTGAGGTAACACATTCACAAAGAAACTCACACAATATGTACTCACTGATAAGTGGATATTAGCCCAAAACCTAGGATACCCAAGATATAAGATACAATTTGCAAAATACATGAAACTCAAGAAGAATGAAGACTGAAGTGTAGACACTATGCCCCTCCTTAGAAGTGGGAACAAAACACCCATGGAAGGAGTTACAGAGACAAAGTTTGGAGCTGAGACGAAAGGATGGACCATGTAGAGACTGCCATATCCAGGGATCCACCCCATAATCAGCATCCAAACGCTGACACCATTGCATACACTAGCAAGATTTTGCTGAAAGGACCCAGATGTAGCTGTCTCTTGTGAGACTATGCCGGGGCCTAGCAAACACAGAAGTGGATGCTCACAGTCAGCTAATGGATGGATCACAGGGCTCCCAATGGAGGAGCTAGAGAAAGTACCCAAGGAGCTAAAGGGATCTGCAACCCTATAGGTGGAACAACATTATGAACTAACCAGTACCCGGAGCTCTTGACTCTAGCTGCATATATATCAAAAGATGGCTTAGTTGGCCATCACTGGAAAGAGAGGCCCATTGGACACGCAAACTGTATATGCCCCAGTACAGGGGAACGCCAGGGCCAAAAAAAAAATGGGAATGAGTGGGTAGGGAAGTGGGGGGGAGGTTATGGTGGACTTTGGGATAGCATTGGAAGTGTAATTGAGGAAAATATGTAATAAAAATAAATAAATAAGTAAATAAATAAAGATGTCAATATTACCTCATTTAAAAAAAAAACATATTATGGCCCATCATGTCAAAAAAAAAAAAAAAAAAGTCTACCCAGATTGTTTTTGTGTGTGTGGCCCAGATACCATGAAGATTATTCTGTTATTTTATGAAGAGCTGTGTGGCCAACACACCATTGAACCTAAATTTGAGCCAAGTTTAACTGTTGTGGAAGAACCCTCAGCTTGCTTTGATATCTGTTTGCTGTCTGTCATCAGCATAGGAAGACTCATTTTTGAGTTCAAGCTTTTGGGTGAACAGGGTCAAGCCTAGGGGTTTGACTGAATTAAAGATATGGCCAGGTGCAGTTTAAGCAACTTGATATTAAGGCATGACAATGTTGTTTGGTTATTAAAATGAGACCTTGTCCTGTTTAAGGCCATGGTATGGTCTATGATCCTGGCTCCCTTGTAGTTAAGATTGTCCTGGGTCATATGAAGAGAGTATATTGCCAAAACACCCTCAACTTTAAGCTTAGCCCAAGCTATTTGGTCATCATGGAGCTTTCAGGATACAACTGATGTCACTTTACTGGCTCTTTGCCCATTGGTCACCTATCAGAGTACTACTTGGTCCAACCTTCCTGGAATACTGTGTGTGGCCTAGGTCACACATGAGGCCAATTTGATGTCTAGATTTGTGGTACTCAAGAAAAGACCAGGGCGCAAAATATTCCTGGGTGCAGCCCACACACCCTTGATTCCAAACTATGTCCATGTTATTTGATAGTAAAGTGTAACCCAGGTTATATGATGTAGTCTTAAATTCCCTGATTTGAGAATGATTCTGGGTTGCTGAAGGGTGTAGCCCCAAATCTTGAAGATAAGTGGGATTTCATATATCAGATCATTAACTCTTATTAGTACAGTGGGTCCATGCTTGTTCAAGGATTTGGTGTTGACAAACTCACACTTGAGGTCAATTTGTCCTGTATCACTTCAAATACAGATATAAGTGGAGGATATGACCCACACATCCTTTGTGGTGGTTTGAATAGGTATGGCCTAAACTCATGTGTTTGAATCTTTAGCCCATAGGGAGTGACACTAATAAGAGGTGTGGCCTTGTTGGAGTAGGTATGGCCTTGTTAGAGGAACTGTGTTACTGAGGGGGCAGGCTTTGAGGTCTCTTATGCTCAAGCTATGTCTAGTGTATCACACAGTCTCCTTCTGATGCCTACAGATCAAGATGTGTAGAACACTTAGCTTTGTCTTCAGCACCATGATGGGCTGTGTGCTGCCATACTTTCCACCATGGCAATAATGGACTAAACATCTGAAACTGTAAACCAGCCCCAATTAAATGTTGTCCTTTATAAGAGTTGCCATGATTAGATTGTCAGTTCACACAATAAAACCCTAGCTAAGACACTGTTCATGCCAAACTCCGCTCAGAATGTATGATTTTTATTTGTGACCCAGACACCATGAAGGCCAGGGTTTGGTCCTTACTGCTCTGAGAATGTGATCTATATTTGAGTGATGAGAGAGGCTATAACTCAAACACACATGAAGTATGTACCCAGCTTCTTGGAGGTCAAAGAGCCACCAGCTTACAAATAACTTGGCAGTCAGTCATCAGATAGGAAGCCTTTCATATGGTTGCATGATTTTTGCTGAATAGAGTATAGCTTGGGGAAAATATCTATTGAAGTCAAGATAAGCTCTGTTGCAAACCACTCTTTATATTTAAATATGTCTTTTTCAATTGTTCATAAGTGATTAATGATTGTTCATGTGAGCTCTTGGCTCCATTAGGACCATGGTGTAGTCCCATCTCTCTTGTAGTGAGTAGTGTTCTGGGACATGACATACTAAAAGAGGGTTCAATCTACAGACTCTTTGAATTAATCTGGCCACAGACTACTTGCTAGTCAGGGCCAGATTAATTAACCAGCCAGCCATTGATATCCCACTATGGCCTTTACTCTGATGTGACTCATCAGACCGCCACCCCTGGGAATTAAAGGTGTCCAAACTTCCTGGAGTAGTGGACAAAGTCTATGTCACCTTTGAGATCTTGTGATCCATGATCTTAGGAAGTCCAGATAAGACCTAGAGGATTTCTGGGTGTGGCCTACAAAACCCTAATTCCAAGTTGTACTCATGTTATTTGATGTTCATATGTGTCCCAGACTATCTAAAAGCTACAATGTTATCTTGACAAACCTGATGTGAGAATGTTGCCCATGTTGTAAGAATAGAGGGTGTAGACTACAAACCATTGTGATTATGGAGGGGGATGTATCATATTGCCAACTTTTTGTTATTATAGCTTGTTAGAAGGTTTGGTGATAGTATACTCATGCCTGAGGTAAACTTGTCCTGTATCTCCTCAAGTTGACCTGTACAGCCCCACACATCCCTCATTCTTAAGTTTCCAGATTATTTGATGGTCAGTTATGGTCTAGATAATATAAAGGCTTAGGTGCAGTATGGTTCCCCTTGGTTAGGATATGTCCTTGGTAGGATGAAAAGAGAAAAGCACCCATGCTTCCTTAAATAGGTTCAGGTTACTTGGTGGTCAAGAGATGCCAGATTATTATGCTCTGTGATCTGATGTCAAACATCAGTGCATAAATGGTTGTGGGTGAATCCAAGTTTCATATTGAAAAGAGTGTGGCCTGAGTCACAAAGGTTGTGTCTAAGAAAATAAATTGAAGATAATGCCTGGCATCAAACAAGTCCATGGTCATGAATACGTCCATTTTTGGGTGGGTCATTAAGGTGAGTTTGGTTCATTTAAGGCCTGGCTCATTTGTAGTGGAATTATTTTCTGGTTTGGATGGAGAAAGGATGTGGACCACATAGCCTTGAAGAAAATATGGTCCCTGGCTACTTGGAGGTCAAGGAATTTTCAGATTTCCTTTGAGGTCAGTTTGTGGCCTTGCGTATCTATTAAATAATCAGAGTGCTGTCAATGTCATCTGCTTATAGAATGGAGTGTGCCAATGTCAGGTTAAAATCAAGACCAACTTGGGGTTAGGCCAAGATCCTTGGTGAACAGTGTAGCCTGAGATACATTTAAAACTTCTGTGACCTAAAGAAATCAATCACGGTCCCGATAAAGACTTGTCTCAGACTATTAAAGGTGACGTAAAGCACTCTTCTTATCATGGTGTGTCTATTTCCCTTGGTTACTTAGGTGAGAGCTTGGTCTATTATGGTGATGGGGTCATCCTGGCTCACATGCCTTGAGGATGTTCCCTGGGATAAATGGCGTGTGTGAGCCACACATTTGGCACTCAGGATGTCCACATATATCACTCATCAATACAGGAATCCATGAGTCTAAGACTTTCAATGAATGTGCTATCATGTGTCACCATTGAGGGCTTGACTGTAAAATATTAAGCAATATCAAGGCCTTGGGTCAGAACATCTCTGGGTACACTTCACTGATATGTTAAGGAATGTCCATGTGACTACATAAGTAAAGGAGCCCTTGATTCCATTAAGACCATGGTGTTTGTGGCCCCCTTATGGTATGAAGATGCCTGGGTTGGATGAAGAGATAGGGTCTTGCCTCTGAGTACTTAATGTTAAAGGCTTCCGAGTTTAATTCTTTCTCTAGGGGCTTCAGGTCACCACTAATACCAGTTTATTGTCAGATAAATTTCTTGTTTAGGTTCATCAGCAATCATACATTGCTTGGTCCATGGCTACTTGAAGGTCAAAATTCTCTTTTCTGGTTGGACCAAATTCCATTTAATTTTACTGCTTAAGACATTCTTAGGGTCAGCATTTAGTTTGGCCCCATATCTCTCCTTGGTTTGTAAGGGGCTTCTTTGGTTTTTGGTTTTGGGCCAAGCTTCAGAAAGATCAGTGGTAGATCCATTAAACATTTCCACTTTTGATTTTGCCTGGTGTCTTCTATGATGAGTACTTGCGGGGCCATGGGTGTGTGGGAAGAGGGGGTGTAGGAGAGTGCCTGTGTCCCACCAGAGTTCCTGTGCTGTAGGCAGAAGGATGCAGAAGGACTGCCAGACACTTTCCATGTGGCCCTGGGTAGGCATCTGGCTGTGTTAGTGTTAGGCCACTGACCCCACACGGCAGGTAGTGGACAAGGGGCAGCCCCAGGTACCAGGTTCTCAGTCTCCGGCATCCCACAGAGAAGCTGAGAACAGAATAGTGGCCCCAGGGTGGCACTGAGCCCCAGAGATAAGGGAAGAGAGCAGAGGGAGAGGGGGCACTGCATGGTTCCCACGCAGGCAAGTCTCCTTAGTCCAATCCGTGGCTGTAAAGTAGGAAGGCCTCCTGGCAGGAGGTTAGACACAGCTCATTAAGAGAAAGCCTATCTCATCATTCAAGCATGGCGGGCCTTGATGAACAGAGACAGTCTATGGTTTTAGAGCTTTGTTGTAGAAAGGCAGGGGGGGAGACAGAAGGTAGAAAGAGAGAGGGAAGAGAGGGAGTATCCCGAGCTTTTGTTCCCACCGGAAAGAACACACTCAGGACAACCGGAATCTTCTGCGGCAAAAGCTTTATTGCTTACTTCTTCAGGAGCAAGGGAGAAAATGGCAAAACCCCGTCCCTTTTAAGGAGAATTATCCTCTGCCTAGGACGTGTCACTCCCTGATTGGCTGCAGCCCATTGGCCGAGTTGTCATCACAGGGAAGGCAGAGCACATGGAGTGAAAAACTACCCTGGCACATGCGCAGATTATTTGTTTACTACTTAGAACACAGGATGTCAGCGCCATCTTGTAATGGTGAATGTGAGGGCGGCTCCCCACAAGGGAGAGGCCAGCCATGGCTAAGAGGAGAGGAGGGGGGAGGGGGAGGAGGAAAAGCTAGAAAGTAAGAGAGGTAAAAGCTTAGAGAGGTGGGAAGGGAAAGAGAGAGAGAGGAGAGCTAGAGAGTAAGAAAGCTTAAAAAGAGTGAGGAGGGGCCAAGCATCCCCTTTTATAGTGAGCTGCTATCTTGCTGTTGCTAGGTAACTGTAAGGAGTAGTCTAGCCAGAATGCCAGAAGCTTGAGACATTGTCTACATGACTGCTAGCCACATGCCTCTCTTGTGGGGGCTGTGGGGGTGGTAACTTTGACAGGAGCCAGGGGTCCAGGAGACATGATCAAACGCCTTCCGTCCCATGTAGGTGGAAATTACCATCCATCAAGTACCACTGGGGTTCAAGACCTCAGCTCGACTGGAGATCAGGCTGTCTGTGGTCTCCATCGTCCATTGCCCCACAAGTACTGGCTCTGATTCTTCAATATCAGTGTATGACCTGAGTCTGCTTTTCTTCTTGGTTGTAGCCAGGATCTTCAGAATAAGGATTAAGCCCAGGCCTATAGGTTTTCCTGCTTTTGCCTGGGCCTTTTTCCTTTTAGGGATTGCTTCCAGGCACTTCTCTTCTTGTGAGCCAGGGTAACTTCAGGCTAAGGGCAAGCCTGGTCATTCTCCTTTTCTTGCTTGAGCCTGGGCATTTGAAAAATTGGCCAAGTCCCAGTGATCTTCTTGGTTTGGTCCCAGACTTTACGGGTTAAGGGTTAGGTCCAGGCTTTCTCTCTTTAGCCTGGGCTCCTTTCATTGGAGCGATTGTCCTGGGCCTACTTCCCTTATTTGTTTAGACCTTGGCTTCTACAATTTGAGGGTTGGGCCCAGCTCCACTTCTATTCTTGTATTGGACCTCAGCTTCATCATGGGGAGTGTTAGGCTCCCACATTCTCCTTCTCTTTCTTCTCCTTGGAGTTTTATCATTTGAGGGATTGACCTTGGCCCTCTTATCTTCTTGGTTCGGGCCTGCTTTATTTAGCATCAGTATTGACACAGGCCGGTTTCCATTCAGGGTTGGCTAGGACACACTTCTAGTCTTAGTTTGGGCCCAGGCTTCTTTGAGTGTGGGTTACAGCTAAATTTACCTTTAGAAATTTTTCCGAGCTTCATCAAGTTAAGTCTTAAACCTGAACACATTCCTCTTTTGGCGTCTTTGGGATCAAGGGTAAACCTAGTGTACTTTCACTTCAGGTTGTTGGCATAGCTAGGTTTGGTCTGGGCTACATTTTAGAGGGTAGAGGTCAATACTTATTGTCCTTTGCTTAAATCTTAAACATACTCAGACTACTGCTCTGTCCAGGATACAGTGCATAGACACAGACAGTTAAGCACATAGCACAAATGACATAAATTATACCTGACACAAATAGAAAGAGTAAATAGGTATGGAAGAAGAGAGAAGGGTAGTTGGAAAAGTCTGTCTGTTGTATAGCTGAGTGTAGCTGTGTTAAAAAGGACCCATGAGCTAATGGGCAAAGATGGCTGCTTCAAGGTCAAGACACAAAAAGAGTTCCAAGCAAGGGACCACAGAGCATTTCCTTCCTTTTGTAGTCTAATTCTATGAAGAAATAGCACAGGTAATTACTGGAAGCACAGCATCCGATGCTCCATGTGTCTAGGGCAGTGGTTCTACACTGCCCTAAGGCTGTGACCCACCCTTTAGTGCATTTTCTCATGTTGTGGTGACCCCCAGCCATAAAATTATTTTCATTGCTAACTCATAACTGTAATTTTGCTACTGTTATGAATCATAATGTAAACATTTGAAATGCAGGATGTCTGATATACAACCTCTGAGAATGGGTAATTCAATTTCCCAAGGGTTCATGACCCACAGGTTGAGAACCATTTGTCTAGAGGATGTCTTGATAAGGCAGAGGCAGGTTGTGTACATCCTTTCATGTCATTTTTCCAGTGTAAGAATATAGGCATCTTCCTCTGCAAAATGCATGGCCTTGAACTGTGAGGATGTGCCTCTGGTCCATGTTGCTTCATCTCTCCTCAAGTTGTCACCAATTTGTACTTTATAAACAACAGCAACCTCAGACACTGAGTTGTGCCTTAGTGATATTTGTAGGAAAGAGCCCTGCCTAGTGCATTCACTCATGTGAGACTGGGTCTTCACACAGAGAATTTCTGCACTGACTCACCTGAAGTGGATTCCTGCTCACCTTATTCTGGTTTTGAATCACAGTCCACTAAAATGCACTGTGACACCATCAGGTCAGTGCCACACCCCTAAACAAGGCATAACGCCTTATGGGAACAGAGGGCAGGCCTTGCTCTATTCAGGGACTCTCAAAACACTGTGCAGGCATTCAGGTGTCTTTTAAACTGGTCCTTAGAACAAGTACCTGAAGGTTTCTTTTACGGTCCTTTTATTTTAGGATCAACCTCCCATCCAGTCATCCTTCTCCTGCCAGAGAATATCATCCCTAGGAAGACGAAGATCTGTGGGGATGGGACATACTCAGCCTAAATGTACAAAATCCACACCTTGGTCTATCATTTCTGTTGCTTGTTTTATCAGTAAGATGCTCTTGTCATGAGACTTGCAGTGCACCATCTATAGCACTGGGGTTTGAATGAGAGAGTTGATTGAAATTTTTGGCCTCCAACCTGTCCCTTTCTCGTCATTAAACCAGTGAGATTGCCCAGAGACCAAAAATCTATGAAGCTTTTCCCAGCTGGCCCCGCAATGCAGGAAATAGTTTCTGTGACTGTCACTCACTGTAGAGTAGCATAAAAGAGGAAATTCATCTTGTCCCATTTTGGAAACTGAAGTCCTGGGACAGGGGCTGAACAGGGACTTTGCTGTCACCTTTTCTAATAAAAAGAGGTGATTAGTAGAAGACAGCTGTTATATATACCACACACTTTTACATGCAGACATGAAACCATCCACAGGTATAAGAACACACATTCATTAAATAAAAGTATCTACATGAAAGTAAATAAAAGAGTATAGTAACACTGGTTTCTGAGACACACATAGCACTGGCCATGCAAAGAAGGCCTTAGCTGACTAAAACTGGTTGTTGCCAGGAAGAGAAGCCCAAGAATGTCTCAATGAAGCACTACCTGCTTCCCTTATATAACATGTGATCCCTGAATGAATGTCACTGAAGGGTAGTATAAAGAGATGATCTTCAACCTTCTGGAGTTCCACACCTTGATCTTATAGCAGGTAGTACCTGATCAGGTTCCATTATGGCCTCTCTTCTGGGTATGTGTGAAGAGTCCTCTCCCTCAAACTTGATTTAGCATGTCATTCTGCAGACATCTCTGCATTCCCTGGGATCTTGACATATTACCATAATCATGTCTGATTTGATCACAGATCTATCAAGAACCTCTGTAAGCATCAGTCACCCCCATTTAGGTCACCTTACCAATGGGGCCTAGATGTGGTCTTTTAGCCACATCTCCAACCCACAAAACAGCCCTCTTGCCAACACCTTATGGTCCCAGCCTACCCCATTAGATACTGTGCTGACCACACACCAAGGCTTTACCATGGCAATGACTCCTAATATTGGGTCACAGTGGGCTGACCTCACTTAATTCTGAGATTATAGTTTCCAGAGGTTCCATCTTCTCTGGGCAGAGTGTCTTTTCCCTCAAGTTACCTGCCTTAGACACTATGGATTGCCAGAGCTGACACTTGTCCCTCCACTGGGACACAACAGAGCTTCATCCTCTACCAGTCCAGAGCCTGGAGTCTTTTCAGGTTATACAGGTTGGGTGTGGTCAACCTGTAGCCCCTTTCTCTGCTGAAGTGTGAGTGTCATCTCCCTGTGTCCTTGAATGCCTGTTTTCTCTGTACACATTCTTCTGATACCTGCTACAATCATCCCTGCTTACCATAGGCACTCTCCTGTTTGATAAAGGGAACTTTAGGGGCATCACTGTGACTTACAGAATCTAAGACTCTGTACATCACACTGGGTTTAAGTTAGACCATCATCCCAGGATGGTGGGATCCTGACAAACCACCACACATCCCCAGCCTACACACCAACTCAATTGCTCCTACTCTGTATTCCTGCCAACCCCTGTAGACCCTGTGCTCCCTCAAGCCTAGGCCACCACCTTTACCATGGTGATGACCCATCCTGTGATGTCACAGAATCCTGACCTCACCTCACTGGGTATCTTTAAAGGTGTCCCATCACTTCCTTTCCCTCCTTACATTGTCCTATTCATTTCCAATGTCCTTGGAGAACATTTTGGGTATGGCCTGAATCCTGTTCAGATATACTTAACTGAAAACTACCTCACACTACTCTCCTTCTCACTGTAGCCCCTTGAGATCTGGGAGCAAAAAGACAGAAAGTGATGCTCCTTCCTCAGCTCCAGTGTAAGTCCACACACTGCCCAGTTACTTCAGGGGCTGACCTGGCCAGCAAGGATGCCTTACTGCCATTTAGCCTTGAGGATGCCATCCACTGCATCTGGGATTGGAGTACAGAAGAGACTGCAAAGATATAAAAATTCCTAGCCTAGCCCAATAGACACCTAAAGTTCAAGCCCCAGCCACTCAAAAACATTTATTAGTACACACATAATATATAGATGAAGTGTGGATAAAACTTAAATAACCATTGAACTCTATGCATAGGGAGACCAGTATGGAATCATGGGCAACTTCTATCTTCCAAAGTCTTTTTTCAGCTTTCCAAGTGCTTATATGTAGAACATGAGAAAGAACTATTTCCCTCACTGTTCTGAGGCCAATGTCCCAGCAATGTGGTAGGTTATATACTTGGTGTTTTAGTTTCATTAGGAATAGTGTGAAAACTCACTTAGTCTGTCTCAGAAAATATTGAGGTCATGAAAAGGAAAACATAGGACATCAATGAATAACATGTTCATATATCTTTACACATATGGACATGAACCAGAAGACAATAGCACATACATGAATACCCATACAAGTCATACCAAAATGAAAATGTTTATGAAGTAATTATAGAATTAGAGGACAATGCTGTGATGGCATTTGCTGTGACAGTGACAATGATAGTTGTAACTGTATAATGGGAGATGTCTGAGTTAAAATGGAAAGATTGTTATTGCTAGGGACTGAGGTCCTTGGGGAAACCCAGAAATCAGGACCCAGGATGCACTGCCCAGCTGCCTTGGCCACATTATAAGTGATGGTTAGATGTGGGCAGATAGGCAGCCATGCTGCTTCCTTCCCTGCCTGGAGTTTGGATTCCTGGTCCAGGTATACCCCATGTAGCTTTGTCCCAAACTCATTCTCTCTCCCTCTCCCTCTCCCCCCTCTCTCTCTCCTCTCCTCTCAAGCAGAGTTTCCTCTAACTTTGTTCTTAAGTGGCAGGTCACCCAGCTATCAGCCTTCTTATCCATGCTACTTGCAGCTCTTCTTAGGATGAGCTGCCCTAGATCAGGGACACTTTGTGTGCCTCGTGATGTCTCAGTTTT
This sequence comes from Mus musculus, assembly GCF_000001635.26. Classification (NCBI taxonomy): domain Eukaryota; kingdom Metazoa; phylum Chordata; class Mammalia; order Rodentia; family Muridae; genus Mus; species Mus musculus. The sequence continues at coordinate 125,091,212 of NC_000073.6, forward strand.
CCCATGTAAAGTCCAACCAAGTGCTGAATGTCAGTCATTCAGGTCATGACTTTCAGGTAGTGTCCAGTCCACAATGAAGCTTAAAGCTACTGGGAAATGCTGTCTTGTTTTGAATCCTAGCCCTCCCCAGCAGGGTCTGAGTTGCTCTCATACAAAAGCACCACAGTTACTATGTCAGGAATCTACCACATAGGATCACAGAGTCCTCACCTAACTTTATCCTGAGACTCTCAATGAGTGTTCAGACCCTCAGTTGCCTCCAGTCCGGTCCATCCTTCTCTGTCTACTGCTTGGCAAGCATCCCCCTAAGCATTCTGTTTTTAGCACATAATCAGAGGTTTTTCTCAGAGACACTTTCCTGGGAACCAGCTCACATCCAGCTGCTACCAGCCCACCATCTTCCCATAAGTACCTCAGACTTGAGAGGAGAAAGGCATGTGACAGTGCTGTTCTTAGAACACAAATGTCTGAGCTTCACACTCTGCTTTATCATGACAGATGCTTTATAGCCAGTGTGGTTCTATTGGTGTCAGCAGGGTGGTACCTTCTTCCCTCTGAGGTCCAGATATGGATGTGATGAAAACCTTACTTTCCATCCTTTCCTCTCTGTACCATTAATCTCATAGCCTTGAGTGGGGTTGTGGGTTCATAGTGGAGAACTTCTCAGCATGACAGATGTCCTGGGTTTTAAAGTGACCAACACAAAAATATGGAGATGACTAGTAAAACAGTACTTAATAAAAATTAATCAATAAACATATGAATAAATGAATAATAACATAAAGTATGGATGCAACCTAAGAGAATCCAGCTGTGCTGTGCAGATGCCTGTGGGAGGAGCTGCCCTTACCTGCCCTGTTCTCTGCTTGTGCTTGGCCCTTAAAGAACAGGGAGTGAATGAAGGACTTTGCTGTGCTAAAATACAACCTCTGGCCCCATGCATTAGCAAGTCATGAAGCGCTTTTCTTATCCATGTGCTGACCTGGGACTCTGTCAAGGACATGTTTCACCTGTTCTGAAGCTGTATTCTCTCTAGCAGCAGTTTCCTACTTTGTTGGTCATGAAGGGATGGTGGAGCTGCAACATGGCTGATTGAAGCCATGGAGAATGGAGATTGCTGTGCACACCATTAATGTTACTATGGCCCCAGGTGACTTGCTACTCAAGGAGCTAGAAGGCAACACTTGGTGGTACTGTGCAGCCTGCAGACTGATGTCAGTCTTCACTAAAGAAACTTCCAAGGTAAAATGGATCCAAGCTTTTTGGTGAGACAGAACATCATTGAACCCACCATGTCTTCCAGTATCAATGGCTCAGGTTACAGCACACAATGTCTTGAATTCAATATTGACTTTAGCTGCTCTATGATAAGGTTCAAGACAAGGTACCACTAAGGCTCTGATGTTTCTGACTCCTTTGAGTTGAGAATATGGTTTCAGCTCAGACCCAGTAGAGTGCACACACTCTTCTGAATGTCAAGGTGATCTCAGAATGTTGGTGGGTCACTCACTTCTTCACCATGAAATGTCAGGATGTCACCTGATATCAGTGTCAGACATCTAGCCATTGTTGGGTTCCATCTTCTTGGAGTATACATGTCGAGTAGATCACAGTTAAAAACAATTTGTGGTCTTCATTTATTGAAGTCAAGATATGACCTGGGCATGGATGAGTTCAAGGCGCAGCCTATATACCCAGGATATCAGGTTGTGCCCAGGTTGTTTAATGGTTAGCCAGGATACCAGTAAGACCATAGTAGGGTCCTAACTCCCTTAATGTAATAATGTGGTCTTGGATGGATGGGAAAAGTTGCTGTTCCACACGTTGAAACTGAGGTTTGCCTAAGATTCTTACTTGATAGTCAAGGAATAGACCAGTTTGTATTTATTTCAGGATGTGGATTTTGCCCTGAAGTCTGTCATCAGCACTGGAATACTTGACTCGTTGTAAGTCAAGATTGTACAGGTATAGGGTTTAACCTATATGTGGTCCAGGGTTTATTCAAGTTAGATAGGAGTTGGACTCAGAAAAGTATCTTGTATGACCAACAAACCCTGAATGTTAAGCTCTGCATAGGATATTTGGTGGCCATGTGTGTTTGGACCCTCTTTAAGCTACAGTATGAGATTCATATTCCATTTAGATGAAGATATTGTCTGGGTTCATATGAGGGCCTAGTCACCATAGAACCCTTGAAGCTAAGGTCATCCAAGGCTACTTGATGGTCATGGAGTGGTTCTAATATGACTTACTGTCTGCCACATACCCTTCAAGTCAGGATGAGCCCAGCCTCTTTGCTAATTCCAGGATGGTGATTTCTCTGGTTTGTTTGTGATCAGAATTCAGGCAAGGCCCCCTAGAAGTTTAGGGAATGGCCCAGGCTTTTTAGCATTCCTGGTATGGTCCCAGATCAGCCCCAGTCTCTTTTCTTCAGTGAAGATGTATGTGATATAATGGTTACTTTTCAGTTGCTTTGGCAAAATACCATGACCAAGATAACCAATAAAAGTGTTTGAGGTTACAGTTTCAGAGGGATAGAATACAGGATAATGGAGCAAAAGAATGGGTAAGAACACTGTGGCCCACAATCATGAGGCACAGAGAAAGCACACTGGAACGGTGTGGATCCTCTGAAACCCCAAAGCTCATCCCCAGTGACATGCCTCGTCCAGCACAATCACACTTCTTATCCCTTTCTGAACAGCTCCACCAACTGGAGGCCAAGAATTCAAATGTAAGAACCTATGGAGGCAGGGTTTGTTCAATGCCCTGGTCTCAAGAGGCTCGTGGTAATATCATGATGCAAAATGCATCTAGTTTTCCTTCAAATTTACCATAGTCTTTCAGTCTCAACATATTTTAAAGTCCTAAATTCAAAGTCTCTTAATTATATACTTCCAACATATAGTGGCAAAGAATATATATAACGAATTTAAATGGGAGAGATCAGAGTAAGGAAAAGCTGGTCCAAAGAAAAACCTCAGCAAGACAAACTGCAAACCCTGTAGCCTCACATTAACTGTCAGAGAGCTTAGCTGGCTCCAATCCTCGCCCCACACTCCCATCCCCATACCTTGTGTAGGGCACATGAACCTACTTCACTAGGAGAGTCAGAACACAGAACCACAGCCCCTCTTTGATGTCTGCAGCATACATCTCTATCATGAGCTAGTTCCACCCCCTCATGTGCATCTTTTCTTGGCAGATATCCCATAACTCTGACATCTTGGGGTCTCCAAATAATCCAGGCTTCACCATCACAGCTTCACTCAATGGCCTCTTTCTGGGCCTTTATGCAAGGCCAGAAACACATTGCCTGGCCTTCGGTGGCTCTCCTTAACCATATAGGAAGATTCCACAGCTCCTTCACTAATGTATCCTTCATGACTGTGAAATTGGAACTACATGAACAACACTCCCATGCTTGGCTGCCCCCTTGGGATGAAGCCTGACCTCTTGAATTACGTCTCAGCATCTTTCATTGCTGCCTCATTTTAGGAGCAGAACTAACCTGCCTCAGGCCTTTTCCTTTCACAGTACAGAAACTTAGCCGGGTGGGTCTTACCCTGAGGACATCCCTCCCCTTATTTCTTTTTTTAGATCAGACCTCACCCTACTCTCCTTCTCTCTTTCAGAACAAGCCTTGGCTCCATCCAACATTTCCTGCCCTTCAAACCCTACATTTTTTGCATTTCCTTTTTGCCCCACTTGCTCTTGTTCAGTGGAGACATGCCTAAGAGGGATCACTAATAACCATGTGACAGCGTCGATATTAGGCTGTCTTGAAATCTCCACCAGAAAAAATTAGTCCATTACTTTTTAATTGAGCCTCAGGCAGATTCATAGGGCAATGGCAAAATATCACAAGAGCAATCTCTATCCCCGTTGCTAATTTTTCTCCCCTATGAAATCTCTACAGTCTGTATAGCGCTCAGCACTACTGTCTTCCAAGGTCCTACTAGGAAAGGAGTGTGGTAGGAATAAAAATTCAACAGGACAGTAGGTCCTGACCCTGTATCCATTAGACATGTGTCTGAATTGCTTTCCTGTTGCTATAATAAAACACTTGACAGGAGCAACTTAGAGGGGAAAAAAATGTTTATTTTAGCTTACAGTTTCTGAAGAATACAGTCCATCATTGGGGAAAGCTGTGGCAGCAGAAACATAAGACCAGCCTGTCACACTGCATCAGCAATCCAAGAACAGAGGTGGGCCCAGGCCATACATAAAACCCCAAAGCCCACCCACCAGGGTCTTACTTCCTTTAGCAAAGCCCCAGCACCTGAAAGCTGGGGAACAAATGTTTAAATACACAAGTCAACAGGACATTTCACCTTCAAACCACAGCAGCATAGCTTGAGGCTGATTTTTAACCAGTGAAATTTCAGGTCTGCCAGGCCCAACCCATAAAACTCACTTATATATAGCTAGTAAGCCACAGCTAGTAGGAAATCACAGACCTGAATCACCATGTGGAGAAGCACTCATGAACAGTGCCCATTTTGAACTCCACACAAGGAGAAATAAACATATATGATATTTAAGGCATTGTGAGTATTTGGTCTATTTGTTAGAACTTCACCTTGACTGTAGCAATAGGTGTCAGACACTGGACACTGGTCTAAAAGTTTGAGTGTGGGTGTATTTAGCTAGTAGTATCCTGAGCAGAAGAGATGTCTCTTACTCCTTTTATGACTCAGGAGCTAAGCCCCACTTAGGATGTCGTCACCTCTTTCTGGGCTCTGCTAATCCACCTGGGTGCCTGTTCATTTCCAAGGTTCTCAGCTCTGTGCTCTACTGCCCTGTGGAGTGGACTTCCCTGCCCCATGGGGATCAGCTGTTTGGTCCCAGTTGCCTGTGCAGCTCAATCTCTTGCATGACAATTTTCCATACTCTCTTTTATTTCTTGGGTTCTCAATCCTTTCATAAAAAATTCATGCTGGATGGAGGGTTTTACATACCAAACAGGCCAGAGATTTAGGGGGTCAGCTTAGTGTTTCAAGATATTCCACTGCTTTTTTTATTCACTACAATCACTCTGAAAGAAATCCCTATTGCTTGATATTAACTAATGGAGCCATTGAAGCAGACACACATATCCAAAAACACCAGGAGAATTAATTACCTACATTTTAGATCTGTCTCATTCTTTCTCTTCCTGGGCAATGCTGTGAAGTTGAATGATCTCCACTCGGCTTCTGTGCCTCAAGACTTATACTGTGCAGCAGGACCAACCATGCAGTAAGATAACAAGAAAATGCCATGCTGGCATCCTCTAGGCACAGCCCCTCTGGCTGGATAAATCAGGGAGTAAAAATTGTCCTCTAATTTTACTACATCAAGTCTAAGGGGACTCCTGCAGGCATGGGCCCTAATAGTCAGAAAAACATCATCTCAACATGGGCAGAACCCCTGCCTTACAGAAGAACTTCCTGGCTTCCGCCAGGAAAGTAGTCTGAAATTATGATAACACTCACTATAATTTTGTGTGCTTGCTACATGGCAATCACTGCTATTAGCACTGTGTGGCACTGTCAGTATGTCAATTCCATTGATGCCCGATGGTCTCGTCATCTTTATATGATGGAGGAAAAGGCTGAAGAATAGGGTGCTGAAGTGACTTTCTCTAGGAGGGGCTGGAACCCTAGGAAAAGAAGAATGAAACCTTTATTCAGAGTAATAGACATTGTTAAAGGGGCAAAGATCACTGGGTTAAGAGAGAAAATGTCCCAAATGTAACTCAAAGCCTGTGGTGAGTAAATTTGGTTTGTTTGTTTGTTTGTTTGTTTGTTTGTTTGTTTGTTTGACTTCAGGGGTACTTTGGATCAAACTCATCACTCTACTGACACTCGGTAAGCAAGTGGTCAAGGATGTATTACTGGGATACAAGCCCAGCCCATGGGATTTTGAAATGACTTTATCATGTAACCCAGGCTGTCCTCAAGTCTATGAAACCTCTTGAGTACTAGAATCCCACCTATACACCATCAGCTCTGTAGGCAAGTTGGTTTAACACAGAGAAAAGTGTCATGTTTCTCTTTAAAATAGCATTTTCTTTTTCTCAGTGTGGTGAACCATTAGTCTACAATGTTGTATATGGGTCCTCTCTTCACAATGACACTGAGCTTGGTCAAATGACATCTTATAACCAATAAGATAAGCTTGCACAGTGTGGATTGCCTTATCCTGCTGCTCTCCAGTAGCCCATGACTGTCACATTCATAAGTCAAGACAAGCTTGGTAGAAAGTAAGATATGGGAAATCATAACCCAGATCACTTTGAGCCAGCCCCAGACCATGTGACTAGAGTGCCAAGCCAGCCCAGGCCTAACCAATCCATAAGTCAAGAAAAAATAAATACTGTTGAAATCTACCTAACCTTTAGAGTCTTTTATTAAGCAGAAAAAAAATCTAGTATAGAATCAGGTGACTTTAGTTTACTAATCCTGTGGCTGCTTCAACTCCAGCCATGTCTTCTATATCCCAGTGTCTGAAAATAAGGCAAAAAGAGTATATGTTAATGGTGTTCCCTGGAAATAATATTTGCTTAATAGTAACAATTCTTTGACTAGTTTTCTGTTGGTTAAGACATAATCATACAGTTGTCAAGGTATTAGTAACTGCCTTTGCTCTAAGAAGGCATGCATACAGAAGAGAAGAATGGGTGCTCTGATATTTGTAATTATGGGTGCTGGGAGATGCCCAATGCCGACTGTATATGTGCCATGCTCATGGATGGGGCAATTGTTCACCACTAATAACCAAAGGTGAACGATAGCCACATGCAAGGGAACAATTAAGGTGCAGAAGCCAGAGGCCTAAGAGAATCTGTGGATGGATGGTCTGACTCAAAAACTGTATGTCCCAAACTGAAGAAGATGGACAGACAGACAGAATTGGGGTAACAGCAGACAGGTAAACAAATGACAGTGACTGATAATCAGTCCATAGCAGCCACAGGATTTGTCAGGTTTCCCTCTAGCCAAAACACCCTGGACTTCTACCAGACCTTCCAGGCACCACAAAGATGGCTGTCCAGTTCACACCAAAGCTGTCCACCAGCACACTTCCATGGGTTTGCAAATGTGTGAGAAATGAACGCCTTTCCAGGTCTTCTGGAAACTCTTATCCTTTGGATACTTCATATATTTCTTTTTCAAGATGGAAAAGCTACTGATATCTGAACTCTGATGTCCAGAGCTGTGGAGACTGAAGGATAGATGCTGGATCTATGGAATCTAAAGGCTGGATCTATGGAGTCTGAAGGCTGAAGTCTTTGTTCCTTTGCTTCTGATGTTTTAGGGTTCCTACTCTTCTTGCCCATGTCTTAAACACTTGCTCATCCTTCCAGACTCAGTTCATGCTCCACCCCTCTGAGTTTTTACCTCCCTTCTCTTTCAACTCCAGGCACTTAGAGAATCTTTAATCTCATTGGGCAGAGGGTAAGTGCTAGAGACAGGGCAGTTGGATGTTAAAAGGAGGTGAAGTTCTGTTTTCTAGCCTTGTAACCTGACCCTGGACAAATGACTTAACATTTCAAAGATGCCATCTCCATATTCCTAAAATAGAATAATGACAGCAGCATTCAAAATTAAATAAATGCTCTTGGTGCAGTGTTTTGTTAAATGACCATTACACATTTTATTGATAATGACTTTGAAAAAACTAGTTTTTCTTTCTGCAGAAGCTGGAGTCAATACTTTTTGGAAAGATGGAATTATGAGATATTTAAATCCATGTTCTGGAAAAAATGTCAATCATGTGCTTTCTATAAATACTGGTGGAAGACTAGTGGGTGGATGGGTAAATAGGTCAGTGGTTGTGTGGGCTGGGTAGATGGCTAGGTGAGTAAGTGGGCAGGTAGATGAATTTATCGATGTATTGATGGTTGTGTGGATGGATGGGCAGATGGGAGGATGGATCAATGGACATGTAGAAGGATGGGTATGCTATGAGTAAATGGATGGATGGATGAACATGTGGATGGGTGGGTAAGTGGATAAATGAGTAGATAGATAGGTGAATTTATGGACAAATGGGTTGATCCATCAAGCCCAGCTAACATAGGTTACTTGGGTTTTCTTTTTTTCCCCCTCAATATATAGTTTTCAATGCTTGACTTTTAACATCTTGACTAAATTTACTCTATTTTTAATTTTTAATCAAAAATTTTTCTTAAATTGTTTTCTTGGTAGCTCATTATATGGGTATAAAATTATATTAATACTTGTATATTGAAGTAAACAAATAAAAATGGCAGAAGACACAGATGCATCAAGCAAAAAGAGCAATGATGAGGCTATCACAGTAGCTGTGCTGGTGGGAAGACACTGAGAAGGATCAACAGTTGACTCTTGAGAACTGTCCAAATAGGGAGGGCGGAAGCATCAGAAATGATTCTGAAATTTCCAGCTTAGGTTGGGTGTGGTGGGGTGAAGTGGTAACTTAAGGGTTCTTTGGAAAGTCAGTTGGATGGTGTTTAGCTGAAGTGGACACAGGTGAAAGACTAAGGCAGACTCATAAAGGAACATTTGACAGAAGCAGACACGGGAGAAAGGATGTTCTGCTAAAGCAAGCACGTGAAAGGACATGTGATGAAGGATTCTTCGCTGATGCATATTTTGGCCTGCCTCACATTGTGTAGTTGAACGGCATTTGTTGAGATTCCATAGAGAGAAATACACCAAAAAACCTTCTGGTGGTGTGCTGCAGTTTGTTTTGTTTTTTGGTTTTTTTTTTTTTTTTTTTTTTTTTTTTTTTTTTTTTTTGCCACTTCCACAAACTCGGGCTGATTGACAGAGTGATATCATCTGAGACAGATGCACAGGCTGAGGCAAGACCCGTGGAGGGCATGTGATGTGTCAGTTTGGCTTGAGTATAAAAGTTTGGAGAGAGTATAAAAAGGACTCAATAGACAGTGACAAGAGCTGAGCTTGGCCTGCTGGTACTGCTAGCCATGCAATGCTTGTTGGTCTTGCATCTTTCCTGATCTTCATTTCACAGATCTGAGAACTTTTCCTGGAGTTCCTATTGGTTCCTCCTGCTGACTCCAGCCAAGGCTGTGGCCTGGCTGTCTCTGCTAGGAAGTGCCACCACGGCTGATTTGTATTTGCTATCTGGGATATACCAAATTGGACTGCTGATGTGTTTATGAAGTGTTTGCAAGTACATCGAACTGCCTGCCCATGCTAACCTGTGAACTAAACTGCTGATTTCCAGACAACACAGATGGGAGTTGCTCCAAAGAACCTTTCTAAAGAGGTCTATTTCCCCCATATCCTTTCTTTTCTACTACCTCTGGTGGGTAGTGTGTTACAAAGAAGGTTTTAACCGTTTAAGAACCATCATTGAAAATAAACATTGAAAAAATTAAAGTTACAATGGGGTCATTCACTGAGAAAGACAGAAAAATGAAAGTGTCCTACTGAACCCATGATTGCCATCCATTCATCATTGAACACACACACATAAATCCCACTTTGGAAGAAGGGCCACCTGCACTTCAGAGCTCTTGGCTGCTTTTATCCCTCCAGGTTCTCTATAGCACCCAACACAGGAATCAAAGGAGTTCTAAGGCAGTCTCATCATCTGTACCTTATCACAGAAAAAGAGAGAGAAGGTCCTTGGATGAGTCCTGAAAAAGTCCTTCCCATCACCTCCCAATAGCAGGTGTGTCAGGTACATGCCCAGCCACCCACAGCCAAGGCCACCATGGCTCAGGCTTCTCCTTCCTTTTGTTCACCTCGAACAACATGGGCCATGGTCATCAGTCTCAGGTCAGTCTCTTCGCAGAGAAGAAACCCTGTTCAGTAGCTTAGGGAGAAAGAAAACCAAATTACAGAGCACTGTGAAATTGTTCCATTAGTTTCTGACAAGTGTTTTTTAATGAAAACAATACAGACAATTTTTCATTAAGTTAGTTTTATTAAAATCTTAGAAGAACGACCTTTACTCTGATACTCTGTCTCCTCTCCATTTTTATGTAAGGATGTCCTTTCTGTGTGAATTGAAGATAATAAGTCGTAGTTCTTATATATTTTTAATGATCTATTCGGCAAAATTAAAAATCAGTAACCTTCTAGGTATGCTCTCTCTCTTTTTCTCTTTGGTTTAATTTAAATAGTCAAGGTAGAACAATAGCCAGTGGGCACTGGATGCTAACCAGACACTGCCCTGTCACTTGTGAGATATCACGCTAGCTAGTTCACACTTTCTGGTAGGCACATTGATATCAGAGGTGATGCTCAAAGTCAGGGAGGGCAACTTGGTTAGCTGCTACCAGTTTATTTGCTCATTTCCATTGTATATCCACTCAGCTACCATCTTCTGGGATGGAGACAACACAGCAAGCCAGGTTGACAAGGTCTCTGTTTCTCTAAAACTTAGAGAATAGCAGCAAAGACACAACCTGATCTTCTGGGCTCAGAGCTTGAATAGGACCAGTGCTGCTCTGTGACATGCTGTGATGGGCCTCTTACTGAAAGGATCAGACAAGTGTTGATGGGTGGGTGTGTCAGTTAGTGGTCAGTGAGAAGAAAAACTGGTGTTTTTTTTCCCTTTCAGTTCTCTTTTAAAATATCCCGTTTCCTTCTGAAGACTCTCCCCACCTTCTCCTTATGTAACTGGCCTCACAAAGACCTCATATCTGTAGCAGAGTGTCTCTCAGCTATCCACATAACAACTTGGCCAGATAGCAGAAAAGCCAGACAAAGTTGCTAAGTCTCCTGATTTAGAGAAAACAGGGTCCTTAAATCACATACCTGAAGGAGGTGGAAGAGAACATAATTTCCCCCCAGTCTGTTATCTCATGGCAATTTTCTCAGATGATTTGATTAGCTCCAGTCCCACTATTGAATAGGACTTTGTAGACTTGACACAAGAGAGCCAGCTCATGAACAGAACTCTTATGCTTTGATCTAACTGCATGCATTACAATAATTTAAAGGGGTGGATTCTAAAATGCAGACCACAGCTCAGTAACCGCATGGCATCTATATATTTTTAACCTTCCCCAAACAATTCCCACGCACACCAAAGTCCACAATCTGATCTGAGCCTCCATCGTCCCCAGCCTGCTGTTCCAGTGCTTCTGTCTCTCCGGTCCCTTTCCTCAGTACACGTTATCCTCCTCTCCTTTCAGGCATGGGGCTAACTGGTGATGATGCGGGCTCTTTAGAATGTGCTGCATTCTCTGAGTCTAAGTCTTCCTCAATCTGCCTATCAGGTTGTTTGCTGTTGTTATTCTTGTGTGATGCTCTCAGTATGCCATATGTAGAGACCAGACTGTGGGCATAAGAGCCAGGCAGCCCTGGCCTCTAGCTGAACTCTCTTAGAGCCCTGAAGCTTCTAAGCACAGCGCTTAGCTCTCTTTGCTCAGAAGGCCAGCACAGAAGCTCCGTGATGCACAGACCGTGTTAGCAGACTGTCATAATCCACAGATGACAGCAGGTTTGAACTGGCAGGTTTAGTCCCTGCCAAGATCTTTCTTCATCTCTATCATGCTACATCTAGTATAATTTCAGCATATGTGGGATTAGTGTTGCGCTAACAGCTGTTCCTAGACAAAACTGATTAAAGAGAAAGTCTAGAGCATGAAGATGTAACTCAGTGGTAGAGCACTTGCCTTGCATATATGCATGTACAGGGCCCTGGATTCTGTCCCCTAGAGGCACAAAAATGGAAAGAGGGCAAAGGAGAATCCAGAGAGACAAAGAAAAGGAGAGAGGACTGGTAGAGAGAACAGGATCCTATCTTGTGATAAGTGATATTCCTGTCTAATCAGGTTTGCTTGAATTCAGCCGTTTGGATTACAGACTGGAGCCAGAGGTCTGTGTGTAGGACTCCCTATATAAAGGTCTCTCTCTTCCCTATTATGGTTTGAATATGAAGAGTCTACCAGAGATTCATGGCTTAAAGAATTAGTTTACAGTACACCATTCAGAACTGGAGATTTCTGATCATTACTAAGTCCTCAGGGCACTGGTTCCCCAAAAGAATCAACCTCTTGACAGATTCATAACATGGTAGATGGTAGAAAGAAGCAGCAAAGCAAATACCTTACTAGGGTTGAGCTCTGGGAAATCTACCTTGTCCCCGGTGCCTTCACGCTTCATTCCTTTCTGTGTCACCTTCCAGTCCCTCATGATGTCCAACACCACCATAGCCTCACAGGAACAGAGCCAGTGGACCACGGACTAAAGCCTCAGAAGCCACAGCCAAAATAAATCTTTTCTCTTTTCAACTGTTTATCTCCTGCCTGACACACTTCCTTAATTCTCTTGTTTCTATTTGCAACTGGGGGGCTCACATGAGAGCCCTGTTTGAAGCAGTGAGTTTGTGTGCTCCCACCTCAAAGAGTAGATTCACACACTTAATGATTTTATCAATAAAAGATAGAGAGGAATGGGTGGTGTTGTCATGGAGAGATGCACGGTGTTCTGTGGAATGGAACCTCAGTGTCCACGTTGGTAAAGTAGGGCCAGAACTGCCTGCTACAGAGTGCTTGGCTTGTGACAAGGAACAGATGGCGTTCCGATATTGTGTTTTCGATTGTTGTTGAAGTTTCAGCTGAGTTATCACACAGCCAAAGAAATAAAACAGAAACAAAAAGGCAAGTTCTTGGACCACTCTGGCTCTAGAGGACAGGCTTGCCCAAGGACCTGGAGAACACTTGTTAGGGAAGAAAGCATCCGTGCTCATGGAGAGTCAGAAAGCTGTGGCTGGGACTTTGAAAGAGGAACTTCTAATGCATTGGGATAGGTTTTTATTTTTTGAAGCACCAAGATTTTAACTTGTTGTTGGAATAGAAACAGTAGGAAAGAGACATAAAAGGGAAAAAACAGATGAGGTTGCACCTAATGGGCTCCTGTAAACAGCCTCAGCCCTGCATGTGGGAGAGCATAGGCAGAGCCAATTTGAGAGGCAGCTTTTAGGTTCGGAGTCCTGGCAGGATGCACATGAAAGAAGCTGGGATGCCAGAGGGATATGGAAATGGCATGCAGAGAGGAAACTGAGAGAGACCCACTGCAGCGGGCGGGACAGCAATGGCCACAAGAGGCAGCTGCGCTCTTACATCTGAGAAAGGAAGGTTGCCCAGAGCCTGAGAAATAAATTCAAAAGCCAAGAGATGAAAAGATGCATGGGAACCATGGTCCAGAAAAGATTGACTTCCAGGAAACCTGGGGTTGTTTATGTATAGGGACGTTACACTCAACCAGCAAGCACTTTTGAAATCTGGAGTCCAAGACTTTATACAGAGCCCCTGCGTGCCTTGGTCTTGGCACTGGCATACCGTGCCAGTGGTGCAGAGGAATAATAGGCTTTAAAACATCAAACTTCACAGCGCAGAGAGCAAGAGCCAAAAGGAAAGACATGAGACTGGAAACCTCCTCACTGCTCAAGTTCACCGCATACCTACTGGGTGTTAGTAGACCTCCTCACTGCTGAAGTTCACTGCATACCTACTGGGTGTTAGTAGACCTCCTCACTGCTCAAGTTCACCGCATACCTACTGGGTGTTAGTAGACCTCCTCACTGCTCAAGTTCACCGCATACCTACTGGGTGTTAGTAGACCTCCTCACTGCTCAAGTTCACCGCATACCTACTGGGTGTTAGTAGACCTCCTCACTGCTCAAGTTCACCGCATACCTACTGGGTGTTAGTAGACCTCCTCACTGCTCAAGTTCACCGCATACCTACTGGGTGTTAGTAGACCTCCTCACTGCTCAAGTTCACCGCATACCTACTGGGTGTTAGTAGACCTCCTCACTGCTCAAGTTCACCGCATACCTACTGGGTGTTAGTAGACCTCCTCACTGCTCAAGTTCACCGCATACCTACTGGGTGTTAGTAGACCTCCTCACTGCTCAAGTTCACCGCATACCTGCTGGGTGTTAGTAGACCTCCTCACTGCTCAAGTTCACCGCATACCTACTGGGTGTTAGTAGACCTCCTCACTGCTCAAGTTCACCGCATACCTGCTGGGTGTTAGTAGACCTCCTCACTGCTCAAGTTCACCGCATACCTACTGGGTGTTAGTAGACCTCCTCACTGCTCAAGTTCACCGCATACCTACTGGGTGTTAGTAGACCTCCTCACTGCTCAAGTTCACCGCATACCTACTGGGTGTTAGTAGACCTCCTCACTGCTCAAGTTCACCGCATACCTACTGGGTGTTAGTAGACCTCCTCACTGCTCAAGTTCACCGCATACCTACTGGGTGTTAGTAGACCTCCTCACTGCTCAAGTTCACCGCATACCTACTGGGTGTTAGTAGACCTCCTCACTGCTCAAGTTCACCGCATACCTACTGGGTGTTAGTAGACCTCCTCACTGCTCAAGTTCACCGCATACCTACTGGGTGTTAGTAGACCTCCTCACTGCTCAAGTTCACCGCATACCTACTGGGTGTTAGTAGACCTCCTCACTGCTGAAGTTCACCGCATACCTACTGGGTGTTAGTAGACCTCCTCACTGCTCAAGTTCACCGCATACCTACTGGGTGTTAGTAGACCTCCTCACTGCTGAAGTTCACCACATACCTACTGGGTGTTAGTAGACCTCCTCACTGCTCAAGTTCACCGCATACCTACTGGGTGTTAGTAGACTCTTCCTGTGGCTCCCTCTCGTCTGTGAGACCACGTTTCAGTAAAGAGGTAGCAAGGTGCTGAAGCTTTCCAGTGGAATTTGAGACTGCTCGCGCATGTGTGTGGTGCACACGCATATGTAAATGAGAGCACTTGCCTAAGCCTGCACACGTGGAGTGCAGAGAGTGACTTCAGGTGTTTTCTCTATCTTTCTCCACGTTATATTTATTTTATTTTGAGATAGGTGTTTCATGAACTTCTCTTTTGGCTAAACTTGCTAGCCAGTGAGCGCTCAGGGATCCCACCTCCCTCCTCCAGCTCTGGGTTTACGGACAGGGTACCCTATCCAACCTGGGCCTCCACACTCAAGTCTGCACACTTGTGTTTCAAGCACTTTATTGACTGGCCCATCTCCTCAGCCCCACATTCAACCTTTGGATTGATAACATCTGTTTGGACTTAAGCCTGGAGAACTGTAGATAACTCTGGCCCATGGAGCTAAATGTGAAGCACCAAAAAAGAAAAAGAAAAAAAAAACATTCTCTTCGTCTTACTCAGCCATCACCATGCCCTTCCTGCTTCTAAGCAAAGCTGAGACTGTCTATAATCTGTGGCTGGAACAGAGATGGGAAGTCTGTCTGGAAGCTGTATGGAAATCTCTGGGGGAAATGCTATCATCTAGGGAAGTTTGTATTACCCTATGGCCTGATACTGACAAACCTTGGAATGATGGGATACATGAGTATGCTTATTAGGTTTTAGCAACTAGAGTCACTTTAGAAGAAGGAATCTCAACCGAGAAATTGCCTCCATCGCATTTGCCTGTGGGTTTATCTGTGGGATATTTTCTTGATTAATCATTGATGATTGTGGGAGAAGCCAGTCCTCTGTGTGAAGGGCTATCCCTGGGAAGGTGGTCCTGGGAAGTATAGGGGTGATGCATGCCTTTAATCCTAACACTCAAGAGTCAGAAAGGAGGCTGTGAGATTGAGGTCAGCCTGATCTACAAGGCAAGTTTCAGGGCAGTCAAGGCTTCACGTAAAATCCCCGTCTTGAAAACAAACAAACAAAGACACCAAAACAACAACAAAAAAAAGAAAAACAAAAAAATAGAGAAAAGATGGGACAAGACAAGGCAAGACACGACAGCAAATTGAGCAAGCCATGGAGAGCAAGCCAGTAAACAGCATTTCTCCGTGGTCTCTGCTTCAGGTCCTGCCTTGAGCTTCTGCCTTGGCTTCCTTCAAATGATGAACTGTAACCTGCAAGCTAAATTAACACTTTCTCCTCAGGCTGCTTTTGGTCATGACGTTTACCACAGCAATGGAAAGCAAGCTAAGACAGCAAGAGAGATGGGCTTAGAGCACCAAACTTCAAGAGGCTGAAGGATGAATTATTACCAGTTCAATGGAGGTTCCTTACAAAACGATGAAAATATAACAAGTATGCCCAGGGAGTGGGAACTGTGACTGAGCAAAATAAGGTTGTGTAGTTAGAAAAAGAAAGAGGGGGGGAAATCATGTAGTTGGTTTGTTTTGTTTTGTTCAAAGTTTCTGATTTGGGGGGAAGAGGGGATGTACAGCATTAGTTTAAATAAAGTAGGCCTTAAAAGCATTTTACATTATGACAATCCTGGTATAATTGGACCACTCTGTTGTTTCAGTCATTGGAATCCCTCTTGTGAGCAGCTATAGAGCCAAGCATAATTTGGGCAAATATGTGGCATCATTAGTTTTACTATAAGCTGTGGACTAGAGCCCACACTAAGGAAAGATTCCCCCAAACTGCCAAGAAAGTAGAACCTTGATGGTAGAGCCCTGGTCTCCACGTGGCTTAGTCCTGTCTGGCATGACATCCCATGTAGGTGAGAGAACAGTCACGTGTTCCTGAAAGCAGCACTCTGAGATCATACACAAATGAACGTACACGTTCTTTACAACGTGGGATGGGCACAGTCCTCACACCTGGCCCAGGTCATCGGCCAGCTCCTGCGTGCATTATTCTTGTCTCCCAACCAGGCTCCTTGATCTTGTATATGAATGGCCCTCCAAGGTTGCAAGCTCAGTTTGAAACCTAGGTCCTTGTGGGGTTAGTGGGGTCCCACAGGGCTCGGGCCGCTCGGGGAGGCAGGACACAGGAATTTTGACTGTGCTTACCTGACGCAGTCGCCTCGCCAGGTGGGTGCCGGGCTATGGGAAGCCAAGGGACACCACTCCTGGGGTGGGAAAGCCCAATCTGAGGTCCCAGGGACGGCCGGAGCTGTCTCGGGAGTCCCAGGCCTGCAAGGAGGTTGGGGCCATCTGGTTCTCAGGTTCTTGGGCACCTAGGCGCTGCTGAATGCCACGGAAGAGCTGAGAACCTAGTGGGAGCCCTCGGGCTGGATCTAGCCCTGGGCCAAGGGGAAAAAGAGGGGAGCTCCAGCTGGATCCCTTGGGGACAAAATCCTTGACTTGTCTGCTGCGGCAGCAGTTTTGGGCGTGGCTTGGTGGTGGCCTTGGCTGGGGGCACTGAGAGGCCTTCTACAGGGAGGTTTGACAGCAGCGGCTCCTTAAGCGAAGGCCTTCTCCATTGTTCCCCATGGCAGATCCTGATGAAAAGAGGCAGGCCATGGTTTTAAGGCATTTATTGTCATGGTGGAAAGTGGACGAGTAAAAGCATACCCCACTTTCCAGGGTGGGCCTGAGGTTAAGTACCTTTTGCAGGGAAGAGTGTCTGGGAAGGAAAGCTTATTGGCTAAGCCCTTCAGGCCTTTAGGTATCTCACTAAAACGGAGATCTGGCTTGAGCCTACATGACCTGTGGTCACATCCTCTACCTGTGAAGGGGACTGGAGTGTTGTCCTTACATGACTGATGGCCATAAATCTATGGAGGGCCACAGCCTCATGCCAGGAGCCTAGTGTCCAGGAACCAGGCAAAATGCCTGCTGTCCCTTTAGAGTCACCAGGTTTGCTAACCTTAGCTCAACTGGGAACCAGGCTGCCTTTCATGGTCCTACAGGTCCTTCCTTACTTTCTCTCTGCTTAAACCCCACCAAAGACTCTTGATTTATTTAGCTTAAGCCCAAATCTATTATCTTGCTTACAAATCTGTGTAAGATCTACCTCCATTAGCTTGTCGGAACACACTGCCCTTTTTCCCTGGCATGTTATTCTTTCTGAAATTTATTCTTTAAATTATTTTTTCATAACCCTTAATGCAGACTTTTTGACTCCACCCAAGCCATGCTACCTCTACCTTGTGCCTCAAATACCCTCTCAATCTCTCTTGCCAATATTGGTTGGTTGGTTGGTTGGTTGGTTGGTTGGTTGGTTGATAGCTCATTCCCCCCCCTTGCTACTGTAGATCAAGCACAGGCCTTGCCTGTACTGGGCATGTGCATGACTCCAGCCCCTGCCACTCTCTTTAAACTTGGATGCACCCACACTGCCTCTCATCTTCCTCCATCTGCTCATTTCCCACACATCCCAACCATCACACACTTCATCCACTACACCTTGTATTCACTGCCATTCTCCCCTATAAGGATGCAGTTCTCATGGGAATTGGGGTTTGGGGTTGCTTCATTCACTGCTGGGTCCCAGCCACTTGAAATGATGCTGGGCTCCTAGCAGCACTCAGTGATCATTACTCTAAAGAATAAATTAACTCACGCTTAAAGACAAGAAACCCCTGGAACAATGGCATAGAGTGATTAAGGAAGCAGGAAGCAGCCTAAAAATCTAAGCCCAGACAGTCTGGCCGGTACATTTTTCTCCTCAAAGCGGCACAAAAGATTAATCAAAATAGAGCTAAAGGTGGTTTCTATTAAAATTCCTTGCCCTCCATAACTACCTTCCATACATACCTGCTTTCTCATCTTCTCACATGGATAGGAATCTGTGCTGGCAGAAAGTGCAAGAGAGAATAGATGAAGAGAGGCAAGAAGGGATTGGGGGGGTAAGAAAAGAAAGCAATCCTTGGCTCTTTTAAAATTACACTGATTTGCACAAAAAGTCCCAGAATCTCCTGGAAGAGCACAGGAGACTGAATAAGGGACAATCAAAAGCAGAACAGCCTGGATCCACTTTAAAAGTGAGCTCCTTTTGCATACATCTGGGTCCCATGATAGTTTCATACCGCTGAGACGAACCAGGCATTTTTAGGCCCTCAGCACAGTGGATCAGAAACCCTGGAGATCATGTGTCTCCTCATTCTACAATAGTAGGGTGAGTTCTGGAGGCAGCACAAGAGGGCCTGAATCCCTCCAATGTGTATTTAATCACCTGTCAAGGCCTGAGAGGAACTAGCAAGAGCAAAGACTTCTCTGGAGCCCCATATGTCTCCTCTACAGGGCTGCAGCACGTTTGGTTAACCACATCCCTGGCAAAGGCCATGAAGCCCATGGGAGAAAGAATTAATGGCAGACATCTTGTCTTCTCCATCTCTCAGCCTCATTTCAGGAAGGTTGCCCACTACATGCTCATGCTCATGGCCTGGGGAAGGGTATTAATTAATAAAGCACGCTTTTCCTAGTCAGTGTGTTTTGTCACACCCTACGTTCCCACCTCTCCTCCCTTTTCCATTCAGTTGACATGGCCATTGGCTACTGCTTCTGAAAGGGAAAAGTTTATCTTTCTTCTCAGTTTAGTATGTATTTGTGTGTATATACATATATATGTATATGTGTGTATATCTGTGTGTCTATGTATATGTGTATAAATGTATGTAAAGTGTGTATGTGTATATATGTATGTGAATTTGAGTATTGTTATGCATATATGTATGCATATGTATACATTTAAGTATCTATAGCATATGTTATAACTATATATTTGCATGTATGTACTGTGCATTTATGTGTGCATATGTATTTATTCATATGTATACATACATGTATATATGTGTATAAACAGGTGTGTATGTGCATGTAAATGTATGTATATATGTATATATGTGTGTGTGTGTTTGTATAGGGTATGCCTATATTTATATATGTACATAGGTATGTATGTATTAATTTATAACTGTATATGCATGTATGTGTATATGTACATTTATGTGTTATAAGTATACCGGCATATGTATATATGCATGTTTGTATAAGTATGTGTATATTTATGTACATATTTTTCCAAGAATGGAATTGAGAGTCTTGCTCATGTTGGTCTGCTGCTCTGACACTGAGCTACATCCCTAGACTGCCCTCCAGCTTTTCAAAGTCGAGCAGGAAGCAGTCTTGACATTAGAGAGAATCTAGGACTAGCCAAGAATCTCCTCACAGGTTCTCAGGCTTCCAGAGATGCTTCATCCTATGCTGAGCTCTCTCAAGCCTACATGACCAGAATAACAGCATTGTTCATAAACCCTAACCCATCTGAATGACCTAGTTCACATTCCAGCCACAGCCAGTGATGGCGCTTAGAACTCCCTACCAAGGAGCTGTGTCAGTACCAACCAGGAAGGGGAACAAACTGGGAACTAGACTCCGTTTTGTAGTCATAGCTCTTTTTTTGTTTGTTTGTTTGTTTGTTTGTTTGTTTGTTTGAGACAGGGTTTCTCTGTGTCGAGCTGTCGTGAAACTCACTTTGTAGACCAGGCCTGGCCTCGAACTCAGAAATTCGACTGCCTCTGCCTCCCAAGTGCTAGGATTAAAGGCATGGGCCACCACTGCCCGGCTATGGTCATAGCTCTTATGTTAGTGTGTCTACACAAATTCTTTAGTGCAATGATAACTGCAAACTATAACTTCTGATCTTTGAGACTGGAAAAAGCTCAATGGATAAAGTGTTTGTTGTCCAACGGTGAGAACCAGAGTTGAGAGTTCCAGTACCCATGTGAATGGCAGGTAGGCATGGTAGCCTGCCTGGAATTCCAGTGCTCAGAAGCCTGGAAGGCAGCAATAGGCAGCAATAGTAGTAATAGCTATATTACTACTGATCTCGGGGTTCAGTTGAAAGACTCCCTCAAAAAAATGGAAATCAATCAGAAAAGACACCAGCCTTAGGCTTTCACAATGCTTGAACATCCACATGTACCCACACCCCGACACAAGAACATATATACACATATGCACACACACCACACACCAACACACACACAGCAACACACACGCACACACTCGACTTTGACCTCACCTTCCTTCTTGCACCACTCCAAAGCACACTGGCCTCTGTTTTGCCTCTCAAACATAGTCATAAAGATTGTTCCCATCACTTCATAGATTGATCAATTGTTTTGATTGATTATACTATTCCATATTAGCATGTAAGAGCCCTGAACACATTCTGGCTAGAGGCAAGGTTTCTTCCCCTTCCCTTACTTCCCCATTGCTTTTGTTGGTTTCTCCTTTTCATGAGAACATCAGTCCCATACGACTAGGCATCCCTGATTACCGGAAAACCTAATCCTAGACAGCACCCAGGGCTGTGCTTTCCCTACCCTGACAGTCTTACTGAGTCCTCACTCACAGCACCTAGCACTCTGAGCATTAGCGCCTGCACACTCAAGCCTGGAACTCTCCATACTCTCCCACATAACCTACCCCTCCCACATCCCAGCAGTTAGAACATCGACCACTCAAGCAATGATACCTGATCCTAGGTTATGTTGTAATGCCATAGCACAGTACTGAAGACTGGGCAATTTATAAAGACAAGAAAATGATTTTTTTGTCATTGTTTTGGAGACTAGGATGTTCAAGGTTGAGGTGCCAGCACCTGGCAAGAGCCTTGCTGTTGTAACAATCCATGGAGAGCAATCAGAAGGACAGATGAACAAGAGGTGGGATTCATACCCCTAAGCCCCACCTTGGTGTTGGTCCTCTTCTAAGGGCAGAAGCCCCCATGGCTTAGTCACCTCTCTAATGTCATCCCCTGGTACTTGCACTGAGGAGTCAGTTTCCAACACAGGCTTTGTGCTGGGAGACAGCACACCCACCTCTTTTCACAGAGAGAATGATTTCCCCTAGGAAGCTGAAATGCCTTTCTGTGGGATGCTTCCAACCCCCTACCCATGGTCCTCTTCATCCCAGGATCTGGAAGCATGCAAGTACCCAGATGGACGAGTCTCCGAGAGACGGTCGTGCCTGGTGCAGCTTCACACAGGGAAGCTGACACCACGTCTTCAAACATTTTTAATTGCCCTGTCAAGCTGACAATTATAGAACTAATTATTGAGGAGACAATACCAGATACACTGACTGAATCAAGCGTCAACTGAGTTTTTATGTAATTATGCAATTTAATGAATTGAAGGCTACAGTAATGGACTATTGCTGGTTAATTAGGGACTCCCTTTCTGCTAATAATGCCATTTATTTTCGACTCTCGGTATTTATTTTCAGCATCTAAAGCCTTGGACACGTCTTCCTCTGACACTGACATGTTGAGTGGTTTTCTGAGGGCTTGGCTAACAATTGTGTTATTTATAGGCAGCCATCTTCTTCCATTCTCTGGCTGAAGAACTCCAACTGGTTTCTGTTTTATTGCATGCATCTCATTTAGTCCCTGTGCCTAATTATCCTGCTACTGGGTGAAGTGCTCGTGTTTTTCTTTCTGTGTTGAGGCAAAAAGAAAAGTAAGGGATTGTGGCAGAAGATCATTGGCCTGCATCGTATCAAGGTTAACCCTCATTCCTTTGCAGCTGTGGGTTTCTCTGTGTGGTGCTGGGGATGGAACCCAGGGCCTCTTGCGTGCTAGACAACTGCTTTACCACTGAGCCACAGCCCTAGCACTGGAGTCTGTTTTCATTTCTTACCATCTTCTTGATTTCTTGCCTAGCGTGTTGTGTTCTCAAACTGTAGAGAAACAGCTTTTAGTCAGTCTGGGCCCAGGGGTGGGGTGAGGATAGGGCGTTTTCATGTGAAGATGCTTTGGGCTGTCCCGGTGAGGACATTGCTAATCACGGCTGATGAGTGGAAACCTGGATGTGGCAAAACATAAAGTCACACACAGGATGCCAGGCACAGGCTCAACTTGCCCAGGAACTTGTCAATTATCTCGTCAACGTGTCTGAAGATGAGAAACTCTGGCACAGAGTATCAATAACCATGAAGTAAGTTGATTTTCACCAGCCCAGCTTTAAGGAGGAAAACAAATATTTCACAACATCTAAAACATGATGGAACTGTCAAAAGTATGTGAAGCCAACGACATAAATTGTGAAACATGAGTCACAGGGATGTTTGCTCTTCAGCAGTTAAAATATTTGGAAAGAATTGAAAAAAACTTATAATGACTGTTCCCTGTGCAAAGCCAGTCTCTAGTGTCCAAACCTGGTTGCTCCAAGTGGGTCTTAGACAAAGCTGATCATTGGTGGAGGACATGGGAGAACAATGGTCAAGGTTTTGTTACGCCAAGTTTCTCCGCTGTGGTTGTGAGCCTAGCCTTTAAAGGCTGAGTCATCTCTCCAGCCCAAATTTCCCCCTTTGTAAGATTCAATTATGCCAGCTTTCCAGGAGGACATTTTTGTGGGTCTAGTACCCCATTTCTCACTTGTTTTCTGTCAGTTGATAGGACTGGGCATGGGGTTTATAGAAACCATGATCTGGCTGATCTTTGAGGCTGTTCTCTGGCACCATTGAGTAGTCGTGTGGGTCTGAGGGATCTCAGAGCTAACCCATGACTGCTGATGAACATCTGTGAAGACTAAACCTGGAGCTTGGAATGGTAACATCAAGACACTGATAAATCTATCTTGGCCGTCTCAAAGAAGAAGTTACTCCAAGATGGGCAATCACCAAAGGGAAGGGAGAAGGAAGAACAGGGTGGAGAAGGAGGCTCATCATTCCTACCCAGGTCCCACATCATTGCTCCTAAGCACCCTCTTTTCTCTGCTCTTTTTCCTTGGAAGACTGTCCTCTCTTCCCCTGCTACCATGTTTAAGCAGAGGACTCTCAACTTCATATCCTCAGGCCAGCGAGACACTTCCAATTACATGCCCCAATAACTCTACAAAATGTACCTGCTCACAGCTGTGTCTCCTGCTACCCAGCCCTCCCTTTTAGTCCTTGGACTATTGTTACTGCTGATGCCTTGCTTGTATCCCTCCCATCTACATCCCTGCCCTCTTTCCTCACTCCTCCACATACTCTGTCCCTCAGACCATACCTATACCTTCCTTCTGCCATGCTTCCACAATTGCTCAAATGCTGCATCCATCCCCTTTTCCCAGATCTATGCCCCCAGAGACCCCCAGAGATCTGAGGGGCCTCTTCTTTCATGCTCTCAGCACCCTACTCTCCATTAAAATAGTTTACTTTGGTTGCTGCTATAGTGTCTCAAGTTTTTTCAAAGACTTATTTATTTATAAATATGGGTGCTCTGTCTTCCTGAGGACATCAGATCCTGCTATATAGATGGTTCTGAACCACTGTGTGATGCTGGGAATTGAACTCAGGATCTCTGGAAGAGCAGCTAGTGTTTTTAACCTCTGAACCATCTTTCTGATCCCACCACTCATCTTCTCGTGTGTCACCTTTACCAATCATCCTCTATGCTCATGGTTTGTCCTTAAAGTGAGATATTATTAACTCCTTCCTGCGGATGAGGGAATTAAGGTTAGACAGCCCGGGTCTGTGGTTCAAATGAGAGGAGACAAAACAAAAAATAACAAGAAACATACAAACAAACAAAACAAAAAACAAAACAACCAGTCCCATCAGAATGGGAATCTGATTCTGCCGTGCTGGCCACAAAGCCTTATTACTGAGTGAGTTGCTGGCACACCATCTGTCCTGCCTCCCACACCAGAAAAATAGTTCCTTGAAGATGGAATATATATCTTTATGTTGGTGTCCCCAGTAGCCAGAGATGGCATCTGAGCATCAAGGAATGTTTGACTGGCTTAATGAGTAAGAGGGCACTTGGAATCTCACTCCTCTTTTGGAGCATTAAGAACTTTTTTTTTCCGTAAAGGATGGGGCTGAGACTCCATCAACACTCAGATGCTATTATGCTGAAACTCTAACGAGCTCCCTCCAGCTCATAAACTCCAAAAAATAAGTGACTCATCTGTTTCTGTCCTTGCACCAGTCGTTTCCCATCTAGAAAGAGCTCGATCATGCACCGCTTGCATTGTCCAAGGAGAGATGCCAAGTGAACCAAGCTTAAGGAAATCATTTTCTCTGCCTTCATTGCTTTCCGTGTCAGACATCTCAGTCAATGAATAAATGACACAAAGAGTTGCAGGTAACCCAGCCCTCCTTCTCCTCACAGCAGCTCCTGCTTAAAGTGTGTGTGTGTGTGTGTGTGTGTGTGTGTGTGTGTGTGTGTGTGTGTGTAAAGAAAAAAAGGAAAACTTTATGACAAAGGCAGGAGAGAAGCAAAGTTGGCAAATCCGACTAGATTGGCAGTTTCTCCTCCAACATTGGACTCAAAGTTGGTCTAATTAGCTGAGCTGAGACTAGAAAAGAGATTCCTGCAGGGCTTGCTCCCTCTCGGAACTCTGTGGTAGCAAACCATCTGGAAGACTATGGCAGTCGCAGGATGTTTAATGAACTAAGTGGATCTAGGTACAAGGCATCCCCGGATGCAGCAGTGCTGGCCACTGAGAAGTGGGAAACTGGGGTGGGTGGAGTATGGACAGTAGAGCACTCTATATGACAGAAACAACTCAGGGGAGGAAAGAGCCCTTCAGCTCACATCTCCAGAGGGTTTCATGATGGCAGGGGAGGCCTGGCAAGTAAAGTGTGTGACAGCAGCAGTTCCCACTGCAGCAGGCCAGGAAGCAGAGAGGGTGATGAGAATTAGAGTCCTCACAACACCTTCAGAGGTCAGAGTGTTCCCATCATCCTGTGGAAAGCTTCCTTTAATGTCATGGACAAAGACCACGACAAGTGACTTACTTATATGCCAGTCGGATCTGACCTCCTGAATGTCCCACAGCCTCCCAACAGAGTGTCATCTGCTAGAGAACACCCGTTTCAACCAGGAGCCAGAGGGAGACATTTCAGATTCAAACTATAACTAATAAGTCCTTTCCTAGGGCGTCTTCCCCCCGGACACACACAGTGGTGGTCACTACACACAACCCCTGATGTCCTGTCATGCTCAGCCCTGCCTACAGTGGCCCAGGTTCACACTACCTTCAGTAAGAAGGGATAGAAGCAGCAGAGAACCAGGTGGCAGGTACCAATCAAAGTTTGATAGGTGGGAAGATGACAATTTCTATTTGTCCATAGCAAACCTTGAACAAATGGCTAAAAAAAGCAATAAACGAAATTATCTATCCTAGAGAGAAGGAAGCTGTGAGAACCCATAGGGAATTTAAGACCCAAAAGCACCTGGGTGGAAGAGCACACCCGCAGTGCAGGTCCAGTGGACAAGTGAGGGGGTAGGGGAGAAAAGGAGATGTGCACAACTCCAGAGTGCAAAGGAAAACCAGGCACAATGTAAGGTCCAGCACCTATAGAGGACCCAGATTCAACCGGAGTCAGGTGGCCCAGGGGACTCTGGAGATCCCAGCACAGGTCTCAGCTAAAGGAGCAGCTGCCAGCCAGCCACAGCCCACCATTGCCACATATTGCTCCAGTCTCAACACTGCAAGGTCTTCCACTGTTCCAAGAGAAGCCAGAAACCCAGAGCGTGCGTTAAATCCCACACAGCTGAAGTGTTGGCACTACTTCCACATATTTTAAGATACTTTACAGACGAAACGAGACTGTCTGACGGCTAAATGTAAATGTGCAGCCTCCTTGCTTGAAACGGCTGCAACACAGAGATCCTCTGGTGGGACAGCATGACGGCTCCATGGTGACAGTGTGACAACAGTAATTTCAAACATGATCTCCTCTGGCTACCAAGAATTTCACTGTATAGGAAACTGGAGAGTGTCTTAGAATATAAATACAGATACATAGATAGAAAGATAGATGACAGGTAGGTGACAGAGAATGAAAGAAAAGCAAGCAAGAAAGAAACAAAGAAATAAAGAAGGAAGATGAGTGGATAGACAGATGACAGGTAGATGATAGAAAGACAGATAGGTTGATGGATAGATAGATAGATAGATAGATAGATAGATAGATAGATAGATAGATAGATTAATAACAAATGCAAATATCAGGGGATTCCAAAAGGCTCTGCTCATCCCCTCACTCATCACAATCCTAGGCACCTATCAGTCTCCATGGAGCAACCTGTAAGCAATGGCCACTGGAAGAGGGCAGGTGGTTGCTCTCACCCCTGGCCTTTGTGTTGAGGTCACTAAGATGTTCTCCACAGTCTCCCAGAGTCCCTTGATATGCAGGTCTCTGCTCACCCCCTCTTGATTATTGGTGCATCCTTCACTAGCTTCCCTGCTTCTCTACCTCATAACGCCAGTTCTCCATCAAGCTCTCTAGAATCACCTCCCAGATGAACGCTATGACACCTCTCCTGCACCATGCTCTGCCCCTTGGAAAACCAAACCCAGGCAGTAGATGTCCCAGCACAAGAACTGAATTTCTGAGGCAATGATGGTGGATGTGGAGGGTGTTCTGAAAACAAGGAATGGGCACCACACAAGTTGTTCAGGAGATCCTGAAAACAAACTCTGGGCTTTAACAAATCTTCCAGAATCAATCAATCTGTCTCTCTCTGTCTCTCTGTCTCTGTGTGTGTGTGTGTGTATCTCTTTATCTATATCTCTCTATGCCCTCTATGTGTCTCTTCATGTATCTCTCTTATCTTCCTGTATCAACATCTCCTTCAATATCTCTCTTCTCCTCTTCCTTCTCCTCCTCTTCCTCCTCTTCGTCTTCCTCCTTCTTCTCTCACTCCCTCCCTACCTCCTTTCCTCCCCCTTCAACACTCTTCTGAGTCATTGGCCTGTACTATAAATAAATAAGTTTTTCTATTCTCTAGCAAGGAGTTAATGATATGTAAATGAAGCCCTGGGTATATATAGGAAGACCATGCACAAAAGGACCTGAAGCAGTTCCCTTCATAGAGGTTCAAACACTACTTGTGCAGACACCCTATCCTCAGTGTGGTGAACTCTGAGGAGCCTCTTCTATGCTGAGGTTCATCTCTCTTGAGTCACCTTTGTCACTTTGCCATTTACCTGAATACAACTGATCCACAAAGAATTTTTTAAAAATCCCCAGCAAGCCAGAATTTCCACCATGAATCCACACTCTCCTCTACAAGTATGAAAGCAGCCGTGCTTACATACACTGTTATGGAAATGTATGTCAGTGTAACACTACAGCAGGTTCAAGGGTGTACAACATCTGCTTTCATGGAACTGCTATACAGAACAGGCAAGGACATGCTACTACAGCACTGCTCATGAATGTAATAGTATATAGCAACCAATACCCACTACATGTCCAAGTTTAGTATATCCATGTGTATCCTCTATGGTAATTCTGTGAGTACAAATATTGTACATCCTTAAATCCCACTTTAGTGTTACATTGGTGTGTGTTTCTGTAACAGTGTATGTAAATATGGACATTTACCTACAATGTGTTTGGACATGCTTTTAAATGTGTGTGTGTATCATCTATTATCTATCATCTATCATTTATCTATCTCCCTACCTATCTCTCTATCTATCTCTATCTATCTATCTATCTATCTATCTATCTATCTATCTATCTATCTATCTATCTATTATCTGTATATTTGTCATCTATCTCTCTCCCTTCTCTCCCTGATCCCTCCTCTGAGTCACTGGCATTTCATTCTATCTTCCAAGATTTCTTCCTCTGCTCTATGTCAATGAATGAACGATACACAAATGGCATGTGGCAGCATGCCACCTCATTCACCATGCACCCATTCCAGAGCAGAGCCTGACCCATGGACATGCTACCCAACCGATGCTTAGAGGTTCTGCACTTGCCACACCTTCTACCTCACACCCAGCAGAGGGAAAGCTCCAGGATGAACTTCTTTCTAAGGACTGAGAACAGGAGGGGCACCCAGCATCGGACAGAAGCGATTCTGCAAACAGGCCTGGGGAAGGGATTGATGATAACTTTTCTGGGGGCCAGGAAAGAAGGCAGTTTCCCATTTCCAAATACTCGAGAAAGTATTCTCAGAAGGCTGGAGACCTTCCTCCTCCCTCCTTTGTCCACCCTCCACCTCTGCAGACCCTTCAAACCTTCCAAAGCTCAGTAGGCCTACCTTGCACAAGAAAGTTAGTTTCTCACAGCAGTGTCCAAGCCAGGCCCAAGTTGATCTTCTGGACAGTGGTACATTATCTCCCAAAATTGGCTTCCTTATTCTTCAACTTCCCTCCTTCATGTGCATCAATGCAGAGCAAGTTTCAGAGTTGTTGTTGATATAGGAAAGAGCAACTAGAGGCTGTGGCATCTGCCTGTTGTGGGAACAGCAGAGGCTGAGACAAGCCTGATGGTCCTTCAGGAATCATTCAGGAGGATGTAAGATAGAGTATACAGTAGGTATCAATGCAACCCAGTAAGTGAACGTGAAGCAGGCTAATGGAAGTGGGATGATGTATGCCTGGCCATGCCATTTGTTAGAATTCCATGAGTAGAGAAAGGATATGCTGAGCAGAGCTGCAGACTGTGACTCCCCTGAGTGGAGCATTGCCTGAGACCAGAGTTCCCAAACAAGACTAAACGTAAAACCACTAAGGGAGATGTAAAACCTATATTCATTCCAAGGCTTCCCACTGAACAGTCTGGGGAAAGGACAGAGTAATTCCAAAGTTCCATGGGCCAGTTTGGGAATCACTTCCTGTGACATAGCCTTGATTTCCTGAGTTGAGTCATTACCTGATTTTATACTAGCACACACTGTGTAAAATTGTTTTGTGTGGGTAAAATTCACAGTGTAATGTGGAGAAGTATAGTAGAAAGTTCTGATCATGGAAGCTGAAATCTCACTTGTAAAGCCATCTTGTTGGACAAAGCCATTGTGTTCCAAGCCAGGGTACTTGTTGAGTTGTGAAAACTTTTCTTCAAACAAAATCAAAGGGCCATCAATTCCAACAAAGTTAAGAAAACATAACTTGGAAATCCTCATAGGGGAAAAAAAAACTAATGGGAAGTAAATATGACAGCTATTACTTTCAATGTCTGGTGAATCTCTGTGGAGTGGACAAGAGATCCAGGGTGACGTGAGGGTAAGGAGGCATGAGATGACAGAACAGCTGTGCATGGGATATGGGTCACTTACAATAATGAAGCAAGATGACATGATAAAACACACACAGAGGACTAGTGTGAAGCTCTGAACGTAGAAAGCAAAGAAATTGAACTATAGTCATATGACCAAAACTGGACAATCCAAAGGGCTGCACCCCCAAATTAGGAACTAGAATGGAGTACCCCAAGACTCACTCATGTCATACTCCTCATGCTAGTTTGGAATGAGTTTACCTTGTATTCCCAAAGTGATCAATTAGCATAGAAACTATCCCTAGGTTGCTAGGATCCCTAGATAACCTGAAGTAGAAAGTATTCGTGGGCAAGAAAGATGTCCTCTCACACCTGCCCACCCAGGAGTCCCCCAGGTAAGTGTCACTAAAGAGGTTCTCAATCCAACAATTTCAAAATGGGCAACAGTGCACCATGGGAAAAGTGTCTACCCTGAGGGGATACTAGACCCAGTAGGATTATAAGCCTGGGAATCTTAAGCCAGGAATCGAAGCAGCAGAAACCATATCATGTGAGAGTTCAGGAAGCATCCCCGTGTGTGTTCACCACACAAAACTCGAGCTATCTAGGTAAGTTGGAGACATCCCAGGATGTCTCCAAGATACCTGGGTGTCCCTAGAACACAGATAGGCTACTGCTGCAACAAGACCTGGGGATTGGGCCAGTTCCCAGAGCTGGCTTTCCCCTGCCTTTTGCTCTCCCCCTTTCAAACAAATGTGCTGAACCACAAGGAGCAGTAAGCCCTCAAAAGAAATGTAGCAATGCTTCAACGGTCTCATAGTTGAGACATTTTCTGAGGGACAGGAGGGTGGGTAACATATACCACTGGAACACACTGAAAAAAGAATTGACTCGAACCAGAGGTAGGGCAGAAAGGGATGTCATGGGAGTTGGTTTTGCTCTTTGAAGCAACATGCACTTTAAAACTTACAAATTCCTGATTTCTGGAACTTTCCATTTAATACTGGCAGTAACAGCAGATAACTATGACCACAGAAAGCTGGACTTTTAAGTAGTACTCTACCGGTGATTGCTCTTGAGCCCAGGACCTGGGGAAGCTTTCCTCAGCTGTTCAGCGGCTACATTGGTTGGGAGAAGTCCCATGACCTCTGGCTGCTATTTCCTCATCTGCCAACCTGCACTGCTCCTCAGTGGGTCACTGGAAGTATCTCGGGCTGCTTCTGCAGCGGGACACCTTTGAACTCTGTCTTCTAGCTGCATTTCAGCTATGGAGCTGCAGGCCAGAATCTTGAGAGATGCTGAGAGCAAAGAGTCCTTTTCCTTTCCTCAAGGTGTGACCCTTACCTGCAGCTCCCACTGTGTGGCCCAATCCTCACTCCCAGCTCCCTTGCCACAATAATCCCCACTTGTGCCTTCTACTGAAGATACTGACGGCTTCCCAAAAACACTCCTCCCTGTCCCTTTAAACCGTGTGTACAGTCTTCATCTTTTGGGTCCTGCACTTACTCCCCACAGGCAACTGTGCTCCTGATCAACCTAACTGATTAGACCCTTTGGAGTAGGACTAGACTCCATGCCAAAGGAAACAAACGTCAGGAAACTCCATGCCGAAAGAAATGTGTGTTTGCTCATGTTTTTAAGCCTCATTTTGCCTCAGTTTTTGCATCTGGAAAATGAGCATAGATATCTCATATCTTCTAATCCCAAAGGAAAATCTGGAGGGTTTTAAGGTCCCTGAAACTCACCCCAATTAATACTAAATACTCCCTGCTAGAAAGCAATCCCAGTAGGCATGCCATGGCCCAAAGGACCCTGCCCCCTGTGAGCTGGCATTCTCCCAGAACTCGAGGTCAAGGAAAGAGAAAAAGAAATTGAAGCTTTTTTTTAAAAAGGCGGAAATTTGACAAATTGAAGATTCTTAATTCTTCATTGTGGAGAGAAAATTGGGACATAAATTATTTATCGTATTTTAAATTTACTGACCAAAGCAGTTTGGAAACTTCTGGCACTTTCTGGAAATAATTAACTTTCTTAATGTTATAAATGTTCTAAAGTGTCTCCTAAACAATAGGACACAAGAAGAATCATGCTAAGAGCCGAGAGGGTTGGAATCCACACCCCTTATTCTGAGATTTGGATTTGGGTTGGGAATAGAAGTTAATCCCTGCCTTAGTCTATTTACGGGATCTATCTTACTTGGAGAAATGGGTATACGGCCAAGACACATGCCTACCTGGAACCGGGAGGACGCCAGAAGGACTCCAAGCTGATTGTCTATGTCTGGTGGAAGACATTGCTTGAAAGGGAATGTCAGAGTGAAGGTCATTGCTCAGACTCTCACTAGAAGCCCTTGACCTTTCACTACGTTGGGGGTTGGGAGGAGATGCTCTCTAAGTTGTGCTAAATTTGTGCAAAGTTTGTTTTTTTTTCCAAGTTCTGGTTCATCAGAGATGAGCCTACTACACCACCTACGTATTTGTCCCCTAAGTGAGTCCTGGTTGTTTCTGTTGGAATGGGGGATATTTGCAAACACCTCTGCTCTTCCTTGAAGATAAGGGTGACCAAAGGGTGCAGCCGAGGTCAGTCAATATGAATGGACAGTGAGTGAGGTTTCTGGGCCTTTGGAAAAGAAAAACAGACTCGGCGGGCTTTAAATCCTACTTTCCTCTTGAGGCTGTGCCAGGAACTACAACAGCCTTTTGGGGCCTGGCCATGAGGTATTGTACACAGTGCTAAGAGCACCAAAGACACAGCTGAGCTGCCATTGTTAGTTGATGAAAGCAAGTCCCTTTGTGTTTCCTTCTGTTGTGTTTTTGTTGGTTGGTTGGTTGGTTGGTTGGTTGGTTGGTTGGTTGGTTTTCCCTGAATATCAGCATTGGTTCCTCACTGCCTGATTTAGGGAGGAGTTTCTATTTGCCACAGACATGGACCCCACAGGACTTCAGGTGAACGTGTCAAGGGAGTTGGAAAGTAGTCAGCAGTGAGTCTGGAGAAATACTCAGATCCACCCAGAAACCCACCCTCACCACAAAGCTACCTGAAGCCAGGGGAAGCTCCAAGAAGCTGTAACTGTTCGGTTTAGGGTTTAGCATCCCTGGACAGGAAGCCAGGAGCATATTTTACATATCAAAGCAGACCTGGCCTCCATGCCCCTACCCCATCCCTGAGTCTCTGCCTGGCACTCCCTGTGCCCATCCCCTGAACTTTCTAGGCCCCGGGTTGAGCTGCCCTTTCCTCACCCCCCTCCCACCAAGTTCTTCCCCATAAAATCCAGACATTTTTGGTCTCTCTTTTCCTCTTTACTCTGTGCCAGGTCTCTTTCTCTATTTCTTCCCACCCCTTTCCCCATGGTGACTTCCCTGGCCTCCTTCCTTGGGGCCAGTGAACTTACCCACTAGAGAGCAGTTTCCCAACAAACCTGCCTTTGATATTTTCTAATCTGACTTGAATTGGCTCATTTCACAACAGAGAAATAACCTATCAGTAACATTTAATAGCGAAATATTTTGGCCCATATACCCATCCCTTTCTCCCTCCCTCTCCTCCCCTCCCCTCCCTGTCCCTCTCCCCCATCAAGCAGCACAGGTCAGGAGCCCAGTGGCAGGCAGGGAAGGGAGTATTGCTGGAGGGTCCCAGGGCTGTACTTTTTTAACTAAGAGCACAGAATTGGAAGTCTCCCATGCATGTGCCCCCACCCCCGCTCTGATGTGTGAGGTGTATGACCTGTACCATTTTGCCATCCACTCCAGACTCTCTCCTTTTCATGGAGCTGGCAGCGCATCTCCTCTCAGCACTGCCCTGAGAAGAATTTTAAGAAATGCAGATAAAGTCACTCACTAGCTGAGAAACAACTTAAATGACCTTCAGCTCTACAATGGACAATGGAGGTGTGGCCACAGACACTGTGAAATACTACAGGACTGTAAAGAAAAAAATGAAATTACGAAGTTTGTAAGCCAATGGATGGAGCTAGAAAACCTCATATGGAGTAACCCAGACCCAGAAAGACAAACACTCCATGTCCTTGTTCATCTGAGGCTCCTAGCTCCAAATCTGCAGATGTGAGTACCTAGCTGGTAACAGCAAAAACCCAGGAAAGCTATGAGAGGCAAAGCAGGGGTGGGAGGAGTTGAAGAGGAAGGAGTAGCAGGATACAGATGCTGGGGGCAGAGGAGGGCTTTAATTAGGAAGTGTAGGAGGATGACACAGAATGAGGGGGAGGAAGGATGACACCATAACACTGAGGACATTTAGGAAAGCCTTGAGGAGTCACACTGCTTTTATTCAAGAAATAACAGCAAGAGTGATGAAGCTACCACCAGGCCTGGTCTGTAGAACCTGCCATGCTTGCCCATCCGTCCCTCACTTCCACCTACTGCAGGATGCTCAAATGTGTCTCAAGGCTCCACAGACCGAAAGAGCTTCAAGATAGGATGTTGCTGCCTGGGTTTGGCTCTGGAAACTGGACCACACACACACACACACACACACACACACACACACACACACACACACATAAAGAAGCTGGGGTAGGGAGGGCTGTGCTCACTGGTGGACAGCAGCAGGAGGGGGAGGAGCTAGTCTCAGTAGATGGTCTCTGTAGGCCTGCAGCGTCAGGTTGCAGTCATCTCGAGGTAGAAAGCTGGAATAGCTAGTTCTTGCACACACTGGTCACAAACATTTGTACATGGACCTGAGGAAGGCTCTGTGTCTCTCTAAGCCTCACTTAGGGAAGGCTTTGCCTCTCCTGCAGGTCTGAGGCATTAGGGTCCTTGACAAGGCCAATGCCTATGACAAAAATACACATTCACTCAGGACTTTATCCTTAGTGATTCCTCAAAAATGAACTACTCTGCTCTTTGGAGTATTCCAATAGAGCTACTGTGGAAATAGAGCACACACATTTGATGTGTCTATCTCTTAGGGTTCAGGGTGTCTTCTTTTGCAATGCAGGCAGGTCTACTCCAACAGCTGTCTCAAAGCCCTGGCAAAAACATGGAAGCATGATCAACCCCAGGAATATTTGAATTTGAAACATTATTTTCAAACTTTCATAATTTTGTTGTTATATTTTATAATTAGTAATATTTGGAAATGGAAAGACGGCTTGGTGGTTCAGAAAGTACACTGTTCTTGCAGAGAGCCTGGTTCTGTCCCCAGCAGACACAACAAGCAGCTCACAACAGAATGTAACTCTAGCTCCAGGGATGCAAAGCCCTCTTCTGGCCTTCTCGTGTACCTGTACCCACACAAAGACGTATGAATATTCACAAAACTGAAGATGACAAAGTAAATCTAGAAAATTAAATTTGGTAACATTTGCATAAAACTCTTTAAAAAGCTAGCAGCATTGTGAAAGCACATAACAAAAAGCGAGTTTCCTTCCTATCCTGTTCCGAGTGGGAAACCATCCAGGACAGCTGTGCTTTGCCCCTTCAAGTCAGGGACTGAAGACTCAGCCCACAGCATTAGAACAATAGAAAGTCCACAGGAGACAGACAACCAAGCATCAGACCAGACTCCTACAACCCCTGGCAGAAACAGACTGCCAAAGCCCTCAAAACAAAGGACCCAGTGGGAGCCTCTGGCCAACAAAGAGGGTCCCAGGCAAGGTGTGTTCTCTCAGCTGTGGCTTCCAAGTAAAAACACAAAAAGCAGAAAAGTGACACCATCAAATCACAACATACCAAAAAAAACGGACTGGGGAAACTGAGGCAAGTCAGCCATTCCCAAGTGAGTGGCTGAGTGTCCTTGCCACATATGAGTTTTCCGTAGCTGAACTTCCAGCTCTCCTTTTCCACTGAGGCATTTTTATTTGATGGGATAAACAGCAGTATCCCCTGTGGTGAATGGCTCACCTAGCTGTTCTCCAGGACACAGTTGGGCTGCTCTGTTGTTCTCTCTCTGTGTCAGGAAGATAATGGACCCCTGACATCCCCAGACAAGGGGACCTTCCCTAAGAAAACCCTTGAGACAAACATGCTTGGGTCTGAAATGAAGGGGCCAACACCGATTCCAGAGCCAGCTTTTCAGTGAGTTTAACCTGCTATGTGACAATTGACCAGTATCACATACATTGTAGCCTCCTAACTTCAGTTCCTCCTTTTCAGAAGGAACCTCAGAGCTCAGACCTAGGGTATGCTTTAAGACCATGTGGAGTACAGCACAGACCTTCCTGTGCACTGTCAGCCCCTGTACAGTCGTCCCACAACCATTTGTTCTCAGCCTCACACTGTCGACAGCACTCTGATTTAGCATCCTCCACAACCCCAAATATATCCTGCCCTATTTCTAGGCTGGTCCCTTTTGGGTTCCACATGGGTCCTCTGGGTCCACCCCAGACCAGGCGTGTATCTGATGTCTAACTTTGTCCAATTTGGGGATATTTATATAGACCACTCAGGATGAACTATCCTGAGTGGGTCCTAAATATAAACTTAAAATTCGCTCCTCCATCATGGCCACCTGAACCTCAGCCTCAGGAGATGTGTGTGCTCTGTGTCTCATTAGCATGCGTTCTGACTCTGACAGCACAGCAGTCCAATGCAGCACATGCCACCTGTGGCATCACACTGACACTCAGAAATCTTTAAGGCTTCTAGCTTTGCATTAGAAGTGGTCAGCCTACACATGCTCACACACACACACACACACACACAATTTTAAGTGATTTGCTGTTGAAAGGTATTTATATCATGGCACTAGGATATTTTCTGAATTTTTCTTTTAATCTCATACTTATATGCCGTGTATTGTAGTCATATCTCATATCCCCGTCGCCCAGGGAGAGGCAATAGACCTGGAGGTGGGGCACATAGTAGTCTCTTTATTGAAGAGTGTGCCCTTATGAATGTATCTTTATGTACCAAAGCTTCTGTCTATAGATTGTTTTATATATTGTTCAGTATCTTGCCGGTGTATGCTTGACTTAGCCAGTTCCTGCGCAGAGTGCAAGATTACTCTAGTAAAAAGACTTTTACTTCCTTAACTGAGCTTTGGAACTTTGTGCCTTACAAGGAAAAGCTCCCTTCCCTCTAAGATGTGAAGTATACTGACATAAATAGTTCCCCATCGCTGCTCCCAGTAGCCCCTTACTCTAATATTCACGTGTGTGTAGCAGATGTGCATGTTCATACATGGAGACCAGAGGACACTCTTGGGTGTCAATCTTCAGGTACTTTCCACCGCTTGGTTGACGCAGAGCCTCTCGGTGACTTGAAACTCAAATAGGCTAGGCAAACTGGCCAGTAAGTGCCTGGGATGCCCGTCTTGTATGTTTCTCCTCACACATGCATGGTGAGCATTTTACCAACCAAGCCATCTTCTTAGCCTACTTCCTGCATTCTCAGTGGCTGTAGAATCTTCAGTGGTTCTCTATTCCCATCATCCTTCATATTGATGGCACCCACCCTTTCTCATGTGCCTGTGGATGCATAGACATGCTTGGGTCTGGGAAATTGCTAGCCATTATTTCTGCCAATGTTCTCCATCCTTAGGACATTCTAATTAAGCATATCCTAGGCTGCCTTCTCTCACTGAGTTTTCCTACTGTTTCCTTTCTGGTTTTCATTTTGCATAGTTTCTCTTGCTGCATCTTCACGTCTGTTTAGCTTTTCTTCTAATGTACCTCATCTCTTAATTCTGTCCTGGTCGTACACATTTTCCAAATTAGTTAGTGGAGTTTCTCTCCTGAATAAAATTTGGGTCTTTTGTAAAGTTACCAGGTTTAACAAATATAAATACAGGACACCTAATTATATGCAAATTTCAGGTATAAGCTGAATAATTTATGAAGCCTGTCTATCTCCACAACATTGGAGATGTACTTAGAAAATCCACTGTTTGGTATGAAATTCAAAACTAACGTAACACATTTAATTCTGCTTGGAAAACTTGGTCTTCCTGTGTCCCTCAAATCTCTGTCTGTTCAGAGCACTCAGTTTGTCTTCTCACATATAGACTCCATGGTCACTATAACCCCACTGCCCTCCCCTGTCACTTCAACCATGGTTGTTCTGGTTGTTGATTTATCTTTCCCCTCATTTTGGCTTAGTCTCCTAGTTCTTCACATCCCATTTCACTCTTTTGTCAAATGTGTGCTGTGAGTTTTATCTTCATTTGTATTTTATATTTCTCTAAGTAGTCTACACTGCCAATGCAACAAGCTGCCTGAGAATGGATGACCCTTGCATCCCTCTTCTCATGCTGGGTCACTAAGCGTGCTCTGCCGACTGCCATCCCTCACCTAGCACCCTAAGACCCAAAGAGGAGTCTCTCTCTCTCTCTCTCTCTCTCTCTCTCTCTCTCTCTCTCTCTCTCTCTCTCTCCCTCTCTCTCTCTCTCTCTCCCTCATCTATCTGTCTCTGAAATTAATACCCTCTCAACTTCACCTCATCTCAGAGAGTCCACTAACTTCTGCTCAGGTTCCCTGTGATCCATAAAGGCAGAGGAAGGAGCCTCTGTCCTTCTGCCCAACCTTGACTATATTACCCAGACAGCTCACGTGATGTCAGCATATGTGATCCTTATCTCTAAAGGGCCCACACAAGAGCCTCATCCTGCAAGCACTGGAGAGATTTGCTGTGTCATAGATAAGGCAGGAATCACTTGGACTCTAGAGGTTTGGATGGGTCAGAAGCAACCTTATTCAGGGATTCACTAGGGACTTCAGGAATTACAGGTTTGCTAAAATGAACTCTAACTCAGTGTGCCCTGGTCAGCTAAGGGTCACCATACAGGGGGACAGCTCATCTCTCACACATAAGAGAACAGGAAAAAGCTGCTGGGGATGGGGTATGGGGATGGGGGGAAGCATAAAAGATGGGTGTTCCGGGAGGCTTCAATGTACTGTGTATAATGAAATTCGTGTAATGAAATTCCAGTGTCAGAACTATGAGGGACTCTGACAGGCAGTCAATAAACCTGATAAGATAGAAACACCCATCTATCCTCCTCAAAGGCCACAGGGATGAATGGCAGGAGATGGGAAGGGGAGGGAGGTTGGGATTAGTCCCTTAAGAACTGTAGATTTGTTGGTCAGAGTTCTGTCCTTTCCATAATCCCTGCACTCTGACAGCCACCCGCCCCCTGCCACCACCCTCCCCCCCACCCCCACCCCACCACCTGCTTGCTGGTCATATGGTTCTGGAGAAGCTGGCTAAGGCATAGCTAGCTTCTAGCACATGGCTCAAGCCAATCCCACAAGGGTCCAAGCAGAGACTTTTTCTGGAACTATGAAAAATCATACATTGTTCCCGAGGTCACCAAGTTGGTAGCCATAAGTTTGCCATCACTTGTCTTAGTCAGGGTTTCTATTCCTGCACAAACATCATGACCAAGAAGCAAGTTGGGGAGGAAAGAGTTTATTCAGATTACACTTCCATGTTGCTGTTCATTAACAAAGGAAGTCAGGACTGGAACTCAAGCAGGTCAGGAAGCAGGAGCTGATGCAGAGGCCATGGACGGATGCTCCTTACTGGCTTGCTTCCCCTAGCTTGCTCAGCCTGCTCTCTTATAGAACCAAACACTCCCAGTCCAGGGATGGCACCACCCACAAGGGGTCCTTCCCCCTTGATCACTAATTGAGAAAATGCCCCACAGCAGGATCTCATGGAGGCATTTCCACAACTGAAGCTCCTTTCTCTGTGATAACTCCAGCTTGAGTCAAGTTGACACAAAACCAGCCAGTACAATTGACCCCTTGTCAACTTGACACACAAACACATCACTAGTAAGCCTCAATCCTTACTTTCTTGTTCATCCCCAAGATCTAAATAACTTTAAAAGTCCCACAGTCTTTGCAAATTCTTAAAATTTCAATCTCTTTTTACAATTTAAAGTCTCTTAACTGTGGGCTCCACTAAAATACTTCCTTCCTTCAAGAGGGAAAAACATCAGGGCACAGTCACAATCAAAAGCAAAATCAAACTCCAACTGTCCAATGTCTGGGATCCACTCACAATCTTCTGGATTCCTCCAAGGGCTTGGGTCACTTTTCCAGCCCTGTAATTTGTAGCACACACCTTGTCCTTTAGGCTCCAGATGCCTGTACTCCACTGCTGCTGCTGTTCTTGGTGGCCATTCATGGGACTAGCATCTCCAAACACTGCTGTCTTCCGCTGTAACTAGGCTTCACCAATAGCCTCTCACAGGCTCTCTTCATAGCTTCTGCATCAGCTCCTGCTTCCTGACCTGCTTGAGTTCCAGTCCTGACTCTCCTTAGTGATGAACAGCGGTTTGGAAGTGAAAGTTGAATAAACACTTTCCCCCACAACTTGGTTCTTGGTCATGATGTTTTGTCCAGGAATAGAAACCCTGACTAAGACAATATTCAACCAAGTAGATGCTCAGTGATAGTAATCTCCCAACACCAAGGTCAGCACAGAGGAAAGCAAATCCAAAGGGCATCGCAGACTCCCACAGACTTTGAAAACCTAGATTTGGTTGCACCTGAATGCAGAACTTTCCATGTGTTTTGTTTTAGTGAAGCTATGAAAGCCCTTTGATTTCCCATTAACTACAGCTAAAGTCTATCACCAGACACTGGCTTACATGTAATTCTAATATGCGCCTCCCATATTCAATTTCTAAAGAAGAAATTAGAACTTTGCAACTGGAAGTGCCCCCTCTCTGGAGGGACTCACTCTTGAAGTTGCTGCTACAGTATTTTATTTTAGAGCTACAATAGCTAAGTGATAGACACAGCCTGGGTCCCCATCAACAGATGATAACCGAAATGGCACATAAATACAGAAAGGGGTTTCATTCAGCAATGAAGACAAATGGGATTATGTCATGTACAGGAGAATGGATAGAACTGGAGACAGAAGCCCAACGGTGAGATGCACTCACCATCCTTCCTGGCCTGGCTTCTCCAGGTCTCTCCCCACTCAAGGCTAATAGAGAACAACAATTTTTGGAATTAGAGTTGGTGCCCCCTAGGAGTTTGTAGCCTCTCGGACACAGGCCTGGGTGGAGAGGGCACAGATGGTCAGTATGAACTGCTCTGAGCTGAGCAGAAGCAAGGGCCAGTCTGGGCACCTGTGTAAGACAGAGCCATGCATGCAGCGGCACACAGGTAAGAGTTGGTCTCCAGAGGTCCAGGAGCACAGTGAATGTCACAATATGTTATTAACCTAAAATCAAATTAAATCTGACTTTAATCCTCAGGTTCCTCCAGGCTGGAGGGAAATTCAATCTTGGTATTATTGTGTCTCTTCTCCCATGGTGTGTGCTCCTGAGGGGCTGACACAATAACAAGAAAATGTCCTTGAGAGGATGGCTTGTGCCCAGATCTGTGCCAAGCCATGCTGGGCAGGAGGGGGCGCTGCACAGAATGAAAAATCATGAGGAAGCAGAAGTATGAACTATAAACTCTTAAAAAGTCAGGGCTCTGATGCAGAGCTGGGGAGGGGCCAGTACAAGGAATTGTTCTAGAACAATGATTTCATTTGCACAATTTAGCACTGAAACATATTTGGGGATTAGTGTTTTGTCAGTCACTCATGTAACCAACCATCCAGTCACTCCACAGCCATGAATTGGCTTCCACTTAATGTTAGAGTAAGGGCATTGTGTATCTGCATGTGTGTGTGTGCATGTATACATGTTCATGTGTATATATGTACACATGAGCCTGCGTGTGTGCATGCATGTGTGTCTACATGTGGACAATGGCCAGAGGTTACTCAAATACTCTCTACCCTAATTTTTTGAGGCAGGGTCTCTCACTGAATCCAGAATGGCCAGTTTAGCTAGAACACCTGGCTAGAAAGCTCCGGGATCCGTCTAGCTCTCGTTCCCCCAGCCCCAGTGCTGGCATTACAGGTATGCCACTGTGCCTGGGTGAGTACTGGGGACCTGAACTCAGGTTCCAGTGCTTTACCCACTGAACCATCTCCTTGGCCCCTAGAAGCAGGGCATCTCTTGCTAAATACAGATTTAATCCCCGTTCAAATGAACCTGCTTGTTAGCCAGAAACCCACAAGAAGAAAGTAACCAACTTTTTCAGAAATCTCTATGGCTACAGGGTGGGAAGCAAGAAAAAATAGTGAGGAGACAGGGGCAGCTTTCCCAATGTAACAGGGGTGTGAAGGTCAGACAGGAAGCAAGAGAGCGAAGTACCCTAGCAAGGCTCCAGGCCACAGGATCGAATCACACAGCAAGAAGGGCTATGACTGGGTGTACCTGTTTCCAATGGCAGCCACGGCCTTCAGCAAGTTCTGAAGTTGAGCTCAATATCCTTAGGCTTCAAAAATGACTGCCTAGAATGGGGGCATGGATCCATCAGTAAATGTCTGCCACACATGCCTGAGAGCCTGAGTTCAGATGCCCCAGAGCCCACATACAAGGTAAAGATGGTGGGAAGTGCCTATAAAGTCAGTATTGAGGGAACAGAGACAGGTGGACTCATGAAGCGCACTGGACAGCCAGTCTAGATTAATTGATGACCTGATCCCTGGAAGTAAGGCTGGAAGGAGCTGGAGAGATAGCACAAGGGTTAAGAGTTCTTTTGCAGAAGACCCAGTCCAGTTCCCAGAACCTACATGGGACTCACAACCATCTGTAACTCCAGTTTCAGGGGTCCAATGTCTTTTTCTGACTTCGAACATCAGATATCACGTTGTACACATGCATACATATGGGTAAAATGCCCATACAAATTAAATAAAAATAAATAAATTTAAAACATAAATGTGCATAGCAATTAATGAAAGACACGGGCATGGGCCTCCCCCTTTATAAGCACATTTTCTTAGTAAACTCGCAGGCCTTGATCAGAAAAAAAAAAAAAAAACAGGAAAGACACAAAACATCAACCTTGAGTCTACACACACACACACACACACACATATCACATTCAACATATCATACACAGGACACAAAGAACAAATATAATATGATATAAACTAAAGGAACGACCACCCAGCTTTAACTCCAAGACTGTCAGAAGCCTCAGAACCTACATAAAAGACGAGGTATGTGGTGCATGCCTACAAACTCAATGTGATGAGAACAGAGACAAGTGTATCCCCAGGATTCTAGGCTCTCCGCATGACATTCCATCTTTGCAAGGTCCTCTTTCAAGCATTTCTTCTGGTTCTTCTACCTCTCCACTCCCTGATGTCACCCCTGGGACAGGCACTCCCCTGATCCCTAAGTGGATACAATTTTAAATGCCACCCAGTAGGGCAGCTGGAGCAAGGGGAGAACATAGCTTCCACAGTGCCAGCCGGGCAGGTACCTGTGACACCTTTGGCAGCTGAGATGGATGAGACTTATAATTCCAGCTGTGTGTCCAGAGAAGAACTGCATCCTTCTCTCCTGGGTACAGCTTCATAGATCAGCTGGAGCATGGTCAGCCCCACCAGATGCTGCCCACTCCTGGGCAGTGTCCCCCACCTTACTGGAGTGAACTCAAGAGAGGATTGGCCCTTACTAAAAGAACCCAGAGAACAGCAAAAGACATGCAGAGACATACGACTGACAGAAATTTCAGCAGGAAACAAACAAGCAATTTCATCATAGGCATCTCTGGTTCCAGGAGTCTCTGGTCCTTAACTCAACAGTATACATTTGTATACAACTGTTCATGAAACAGTTTGACATGTGAGTTCTGCAGGCTGTTTGCTAAACCATCCGTATGCATGAACTCAATTACTCCTCAGGACTTCCATAGAATTGTACATTGTTAGCCCAGCTTAGAAATGGGCACACTGAGGCCAGAGCAGGCAGAGCCCAGGCAGCTATGTGGTGGGGTTGCCTGGCTTCTCCAAGATGTTTCTGGGGCAATGAAGGCATCTCAGGTGCTTAAGTGCCTTTCCTGCAAGCATGAGGACCTGAGTTCAGATCCCCCAACACCTACTTAAAAGCTGGGTACAGGGTTGTGGGTGTGGCTGTAGCCAGAGCACTGGGTGGGACAGAGACAAGCAAATCCAAATGCTGGCCAGTCTAGACAAATCAGCAAGGGGCCCTTTCTCAATGAGTAAAGTGGACAGCAATAGAGGAAGACACCTGACATTGACCTGTGGCATGAACATGTACAGATAGGTAGGTATACATACCACATAAATGTGCCAGGACACAAAATCAAGCAATGCTGGGAACCCAGAGGCAGGATCTGATGCAAAGGCTATGGACAGGTGCTGCTTACTGGCTTTCTCCTCATGACTTGCACATCCTACTTTTTTAACAGAACCTAGGACATCAACCCAGGGATGGCACCACTCACGAATGTGCAGGGTCTTCCGACATGGATAACTAATTAAGAAATACCTTACAACTGGATCTTATGGAGACACTTTCTCAACTGAGGTTCCCTCCTTTCAGGTGCCTCTAGCTTGGGTCAAGTTGACATAAAACTAGCCAGCACACCCATTAGAACAGATTCCTGAGAGCTGAGGGGCACACAAGACAAAAAGGAGTGGCCACCGGAGAGACCTTCCATAGGACAAAAAGCGACCACAGGAAGGGCTTTTGGGAGGAAAGGATCTTGCTGGGTCCTGAAGCATAAACAAGTGTCCAAGTGCTAGACAGTGAAGTCTGAGGAGGTGAGAAGAAAACCTGCAGTGGAACTTCAGCAGAGACCAAGTGTGGCCCTCTCCCAATGAGGTTATC
Source organism: Mus musculus (assembly GCF_000001635.26). Taxonomy (NCBI): domain Eukaryota; kingdom Metazoa; phylum Chordata; class Mammalia; order Rodentia; family Muridae; genus Mus; species Mus musculus. Next base: position 125,135,464 of record NC_000073.6, read on the forward strand.
ATGTTCACACTGGAACAAGTGGTCTCTCAAGTGACAAGCACGACTGGAAGACTTCAGGGAAGATCAATGAAGAGTCACTTAAGTCAGTGAAGGTTTTAGAGAGGAGAGAGACACAAATGAACTTCTGTTTAGAGACATTTCCTCTAGTAGCAGTGGAAAATTGACTTAGTCAGTGGTCCTTTGCTGAGAAGAGACACCATGACCAGGACAACTCTTACTAAAGAAAGCATTTTATTGGGGCTTACTTATAGTTTCAGATGATTAGTCCATTATCATCATGGCAGGAAGATTGGTGGCATGCAGACAGACATGGTACTGGAAAAAAAAAAAGCTAAGAGTTCTACATCTGAATCCGTAGTCAGCAGAAAGAGGGAGACTCTGGGCCTGGTTTGGGCTTTGGAACCTCAAAGTCCACCTCTAGTAACACATTTCCTCCAACAAAGCCACACCTCCTCCAACAAGACCACACCTCCTAATCCTTCCTAAGTAGTACCACTCCCTGATGACTAACCATTCAAATCTATGAGTCTATGAGGGCCATTCTTATTCAAACTACAACAGGAATGAGTTGAAGGCTGTCCTTATTTCTTTTCTTGTTGCCATAATAAAACACTCTAACAAAAAATGAAGTAGGGACAAAGAGTTTATTGGAGTTGGCAGCTCAGGTTACAAGTGCAAGATAGTTATAAGTTCACAGCAGCAGTAACCTGGAGGAGCTATCATCACTTCACAATCACAGTTAAAAAGCAGAAGGCAAAAGCACTCAGCTCACTGTCTCTACTTTATATATCCCACATCTCCACCTAGGAAATGGTCTTATCCATAGTGAAGATGAAGATGTCTTCCCGCATCAATCAACATAGTCAAGATAACCTCCCACAGACATGCCCAGAGGATGACCTCCTGAGTGATCCTAAATTCTGTCAAGTTGGAAATAATGTTATAGACAGAAAAATCACAGATGAGCCCAGAACAGTACCTGTGCAGAAGATAAAAAATAGTTACTGAAGGAAGGAGTTACAGGGACTTTCACTAAAGTCCTGCATGAGTGGTGGAGACTGCAAGCATTCAGAGATTGGAGCAAAGGAAGAGCACAGAGAAGGGTGAGATGACAGTAGATTTAACTATGTGCATACCTTAAATGGAAAACACCATCATCATCACCACCACTGCTACCAAGAAAATAGCATATAGGATAGGAGGATCCAAGACATGTGGGCGCTGGGAGAGTTCCAGAGGAAGCCACAAGATGGAAACTACAGAGAGGGAAGGGGAAATGACAACAACAAGAATGATGGGAAAGGCCATGTGTATGAGGTCAGCAGAAGACCAAGACACACCAAAGCCTAGGCAGCAGGACTGGATGGACCAGGAGACAGAAAATAGGGAGATTCAGAAGAAGTCAGAGTGGACATGCACCTAGTCACTGAGCAATGAGGAGAGTGGGGAACATGAGGAGAGGCCACAGCTAGAGACTCTACAGCCACCCCTGAGGGACCATGGAGGATAACAAGATGGGAGAGAGGTTTGTAACAAACCGATGTGCAGCCAGAACATTCATGGAAAGATAAGGAAGAGGGGCAGCCATGCAGTTCCCAGGGAATGTAGGAGCAGACTTTTGGTTGAGTGATGAGCAGAAAAGGAGGCCCTCATTAAGAGACCAGACACACTCTGCAGACACAAGGAGGCAAGGGGAAAAGAAAATGGAGCCAAAAACAGTCCCTCTCCCTATCTCCTTCTTCCTTCCTTCTTTCCTTCCTTCCTCCCTTTCTTTCTCTTTCTTTCTTTCTGTCTTCTTTTCCTTCTTCCTGTCTTTCTTTCTTCCTCCATTTCTTTCTTTTTCTTTCTTTCTTTCTTTCTTTCTTTCTTTCTTTCTTTCTTTCCTTCTTTCTTTCTCCCTCTGTCTTTCTTTCTTTCTTTCTTTCCTTCTTTCTTTCTCCCTCTGTCTTCCTTCCTTCCTTCCTTCCTTCCTTCCTTCCTTCCTTCCTGAGAGAGGGTCTTAATATGTAGCTATGTAGCTTAGGCTGAAATAGGGTCTTAATATGTAGGACAGCTTAGGCTGTCCTGGAACACACTATGTCGATTAGGCTGGTCTTCAACTCAGAAAGAGATGCCTGCTTCTGCCTCTTGAGTGCTGGGATTAAAGCATACACCATGAAACCTGTCTTACTTTCACTTTCTTTTTTCACAATCCATCGTATGTAATGTGACATGGATATCTAAATGTGGCTTTTTGTATGTTTTTATTTATTATTATATTTATAGTCTATTGCTTCCATTTTCATTGTGCCCCAATGTGAGATAACCCATAATAATCTACCACACATATTTGTTCATTTCTCCTGTGTTCATAAAACTGGACCAAAACACTGAGTAGAACCAGGATTCCACATCGCAAGTAATATTGATGGTTCATAGGAATAATAAACGTGTGTGGTTCAGTAAAAAGTGCATGACAACAGGTGCAATGTCCTGGGTTCTACTCATAGCACTTCCAAAAATGGATGGATAGATAGATAGATAGATAGATAGATAGATAGATAGATAGATAGACAGACAGACAGACAGACAGATAGATAGATAGATGGATGATAGATAGATAGATGAGTGATCACAGACTCAGTAGGTAATATTTAAATGATAGATAAATTGATGTTGATAATAAACAGATGGGTGAAAAATGATACATAGGGGACTGATAAGTAATAGACAATAAAAATAGATGATAAGTATATGATAACTGGGAGACAGCTAATAGATGATAGATTGGTAAATAGATGAATGGTTAATAGATGGATGATAGGTAAGTGACAAATGATTGATAGGTGATATATAGATGTTATGTTATATATAGGTAGAAGGTAGATAGATAGATAGACAGACAGACAGACAGACAGGCAGGCAGACAGACAGACAGACAGACAGACAGACAGACAGATAGATAGATAGATAGATAGATAGATAGATAGATATAGATGATAGATATGTAATAGGAGATGGCCAGATAGATGATAAATAGATGATCAATAGGTAGGTAGACAGGTAGAAAGGTAGGCAAATGATTGATAGAAAATAGTAGATAGACATATAGATGATAAATAGAATATCCCATCTGCTGATCGGCAGACAGTTCCTCAGCCTTGTCAGCTCCTCATCCAGCTCTCATTGGTCATGGTTGTCTTACACTGTGACAAGCACATGCACACATGGGTGTAAGAACAGTACTTGTTTATCCCTTACCAGCACAGATTCATACTATACTTGTTTTCTACCCTTTAATTTCCAGCACTCAATCATACTTCGTGCACATCCCCCAAGACCCCGCTGTGGCATTTCCTCTTTTTCACAGTTACGTAAGAAACCTCAGATAGGCTGTGAAGTGTTTAGCCAGACCTCTGTTAAAGATTCTGTAGATTGGCCAATTAGAACTTTGTCATTATGGAGAGTGGAATGCTGCACATTGAAAGCTAGAATTACATTGGTCATCAGGCAGCATTTGAGACCCCTAGCAGAGATTTCCCTACTTAGGTATAACCCATCATCTACTTGATGTCCCCACCAATGTGTTTGGGAAATAGCTTGATTGACGAGTCTCTCTGTTCTGTTACTATAAAATTTCATGTAGCCACTTCCCTGCTGGAATCTGCTACTTGGGGCATCCTGAGTCTGCGTTCCCAGAGCCATGGTTGCTTGTATTTGGCTCAGAATAAGCTCTTTCTCTATCTGAGGTGACAGCTGTGTTTTCCATTGCCATAGCCACTGGTTTTGCTTCCCTGAGTGACTTGGTAATGTGGAGGTGTGACCCAAGTGAGAAAGAAAGGTGCAACTGAAGATGCAGAAGAGAGAATGCAGAAGCTGGGAGTCACTTTGATATGATGAGGAAAGAGAAGTGCTTGACCCAGAGGGAAGGAGCCTTTCACAGTGTGCCTGCGCAGCTGAGAGGCCTGGGCTGCAGGCTGACCCCACTGTGGTTTCTCCTTCCCACCAACTGGAGAAGCTCTACACAGTGACAAGGCTTGATTAAGACATTGTCGCTGCCTTGCTCAATGCCAACTCTGCTTCCTAAACTCAAACTACTTTGCTTTCTTTTATCTTAAATATATCAATCACATTCCTCCTGTATCCAGGACCTTTGCACATACTACTCTTGCTGTCTGGAATTCTTCAGCTGTTTCCCTTTCACTTAATTTCTTAGGAGAGTTTGCGGGGGAGGGAACCTCAAAATATCACTAGAGACGCCCTTAAGACCATACTTCAAGGGTATTTGTGTATTACATGATATTAATAGATTCTGGCTGGGTGCTAAATAAAATAACTAAAAACCTTTGTTTGATTCTAATAAGAAGGTTGCAGCTAAAGGCCACCATAGTGGCAGCTTCATGCTATTCTGACATGTACATTCCAAAATGTCTCTACAAACGTATGAGAGAACCCTGCCCAGCCACAACACACAGAGGAAAAGAAGGTGTGGGGGAGCAGTGTGGGGGAAGCAGGTTCCCATGACCTTTTGTCCTAGGTCATCCCCAGGCCATATGGCAAGGGCCACCATCACCATCTAGTTGTCTCAGAATGCCCCTCGCGATGTGGGATCCCATTCTAACATCTGCTCCTTGTAACTGACTGGATCACACCTGAAAGAAATGGGGGTGGGGTGGGGGTAGGGGTGGGGATCAGTGTCAGTTCCCTCAGTCATGTCTCCTGCTTGCTGATCCATTGGAATGCACCAGAGGAAAAGTTCCTACCCAGAGATGCTGCCATGAGTTTGGGCTTTAAACTGATTGTTACTGCAGCCCTTCCCAGATAATCTACCCCATCCCCAACCCTACCCCCTAGTTTACCCCATCCCTACCTCCACTCCCACCCTACCTCACGCCACCCCAACCTGCCCCTCCCCACACTGGTCCTCACTCAGTGCTGGCTCCTTTGGAGCTCCCACTGCCTCTCAAAGTTCTTTGGAGGATTTTGCTTGTGTTTTTCCAAACAGTACAGGTAGCCCTCCACATTCATGGGCACATGTGCTATTCCAACCATGGATAGAATTACATCATCTGTGAATGTGTCCATTTTTTCTTGTCATTTTTCTCCTCACAATAAATTCTGGCAGCTATTCCCATTACTTGCATTGTGCTTAATTCTAAGAGTTCAAGCTTCAATTTAAAAAAGGATGTGTGGGCTATTTGCAATCACTGTGTATAGGAGGGGCTTGAGCATTTGCAAACTGTGGGCATTGGGGATCCTGAAACTACTCTCTAAAGGATACAGAGCAAGCATCCAACCTACCTCAGTAAGGGTGCCCAAAGGACCCACTGCTCCAACACTGCTGCCCACTGTAGGGTCTGAGATTGTCTGTTACCCACAAAAACAAATCTGAAGAAAGACACAGCAGTTTTCTAATAAAGCTTTATTTAAAAAAAGATTCAGGGCCAACTATGGTCCTTGGGCCTTGTTTTTGAACCAGGGTGGGTGTCTTCTGGCTATGTCTCCTGCAGATTGCATGTCACAGCAGGAAACCAGCACTCACAGCACAGTAGCCACTCAGCCTGGCCCCTGAAGTGGCCCACATCAGTGGGACTCTGCAGTAATTACAGCGAAGGCACAGGCCATAAACTTTATTACTCAGCAGTACTTTGGCCCCCAACCTTGCATTCTGCTGATTTGCTGGAGAGTGGTGAGGTGGGCCCAGGTCCCCGATTGCTGATACATTGGGAAAAGCAAAGCCTGCATGTTTAATTAAATGTTATTCAAGAAATAAAATCCAGGCCCTCGGCTGACAATGCAGAATATTAAAGCATCAATTCCCTGAAGGAAACATGCCTTAATGAGATTCTCCAAATAACTGGGAGGGGAAAAATCCCATATTAATCCCAGATGCTAACATCTGCCCATCAATTCGCAGAGATGTCTTGATCAATGAAGTCTGGTACCAATAATTTTCTGAGGAAAGTTGGCTGAGATTCTGAACTCGGTATTCCTGAGGCAGCCAGAGCCCACTCCTGAAACCATGAGGATGAATGAGGGAACACAGATATGCTCTTTCATGGCTGAAGAGGACAATAACTTATTAGAACAAATGGTGTGGAGGACTACAGAGGAGGACCACAGTGCTCTGTGCATGTTCTGTCCCAAGCAAAAGTTTTTCCTGAATTACATAGACAGAAACGAGGAACACAGGCAGATGGTGGCCTCCTTTGTTTCTGGAATTTACCTCACTGCATTTCACTAATTTACACAAGGTTACTGAAACTCAAAGACACCCCAGGAATGGCTCCTGTCTATATTGTTTAATTGGGTTGGGTTGGGTTGCGTTGGGTTAGATTCACTTTTGTTAAAGTAACTTGTATTCACCTGATGTAATTTTCCTCTACAAGGCTTACTGCTTCAGTCTGATAACCTAGGGCTAGTCCTAGAAGCTTCTAGCCTCCATACAATCTATTCTAGCTCTAGAATGTTTTCAGTATCTGAGACTTGCTGCTGAAAAAACTCATTCTTTCTTGATCTTTCTGAGCTCTGGCTGTTTCAGCCCAGCTGTTCTGGCTCAAACTCCTCTCTAAGATGACTGATTCAATCTGGTGTCTCTCTCTTGGCCTTTCCTTAATTGTTCTGCTTGGCCTCCTACTAACTTTGGCAATATGTTCTAATCTTCTGGTGCCTCATTCTCTGGTGCGTTCTGTCTTCATCAATGTCTAGTTTGTTCACTCTCTGCAACATATCTCTGTAAAACATCCTGGTAACCTCTTTCTCTCCCAATAAAACACTCTCTCTCTCTCTCTCTCTCTCTCTCTCTCTCTCTCTCTCTCTCTCTCTCTCCTTCCCTCCCTCCCTCCCTCTTTGTGCTCTCTTAAGTAGCTTCCCTTTCCTCTCTCCTCTTGTGAGAGTTGGGCATATCCTATTCTGTCAAATCTTTCTCTGATTCATCACTTTTTTCTGACCCTCAATTAGACATCACTTTCAAACATGGCTGCTTCCTTCTACCTTCTAATTTTACTTTCATTGCTTGGGATTAAAGGTATGTACTAAGGTAGTGTCTGTATTCTAGTCAGAGGATTAAAGATGTGTGCTGAGGGTGACCCAGACCACAACTAAAAACAAGTTTTTCAAGTAAGCAACACAATCTCCAGATCCAGGTTCACGGTGTGATCAACATATCCTACAACACACTATTTTTTCTTTGTTTTTGTTTTTTAAAGAGAGGGTTTTCCTGTGTAGCCTTGGCTGTCCAGGAACTTGCTCTGTAGACCAGGCTGGCCTTGAACTCAGATCTACCTGCCTCTGTCTCCTGAGTGCTGGGATCAAAGGTGTGTTTCACCACCACCTGGCTTAAAGATCATATTCTATGTCATGTCTGTCAATAAAACTTTATCACTACTTGCTGCCAATGAAATGTAGCTATAAAAACTGATGGTGTGTATAGATTCTAGATGTAAACATACATATACACTCACATACCTATATGATATAAAAATAAAGGGTAGATTTGTACGTTGGGAAAGATGAGGAGGAGAAAGTGCAACAAACCAGGACAGGGCAGACAGACAGTCCATATTTTCTCTAAAATCATTGAGGGGAATTATTTACAATGAGAAGGGGGACCAGTGGAGGGGCTGAGAGGACCAAAATGGTAAAGGAAGATAAGCGGACATGAGCAAAGTGCTATTATAGATTTGTATGAGATAATGTTGTAGTGACATCATTCTTTTGTATGGTGATTAAAAATATACTTGAAGAAAAAATAAAATAAAGTATTGAATAAAAGACCAACAAAACAAACCTACCTGAATGTCACTGGATAAATACTGAGATCCAAAAAGGCTGAGAGACAGTTCAGCAGGTAGAATGAACCAGAATGGTGCTGGGCAGTATGAGGATAGCTGAGCAGCCAACCCTTGTTGGCTTGGTAGCTTCACGTGTGATGAAAGGTCCCTTTTCAGAAACTAATGTGGAAAGCTACAGAGGAGGACACCTGACTTAGGATCTCTCCACACGAGTGTGCACACATATGCACATACAGAAGCAAAGGGCTTGAGACTGGCGTTTTCTCTGTTGGTGGGAGCAGAGAAGCTGAAGTAAGATGATTAGCAATTCATGGGGACCTGCTGATGCTCCTGCATCTATTTCAGTGCCACTCCAGGTCAGGGATGAAGGGATCTGGCTTGAGCCTAGCCTACATACGTTTCTATTCCCAATGCTCCCAGCACAAGCCCTGGCTCAGGCTGTCACAAGCCCTGACACTACAGCCTGTCTTGCCTCAGGTATGAGGTGGCTGAGCATCCAGGGCACTTCTGTCCCCACCCCAGGCATAGGTTCTGGTCCTCAATAGGCATCATATGAGATAATACAACACAGGACAAGGGCTGGAGCCTTGGCGGATTCTGACCCCTGATTCAAGAAAGCAAGAAAGCTTTACCATGAATCTGACCCTATCTGATTCTGCTCCAAGGGCCTGGAGCCAATTTCCCATCGTTACTGCGGAGAGTGTCAGTCTTTATTATGAGTGGGATGCATCCAGTTTGGGTGATTTTGATTGAATGTCCAATAGTCACAATTAGTCTTCATTGAATACTAAATATAAATATGAGGAATCAGAAAAGACAACCAGATTGTGAAAAATCTCCCAAATTTATTTTTGCAATGCTGTTAAATCCATTTCTGATTAAAATAATTCATCACTTATCTATAACAAGCAATACTGGATGCTTATCCATATGTGAATCTATCTTGGAAATAGGCACCAACTTAAAATAGTTTTTAATAAAAATGCATTATTTTGAGGCAGCAATTTGGTTCTGAGGACTGGCTGCTAACAAAGGGAAGACGCTGTTCTAAGTCACAGAATGTTTCCCAGAAAATAAATTAAGGAGGAAACAGCAGAGGCAGCTAGCTGACCATGTGACACAGATGGCAGGAGCAGGGGAGGGGACTACCTCTGCTTTGCCTTGATAGGGGCACACCAGACTGGGGGCAGCTGTTGCTCTGTTTTGAGTAAAGTCAGTGACATAGCTCCCATGATTCTACCTAGGCATGAAGCTCCCTTGAAAGTGTCATGACTTGGAGACAGTTTGAGAAATGACTTAAAATATGGTTCATTGTCAGAAGGTCCTACGTGTGGTTTTCAATGCCACCCCCACCCCCACCCCCCCGACACGGCATACAGCCCAATCCCAAAGCACCATTCTCTGCTAACCCTATCCCTGGACCTCGGTGCCTGCTGCTGCATCAGATGGTCAATATTGTCAGGACAGTGAACTTAGTGTGACTCTCACGTACACAGACATTTGCATAAAGAGTGACTGGGAGGGGCTAGAAGACAGAGAAAATGAGTCAGGCAAGAAGAGCCGGAGAAGGGGAGGAAGGGCAGATGGGACCAGAGATACCTACTCCTTACGCATCTGGTCTTGCTGTAACAGTTTTGAGCTTCGTAAATATATGGCCCATTCAGTAAGCAAAATAAATGAGAGAGGGACACAGAGAGGAAAGGAGCGGATGGGGGAGGGGAAGGGAGCCAAGGGCTTTTGCTATTCCAGGAACTTATTCCTGGCCTTTACCCTCTGGCTGCACTCACTCACCTCCTGAAATGATTTGCCCAACCTCGTACCCACACACATCCTTCCACACTTTGCCATGGAAGTCCCTGTAGAAACTCCTGTATACGCACCTCACCTGTGAATATGGAAATACATCACCCAGGAAGAGCACCTGTGGTGTCCCAGGTGATCTTGGTCAGAATGTGAGTTAAGCTAGCAAGATGGCCCAGGGGATAAAGGAGCCTGACACCACACCTAAAAACCTGGGTTTCATGCTGGGAATCCACATGGGTAGGAGAGAACCGACTCCTGTGGGTTGTATTCTGACACTCACACATCCTTGAATGGTTAGTTGGCTAGACAAGTGTCTGGATGCTGAGAAGCCCACATGGTAATCAGACCCCCATTTACCTTCTCTTTCTCTGGATAATTCCTGGGGTACACAGGGCTGGTAATGCCCTCCAAACCCAAGTCAACCATCCTTGACCACAGAGAGGTTCTCAGGGAGTCACAGACAGCAAAATAGTGGGCTCATAACCTGGTGTCTGGCCTAAGACACTGCTGGGTGGCCTTCCCATAATCATGGAAGTCAACTTTCTGTTCTTCAAGAGACTTGGTCACAGGGAAATGAATGCCTTCCATGCATCCCTCTTCTACCACGGTGCCTCAATCCATGTGTGGACTGAGCACCCAGGTGAGCATGGCAGAAGGAAGAAGGGAATGTGAGGCGTGAATGTCAAATGTCCCCAGGGTCTGTGCCTTGTGCTGTGCAGACACAGAGCGGAAGGGAGCTCCTGGAAGCCAGATCGTTAGAGGATGAATAGAAGCTCCCATCCAGGATCCCGTGGAGAGTGGCTGGCTGGCCATGCAGATCAGAGGAAGAAGAGTCGGGTGAAAGGTGGTGATTAAGATAGAAACAGGGCCAAGATTGACTTGTGTGTGGAGCCCCTAGCATTTTAGGATGGTTGGCAGCACACAGTACCTCAGACTTGGGCTCAGTGTTATTTGCACAAGAGATAAAGGAAGGCATGTGCCCACACCTGATGGACAGACTCCTCTCCTCTCTTCTTGATCCCCAGAGCTGCAGCTGTGACCTTGGGCATTGTCTCCTCTGGTATGTGGTCTTTCCGTGCCTCTGAAGCAGACAGGCATGTGCTAAGGTCTCGAGCACGCTCAGGCAACTTGGCAGGTGACGGGCCCTTTCCTGACTCTGACAGATCCTGGGGCTGCTCATCGACCGGCTGGCTGGCCCACACCCACACACCGTGGTTAGCCAGGGTGCCGTGACAGCAGACTGACATTAATTATCTGTGAGTTAGATTATCTGAAAGCACAAACACGGGCCTGTCAGTGCTGCAGAAAGGCACCTCTGCTAATGTGCCTTGTAGCCCAGACCAGGGCAGGGATGGGTCTCTGGGACCAATGGTAGGTAAGGCCAGGAGCCCTTCCTGACCCTGTCCCCAAACAATGTCTTATAAAGAGCCTTTGGGCCAGGCTCCCAGTGGCCCATGACCCATCTCAGTGCCCAGTTCATCATCACAGACTAAAGGCTCTACCTCACAGCTGTGTCTTCTCTACAGTCCCTACCTTGCGCACACACTGTGGCAACCACACTTCTGCCTTCAGTCCTTCCAACTCATTCATTTAATGCATTTTCCAACTGTGACCTTGGGCCAGGTGGGCCTTCACACTCCTGCCTACACACCATAACATTCCCCAGACCCCATGGCATGTGTTTGTACCCCCCACAAAGCTTCCTACATCCCACCAAGAGTAGCAAGTCTCACAGGGAGACAGAGTGGCCTGGAAGGATGAGCTCAAACAATCTCCATTCAAATCCCAGAGCAGCTCCTTCCTAGCCGTGTGATTCTGAGCAAGAGATTTGCTCTCTCTGACCTGCAGATCCCTCTTACATAAGTGATAACCCCAACCCACAGGCTTGTTTAAAGGGCTGAGTTAGGAGGGACAGCAGACACTGGGAAAAGCCTAGCTACTGCTTTGGTGAGTTTCTTGCTTCAGGTAGCTTGTCCCTACTCACAACTTTAGCATCTTGAGAGTGGCCACTGGATCAGTGGTGGGAAAGGTAGCGAACAGTACTGTTGAGCTTGAGAGATGGTGGCTCTGTAGCAGATGATGGTATCCTGGTCATCACAGCATAACCCCCAACACCCTCCCACCCCACCCCGATGACAACCTACTTGCATTCTCCACAGACTTTCCCCAAGTCTTGACAGAAAACTCTGCTCTGGGCCTTATGGCAGCAGTTCACACGCACGGCCCCAAGCACAAGACCCAGGGAATGTCCATTGAATACATATTAAATTGGTAGATGAATGAATCAATGGATGGATGAATGAATGAATGAATGAATGAATGAATGTACAGCAAGTGCAATGGACAATAAAGAGATCTCAAGGGGTTTCAAATCAGAAGCCCTGAGTTCCAATCCTGCCTCCTCCACCCTGGCAGAAGGACTGACTCAGAGGTAAATCATAGCTCTCCCAAAAGAGGCTCCTCTCAGTTTTCACATCTGAGTAATGGGTATGGTAACAGTGCTTAACATTTCCCATCACAGAAGTGGTCTGTCTGGCAAGAAGATGCTAGGTGTTTAGCTTTTTTTTCCTACCCCTGTGATAAACTGTTCTGACAAAAGCAGTTTGGGGGGGGTCAGGGTTCATTCTGGCTCACAGCTCAAGAAATATTCCATGGCATGGGGACATTAAACTGGCAGGAGCTTGATGCATCTAGTCATATTGTACCAACAATCAGAAAACAGCCATAAGTGCTCGCTGGTACCCTGCTCACTTTTGCCATTTTTACAATCCAGGACCCCCTGCTTAGGAAACGGCCCCACCTACAGTTAACATGGGTCTTCCCACACAGATTGACATAATTAAGATAACCCCCCAAAGAGGCATGAGCAGCCGCCCAGCTCCTAGGTGATTATAGATTCTGTCAAGTTGACAAGCAACACCATCGCATTGACAAAATGCTGTGTAGACGGTGGTGTGCTGGACCCTGCTAATCTCTGAACCAGGCTTGTACCCCTTCCCCACCTGTTTTGCAACTAGGAGAAATGGCTTCCCTCCTGCCACTGCACCAGGGTCAGCCATGTCTGGCATCATCAAGATGTGATAGGGCATGGGCGGATAATATACACCGCGTGGAAGGAAGATAATATATCCCATAATATACACCGCAGATAATATATCCCCACATCTCCCTTTTAATAACGTTGTAAATATGTCTTATGGGAGAGATAATAGAGATACGGCATGCATAATGGTAATGATGGATCAGACAGATCGGGTCTCGTGTTCGTCATCAGGGCAGCCTGTCTGTCACAGCTCCTTTATGGATGGAGGCATCGGTAGATTATGGTGTCAAGTGTGTCTTGAGTTATGGGAAGCAAGAGCCCTTACTTGCACTGTGCTTCTAACAAGTAGAGGGCGGCGTGGGAGTGGGAACAGTTCTGGTCGCTAAGCCAGGCCCAGCCAGGTTCAAACTCCTCAAGCTAGGCTGCTCCCAGCTGTGTGTGTTTGAGAGAATCAATTGCTTTCTCTGGGTCCAGCATTAAGAGCCTGGTGGGAAAGATCTCCTCTTAGGATGGAAGTCATAATGGTGGGCAAGTAGACTGGCTCTGTCCCTGGTCAATTCCAGCTCCCTGTCCAATATGCAAAGCAGAACTTTTTGCAGAAAATGACCCCAGTCAGGATTTAGCTACCAGACTCCTGAAATGGACAGGGATACACAGCTGCCTTTGGGCACAGTGGGATCAGCCTAACCAACTGAGGGTGCTCTAAGAACCCTCATGAGAGCACGTGAGTACGAGAAAGCTGACATCACTGGCAATCTCAGATACTTCATAGGGCACTGTCTGGATATGGGCTTAGAGTGTGCAGCACACCATGTCAGACTTGGGAGCTGGCTGTCCAGGGCTCAGTTCTGGCCCACTTGTGGATTTCATTCAGCCCATGGAGTAAACTAAATTCTTTAAATTATCTAGTAGTATTTAAATATTGTGTTTAAACTAGAAGTACCCCCAGCAGCTGGCTCCCATGAAAAAGGCTCAATATCACCAAAGTGTAGACTGGCTCAGGGTGACTATTTCCCAAGGTTCTTATATACTTTAGACTCTATTTGGTTGTTTCGTTCATTTGGTTGTTTGGTTGCTTGGTTGGTTTAGTTTTTGAGACAGGATTTGTTTGTGTAGAAAACCAGGATGTCCTTGAACTCATAGAGATCCACCCGCCTCTGCTTCCTGAGTACTGGGATCAAAGGCATGTGCCACCACCTATTCGCCATTATGCCCAAGTCCCCACAGGACTTTGTTAGATCACAGGCTAGCCCAAGCTCTTTTAACTTGACCATCTTTTCCAGAGACTATGAGTGTGACCAGCACTCTGGGTTTTAGACATAGCTGGGTAGCCCTCCTATGACTCAAGGGTCAGAGACTGACATAGAGGACTGTGTTACTCAGCTTTCTGTCACTGTACCAAAATGCCTAAGATAAGGAATTTCAATGGAGATTAATTTGGGCTCCTGGTGTGAGAGATTTCAGTTCAAGGCCATTTGACTCTTTTGCTTGGTACAGATCACAATGGAACATTTACCAGAGAGAAACTGCGCACCCCACAGCAGCCTGGAAACAGAGAGACAGGGAGAACACGTGGAGCAGCAGTTCCCGTGGGTCATGACACTGTTGGTTCCAGTGGAAAACCCAAATATTTACATCACAATTCCTAACAGTAGCAAAATTACAGTTATGATGTAACAACAAAATAATCTTATGATTGGGGGTCACCACAACATAAGGAGCTGTATTTTGAAAGGGTCACAGTGTTAGGAAGGCTGAGAACTACTGACCTAGAGTCTCATGCCCTGCATGGGCACAAAGCCAACGGCCTAACTTCCTCCCTCTAAACTCCACCTCTTAAAGACTTCAGCTCCTCCAAACACCATGCAGGGAGACAGAGGAGGCTTCAGCACAGGACCTTGTGGCTTATTTGCATCCAAACCACAGGACCTCTGGGCCTGGCCCATGTCTGGATGTCAAATAGGGGCTGGGCTTGCTGGGATCCTAGGCTACTGGTTCTGAAGCTACTATGCACTCCCCTTAAAAAGCATGACATGAGCTTTGATCAAAAAATGAAATTAGTTTGGGAGGGGCGAGTTTGGCTGAGAGAAACCAATCTTCCTGGCACAAACATGATCAATGCGAGCCCGGTGAATCCCCCTGGAAACTGTGAAATTGCATAAAAGATTTGATCAAGGTCTCTATCAATCGCCATGCTGTGATAACTGCTAAGGTTTTTCTTAACTGGATTTTAATTTTTATGATTATGACTTGGGGAGTGCTGGAGCAGAGGAGATGCCCCAGCCGCAGGCTCCATCTCTCATGCCCTCCTGAGAAGCATTTGAAGAAGTCAGGGAAACTCAGTTGCAAGAGAAAAGGATCTGGCTCTGGATGTTTTACGTTGTGTTCCTGTTCCCCAACTTGGCAACAGCTCAGAAGCTGAACTGGAATCAATGAAGAAAAAGAATAAAATAAATCACAACATGAATAAATCTTTGAAAGTTAAAATCAGTGTGGAAGCAGACAGGGAGGAAAAGACAGCCTGCTTCCTGGCTCTCCCTGGGAAGGGGAAAATTGAAAACTCTCGGTCCGCTTGATCTCCACCCCTCATTCAAAAACACCAATATGAGGCGGAGGAGGAGGAGGAGGAGGAAGGAGGAAGGAGGAGAAGTAAGGCGGAGGAGGAAGAGGAGGAAGAGAAGGAGAAGGAGGAAGGAGGAGGAGGAAAAGGAGGAGGAGGAGGAAGAGGAAGGAGGAAGAAGAGGAGGGGGAGGAAGAGAAGGAGGAAGAAGAAGGAGGAAGGAGAAAGGAGGAGGAGGAGGAAAAGGAGGAGGAAGGAGGAGAAGGAAGGCAGAGGAAGGAGAAGAAGGAAGGTGGAGGAAGGAGGAGGAGAAGGAAGAGGAGGGGGAGGAGGAGAAGGAAGAGGAGGGGGAGGAGGAGAAGGAGGAAGGAGGAGGAGGAAAGAGGAGGAGGGGAGGAGGAGAAGGAGGAAGGAGAAAGGAGGAGGAGGGGGAGGAGGAGGAGGAAGAAGAGAAGGAGGAAGGAGAAAGGAGGAGGAGGGGGAGGAGGAGGAAGAAGAGAAGGAAGGGAGGAGGAGGAGGAGGAGGAGGAGGAGGAGGAGGAGGAGGAGGAGGAGAGAAACCGAGGGGTTATACCTGACCTCTGCCCCTTTCTTACAGAGAAGCCCTTAGGAAGCCACCTCATTGCTGATGAATAGAGAGCTCTTGCTTAGAGAATAGGACCTTTTTACTCCTGAAAAAAAAATGGAGTAAAAGGTCACTTGCTAGCTGAGTGTGGTGAGTTTGGTGCTAGCCTGGGCTATATATTGAGGCTCTGACAGTAAAGGACAGACAATGGGAAGGGAGGAGAGAAAAGAGGGGTGGGAAAGAAGGAAAGAGGGAAATCCCTGTCCTTCGTTTCACATAGTCTCCCTCGATTTGTGCAGGAAAATGCTTAGCCCCTTTTACAAAAAACAAAAAGCTAGGTAATTTCCTCCATCACGCAGCTTCTGATGTCCATCACTCACCTTGAACTTGGCTCGATTCCCTCTGTGGCACAGGCCAGGGATTGCTCCTAGTGCTTACAGACAAATTATTTCCAAGGCTCCAAATCACACTTAGAAAGAGGATTCCCCAGGGCCAGCAGCCTGACCCTTTGCCTCTCACCACAATTAGACTTAAATCACTCTGTTCCCAACAGGATCAAGCTTGTCCCTTTATGGCTCCAGGGGAAGAAATTTCATTCTACCTTGAGCACACTCTAAGCTTTTAGCATCCCTCATTCTCCACAGAGGGGCACTGGCTGGAGTCTCGCTGAATCCTTGTGCTCCAGGCTGGGTCAGGCCCTTGGACCAAACTGAAGCTGAATGATGGGCTCTCTCCTCCTCCCCCTTCTCTGTCCTCAGACTCTAGAATTTTGCCCTCTTGCTTCACAACCGATCGACTGATCTCTCCAAAGTGGATATTTGGTACAAAATCAATTCCTTCCTTTGTAAGTCTTTCTGCCAAGCTATAATACGCGGGATGCAGAGGTAACGGGCCATCACTGTCCCTCCCCTGAAGGAAATGGGTCAGAAAAGAACCTTTTAAACACACACTTACAACACGGAGCCATAAGGGCAACTACACATCTAGGATTCCACGGGTCTAGGGAAGGGCTAGAACTGTCTGTAACAACCTATAGTGCATCACAGAGAAGAGATGGTCCTGTAGTCAGGGAGAGGGGCTAACAGATGAGCTGGGAATACAAAGATGCCCCTGAAGCTGGATTGAAGCATGTACATCAATGGACACCCCAACAATAAGCCCTGAAACTCAGCAACTTGAAACAGAAAACAGTTGCCCTCATGCTTGTGGGTCTGTAGGGATTGCAGGTGACCTCAGAGCACTGGCCTGGGCTGCATGGCCGTCATCTCTGCTGTAAGGCAAGTCAGCTGCACTCCTCTAGGGCTATGCAGGGCTCAGGGAAGCTCCACGTTTGTGAGTGTTCTAGGCTCACCTGAAATACGCCCTTCTCACAGTGGAGGCCAGGGTTGGGAGGGTAATCAAAGACTCCCATGGCTCACACCAGGATAGAACCCACTCCATGCCATTGGCTAAGCAAGACACACACGCGGCCAGCCTCCAACTTAAAGGGGTGTGAGGAGACCTTTTGCCATGACTCAAGTAGTCTACAGAGTCACAGGACAAAAAAGTATGAATAAAGAGTCAGCAAGATGGAACAGTGAGTGAATAGGTCTTTCCACTGAACCCAGGTTCATTTTCCCCTGAACCTGAGTTTGAGCCCCGTGACCCATGTGGTAGAAGGAAAGGACAAACTTCTGCAGACTGTCCCCTGACTGCATGCCAAAATGCAATGTACAAAGATTCTTTAACTCTGCAGGAGTTAAACCAAAAGGATCCAACTGTCCCTGAAAAAATGGGACGCAGAAGAGGCCTATAAAAGGGGGGGTGCAGTATGTCTGTTTCACCCTTGAAGGAAAACAGAGGAGAGAAAGTACCTTGAGGGAGAAGGAGGGCCAGGTGTGTGGTGCTCACAGCGCACCTTATGCCAGGCTCTGGCCTCCACCCTCTCCAAGGAAACGGATGATGTAAAATATACACTATCCATGCAAAAATATCAGTCAGAGCTTGGGGAGCAGAGAAGGAGAGTAGGTGTCAGGCATCACTGACTGGGCGACCCCTTTCTCTCAGCTCCTCTCAGATAGGAAAGGCTGTGCAATTCAGTTTCCCTGATAGGATTTTGAGAAGTTCCTGCTTCACCAACTGGAGGGAGACAATGGAAAGAGGTGGTAGCCTTCCCCATGGCACTGTGCCTCCCCATCCTAAAAGCAATGATGTTCTAGCTAAAGCATGTGGTTCCTAGTAGACGAACACACTGTAAGAGACTGAGGGGAACGTGCCAAAAGAATCCTAGTCTTTCATGGTGTCTCTGGTGACCCTGTGGTCTCCGGAGAGCACTTTAAGGAAGCCACAGGACGTCTTATGGCTTAACTGCTCCTGGAGCAGCCTAGAGCAGTCTGTCATTCACAGCCAAATGTGTTTCTGCCTTATCTTGGGCAAGGCACTAACCTGGAGGAAATAACAGAAAATATTTAAAGGGTGTGTTGGTGAAGAAGAGTTATGGAAAGAGACAGGAAAGGTGACAGGAAGGTGTCCCACACATGAGGGTACTGCCTTAGCCAGTGTTCTATTGTAGTGAAGAGAAACCATGATCACAGCAGCTCTAATGAAGGAAAGTATTTAATTGGGCCTTGATTACAGTTTCAGAGGTTTAGTCCATTGTCATTATGGTAGGAAGCATGGTGGCACACAGGCAGACATAGTGCTAGAGAAATAGCTGAAAGTTCTACATCCAGACCTGCAGCAACAGAGAAAGAGAGCCCTTGGGCCTGGCTTGGGCATTTGAAACCCTCAAGCCCACCTCTAGAGGCACACTTCCTCCAATAAGGGCCACATCTCTTAATCTCTCTGAAACAGTGCTACTCCCTGATGACCAAGCATTCAAATATTTAAACCTGTAGGGGCATCCTGATTCGAACTACCACTCATACTTCCCATCATGACTGACTGCTTGAGTTTGTCCCAGGTCCTTCCTAGCAAAAGGAACCAACTCCTGTACGCTGTCTTTTGACTTGCACATGCTTCCAGGGCACATGAAGACTTAACTCTCACAATAAGTAAATCCCAAACAGAGGCAGGAAAGTAGAAGCAAATGTCTTGAAATGTGAGAAAATACCACACCAGAACCAGAGGAAAGTTTGCAGATCGTTTTGTTTACATGACGGATGGGGGGTGGTGCACTCTGCATCTCATAAGCAAGAAGCCAAAAATGTCTTTGTTGAGTGACAGTTGGAGGAGAAGGAAGACCACAGTGAAGGAGATGTTGGTTTGGGAGCTTTGGAGCTTTGGGACTCATCAAGGCACAGTCACATGGTCTTCTTCCTCCTTTTGCTGGAGACATAGCCTTGACTCCAGGACACTGCTTGTGATTTTGAGCTGGTAGGATAGCCCAAACAAATCTCCTTTTTAGAATAAGTGTTCACTCCAGGTTACGCTCATCAAGGCAGAACATAGGCTTTGGGTACAGCCATAGGAAGAGGTATCCCAGCTCTCTGTGAATTTGTTACATCTTTAATTTAGGGATCTTTTGAGAACGTGCAATGAGGAGATAAAGGAGATGCATAAAATGCTAAAGAAGAAGCAGGGCCGGAGAGGCTGCCACAGTCGTGAGATGCAAATTTTGTACAGACATGAACTTGGAAGGCTGTGAGGATCCAGTCACAAAACCACTAGGCATGTAGAGACGATGAAAAAGGAGCCAATCGAGGAAAAGTGAGGACATCAAAAGCTATTTCCTGTGACAGTATGTGGGCAACTGAATCCAGCTGAGCCTGAAGCTAGAGGTTGAGCAAGCCAAAACTTGGACAATGGATTCCCTTTGTTGTTCTTATTATTTCCACCCAGGATATAGAAGTGTTGATAGAAGTGTTTCTGATTTAAAAAGTGAGGCAGAATAGAAGGAGCAGGGACCCATGTCTGCCCCTTTGGCTTCCATATGCTAGCCCCAGCAGGCAGTAATTCAATCTCTCCCAGACCTCTCCCAGAATTGTCGTGTTAGCAACCATGACTAAGTCAGCAACTTTAATTTCTACCTGACACAATAGAAAAGGCTGTTCTGTTGCCTTTCCCCTTCTGTGCACTTGGGTCTCCCTATCTTTCCTCCAGCTGAAAGAGAAGAGCTACCCAATTTACCACCTCCAAGGATCCATCAAGATGCTGTGACTATCCCCCCCCAGAGTACACCCAAGATGAGGCTCAGGTTTTAGAGCAGCCAGCAGACTCTGCTGGATGCAGGCCCTCCAGGGCTGTCTGTACAGCCAGAGCTCTTTGCCAAGGGCTCCTAATGATTCTCTGAGCAAGGTTTGCTCAGAGCCCTGAACCACAGCAGGGCAGAGGCTGCTGCAGGGGCTAAGTGGCCACAGCTGTGTGGCTAAAGGTCCGTGCAGGCTAAGAGCCAACCAATCACTCCAGGGCACTCCAAGTGAGAGACAGGCAGCAAGAGGAAAGGACGAGGAGCCAGAAATGCTCCAGGGAGAGAGCCTTCTGGTGTAGTCTCCCATTCCTGTTGAGATGGGATGGGACTCGGTCACTGCAGCTCTATTGAACCTGACTATTGCTTAGATGGGGGTGTCCTAGTTTCATTTCTATTGCTATGATAAAATACCTCCCCCTAAAAGCTACTTAGGGGAGTTTATGACTCCAGATTACAGTGCATATATATGTATGGGGACTTCAGAGTGAATCATTTGAGCCAAGATCAGAAACAAAAACATGCATGCATTCTGTGGCTGGCTGCTTCAGGCTTCTGCACTGTGACTCCCTGCTATGATGGAGTGAAACTTGGAACCCTGAGATGCCGAAACCCCCTCTCCCATCCCTTTCCTCCCTCCAACATTCCCATGGAAGCCCTTGCTTTGCTCTTAAATCCACGCCCTCGTTTTCTTGAATTGTTGTTTTCTGGATACACATGAACATATACATATTTCTAAATTATAACTGCCTCAGTGTAAACAATGTTACCTGTGCACCTATGATCTCAGAGACGACCACTTGGGATTGTATAACCAACTGAGGAACCCTTCCCTGGGGACAATTATTTCTCCTGCTCTCAGCATTCACCAGTTGCCCATGGGTCATTGTTGAGGCCTGGTTAGCTTTCCCCCTTCAGTGTTAGCATGTCTACTGATGGTAGTGGCATTCAGTTCTTATTTAGGCAGCCATGTTGTTGAGACTTTAGTGGTGTAGCCTCTCTGGTATTCCTAGGAGACACCATCTCATAGCAGACTTCATATTCGTCTGGCTCTTATGATCTTCCCACTCCCTCTTCTATGATCCCTGGGCCTTGGGTGCAGGAATTGGGTTGTAAGTGTATCAGTTGGGACTTGGTACCACGTGATTTCTTGTTCTCTGCATTTTGACCTGTTGTTGTTTTCTGGAATGGTCTCTGATGTGGAAAAGTTTCTTTGGTGAGGGATGAGTGCGACAGATAAATATTTAGAATGTACTTAGAGCTTATGCTGGCTCAGTAAGGTGACAGTTCTTCTCCATTTCTTTATTATGGTTTTCCAACTTAATGGAGTACAGATTTTTAAAGTAGTCCGTTGTGATATTCTGAATTTCTTTGGCTTCTGTTGTGATGTTTCCCGTTCATTTCTGACTTCTTGGTTTGGTTCCTCTCTTTCTGTCTTTTGATTACTTGGGACAAGGCTGTCGAACTTGTTTACCTTCTCAGAGAATCAACTCTTAAATTCATTGAGTCTTTGGATTGCTTTCTCTATTCCTATTTCATTAACTTAGGCTCTGGCTTTTAGTAGTTCTTGATATATGCTAGTTTTGGGTTTTGTTTGATCTTGTTTCTCCAAATGTTTGAGCTGTATCATCAAGCCATTTATTTGTGTTCTTCCTGTTTTTTGGGTTTTGGTTTTTGGGGATTGTTTTGTTTTGTTTTGTTTTGCTTTTTAATGCGGGCTCTTAAAATGATAAATTTCCCTCAAGGAACTACTTTTAAAGTATCCCAGAGGTTCCATTGTGTTGTGTTTTCATGTTCATTTCATTCCAGGGATTATTTGCTTGTTTTTGTTCTTTAATAAGAACAAAACAGAGATAGAGGTTCTATGTGTAGACCTGGCTGTCCTGAAACTCAGTCTGTAGATCAGGCTAGCCTTAAACTCGGAGATCGTCGGCCTCTGCCTCTTAAGTGCTGGGATTAACAGTGTGTGCCACCATGCCCAGGGAATTCCAAGGGACTTTTTACTTTTTCCTTGATTTCTTTTTTGATCCATTCATCATTTAGCAATGAGTTGTTTAATCTACATAAGTTTGTACACTTTCAAGTTAGTTTGCTGTGAATTTTAAATTTTATTGCATATGGTCAAATAGGATACAAAGTTGTTTTAATCTTTTTTAATTTGTTAAAATTTGTTTTGCATTCTAGGATGTAGCCTATTTTAGAGAAAATTTCATGAGCTGCTGTGTAGAATGTGTATTCTTTGGTGTTTACATGGAATATTCTGTGGATATCTGTTCATCCATTTGATGTGTCAACATCTGTTAGTCATTTAATTCTGATGAGTCTCTGTTTGTCTTTTGTCCAGGTGTCCTGTCTGTTGCAGAGAGTAGAGTTCTGAAATCGCCTCCTCTTAATGAGTTCATGTTAACTTATTAAACTAAAACTAACATCCTTATTTACAGTAGTACACTTTTTATAAAATTGGGCACCCCTAAGTTTGGTGCATACACATTTAGCATAGTAATGATACCTACTCCCTTGATTAGAATGAGTGTCCATCTTTATCTCTTCTGATAAATTTTTAAGTTTGAAGCCTATTCTGTTGGCTATTAGGATAACGATGCCTGTTAGCTTGCTGGCCCCTCTGATTGGAGTACTTTTGTCTATCCTTTCACTTAGGCAGCCCCTATGTTTAAAACTGAGGTGTGTTTTTTGTAGACAATGGATAGGCAGACAGGTTTGTCTTCTAGACAGATTTTTGTTTCTTGATCCATTCAACCATCCTATGTCTTTTGATTGTGAAATTGAGACCATTAATTAATATTTAAAGTTATTATTGAGAGGTGTATCTTGATCACAGAACACTGTGCTCTTGGATGTTGGCATCGTTTGTGGTCTCTGGTACTGTGTGTTTCAGGAATTCTAGCTTCTTTTCTTTCTATAGTTTCTCAGCTACACACATTCTCCTCCTGAGCCCAGAACACTTTTGATGCAGTTTCTTTAGATGTGGTCTGTTGGATATAATTTCTTAGGCTGTTTATAACATGAAAAGTGTGTCTTTCTCCTTCAAATCTGGCAGATAGTTCTGCTGGCCCCATTACTCTGTGTTGGCCATCATGGTCTGTTAGGACTTGGAATACATTGCTCGAGGCCCCTGAGGCTTTCAAAGATCCCATTGAGAATTTAACTGTTACTTTATGCGTGAATTGCATTTTCTCTCATGTAGCTTTTAATACAGTTTCTTTGTTCTGTACACTTAGTGTTTGAACTATGATACATTGTGGAGGTTTTCTTTTTTGGATTTGTCTATTTGTTACTCTCTGTGCTTCTTTTATCTGTATTGCTTAAGTGGATTGAAGTCACGTTGGGTGTGGTAGGGTAGGGGCAGGGCTGGCTTGCAGGATATCCTGGTATCCTTGCAGTGCATCCTGGTCTAAGTCTGGAGGTTGACAGTAGATCTGGTAGCCGAAGAGAATAAATAGAGAGGAGGATCAAGCCAGAAAGGTTCTAGATGGACATGTAGGATCTGGCTAGCCTGGGAGGCTTCATGTGGTGTGTGAGGGGACTGAAGATCATGAAAAGGTCAGAAAAAGCAGGAAGGATGGGAATCCACAGAAGTCTAAAGTTTGAGACAATGCTCACAGGGATGGTAAGATCAGACGAGGCAAGGCCCAGGGATGTAGGATGCAGGTTAGATCTAAGGACTGGGGAAGATATGTGAAGGGATGATCAGGGAGTCTCATGCAGTTATATCCTGATAAAAGGTTTCAAAATTAACTCTTAAATGAAATAATTTCATTTTTAAATAACTCATAATATTTGGGGGGATTTTCTTGTCCATGGTGTTAGGAATAGACTTGGGTTCCTATACTCTAAGTAACCACTCTACCACTGACCTATGTCATTGTCCTTAGTTTTCTGAATGTGGACAGGGGATCTTACTATGTAACCTAGGCTGACCCTGAACTCTTAATCATCCTAGCTCAACTATTGTATATTGCACTTCATTTCTCCCCCTGGGAAAACATGAATTTATGGTTTCCAGTGCAGTTATAAGTAGGATGAAGTTCCCACTTCATCCTAAAAAAAACATGCTAACATTTGAAATAATTGAGAAATCATCAACTCATCAAAGAAATGAAGTCACAGGGCAACCTACTGCCCCCAGACAGGAAATTCAGACAGGTAAATACAGAAAGTGATAACACATCAGCTCAGAAAAGCAAGAAACCTTTGTGGGGAACAGTGACAGGCCTAAAAATCTGCACTTAACCAGAAGTGGCTTGCCAGAAGCTCAGCATGGACACACCTGAGAGTGCAATTCCCAGGGCTCCATCCCTGTGGGTCACCACGCCTAGAGGAGTTTCACCTCTATCACCACTGCATGAATCTTATGAGGCAGTCTAAGAAAAATCTCACTTGCTTTCAACAGGAAGAGGGCCAAGAATTCATTCAAAAAAATATTCCAGAACATTCTGCTCTTCCTCCAAAAGGACTGCTCTTACGAAAAACTATTTCTGCACAATTTACATTTTTGGAGTTCTAACTCTCCAAGGGAAGAGACAATACTCAAACTCAGCCAGCTCTAACCATCCTGTCCATTCTACGAGGAGCAGGGGTAACTACAGAGGTCATAGCCAGAGATGGAAAATCACTAAGAGACCGGGGCAGTCATGGGACTGTACAATGTGCCTCCACCACCACCACCACCATAATGATTCTGTGCTCTTCCCCACTGTGTCTATCCCATCCCACTTTTCAGCAAAGAGTGTCAAGGCATACACAACAACAGTACACAGACACCAATGAAGCTCAAGAACCAGACTCTAGCACAGCAGGAATGCTGGAATGGTCAGAAGAAGGATGCTCTTAACCCTGTGATTACACATGCTTTACAAAAAGATGTGCCCATAAGAATAAGCAGGTAATACGGGTAAAGAGATAGAAATATCAAGAAAGAATTAAAAGAAGAAGAAGAAATGAGGTTATTACTAACTGTGAGCAGCACCACAACAGGAATGAAGAGTGGAGAGGTCTCACCCATAAAGTGCCACTTGATGGGCATGAGGACCTGAGGTCTGATTCCCAACATCTGTAGAGAAGCAGAGTGCACCCAGCATGCCAGGAACCCTATTTCTAGGGGAAAAATACATGAGAATCCTGGGTCTGACTAGCCAAACAGCCTACCCGAAACAGCAAACTTCAGGTTTCAGGTCCAGTGTGAAACCATGTCTCACAAAACTAATAAGAAGACATTCTGACATTAACCATTGGCCTCTACATGCAGCTGTAAGAGAGAGCACACTGGTACACATGCATTCAGAGAGAGGGGAGGGGAGAGTGGAGAAGGGAGAGGAAAGAGTGGGAGAGTGGGAGAGTGGGAGAGGGGAGAGTGGGAAAGTGGGAGAGAGAATTGGGGAGAGGGGGGAGAGAGAACAATGATACCAGGCTTCAGGGTTTATTTAGCTCGTAGTATAAGCATTTGCAAGGTTCTGGGCTCCATCTTAAACACAGATGTAAGAAGGGAGAGAGGGAAGAAAAAAGAGGGGAAGAAGGGAGAGGAGCAAGCTCACTGAGAAATAGAACACATCTGAGAAAAATCTCTGAGCTTGAAGACGTGACAATAGACACTTCCAAAGCTGGACAAAAGAGGAAAAATACAGGAAATAAATCGGAATTCTCCAGATCCATGGGACAACTGAGTTATGAACTGGGAATGGAATGAGAGCATAGAGAAAAGAACTTACAAGCACAGCCTGTCAATAAGAAAGCTTATGGCTAAAAAGCTGAGGCAGGAAACAGGAGGTAGGACATCGGTGGGGATAGAGAGAATTCTGGGAAATAGTCAGAGGTGAGGGAGATCCTTACTGGAACACTGAGGAGAGGGGTGTAAGACGAGGAGAGTAAACCAGCTAACTTGAGTTAGAATAAAAGGGATAATAAATTAAGAGCTAGTTGGAAAACAAACCAAAGCTTATGATCTTGGCATTTATTAATAAATAATTAGTCTCAGGGTCATTATGAGAACTGACTGATTAGGAAGAAAAACTAGATTTTACAGGAGAGTGTACCCACCCATTGTGCATGAGAGAAACCCCACGGGAGCCTCCAACAGACAACCATCCATGTAGCTTTAAGGAAAGAAAACAGAAACGTCTTCTTGGAGTAGTGTGACCCAAACTGGGTCCAAATTTAAATTTTCTACTTCTCTTCCTGTGTCTCCCCACTGTCTCTAGTCTGTGGTTATTGGCCTATTTGTGTTGACCGCTGTGTGTGATTGATCTGTCTGCCCCTGTTATCTGCCTCTGATGCCTGTGTGTGTTGTGCCTGTCCCCGACAAAGGGCTTTGCTCTGTGTTTATTTGAACAGCACAGGAAACATGACATGGGAAAGAACTAAGGAGTCTCCTGCAGAATTCTTTAACAGAGCTTCACAAGAGAAGATGCTAGTTTACTGACCCTACCTGACCCAGAATAGCTCAAAACTTCACAGAGATATCAACTTACATCCCAAGATGCTCCTGACATCTATAGGATACTTGTTTTTTTTTTTAAGTTTTCAATCTGTTGTATGCTTTCAACAAATTATTGCCACAACACACACACAGAGAGAGAGGGGGGGGAGAGAGAGAGAGAGAGAGAGGGAGAGAGAGAGGAGAGAGAGAGAGAGAGAGAGAGAGAGAGAGAGAGAGAGAGAGAGAATTTGATCAGGGACAAGGAAGAATCTAGGAAGACTATATAACTTAAGGGCTTAGGCTATAAAATCCAATCACATGGGAAATCCAAGGCAGAGTAAGATCAGTAACATGTGCTCTTAAAGGCAGAATAAACTTAAACAGGCTAAGTACACAGTAGGACAGCAGGTTAAATACTTAGACTTAACATGGTTGTAAGGTCGGGAAATTTTTCACTCTTTGAAAATGAGATATTTTCAGAAAAAGTGTGTCACCACAGGAAAGGACAAAGAGAAAGTCTCAGAAGCTGTGTGTGACAATAGTGACCAAGAGTTTCACCCACGTTGTTATTGTTCACCATACTATGGATCCATGGAGCACAGAGACAGCCAATATAAGTACACAAAACAACAATAAACTGCATCTGATAAACCACATTCAACTTCATAGAATCAAAGCTCAAGAAATGCCATGAAGGATGCGAGGGTGAGGGGACATCTCACTTCAGGAGGAACAGAGCTAAGAACTGTGTCTGAGCCTACCAAGAATCCACATGAGGAAGAAGACAGTGGAGTGCTGCCATCGAAGGGTGGAGGGAAAGCAGTCGACCACCAACCTAAGCTCTATACAGCTTCACATCAACAGCAGAGGCTCATGGAAGACCCTCTCAGACAGACGTGAGAGAAAGTGTGGCCAGAAGACCACCTTGCAAGAACTATTTAAAGCAGTTCTTTGGAGCACAGGAAAACAGCAAAGAGAAACACGTGCGCAGAGGGGGTAAGCTCGCCAAGACTGAAGGCCCAACGCTGAGACAAGACTCTTCTCGGTCGTTTTATTTAACTTTGACTTTTAGATTTCTTTACTTTAGGTTTCTAAATATACCTGTATTCTGAACATCTATGTATATGGTACAAATGCATGCCTAGTACCCATAACAAAAATTAGAAGAGAGCATTAGATCCCTTGGAACGGGAGTGACAGACAGTTGTGAGTTACCATTTGGACGCTGGGAACTGAACCCTGGTCCTCTGCAAGATCAGTAAATGCTCTTAACCATGGAATTTCCTCTCTAGCATTCATAACTTTACTTATTAATTGATCTAAAAACTGAGACTTTATATAACAGCTTGCAATGTATTTAACTATTCATATATATATATATATATATATATATATATATATATATATATATATTCATGTATTACAACTCCACAATAATCATTTAAAATGGGGAAGGAAAAGAGGGAAGAGAAGGGGGGATAGGGGGAAGAAATAAATAGTTGTTTTATATACTAAGATAAGAGAGAAAATGAAGTCATGTAAAATATTTGATAAAATCCCCCAAAGGTAGGAAATGTGTGGAAGAAAGATAAAAGTGGATACAAAGAGAAAGATCAAGAAACAGAAATCAATAACAAAGGTGGTCACTGTTAGCCTAAGAGTTTCAACAATCACTTTAATCCTCAGTGTTACACTGACACCAATTCAAGTGTCAGATGAGACCACAGACACAAGACTCAAGCAGTGTGCTGTGCTGTATAGAAGAAACACTCTCTGGAGGCTAGAGATGAGACAGCTCAGAGGTTAAGAGTAATGGCTGCTCTTACAGAGGGCCCAAGTTTAGTTCCCAGCACCCATATAAGGGCTCACACCCACTTCCAGGGGACTGAATCCCCTTTTCTGGTCTCTAAGGACACTACACACACATAGCACCTAGATAAACATATAGGGAAAACATTCATACCCTTACAATAAATAAATAAATTTAAGAAACAAAAAAATTTCTTTGAAAACACATAATAAGCTAAAGAGGATAAAACACACTATTCTAACGGGGTAACTGACCACAAAATTAGGGGAGTTATAAGGCATAAAGAGGTACATTGTGTGGTTGTAAATAATAACAGTCCAAGAATACCTGACAGTTAGCATGTGTGACCTCACAGAAGAACATAAAAATGTACAAGGCAAAAGGCAGAAGTGTAAGGAGAATTAAATACATCCTCTATAATGGCGGGAGACTGACACCTGTCCGTCAAAGCTGTACAGATCTAGCAGAAAACAAATAAAGACAGGGTAAAACTCAGCAGCACCTTCAAGCAACTGAGTATAATAGATAGACCAAGATAGACCACATTCTAGGCCATAAAGCACACTTGCACCATCATAAATCATGTGTTGTGTGCTCAGACCACAGTGGAACAGAACCGGAGCTGAACACAAATCACTGAGCAGAAAGCAAATCACTTCTAGATGCACAGGAGTCAAAGAGGAAACCCAGAGGCAATTTTTAAAAATAGTTTAGACTAAATAAAATGAAAACAAAAGTTAACAAAATTTGTGAGACTCAAAGAAAGCCATGCTAACAAGGGAATTTAGAATCAAGTGCAAATGTCAGGAGAAAATAAGCCCCGAGAAGACTGTATTCTAAGCATCTGCCCCCAGGAAACTAGAAAAAGAACCCAAATTTACCTCATGGGATGCAGGAAAGTTAACCAAAATAGAGAATGAGCCAGCAAAACTGACAATGATGGAATCAATATAGAAATCGGTGAAAAATGAAATTGTTTGTTTGAGACAGGGTGTCATGATGTAGCACTGGATGGCCTAGAACTCACTATGGAGACAATGCTGGCCTCAACTTCAGAGTTTTGCCTGGTTTTGCCTCCTTAGTACTGGGATTAAAGGCATGTTCCAGCACACCTATCCCAAAATTGGCTATTTAAAAAAGATCAATAAAACCTATAATCCACTATCCTAGCTAAATTACAAAGGGGAAAAAGAGTAAAAACAAATTACTTACACCAGTAGTGGAAACAGGGTATCATCACAAATCCCACAGACAGTAAAATAATAATAGAATTTTATAAACAAATTCATGTCCACAAGCTTAATAACATGGAGGAAATGAATCAATTCCATGAGAGATATGATATTTCAAAGAGAGAATCCATCTGCAAAGGCACAAATCTATTAAAGAAGTTGAATTAATAAGTAGTTCCCTTCCAAAACCAAAGCTCTAGGCCTACACAGGTCCATGGGTAATTGTATCATGCATTTATCTAACCCAGTATGGTGCTATACACCTATAATCCCAGTACCTGGGAGACTGAGGCAGAAGCATTGTAAATTTCAGACAGGCCTGGGTTAGATAGTGACACCCACCCCTAGCCACATGGATTATCTTGGGAGAGAGCATGGGGAGACTGAACTGGAGGGAAGTGATGTCTACGTTTTCTGGACATGACTGCCGCCCTCCTGAACACACAGAGGCCATGTTTGCCTACAAGACAAGTCCACAAGACTCACCAAACAAGTAGCATGGAGCAGGGAGAGGCCAATGAGGCCACACCTCTAATTCAAGATCTATTAACAGTTGATGGTTTCTGGGAGAGGAAGAGTCAGTTCCTTAAGGGGTGGCCCCTTAGGTGGACCATGCTCTAGCAGATGGACCCACATCCATAAACACAAGGGCAGCACAATTTGAAATTGGTGAGCTACTTATAAAAGAAGAGAGGGATGTGAGCTGTGGCGTGGGTCTGGGAACAGCAGAGGTGCAAATGATCAAAATGCAGTCATTGTATTCATGTATGAAATTCTCCAAGAAATAAGAATATTTCGTCTTTTAAAAACTCTTTCCAGAACATTAGGAATAGATGGTAATGTACTTAGCCTACAACGAAAACTACACCAAACTTATGCTATGAAATGCAATGATTTGTGAAGATCGGGACTAAGCAACGATGTTTTTCTTTCTCTGTTACTTTCAGCTGCATCCTACTGGAAATGTAACTAGTGCAATAAGATAAGAAAAGGAAATAACAGAAACACTTGAAAGCTCAGTCTGTCCAAGTAATATTAGTGCTGTTACAAAATGTCCCCTGTGTTTACAGCTTAATGAACTAGGTAACATTTTTGTTAGTAGGACAGTTGAAGGCAGGCGGTGTTGGCAGTGGGAAGTTTGTCTCTATGTGATTATCCAGGAATTAAGCATCTTCCACAATCTACCTCCACATCCTAGAGACTCGAAGTTCCTCTGTAACAGAGAAAAGAGAAAAAGGGAGATGCGGGAGATGCGGGTACATTTCTCAGCCCCCTAGCCTTTCATCATTGCCCAAGGAAGGGCCTGTCAGTGACCCATCATCCATCTACCAGGCAGATGGAGGAAACTCCTACTAATGCTAAAAGATCCAAAAAGCAAGACCTTGAACCAGGGCCATTGGTGCTCTTAATAGCTGGCTTGGGCTGATGTCTTACCTTCTCTGTGAAGCACTGAGGACTCCAAACAGGATCTGAATTTCTCCCACTGTCCTCTTTTTTTTTTTTTTTTTTCCTGAGCCTCCTGGGCCAGTCACCCTGCCTCTCTGAGCCTCTGTTTCCTCCTGCTGCAGCTTTAGCTGTATTTTCTCCAAAAGCTTCAGGTGCCCTGGTTCAGAACTTTATCCTGTCCCAGGTCCTGCCTTCCTGAGGCCTGACCTTTTTACAGAATTATCTAGAATTATGAGACTCAGCTCTCTGCCACTCCTGAGGTTGCCTCCTGCATGAGCGTCATGAGTGGACTCCCGTTCTAGAAAAATAAATGTGTTGGATCAGGAAGGGGCTGAGGAAAGAGCATGATCCCCAAGCTTGGTGACAAGGCTGCAAGGGGCATGCAGAGTAGATGAATAGAAGAATGGAAAGAAAGAAAGGAGGGAGAGATGGGGTGAAGAGTTCAAAAGGAAAAGAAACAAATGAGAAGGAAGAGATATGGGAAGGAAGGAAAAGAGAGGAGGAGAAGGTGAAGGGGAGAGGGAGGGAGGTCTGAAGGCATTGGAACTGCTAGAAGGCTCTTCTGGGATCTCCACTTCCTGGGACAGAGCCCAGCATCGCAGTCATCTGGGGACTGTCCAGAAGTCCAGGGCCTGGGCGCCAACCATCCTGTGTCAAGTGTAGCAGCAGACGCTTGGAATCCACAGCTTAATAGGGAGTCATCGTTTTATTGTCAAGAGCATGTGCCAGTCTCGTCCAAATCAATTAATTCCTTAATCACCCTGAGTGGAGCAAGATGCCAAGCGGCCGTGAGGGAGCGATGAGTCTTAGTCGTATTTAACTGCCAGGCGCTTCTGACACCGTAAGGCATCCTCGAGGTTGCACAATAAAACCCAAAGTTTAATTGGTGGGTAACAAGGCCCCAGGCAATTGTAGCTTATTAATGCTGACAACGGGAATATGTACACGAGGCTGCAACAGCAGGCTACTTAGAGCAATCCCGGCGGACCTGCGCCAGCAACAGGAAGGACTTAGCGTGTGGTCCAGTCGCAGAGAGACATGAGATTTTCTCCACTGGAGGGATCTTCTGCAAACATAAGTCTGTACATAAGTCATCTTCCTCCTCCATCAATTCTTATCCAAGGGACCAACATACTGAAAGGAAAGGACCAAAAAAGATGGGAACACAAAACGCTGAGGTTCATGGGGACAGGGGGGGTAAAAATTGGAGAAAAATCCATGCAAACTCTTTGTGTCTGCTATATACATTTGTACAGACTGTGTACAGCACAATACTTCTTGCTAAAAGGGTGTGCACAGAGACTGCAATCCTAGGCTTAGTTTTTCCCACCCAGCTGTGAGTTTTGTCGGGGAACTATACCCAGCCTTAGCCCATCCTCTGTTGCTAAAGAAACATTTTTCCCCCAACGATTTACACAGAAGGAACATCTTTTGCTGTTTGTATGGCGATAACTGGGCTAGACATGGTCATAAAGCAGGCACAGGCCATCATACCCCCTTAGAAACTATGAAGCTATGAAAGCAGAACTGTATGAAAGCAGGAAGTACAGCCTTGGTCCCCAGCCCAGCTTGGACCAGGCAAACATGGCAGCTGTCACTGAGAGGTTTTGTCACTGGAGCAAAGACTGACTTCATGCTTCCAAAGAGCCATCACTCTGGGCACGGGTGCCACATCCAGATGAGGCTGTGGCTGAGCCATCACTCTGGGCACAGGTACTACCTCCAGATGAGGCTGTGGCTACGAAGATGCCCCAGCTTGGAAGAAGTTTTGTGTCTGTATCCAGAACTGCCATGAGTCTCCAACTCTGCCTACCTTTGCCTTTTGTTTTGGTTTTTACTTTTAAGATAAAGTCTCAGTAGCTCATTCTAACCTCAAATATATAATCCTCCTGCCTCAGCCTTCCAAGTACTGAGATCACAGGCTTGGTCCACTGTACCCATTATGCATGCAGGCTTTAATAACACGTGCAATTATCTTGTGGGTTGCACAATTGTGTTTTACTGGGCTTTTTGCCTGCTGGAAGCATTATGTTGTTAAATATAACATTTTAAATATGAAATGATTTTCATGACTTCACTCTAGAGTATTTTTTTAGTTTAGAAACGATCTTATATCTTCAAATTGGCAAGGTCTGAGACTCTTCTCCCTATGTCTAAGGGACTTCAGACTATAGAATAATAAGCGCCTAGAGCTTGCCCTTCTTAAGTCCCTGAGCATGTGACATGTGTGCTTGGAAACCCTAGTAGTCCATTTGAGAAGATAGGACCTAACTATGAACTACCTTCTGAGGGTGGCATTGCTTAATCCCATGACACTCATTCAGCCATTCAACAAACATATGCTCATGATTGCTGCCATTGATACAAGAATCAAAGTACTGGACTCACAGTTCACAGAATCTCTGGTAAATAATTACATGACCAGTATATTGAAGAACAGCCCTGAGACCACCTCAGCTCTAGGACAGGAAGAAACTGGGGCCCATCTTCCCTTGATGTCACCAATCTTGCAGCTTCTCACAGTAAGGGCACACAAGTAGTATCAATGATACAGGGGTTTTGTTTTGTTTTGTTTCTTTCTTTCACAGTCAGTATGAGCTTTCCTTGAAGTGGACAATAGTCTACTGAACCCCAGCATCTTAAAATATTGACCCATATAGACACACAGTAGGGCTTCTCATTGCTTTGCCATCTAGAAAAGGATAATGGATAATGTCTCCACTTATCAGTCCTCATGTTGGACCTTGTGCTGATAGCTTCTCCTATAACTCAGCTCAACACTCACATAAACACATCTTCCATTGTCTGTAAGTTCATGTGCTAAGGACTTGAGATTTTGCAGCCCCTGATGTCTCTATTGAAAATGCCTGCTCCCACCCCCTCCTTGAACAATACACAGAGGAATGATCACCACCAGAGCTGTGGACACTGAAATGTGGGTTCACATAATTTGCACACCCCATAAAATATCATTCTTCTTTTCACCATTTTAACTCAACAATTTAAACTTTAGAGCATATTCTTAAATCCTAACAAATGAGGAGGCTGGAAGCTCCATATGACCTGTGAACCGTACCAAGCCAATCTCTGCCACTCCCAGGATTATACTGCCGGATGTTTGTAAACTATATTTTCCAGAATTACATGGTACTTGACTACATACTGATTTCTGCCAGTTGAAGGTATATATGAAAGATTGACAAGAGTATAGGAACTCATTCTGTCCAGCTGTTGTTACTGTCTCTCTAACTTTTGGAGAAAACTCCCCTTGGTTTCTTTCCTTATTCCTACTACCAGCCACCAAAGTTTCTGCAGATTTGTCAGTATCAATCATATGGTGTCTTGCCAAGACCTAAGGACAGTCTGTGGGACTCCTCCCCTTGAAATTTAAGCACCCATTTACAAAGGACCATGCCACAAGCTCCTAAGTATGATCTTATTATACTTATCATATCTGTATTTATAACATGTGATCCTTCAAACTGTCTTGTTTGGTCTTTCAGGGTCCTAATACTACATTACCTCTATGTGGTGGTTTGAATATGCTTGGCCCATAGGGAGTGGCACTATTAGGAGGTGTGGCCTTATTGCAGTGAGTGTGGCCTTGTTGGAGGAAGTGTGGCACTGTGGGGGTGGGCTTTGATGCCTCCTAGTGCTCAAGTTCCACCCATTTTGGAAGAGACCCTCCTCCTAACTGCCTGTGGAAGACAATCTCCTTCTGGCTGCCTTCGGATCAAGATGTAGTACTTTCAGCTCCTTCTCCAGTACCATGTCTGCCTAGAAACTATCATGCTTTCTGACATAATGATAATGGACTGAACATCTAAAATTGTAACAATCCCCAATTAAATGTTACCCCTTATAAGAGTTGCCTTGGTCATGGTGTCCCTTCACAGCAATAAATCCCCAACAAAGAAACTCTGTTTAACCTACTCCCTTTTCCTAACTAAACCTCAATTGATAAGTGCCAGTTTTATAGACTAAAAACAGAGGCTCCCAGAAATTTAGGATTTGTCTGGCTCAACAAAGCATGTAATTCATGAGTATATACCATAACAGATAAAAAGGATGTAGACATACTAGACCTGATCTATCTGTCTGTACAGCATTGGATGCAGTGTATGTATGCTACAGAAGGTAGAGTTCATGGCTCACTCAACTTCACACAATCATAGCATAGTCTAGAAACCCATAGGCACCACATTTCAGTGGCTCCCTGAGTTCATGATGAAATCTTTGAGCCTAACACTGTCCAAGACACACAGTAAGATACAATGGAAGGCCATTGGAGAAAAGTAGAATGGGTTATTGGCCATTTGTCCTCTTGCCATGACAGCAGATGAGAACAGCTTGAGGAAGGAGGGGTTTGTTTTGACTCACAGTTGATTAAGGGGCATAGCCCACCATGTCAGGGAGGGCATGAGAGCAGAAGCAGTTGCACACACTGTGCACACTATGCACACAGTCAGGAAGCAGAGAGACGTGCATGATGGTGCTCTACTTTCTTGGTTTTTTTAATCTTGTTTTGTTTCTTCTTTTTTTATTGTTTTTAATTTTTAAGACTATTTTTCTTTGATAATTTCTGACACATATTCAATGTATGGGACCCCAGCCCACGGCATGGTGCCATTCTCATTCAAATTGGACCCTCCCTCCTGAATTAAGCTTTTCTGTAAGTCCTCTAATCGTCTCTTCTATTTGCTTTCTGTTGCTGTGATAAACATCATTAGCAAAAGCACCTTAGGAGAGGAAAGAGTTTATTTCAGATTGCATTTCCCAGTAACAAGTCATGAATGAAGAAAGTCAGAGAAGGAATTCACGGCAGGCACCTTAGGAGAGGAAAGAGTTTATTTCAGATTGCATTTCCCAGTAACAAGTCATGACTGAAGAAAGTCAGGGAAGGAATTCACGGCAGGAACCTAAATCAGAAATCACAGAGGGATGCTACTTACTGGCTCACTCAATGGCTTATGCTCAGCTAGCTTCTCATACAACCCAAGCCCATCTGCCTAGGGATGATGACACCCACAGTGGGCTGGTTGAGCACTATGCCCAGGTAATTCTAGGCTGTGTTGACAACACATCTAACCAGGACCATTTCCACAGTGCTTCTAAATCCGGTCTCACTAACAATAAATATAAGCCATCATAAAACAATAGTTTTATAAACTGGATGAGCATTAAAATTCCTGCTGGGTGTGGTGGCACATGCCTTTAATCCCAGCACTCAGGAGGCAGAAGCAGACGGATTTCTGAGTTCGAGGCCAGCCTGGTCTACAAAGTGAGTTCCAGGACAGCCAGGGCTACACAGAGAAACCCTGTCTCGAAAAAAAAATTCCTTAGAACTTAAAGGGAAAGAAATAAATGGTCCCTACAATAAAATAATTGGCTCAGATGGTATTATGCTTCTTTAACAATGAAAATTCCAAGGTGTTATGATCTCAAAGTAGGAATGATAATTAGTAATGAGTTAGTCTGACCTCAGAGCTATTTCTATTATAGATGAAGAACTTTTCAGTA
Source organism: Mus musculus (assembly GCF_000001635.26). Classification (NCBI taxonomy): domain Eukaryota; kingdom Metazoa; phylum Chordata; class Mammalia; order Rodentia; family Muridae; genus Mus; species Mus musculus. The sequence continues at coordinate 125,171,813 of NC_000073.6, forward strand.
ACCAATATACTACACAAAAATGATCATGCATGGTGACAAGAAAAAATGAGAGAGACAGGAAAGGGTATCTATGAGTCCAAGTCAAACAAAAACTGTCAAGAGTACAGTAGGAACATTATCAAGTCTATACATGATGACTTTCAATAACAGGAACTAATTTTTTCTAATTTTTTCTGAAATTTATTTTCTAGCAAATTTCTTCAAATTGAGGAAGCTCAAAAAAGGTTATCAATAAGTATTAAATCCCTCACAAAACTGAAATAAATAAACAGCATCTACATCTACACTTCTATTCACCGCCAAGCAGAGGTCCATAGAAAACATGAAAACTGGAAAAGAATGATTAACCTTTACTCAAAATAATCTGCTGACATAGACGAAAGCTCAAAGGGATCCGTCCTGGGTTACTACAATCCAGATGGATATTTACCAAAATTATAAAACTCAAATTAAAAACAAAATTCATGTTACCAACAAACAAGATCAAAAAAGATTTACAATGGCACCAAAAACACAGGTTGTTAAAATAGACCAAATGAATATCATATAAGATCTCTGCTTGAACAATAAAAAACACACCTGTTTTTTTAGACTTATTTATTAATGGATAAGAATGCTCTATCTACATGTACACTGCATGCCAGAAGAGGGCACCAGATCACATTATAGATAGTTATGAACCACAATGTGGGTGCTGGGAATTGAACTCAGGACCTCTGGGAGAGCAAGCAGTGCTCTTGACTGTTAATCTGGTACTGGGGTCATGAGACTAGAAGAGCTAGTCCTGGCCCCGACCTGCTGCAGTACTCCAGAAAGCAGGCCCTGCACTTTGCCTGAGCAGCACAATAGAGCTGGTCCTGGATATGGGGGTTGCAGGTGAGCTGGGCCCCAAGGGTGTGAGTGCAAGAGAGCCAGGCCCTGACTCTTGTCTGTTGGGTGCTAGCATGGACCAGGAAGAATACCCTCTGCCCCTCCCTCATCCCTCACCAACTATGGCAGATGGGATAGCTGGCCCTGGGATTATGGGTGTGGGAGAACTGGCCATGTGCCTCTCTGGCTGCAGCACTCAGGAGAGCAGACCCTGTACCTCACCTGGACTGCAGGATAGAGCTGGCCATGGTTGGGGGAGAGGAGTTGCTGGTGAGTTGGCCCAAGGGCATGAGAGTGGGAGAGCCAGCAAGCTAGAGCTTAGTCAAGCTTAGCCAGAGATCGTCAATCTCTGATATTCTCAGGCCCAGATCCAGGGTTTTGAATTAGCCCACCCCAACATCTACCACATCAAGGAACTGCTGGAGTGCATGAAGGAACCAGTTCTACAGATGCTGCAGGATCTCCATGACACAGGGCAACAACAGGGTACCTGACAGGAGTCCCAGTGAGGTTCCAGTATTGATAATGTAGCAGAAGCCAGAGGCCTTAAACCAGACCAACAAGTCATTGCAATGAGTATTTGTAAGCAAAGACGTATAGATAAAAGGGTATATTCTGTGGGACACACACTGATACACTGCAGCTTCCACAATGAGACTGGTTTTTAATCTGTTGCAGGGGAGAGTGCAAGGACAGAAGGCAGGTATGAGAGGAGGGGGAGATGACAGGAGTTGGGGTACATGATGTGAAGTTTACAAAGAACCAATAAAAAGTTTTTAAAAATCTTTTTTTTTAAAAACAAAACAAACATCAAAAATTGGTGATTGATTTTAAAGCCTAACTAAATGGAGAGACACATGGACTTGAGTTTCGTTAGAATATGTCTCCTTACATTTCTGTATCACTACAATTCAGAAACCCACCAACCATTTGGTAAGCTAGGAAATATAATTCTAAAATTTATGTATAAATGGAAGTATTTAGACTATCTAAAATAATCAAACTTCAAAGACCCCCACAATCTGACTTTAAATTTTACAATAGAGGTAAAATAGTCAAGACTATACAGAATCAGCATATGGATAAATATCCAAAACAGGGCCACACATACATGGTTCATTGATTTTTTTTAAGGTAGATTCAGACACAGGATATGCTCCAAACCTTTTATTGTAACAATATTTTTTTAGGTGCTTGGGATTAAACTCAGGCGTTTGCACATGCTAATGTTGTACCGCTAGGCCACATCTCTGGATGAAAATATTTTACCAAGATATTCAAACAAGCCGTGTAGTAAAGACATTTCTTTTCAACAAATAAGATTGGAAAGTGAGCTATGAAGAAAAACTGAGCTTTGACCACTATTCTGCAGTATAATAAAAATTAATTCAAAGCAGACATAAACTTAAAAGCTACAAACATAAAAGAAAATTTCACAACATTGGTGGGTACTTTTAGGGACAAAGGAGCACTAAAAACAAAGTAAAATATATTAAAATTCCATCAATATTTTAAAATGTTGCTCAGCGAGTAGTTTCAGATTTTTAAAAAGGCAAACCACAGACTGAGAAAAAATACATGTCTGACAAAAGACTGGTGTTCATAGTATAAAGAGCTCTCGGAATTAATAATTGAAGACACACAGTCCAGTGAAAATTATCAAAAGTCTTGAAGAGGAATTTTATAAAAGTAGATAAATGAATAGGCTAGGGAGACGGCTCAGTGAGTAAAGTGTTTGCCTTGCCAGCATAAAATCTCAAGCTCAAAAGCTGGAGATGGTTGTTCATGCCTGTAATGACAGGGAGGAGGTAGAGATGGGTAGATTCCTGAGGCTCACTGGTCAGCCAGCATAGCCTACAGGAGAGCTCCACCCAGGCCAGGGGAAAACAAGGAAAAGCAAGGTGGAAAGTATTTGAAGAATGACACTCACAATTGTCCTCTGCCTCAACACACCTAGCGATGCATGTGCACCAGTACATACACCAAACATGTGCTCATGTGCACATACATACACACATACAATCACATTAGTCATTAAAGTAATGAAATGTAATCTTTCAGCCCCAAAATGATTAAAATGCAAAAGATTTCCTGAATATCCAAAGTAACTCCAAACAAGATCATCAATGCTACAGGTATCATGATACCTGGCTTCAAATTATACTACAGAGCCATAGTGACAAAGACAGCACAAAAATAAGCATGCCCAGGAGTGTAATTGAATATCACAGCCAGAAGTAAACCCACAGAGTGATAATCAATAAGTTTTCAAAAGATATCAAAAACACACACTGGGAAAAAAACCAACCTCTTCAACAGATAGTACTTATAATATAAAACATACGTATATAAAGCAAAACTGGATCCATATCTCTTAATTCAAGTGGATCAAAGGCCTTAATACCTCAAAGTCTAAAACTGCTAGAGAGAATCTAAGTTAAGGACCTCAATACTATCTGAAAAGGTGTCCAATAACACAATCATTCCCAAAATTCACAAATGAGATTTCATGAAACTCAGACGCTTCTACACAGCAAAGGAGATAACCAAGTCGGAGTGACAAGAACTGTGGAAATCAATAGGGAGGTTAAATAAATAAATAAATAAATAAATAAATAAATAAATAAATAAAAAACACTGAATTGGTCTGCCAAGTGACTCAAACAAGAACTATGGAAATCAATATGGAGGTTAAATAAATAAATAAATAAATAACACTGAATTGGTCTGCCAAGTGACTCAAAATTCAAAGTCACATACCAGAAACACAGTGTGTATTGCTGTGCCATTCACAGTAACAAGGAAAGAGAAACAGCCTGCATATCTATGAACTCATGAATGGATAAAGGTAGCGTGGGATGAATACATATTAGAATTGTATTGTCATAAGAAAGGTGAAATTGAGACATTTTCAGGTAAACAGACATACCTAGAAACTGTTGTATTAAATGAAATTAGCCAAACTCAGATCACAGACACCACTGTTTTCCCAGGCATGTAATTTCTAGATGTGTGTGTGGTGTGTGTGTGTGTGCATGTGTGCATGTGTGGGGTGTGTGTGTGTGTGTGTGTGTGTGTGCATGTATGGTATGTATGTGTGTGTATGTGTGTGTGCATGTGTGGTGTGTGTGTGTGCGTGCGTGCATGTGGTGTGTGTGTGTGTATGTGTGTGTGTGTGCATGCATATGGTATGTGTGTGTGTGTGCATGTGGTGTGTGTGTGTGTGTGTATGTGTGTGTATGTGCATGCATATGGTATGTGTGTGTGTGTGTGCGTGTGTCCATGTGATGTGTGTGTGTGTGCATGTGGTATGTGTGTGTGCGTGCATGTGGTATGTGTGTGTGTGTGTGTGCGCGTGCATATGGTATGTGTGTGTGTGTGTGTGTGTGTGTGTGTGCATGTGTGGTATGTGTGTGTGTGTGCATGTGGTATGTGTGTGTCCATGCATGTGGTGTGTGTGTGTGTGTGTGTGTGTGTGTGTGTGTGTGTGTGTGCAGGATAATCTTGACTACATTCATTGAAGTGGGAAGGTCCAGCCCACTCTGGATAGCACCATTTCCTAGTGACCTGAGAGCACGCGTGCATGTGTGCATGCATTCATTCTCTCTGCTCTTGGGCAGATGTGACTAGCTACTTAAGTTCCCACCTTGATTTCCCTCTACAGGGAAATCATGAGCCAGAATAAGTCCTTTCTCCCTAGGCTGCTCTTGTTGGGGCATTCATCAGAGCAACGGGGAATACAACTCTCTCTACAAAGAATTACATGAGAATGTGGGCAGCTTTTCTTCACCCTAAACAAATCAAATGCCTGCTTATCAATAAAGTAGTAAATAACAAAATATGATATGGCCACTATACTCATAAATGGAGTCATACTTACCTGTAAAAGGGGGATGATGGTAACAATGACACATGTGAATCTCACAGACCTCAAGCAAAACTAGTGAGCTCGTCCAGTGCCTGCTACATGAGATCTCGGGTACATGAAGTTCAAGTGCAAAATCTATAGAGCCAAGGTCAAACATGATTGACAAGGGGTGAGAAAAACCCTTCCAAACTCATGGCCTTAGCCTCTATTTTCACTGGGGAGTGGTTACACAGGTGTCTATGATTCCCTAACCCCAATGGACTCCATGTTTAAGGTCTTAGCATCTTACTGCTTGTAAACTGTACCTCATTTTGCTCAGATGCCTTTGAAGTATCTGTCTGTCTCTGAAGCTGTGAGAGAGTCCACCATGGCATGTTTCTGGTGAGAGCCTAAGTCTAGCAGCAGGTCTCTGGGAAGCAAGGCAGGAGCACCTGTCCTCTTGCAAGTCCAGCCATGCTCCATGTTGACACGCCAGGAAAGATGTTCTCAAAACAAAAACAAGAACAAAACAACACTTGCACTATCAAAGGACCAGAAGTAATATAAAATCACGCTCAGAAAGGAAGGGTAAATGAATAACAGAACAGACCAGCAGTTGTTAGAACTAGTAAGGGAGGCCACAGGCTGATGAGAAATGAGGAACCACTGTGTCAGAGAAGGAGAGAGAGAGAGAGAGAGAGAGAGAGAGAGAGAGAGAGAGAGAGAGAGAGAGAGAGAGAGAGAGAGAGAGGTGATCAAGGAGCATGTACATGTAGGAAAATGTCATGATGAAGCACAGCACATACAATTAGCATACCAGGAACAAACAGCATCTAATGCAAGACTTGTGAGCTTCTATGGCAGATGTAAGCTGCTGCTTTGGCCAGTCTGTCAGTGGAGGAATGAATGTGCCATGGAATATTATTGAAAAGTACATGGAAGACTGGGCTGGCTGTCATCTCTGGGCACAGAGGCTGATAGGCTGGGTGGAGGAGACTTGGAGGGGGAGTACATTCTCTCTATATTGCTTCTCTTTAAATGTGTGTGTGTGTGTGTGTGTGTGTGTGTGTGTGTGTGTGTGTGTGTGTGTGTTGCACGTATGTCTATGGTCTGTGCACTACTTGCCTGCCTGGTACCTGTGGAGGTAAAAAGTGTATGTCAGATCCCTTGGAACTGGAGTTACAGATGGTTATAAGCTGCCTTGTGATTGCTAGAAATTGACCGCAGGTCCTCTGGAAGGGCAGCCAGTGCTCTTAACTACTGAACCATCTCTTCAGCCCTTGTACTGCTTCTTTTGTTGTATGAGAGGCTGTGTTTTGTTTTGTTGGTTTGCTTTTTCTAAGTAGGTTTATTATGTAAAACAAAAACTCCTTTAAAAGCAAAGAAGTCTGATATTTGAGGGATGGTTGGGAAAATATACTTTCCTTGGGATCTGAGCCAGAAGTCTCTGAGCCCATCAATCCTGGACACTGCTGGCTCTACCTTAAGCAAGCCTCCATCCTTACCTCTCTGTCACCATCCAGTCTCCCCTTCAAGACTCCCCTTACCTATACTTTCCCAGACATCACTGTCCCTCACTTCTTAGCATGCAAATTAGTAGGTTTGCATGGTTTTCCCCAAGCAAATTAGAATCACAATAGGGTTCATTCCACCAAACTGAAGCTCCCAAATAAGAATGTAATTTCCAGATGCCTTGAGACACAGAGTATTAAATGTTTAGTTTATAAATGGCCCAAAGCTGTGCCCAGCCTTGAAACATAGCTCCTTGTTGAGCAGGTGTAGACAGCTGGCACCCAGTCCCCAAAGGAAACTTCCTGATCATCGGGTTAACTACAATGAAGTGCTGGGCTGTGTCCAAGATGGCCTCCTGGGTACTTCACACCCTCTAATGGCTGAGTCACCTCTCTCAGCAACCAGTTTAGGGTTAGTGGCTGTGGTGGTCGGAATAAGTATGGCCCCCATAATGTGTGCATGCTTGTCCCACAAGGAATGGCACTGTTGGGAGGTATGGCATTGGGGTAGGTGTGTCCTTGTTGGAGGAAGTATGTCACTATGGGGGGTGGGGGGGCTTTGTGGTCCCTTATAGGCTCAGACTATGCCCAGTGTAGAACACTGTCTCTTTCTACTACCTGCAGATCAATATGTGGAACTCTCGGCTTTTCCAGCACAATGTCTGCCTACATGCTGCCATGCTTCCCAACGTGATGATATTGGGGTAAACCTCTGAAACTCTAAACCAGCCCCAATTAAATGTTTTCTTATAAGAGTGTCTCTGGTCATGATGTCTCTTCACAGCAGTCTAACCCTAAGACACTAGGGCTACTGGGAGCATGTGGGGCAATGGTCCTAAGCCTTGTCTGAGAATTGCTATTACTTCCTCTCTGTTTGCCCTCTCTGGGCTTCCAGCTATCCTCCAAATATGCTAGGTCAGTGATTGTCAACATGTGGGTCATGATCCCTTTGGGGGTCATATATCAGATATCTTGCCTATCAGCTATTTAATGGTAGTAAAATTACAGTTATGAAGTAGCAATGAAATAAATCTTGGCTGGGGGTCACCACAACAGGAGGAACAGTATTCACTGGGTCACAGCATTAGGAAGCTTGAGAGCCAGTGCCCTAGGTCATCCTTGGGACCTTCCAGCAGGATTCACCAAAATTCAACTTCAGTTATAATCTTTTTGAAAAGTATTTTACAGTCAAAGAAAAATAAACAGCCAGGAAGGATTTATGAAAAAAAATAAATTTAATTCTAAAGAAATAATACATTTCCTTTTGTGCTTGCAAACTGACACAGCACTGGCACAGATGACGTAGCTGGCCCAGCACTGGCACAGCTGGCACAGCTGGCACAGCTGGTATAGCACTGGCACAGCTGGCACAGCTGGCACAGCTGGTATAGCACTGGCACAGCTGGCACAGCTGGTATAGCACTGGCACAGCATTGGCACAGCTGACATAGCTGACATAGCACTGGTAGAGCACTGGCACAGCATTGGCACAGCTGGCACAGTATTTGACACAGCACTGGCATAGCTGGCCCTGGTTAGAATCAGAAGCTCAGGATCCTCTGTCACTGTTTACCCAAAATCAGAATTGCAGCAAGATGATGTGTTTGCTCTGAGCCCCCAAGAGACATGCTAGCATCTTACCAGAAGCTTTAGAAAGGGCTCCTTTGTGTCTTCAATCTGGCCAAAGTGGGTGGCACATGCCAAGGGGACTCTGGACATCTAGATAATGCCAACGTCAGGCTAGTGGCACAACCTAGCACTGGTGTGAGGGCTTTGGAGGGTTGGGACTGAGGCCACATGGAGAGTTGACTTACTGCTTCCAAGTGGAAATGCAGGGTCTGCCTTGTTACTTCAAATGATTTGTCACTTTAGAGTCACCCTGTGGGACCAGATACCTATGTCAATTCCCTCGATGACAAAGGCATCATCACACATTTTAAGGTAAAATGTACCAGCATTTTAAAAAACCTAGAGGAAAAAATAAACTTGATATGCTCCAAATACAAAGGGGAAAGAGTCTTTCAGCGGTGGGATAAGCCCTAGAAGTGAAGCTGGGGTGTTCAACACTGGAGGGAGGGGCAGACCACCTGTCATTTATGGGTAAACAATGGAGAAACACAAGAAGCAAGGTGGAGCCTTGCCTTGCTCTGCTTCTGTGACCTGAGGTAAGCTGTCTCATCCTTCTGCACCCATCTCTTCACCTATAAAGGTGTATGATTTGTATCCTAGAGGCCAAATCCACGAGTGATACAGTGAGGCACTTTGAGCAATGTCAAATAAACACTTAAAACTGGCACTGTGCACACCTCTTGCTCCTGCTAACTTCCAACCCACATTGAACTCTTACCATGAGTTCCCCAGACTTCCTCTCTAACAAATTCTCCAAATGAATATGCACATAAGATGTGTGGTAGCTATGCTTCTGAGGCCTCTCCCTGAAGGTTGTTTGAGCCTGTCTTAACCCAGCATCAGCCAGCAGGGTACACCTAAATCCTTGCCTTCTTTGAAGCCTGCGTTCCCAAGTCTATTCTGCACTGAAGATCCTTCAAATGCTGCACAGTTTCAAAGCAGATCCATTTATTTGTTCAACAGATCTATCAGGTATCTCCAGTGTCCCGAGAATACCTTACAGGTACAGGTATGGATAAGATACCTGACTCTCAAATTACCCAAGGAGCTAAAGGGAACTGCAACCCTATAGGTGGAACAACAATAGAACTAACCAGTACCCCGGAGCTCTTGTCTCTAGCTGCATATGTATCAAAAGATGGCCTAATCGGCCATCACTGCAAAGAGAGTCCCATTGGACTTGCAAACTTTATATGCCCCAGTACAGGGGAACCCCAGGGCCAAAAAGGGGGAGTGGGTGGGTAGGGGATTGGGGGGCTGTGTATGGGGGACTTTTGGGATAGCATTGAGAATGTAAACGAGGAAAATACCTAATAAAAAAATAAATTTAAAAAAAAAAAGATACCTGACTCTCAGGGTGTTGTTTTTGTAGGCTCATGGAGGAATTGGTTATGCCACACAAGAACATAACTAACAGGATAATGTTGGAGCCCAGTAAAGATCACCAATTTGGGGTCAAAATGAGAGCACCCATTTCAAGGCCCCCTCCTGCTACACTCCTAGGCAGAACGGTTTGAAGTACCTCATTTTGACTGAAGGGTGAATCCCTGGGTGTTTTCAACAGTCATCTTCTTTTTAAATTTGCTTATTCATTTGCCCGTTTAATTATTTATCCCACAAGTATATGTTAAGGCCAAAGATTCTTCTGCCCAGCACCGGGAACTCAGAGTGGAACAGACCTAGTCCCTACCTACATGAGACAAAACTTCCCCATTGGTTAGCAGAGCTATTCCAGTCAGATCAGCTGGGATACCAGGTGCCCTGATAGTGTCGGCTGACATTGAAGAATTTTAAAGGCTGAATAGAAAATGTCCAGGCTTCATTTCTGAGGCAAATGCACAGAGATGGAAACTTCCTTCCAGTAGCTGCAGGGAGGACAGGGTAGCTTCAGAGTGTGGAGTGGGGCAGGGAATACAGAAAATGAGGGCTGGGACAAGAGGTAGCTTGTGGAATACTTGGGTGAGATATACAGCCTGGACCTGGAGAAGGAAGGAAGAGGGTGGTGCAGGAAACAACTCTGGGTTCTGCCATCCTTGAGAGAAGTACCCACATATGTGCCAGAGTCATCCATTATCCACTCCTGGCCCCTGGTGGGCAGACATGCACATAACCAGCATCACCACCATAGGAAGGAATGGAGCGTACAGTAGCTGAAATTGTGCACATCTTCTGACGGAGCTGTTGAGTTGGTAAAGTTCTTTCACCTGATTTAAAAGTCAAGTCACAAGTTCAGAAAGTCAGGGAAGATTCCCCTCCTCCCACGGTGCAACACTGCTTCCCTCTCCGGTCATCCATCTGCATGCGATCCATCTGCCTCCTCTCATCTCCTGTCCGTATCTATTGGTATTTTTCTATAAGCTGTCCAGAGTCTCAAGCACACACATGTTCAGTTGCCTGGACTTTTAACATTTGTGCTATTGAAAAATGGACTTTAGGGAAGTAAAGCTATAGTCAGTTTTGCATTACAAAGAGTTCTGTTCCATAGCCCTGTGGGGAAAGGTCTACAGAAGGCGGTCCTACAGGTGGGACCAAGAGAACAATTGGGCAGTTCACATGGGGATTTGAACTGAGCAATTGATGGAGAAGATCGGTGAGAATAAGTTCTGGCATTAGAATGTTCATACTCAGTGACTCACAGCATGTGAGGGGGAGACAGGGAGATGCTCTGTAGGAGCTGCGGGGTATGAAAGTGGGCACAGGAAGCCAGAGTTAGAGAGAAGCACATGAGCTGCACAAAATGTGGTAGAAAAGGGAGTCCTGGAGTGCAAGGTGTAGACTTCTGGGAGCTGTCGTTGCTGAACCAGGAGTGATAGACCAGCTCACCAATCAGGAAGAGGGGCTGAGATGTCAAGAGAACACCCATTCCCAGAGTGCTCTAGAAATGGAGCCTACCAGAGAAGCAGAGAAAGAGCTGATCGGGAGAATACAGCGTGAGGTTCAGAGAAAATCTGAGGAGCCCACCAACCAGGTCAGAAGAGCAGGAGGGTCAGCAAGGTATAGACATTCACTGGTGACATTTCCAAAGCAGTTTCAGACACCACTGCGAAGATAAGGAGGCAGAGACAGTATCTCAGGCTAATTTTAAATCGATGTTTTTATTGTGGGGGAGGGGCAATGAAAGATCAGCTTTCTGCCATGGGCTGCTTATAGAAACACCAGGGAGACGTCTCAGAAGCCTGTTGATGTCAGGCTCCGCTCAGCTGCAGCACGCTGCTCTTTTATTGTTTTCAGATGCAGTGCAGGCACCTGATCTTAAAACCTCCTGAGGTGGTACAGAGACGGCTGCTGAAGCTCAACAGAGGCAAAGTGGGACATGGAGGGACCGTGGTTATCAAACTGATTTTTCCAAAGTGGGAGAAATTCTCCAGCATTTGGAGACCATCATGACAAAAGTAAAGAGGCAGAAAGGACGTACAAAGACGCTGCGTGGGAGGGAGGAGTCAGTGTTCATGGTCCAGCTTGGGGGAGGAGTCGGTGTTTATGGTACAGCTGGAGGGGAAGAAAAGTCAGTCTCTATGGTACAGCTGGGGGAGGAGTCAGTGTCCATGGAACAGCTGGGGGGAGGAGTCAGTGTTCATGGTACAGCTGGGGGAGGAGTCAGTGTTCATGATACAGTTGGTGGGGAGGAAAGAGTCAGTGTTCATGGTACAGCTGGGGGAGGAGTCAGTGTTCATGGTCCAGCTTAGGGGAGGAGTCAGTGTCCATGGTACAGCTGGGGGAGGAGTCAGTGTCCATGGTACAGTTGGAGGGGAGGAAAGAGTCAGTGCCTATGGTACAGCTGGGGGAGGAGTCAGTGTCCATGGTCCAGCTTAGGGGAGGAGTCAGTGTCCATGGTACAGCTGGGGGAGGAGTCAGTGTTCATGGTCCAGCTTAGGGGAGGAGTCAGTGTCCATGGTACAGCTGGGGGAGGAGTCAGTGTTCATGGTCCAGCTTAGGGGAGGAGTCAGTGTCCATGGTACAGCTGGGGGAGGAGTCAGTGTTCATGGTCCAGCTTAGGGGAGAAGTCAGTGTCCATGGTACAGTTGGAGGGAAGGAAAGAGTCAGTGCCTATGGTACAGCTGGGGGAGGAGTCAGTGTCCATGGTACAGCTGGGGGAGGAGTCAGTGTCCATGGAACAGCTGGGGGAGGAGTCAGTGTCCATGGTACAGCTGAGGGGAGGAGTCAGTGTCCATGGTACAGCTGGGGGAGGAGTCAGTGCTCATGGTCCAGCTTAGGGGAGGAGTCAGTGTTCATGGTACAGTTGGAGGGGAGGAAAGAGTTAGTGTCCATGGTACAGCTGGGGGGAGGAGTCAGTGTCCATGGTACAGTTGGAGGGGAGGAGTCAGTTTTCATGGTACTGGGGAGGGAGAAGGAGTCATTGTTCATGGTACAGCTTGGGCAGACAGGGTATCAGAGGGTACTCTTCCCTTCTGAGGGGAGAAGAAAGAAGGGAGGAAGAAGATGTTCACAATAGTGATGCAGAAAGAGCATTTTTTTTCTCCTAGTGACAATTTCCTTTATGACCAAATGGATGGTTAGTTTGTGTCTTAGTCCACTTTGTTGCTATAAGAATGTGACTGAAGCTGGGTAATTTGTAAAGAAAACAGCAAGTTTATAGTTCCTGAGGTTCCCCGGGCAGAGGTGGCACACGCCTTTAATCCCAGCACTTGGGAGACAGAGACAGGCGGATTTCTGATTTCTAGGCCAGACTGGTCTACAAAGTGAGTTCCAGGACAGCCAGGACTACACAGAGAAACCCTGTCTTGAAAAGAAACAAAAACAAACAAACAAACAAAAAATAGTTCCTGAGGTTCAAAAGCATGGCACTGGCTCCAACTGGGGGTCTCTTGACCCAATGGGGAAAAGGAAAGAAAGGTTACAAGTGAAGAAAGGGAGCAAGGGACCAAGGAAGGTCCCAGCGGACTCTATAGCAAGCTACTCTCCAAAGACCTAACCCAGTCCTCAAAGAACTTTAATATCACCTGGGACCTTGTAATAGACTCTGCCTCTCAGAAGTCCCACTACCTGTCTCCTCGCGCATGAACTTGGCTCCCAAACCCCATCTCACTTTGTAGCAGTTGGCTAAGAGGCAGAGGAAGCAGGAACGGCTTGCTAAATAAGAAAAGTTAGAAACCATGCTTCAGTGACCCTCCTGAATAAATCATTCTCAACTCTGTGTAAACTTTAGGGGAAGGTAAATTCCAGGAGGGTGGGCCCTCTCTCCCAGTGTCAGTCACTGTCCTGCCCAGGTCTACTCCACACATTCAATAATAGCAAGAGGAAAGGTACCTCTGGGCTGCAAGAAGATGGATTTTAGAAGAAATGAGAGCTCTCTAGGTGGTAGAAGGGGATTAAATTCTTCATTTGGGGAAGAGGGTGCAATCCAGGTGCTGGGGAGACTCCTTTTTATAGTAGAATCACTCAACAGGGACCAAGCTGCTTCACAGGGTAATTAGCTCCCAATATTCTAGGAGGCTTGATGTTGAGAGGAAAGATGGGCAGAGGTACCCAGGAATCTGTAGGTCTCAAAACACTCACCTGCATTGCCTGCCTCTGAGGGAGGCCACGTGGCCTCCGCCACATGGGCACTGCTGCTCCGCGGGCTTACCAAATTGCCTTGCTTTATTTAAAAGCCAAAGAGGAAAACAAACCCCAGCCCAAGGAAGAAGCAATTTTGGCATTAAATAAAAGGAATGTTTTTATCCTGCAATGAAAACGCTGTGATCTTGGAACACAATTTGCATAAACAGACAGTTTGGCTGTAAACAACCTCACCAGTAACTGGTATTTACATATAGAACAACTCAGTCAAAACCCAATTAAAGGCTCTGATGGATTGGGGACTGTCAAAACATTTAAAAGGCTTCGCAGCAGCCTGGCGATTTATACGCCTCAGTTGGACCAGGAGCTCTCGATTGTCCGCCCAGCTGCTCTTTTCCTTGCCTCAGCCTTCTACAGACCCAGCGATCACCAGAACATTCCTCACGTCAGCAGCCTGGCCGCCATGTAGGGGAAAGAGTTCTAAGCCAGCTGCTGGCCTTGGGGACTTTGCTTTGACCTAGCAACACGGAAATACAGACCAGATCGTAGTGTCTGACTTGAATAGAGAAAGCAGGGAGGAAAGTCCTCATGTGAAATTTGGGCATAAAGTTATCTGGGGGAGGTTTTAAAGATACCTCAATCAGTACAATTCTTACAAGTATGAGGATCCGAGGTCAGATCTCCAGACCCCCACATAAGAAGCCAGGGACATCAAGTGCTGTGATCCCTGTGATAAGCGCTGGGACTGCAAAGACAAGAAGGTCCCCCGGACTAGACAGACTGGCCAAATCAGTGAGCTCTAGATTCTCAAAGCAATCAAGTAAGACATCCAACAGTAATGTCTGGTCTTCACACACATGTGCAAATACATACATAACCACTTGTACCTACAGCACACACACACACACCCTGGAGAATACATGTCTGATGAAGCTATAGGCCATCATCATGGCTGAGGTTGGACACAATGGTCCCAGATGCTGATACTCTCAAGCAAACCCTTGAAGAGCATGACAGCAGAACAGGGCTCTCTGCTCATGAACAAGAGTCAAGGACTAAACTTAGCACAAAAGCTAAGCCAGTGTGCTGAGAAATCAGGGGTATCCTTGATGGGAGGAGAGGACTCTCGAGGCTCAAGTTTCCAAGGGTCGAATGGAAGTGGCCATGCAAGAGCAATGGCATAGTTAGGACAAGGGCTTCCAAAGTGCTGTGCTAGGCACACCTAGGGCAAGGGAAGCCTTTAGGAGATGCAGGTTCATAGAAGTTGGGCAGCCTAGAGTTTAAGGATAGAGGCCTGCTTCCCGGGGAGAATAGCTGTAGAAGTCACGGGTCATTAGTGATGTCTAGGAGAGGAACTTCTGTGGGCTTTCATGTTGAGAGCTGCAACTGGCACCCTTGTGGCCAAGCAACACAAAGCAAGCTTTGATATACGGGTGGAAAAAGAAGATGAAAAGGACAGAAGAAGAAAAACATGAAAAGCAACAGAAGAAAGAGAAGAGGGGAAGCAAGGACAGAGCAAGGGTGGGGGAGGTGACTGTGAGCTCTAAAACTTTCCACAAGCTATGTCCTGACAGCCCAATGAAGTGTCGCTGACTCTCCAGAAGGTTCCAGAGCTATACTGACTCCCCAGAAGGATCCAGGGCTACACTTCTGATTTCTATTCTAGGAACATTGAAAGGAGAGAGTCTGCTCTTTGGACTCCTAACTCTTCTCCTCCGCAAACCCATCTGTCTTGGCACTGTCTAGAGCAATGGTTCTCAACCTTCCTAATGCTCAGACCCTTTTGTTATGGTGACCCCAACCATAAAATTATTTGTTACTTCATAACTGTAATATTGCTACCATTATGAGCCATAATATAAATATCTGTGTTTTCTGATGGCTATGAATGACCCCTGTGAAAGGGTTGGCCAATTTCCATAGGGGTTGAGACCCACAGGTTGAGAATCACTGGTCAAAATAGTGACAGGAAACCACAAACCACTACCAAGCTGCAGCTTTCTTCGCTGCTCCCCATCCCCCACCTTACATTTTTGCCAAGTTCACTTCAGGTCCAACCTCCAAGTCACCCACTAAGACAAAATGGGGCCCAAAAGAACAAAGGCTCCTAAAGAAAGTGGCAGAGGTCCTGGCTCAGCTGCCCTCATGTGCAGTCCACTAACCGCCTCTCTCCCCTGTACTTCGAAATACAGGGAAATACTCTGTCAATATTTCACCACAACACTGGAACAGAAATGAAAAGAAGACGGTCACTAATCATAATGACAGTAGCAATGGCAGCTGTCACAACAGCCACACAGGGACTCTGTTCCGTGGACCTGAAAAGCACAGCTGCTGTCTGAAGACCAGGCCAAGTCTGGGCTCGCTGCTGTATGGCAGCCTCTCCTTGGTTCTCTGCCTTCTCCATTGGCATCGGCTTTTGGAGGCTGCCACCAGCTCTGGACTTGCACTTATCCCACATCATTTGGAGGCCAGAATGAAGTGGCTTTGCATCGCCCTGCTCAGGAGTTCGTCCTGCTCAGGAGTTCGCTCCATCAGTGTAGCACACACCTGCATTGCAGACCTGAAGCTAGAGACACACAGGCACCCTAACTCAGCTTTACCAATTGGGAATGGAGAAGGGAAACATTGTCCTGAAAGAATTCTCAAATAAAGCACATGAGGAAGGAATTGATTTGGAAGAACAGTCTTTTATAGAAGAAAGAGCACGGGGGTAGAAGCATGAGACGCCTGGCCACACAGCATCCACAGTCAGCAAGCAAAGAGCTGTGGGCTGGGGCTCAGCTTGCCTCCTCCGTTTTATTCGGGGTGGGACTCCAGCATGTCGCTGCCCTCATGCAGGGTGCATAGTCCCTGCTCAGCTAAACCTTGCTGGAAACACCCTCCCCTTGATACCCACAG
Organism: Mus musculus; assembly: GCF_000001635.26. Lineage (NCBI taxonomy): Eukaryota > Metazoa > Chordata > Mammalia > Rodentia > Muridae > Mus > Mus musculus. Next base: position 125,188,091 of record NC_000073.6, read on the forward strand.
GTGTGTTTCCATGGTGATTCCAAATGCTGTCAAGTTAACAATGAAGATTAACAATCACAGACAATCCGATATTGAACACGCCAAGTGCTGAAGGTCATGTCAACCTGGAATCAAAGGAAAGGGTCTGGACAGCTCACATCCTTGGCCTGATGACTGCTGTGGCTGGGCCCTTTAAAGAATTTGACTCTGGATCCCCCAAATGTATCTGTTGTGTACAACTCTGTACTGTTCCCCTTCCCTCTGCAGCTCCAAGCTCCCTAGGCCTCCTGCCTTCCCGTCCCTCCCGTCCTGTGCCCCCCTTTCTTTTTTTTTTTTTTTTTCCATTTTTTATTAGGTATTTAACTCATTTACATTTCCAATGCTATACCAAAAGTCCCCCATATCCACCCACCCCCACTCCCCTGCCCACCCACTCCCCCTTTTTGGCCCTGGTATTCCCCTGTACTGGGGCATATAAAGTTTGCAAGTCCAATGGGCCTCTCTTTCCAGTGATGGCCGACTAGGCCATCTTTTGATATATATGCAGCTAGAGTCAAGAGCTCCGGGGTACTGGTTAGCTCATAATGTTGTTCCACCTATAGGGTTGCAGATCCCTTTAGCTCCTTGGCTACTTTCTCTAGCTCCTCCATTGGGAGCCCTATGATCCATCCATTAGCTGACTGTGAGCATCCACTTCTGTGTTTGCTGGGCCCCGGCATAGTCTCACAAGAGACAGCTACATCTGCGTCCTTTCAATAAAATCTTGCTAGTGTATGCAATGGTGTCAGCGTTTGGATGCTGATTATGGGGTGGATCCCTGGCTATGGCAGTCTCTACATGGTCCATCCTTTCATCTCAGCTCCAAACTCCGTCTCTGTGACTCCTTCCATGGGTGTTTTGTTCCCAAATCTAAGGAGGGGCATAGTGTCCACACTTCAGTCTTCATTCTCCTTGAGTTTCATGTGTTTAGCAAATTATATCTTATATCTTGGGTATCCTAGGTTTGGGGCTACTGTGCCCCCCTTTCTGTGTCCCGCTTCCAGACCAATCTTGCCTCTCAGCAGATTCAGACAACACACAGTAAGGGCCCAGCAGGGTTGAATTTAGCTGGCGCTCAGCCACATGAATCTAAAGGTCAAGTGCAGGACTCTCCATCTGTCTGTCCTGTCTGTCTGTCCTTGACTCCTCTGTGGTGAGCAGTCTTCCACACGCTCCACAGCACCAGGCCGTCAGGGCTGTTCACATATTTCTTTCTCAGGAAAACTCAAAAGAAAAAAAAAAAGAGAGAAAGAATATATCCAGGCCTCGAGTGTGGAATCTTCATTCTACTAGGCCATAAAACATCATGCTCATATTATAATTTCAATCCAGGGAGAGGATTTGCCACGAGAGCACTGAGATGCATACAAATTGCCTTTCTAAACCTCTGGCTACAATAAGCCAACTTCAGAAGCTGACAGTTTACTTGACAAATACCTAATAAAGCTTAAATAATTATTGAAAGCAGACAAATGGGAGAGTAGAATGGGAAGAGATGTCATGGGGATAAATCACAGGGAAGGAGGCAGAGCCCCAGCCCGGCACAGAAGGCAGGGACCGAGAAGCTAAACAAGAGACCAAGGTGGGATGTGGATGGTTGAGTTCTAGCAGCTGCCATGGGTGGCAGGTGTGGAGTAGCTTTCCTGTGGGACCACTCAATACTTAGCATGTCAACTTTCTTGGCTTTTCTAAAAGAACCCATAGGAACAGTACCCTCCGGGGAGAATGCAATCCCCCACACCCCCATCTGACCAGCACCTCCTACAATAGCACCACCATCTAGAGACAGAGCATTTAAATCATACTTGTCCTGTTTTGCTCTGCCAGCCTCTCATATCTGCCTCCCACTCCTACTGATCCGCATCCTCTTCCAAAACTGACCCCGAGTGCTTTCATCTCTTTTTTTCCCCAGTGAATTAATTACACTAGGGTTTCTTAAAGGAGCGCGGATGAGGGATTATCTACAGGAGCCTGAGCACTGTGGCGGTCCCCACAAGAGTCATGGCTGGCAGGGAAGTGATCTAAGAGAGGTAAGAATGAAAGTAGGATCAGCATGACTTTACTGGTGCTGAGTCAAAATGTCTGGAGTCTAAGTGTTTTGTTTTTCTTATACATTTAAACACAGTAAAAGTTTGGGGGAAGTTTTCCCTGAGACAGTTACCACAACAAAGCTTTAGGCGTGGCTACATCAAAACCCCCTTACGAAGTACAGCTCTAGGGCAAAGCACCTGTGACCTTTACCATAAGAATGCGTTCTTAATAGTACAGAAACAGTGTTCAGAATAAAGGCCTAGGGTGGAAAGGTTTGTAATAAGCATAAGGATGGTTTATACTGACTGAGAGACGCTCGGGATAAGGACCTAAGCAATGCTCATAGTTTGGGAGGATTTGGGTAAATGCTAGTTCTATAAAATAGCCACTAGGTTGTCAGACACTCTAGCCTTCTGGATGGGCACATATGATTTTTTTCCCTAGAAGAGAAAAACATGCATGTTTAATACTAATTTTGTTTTCTCTGGTGCTTTCTGTAACCTGTGCCCTCTACAGAATACCTTACCAGTGGGCTACAGCAGTGAAGACAATATGTCTCTCTTTCAGCCATCAACCATTAACTGTAAACAAATCCTCAGGGAGGTGTGGGGCCTCATGAACTCCTCCTCCCTTCTTTATGACCAGCCCAGCATTGTGTAGATCTGGGGCCTTAGCAAAAATGCAAGATAGAGGAACCTTTGCTCTGTCTTGTGCAGTCCCAATGGAGGGCCACACACTCAGGGGTTTATTGATAACAATTTTAAGAGAAGACATGAAATTGAGAAGGAAATCAGATGGGACATTAGGGGGAGCTGGAAAGAGTTAGTGGTTGATTGATATACAGTGATATATATATATATATATATATATATATAATTTGAAATTTCATATATATATATATGAAATTTCAAATAATAAATATTCATTAATGGGTACAGAGGGATGGCTGAGTGTTTAAGAGCATGAGCTGCTCTTCCAAAGGACCTGCTTTCAGTTTCCAGCAACCACATGGAAGCTCACAGCCATCTGTGACTCCAATCCCAGGGGGTCTGATGCCCTCTTCTGGCATCAGATAGTGCACATGTAGAGAAAGCACACACACACACACACACACACACACACACACACACGTCTTAAATAAAAGACAATGTGTGCCTAAGTTGGTCTTTCTTTCCACAGTAGTTCTGTGTAATAGAAGGATCTGAACCAAGTCACCCTGAAAGTGTTTGGAGGTGTAGAGAAGGAGAAACATAGGCTAGGGAGAACTGCCACATACTGCAAATACTGTAGTAATAATATGGATATGAAAGTAGCTCTTAGGATACTTAGAGTTCTTTAGGTACATGCCTGGTGATAGTGGAGCTGGGTCATATGGCATTTCCAGTTTCAGTTCTCTGAACATTCTCCATGCTGATTTCCATAGTAACTGCAGAAGGCTACACTAGAAGGTTACATCACCCCAAAGTGACTATTTCCCCACCTCACTAGAATTTGTTGTTGTTTGTTGGTTGGTTGGTTTGTTTTAATGACAGACATTCTGAGTGGGGTGAGATGAAATCCTAAGGCAATTGTTTTTATTCATCTCTCTGATGACTAAGGATGTTGAACATTTTTCAAGTATTTGTTAGCCACTGTAATTCTTCTTTGGAGAACTATATATCCAATCCACTAGCCTATTTATTCCGTGGATGGTTTAGGAATTGGAATTTATTTTTATAGATCTTTGATCTGCTAGGTGTTAATCTCCCATGTGATGTGTAGCTGGCTAATGATCTCCCACTCTGCAGGCTGTCTCTATATTCTGGGGATTGTTTTCTTTGCTGCATCTATGATTTTTAATGTCATCTAACCCCACTGGTCAATTCTTAGAATTATTTCCTTTTCTATTATAGTTCTTTCCAGGAAGTTTACACCCATGTTTTCCACCACCAACATCAAAGTTTCAGGTCTTACATTAAAGTCTTTGATGTGTGTTGAGTTGCATTTTTGCCAAGTGAGAGATATGGGTCTAGTTTTCCACATATGAAAATCTAACTTTGCCAGCACTATTTATCAATGAGGCTGTTCTTTCTCCATTTATACACCTTGACACCTCTACCAAAAATCAGGGTGTTGCCTGGGTTACCCCTGGTCCTATATTCTGTTCTACCTTTGAGAGTGGAGGGATAGGACCAAGAAAAGGAGGTATTACAAAAAGAAATGGGAAGCTGATTACAGCAGAAACATGGCCTATGGAAAGCACCATTCACTTGTCAAGTGACTGCAGGTCACACCAAGCTGTGGTGATGTTCATAGTTCACAGCCGCAAAGGCGGCCATGTTTTGGACCCAATGGCTATCTGTGATCATGGCAAGAGCTGGTCATAATGCAACATAAAAACAGAGCCACCTACCTCTCCAGGCAGGAACTTCAAAGGCTCCCAGCCCATCTATGGCATGCCATCTTTCCCCATGGACCTGGTCTTACTCAGAAACTAAACAGATTGCTTCTAGGCAATGACCAGTGATTCCTTCTGGGACCAAGAAAGACAAAGAGTGCACATTGCACAATGTTAGTTATAGTTCTTGCCGCTACTACAAAATACTTGACAAAAATTCCAAAGCCACTCAAGGACGAGTTTATTTGTCTCACAGTTTGAGGGTACAGTCCCTCAGTGTTCTACCTAGTTTTGTGTGTCAACTTAACACAAGCTGGAGTTATCACAGAGAAAGGAGCATCCCTTGAGGAAATGCCTCCATGAGATCTAGCTGTAAGATATTTTCTCAATTAGTGATCAAGGGTGGGAGGGCCCCTTGTGAGTGGCACTATCCCTGGGCTGCTAGTCTTGTGTTCTATAAGAAAGCAAGATGAGCAAGCCAGGGAAAGCAAGCCAGTAGGCAGCATTCCTCCATGGCTTCTGCATCTACCCCTGCCTCCAAGGTCTTGTCCTGTGTGAGTTCCTGTCCTGACTTCCTTTGGTGATGAACATTCTTCTTGGTCATGATGTTTTCTGCAGGAATAGAAGCTCTGACTAAGACATTTGGGATAGGGAAGTCAGGAACTTGGGGGATAGTGGGTCTCATTATGTCCAGAATCAGTAGAGGGCTAATAGCCCCAAAGCCTAAACCATCATAAGGAATCATTGTTGCAGGGAGCCCACCAGAGATGACCACTCAGATGCAGCCTAAAGCCAACTGAAAGCCTTTATTCCAGCCAGCTGGGATTATACACAGGTATTCAGGACTCAAGTATAGCACTGAGTGTTTAGAATAAGAGGTTTTTAAAAACAAAAACCACATCTTGGTATCTCAGCAGCTTCAGGGGAAGGTTTTGTACAAGCAAGCTTAACAGAAGTTAAAATAAGTTAGTTGGGGCATCTTGACACATCTCAGGTTCCTAGATAGAGTTGGGTAATTTTCCACGGGATTCTCCATCAAGGAGATCAAATTCTAGTTAAACCTAAAACAGCCTCAGCCAGAATACAAGATAGAGGAACCTCTACTCTGCTTTGTCCTGTCACAGTAGGACAGAAATATTCATGTGCTACTAATACTTGCCAGAATCCGGAAAGTTCCTGATGAGGAAGCAGCGTGGCCTCCTAAACTAAGGACATACTGATGCCATCTGTAGTCTGCTAGCATCTGGGACACTCCAGACAGGGAAGCCCAAATGGATGGTATGCTCTCATAAACTAAGGAATCTCCCTTCCTAGAAGAAGAACATCCATCTCTCCTGATAAGGCCACACAACTTCCAGTGGTAATTACAACTTTGAGGATGCAGGAGGACTGCCTTTCAAAGAGAATCTTCCACTCCAAGAACTCCCTCTGCCCATAAAACTCCCAACCCCCTCTACTGTGTTTGTATACTCCCTATTTCTGAAGGAAGACTGCTACCCCTAATTATTCTGATTAAAGGACAATTTGTACCTTTTGGAGGTCATTTTATTCTTTCTTTTATTTCCACATCAAAGGTGATCAATACCGATCTAACAGTTAGGAACTAGAGAAAGGTGGATGCTGGTTCTACACCTTCTGTCTCCTTTCTATTCTGTCTGTGGCCCTGGCTCATAGAATGCTGCTATTCACATCTGAGATGGGTCTTCCCATGTCTGTTAGGCTAGACATGCACAGAAGTTTATTTCCAGGATGATTATTAAGCTCATCAATTTGACAGTCAAGACTAAGCACCCATGAATGATTTAAATGCCTGATTTGGCCCTTCTAATAAGAACATAAAATAGAAACCAAGATCCTACTGGGAACTGGAGAACATAGCCCCTCCCCTTACCACAGAAACCACACCACTACCAATACAAGACTAGGCCAGGGTATCCCAGGGAGAAACTGGCCACAGATCCACGTGTTACATGAGAAATTCCCAAGAAAGTTTTCCAAAAACTAAAACAACAGCAAAACAAACAACACCCACACCATCTGTTAGGTGATACTTGAATCATGAGGAATTGTGTTAATCTGTAAGCAGCAATAACTCCTAGCCATAAAGAATGGCTTGGTCCCAGCCTGACCTGCCCACTCCACCTGCAGAAACAATTATGTCCAGTTTTGAAAACAACCCATCCTGCTTCCAGTTAAACCACAAAAAATAGCTATAACCTCCTGCCCATGTATGTATGTATGTATGTATGTATGTATGTATGTATGTATGTATGCCTCTTCCTCGGGCCCTCTAAGCACTGTCAATCTTCATCCCTTATAAAGGTTGGGCCTCTTGTTGTTCTAATATGGCAGCTTCAGCCTGTTGTGATTGAGTCTGTCTGCTTCTCTGCCACCTATTTTCTTACACCATCCTCCTGACTCACAAGCTCATGCCCCTTCCAAACCAAATGAAAGCCCTGTTGCCCTTGTTAACTTTAATTTTTTCAAGACCTTAGTTTTAATGATGGCTCTCAAATGTTTTAACCTCCCTTGTAGCCCACCACCCACTAGAGGCAACGGAAAAGAAAGGATAAGTGGGAAGAGGACCTGCTTAGACAGGTCCTTTGGAGCAAATCCCATCTGTGTTGTCTGGAAGTCGGCAGTTCAGTTCACAGGTTAGCCGGCAGTGGCAGCTTGACCCACTCACAAATACCTCATGGACACACCAGCAGTCCAGTTCCATAAAGTTGGGATAGCAAACAGGAATCAGCAGTGGTGGCACTACCTAGTAGAAACAGGCAGCCCTCAGCCTCAGCTCAAGTCAGCAGGAGGGACCAGCAGGAACACCAGGAGAAGTTTTCAGCTAGGCCTCTCTCAGGGAAGTGAAGCTTAGCGAAGATTTGAGACCCACAAGCATTGCACAGATAGCTGTACCAGAAAGCTAAGCTCTGTTTCCATCACTGTCTGTCAAGTCCTGTTCATACCCTCCAAACATCATGTGTCCTCCTCGTGCCTTGCCTCGGCATGTGCATCCAATCAGCCTGAGTCCCTGGAGTCCCGACAAATTCATCTCAACTACAAAATGTAAGGTGGGCCAATGCATTGTGTTTTCAGTGAAGAATCCTTCATCATGTGTCCTTTCACATGTTTGCTTTAACAAAACATCCTCTCTCCTGTGTCTGCTTCAGTGACGTGTTCCTTCACAAGTCTGTCTTAGCCTTTCATCTGTGTCCAATTCAGGAAAACACTCCTTCACGTGTTTGCCGCATCAAAACACCATCCAACACATCTGTCTCTCTAAACAATCCTTATGTTTCCACTTCAGTCCTCTGTGATGGCAACCTGATTCTGCCACTGGGCATGCTGGCCCCTCTATCACGGGGTATCCTGGCCTCTCTGCCACTGGGCATGCTAGCCCCTCTCCTTCCAGTGAACAATGCATTAACTCCACACTAAGTCTCTCTTTCTAACTCTGTGGTGACAAGGACAATGTCCCCTCACTTCCTATATCAGGATGACAGTGGCAAAGGCCTCGGTTTGATGTTAAAGTCACCTGATTAAATATGGCTTTGTTATTCCACCAAATAAATGTACATGAAAGAGGCCTCTGCGGTCTCTAGGCATCATTCCACCCTTTGGGCCATGCTTCCGACATTTCACAAACCCCATTATCTTTATCTACCAGGAGAGCAGTCTGTCTCCATAGCTGCCCGAGAGCACACCTGTGATGAATCTGGTCCAGGATGCGTTAGCCATAGCACATGTGCCCCACAGTCAAAGAGGGAATTAGTGTCTCTGAACAATTGGCACAAAAGAAAGAAATTTCCAGTGTCCCTCCAACCCAGCCTGGCTATTGTCACCTCTGGCATTGGAAGTGATTAATGCGCACGTGAATTGATTCCTGCGATTATGCACGAGACCATTTTTCCCCTTTATGGATCCCTGACACTAAGCTCACTCAATGGGTTTTATTTGCATCGATCACGTTTTATGGTATGATTAAATTTGTATGGAAGAGAACCAATTAGTTTTGTTTTACACTTATTGAATGCATTTTAGAGTCAGACAGATTAACTCTCCACACTTAGAGTGATTTATCCAGTGGCAGGAGACTTTGGGGACCACTCAGGGGCACATCTCCAGCCAGGCATGGGTGCTCCTGGCTGACAGGAGCTGGATGGAGCCTCTGAAAAGTGGAGCCAGGGCAGGGCGGGGAAAGATCTCTGACGCCCAGATTCCTGTACAGCAGGCAGGGCTTCTCTTAAGATTGTAAATAGAAGAGTCTTAGTGAATTTCAGGAGCTGGTACAGCTTAGTTTGAAGAGAAATGCATCCTAGGCTACTGCAAAAAACAATGAAGCCGCTTTCAGCTCTAAACCTCACCCCCAGCCTTTTCCCTCTCCAGTCTGATACCCATTCAATTTCTTTAAGCCCTAATAGAGATATTAATGTGAAAGAAGAGGAAAGAAAGAGAAGGGTCTGGTGAGAAGCAGAAAGGGGAGGAAGAAGAGGCAGGGAGGAGGGGGGCAGATCTTCCTGCAGGAGGACAGCCCTATAGATAGAATCTTCTACCCCAAGAACTCCCTCTGCCCATAAAATACCAAACCCCTCTACCATGTGCGTTTTCTCCCCATACATAAGTGTGAAAGTGCCTTTGAGAATAACATGGGAGCTATAATGTACCACCTATACCAGTTTTCCTGTACGATCCAAGCAGGAGCTGCCTAGTACTGCTTGACGAAAGTCACCGTATTCCAAAGTCCTGAATCAGACTCTGTGGTTGCCAGCTGGGCGGCATCATGGGTCTCCGAAAGCTCTCAGAACATAAGGCCCTTCACTGTAAAGAGAGGAAGCTACAAAGATCCACTGAGCTCCTCCGCACAGCCTTGTCGTCCTCACAAATCAAGAGCTCCCTTCTTCTTTATCCCTTACTGCATCCCTGATTAATCTACCAGGACAAAATACAGCAGACAGGGCTGAATAAATAACAACGCTGATAAGCGGAGAGTCTGAGATCAAGGCTCTGGCACAAAGCACTTAGAAGCCACTCTTTACGTGGTCCCACAAGTGCGACTGACTGAACACAGACAGAGGCTGCCATCTCTGCCTTTGGTCTGAGACTGCCTTTGGCTCACGACACAGAGATAAGTCATTATCCCTAACCTTTCCTCATGAGACACCTTGAATTCCATGAAAAGTAAAGTTCATGTCAGATCCCTTTCCCCATAGAAACACAGTTGTCCTCGAGGCTGAGGCTGAGGCTGAGGCTGAGGCTAAGGCTGAGGCTGAGGCCTCCACTGAAACAGACCCACATCCTCCTTATAACTTAATAGAACTAATGACTCGGTAGGGAAGGCTGGTGCTGAGACAAAATGGATTGTGATGGACAAGATCACAACTTGACCAGGACTGCTTAGCTATGTATACCTATTGACTTCTACTGAAACCTAGACCTCCTGTCAGGACCCCAAAAGTAGACTTGTGATGGCTGGTTCCTTTTCTCTGTCCCTTTCCTTCAAAAGTGTCACTCTAACTAAATATCCCCCTTCATCATTTGTCTCCTTAACTGGCATGTTGAGGTTGGATGGCCGAGCCAGTCTTTCTTGGGTCCCAGGCATAAATGCTAATATCTCTGGTAACAAACATGGTGGGCCTCATGAGAGCCCCCTTTGCCTGCAGACGGCCACCTTCTCGATGGATTCTTCAATGGTTCTCTACCCCACCACACCTCCAAATTTCCTCCTGAAAAGTACCAGGGCCATTTTGTTAGAATAAAGTTATGGAGGGTTGTAAGTTTGTTTTGTTTTGTTTTGTTTGTTTGTTTGTTTGTTTGTTTGTTTTGGAGGCAGTTTCTCTGTGTAACCCTGGCTGTCCTGAAACTCAATTTGTTGACCATGCTATCCTTGAACTTAGAGATTCTCCTGTGTCTGCTCAAATGTGTGTGCTATGACCTCCTGGCATAAGGTTACGAACTGGAAAGAGAGAAAGGAAGAACATATGAGAGGGTTTGGACGGAGAAAAGGAAGAAGAAATAAAGTAATAATAATATTATAATCTCAAAAATAAAATAAATGTTAAGGATCTTTTAAAAACAGGAAGAGAAAAAAAACAGGAAGAGAGAGAGCGAGCAAGCTGACAACCACCTTTACCTCCAGCTCTAAGGCTCTCTACAGGGACCTGCACTTATATGTACTTGCTCACACATAGACACGCAAATATGCATACACACAGCTGAAAATAAACATAATTTTAAAAAAGAAAGCCCAAATACCACTTCAAGCTCTACTCTAAGCACCAGAGCCTGCCATGCCTCTGAGGTGGCTGCCTCTGGGCTGTGGGTGCCAACTGTCAGAACATGATATTTTGCAAACATCATGGAGGATAAACAACAGTAGTCTGCTTGGAAATTTTTTCATTCAATTCTTTTAGCATTTCATGCATGTATATTATTTTTTACATCATTTCTACCACACCCTCTTGAAGTGGGAACTGCCCTTCCAACTCATCTATGAAATCTGTCTCAAATCCATGGCCTCTTCTTTATTATTGTTACATATATATGCACATACACATATAAACACATACACATATCTACACATACACATATATGCATATAAATACAACCTGATGAGTATATATATATATGTATATGTATATATATACATATATGTGTATATTTGTATGTATATATGTATTTATACATATATATGTGTATGTATATATGTATGTATGTGTGTGTATATGTGTATATATATATATATATATATATATATATATATAATGCTGACCACTTAAAATTAAAATTGGTTAACTTGCCAAGGGGCTCATCTGTAGGAAAGAATGGTTTCCCCCCTCTCAGAAGTCATTAATTGCCTATAACTCTTTATCTAGGATTTGGTTTTTATGAGATTAACTCCATCCATGTAAGCAGGTCCTTTTGTACTTTTGCTGTGAAGGCCTTATTAGGTAGCCATGTTGTTAAGATTTCATTAATGCAGCTTCTCGACATATATAGAAAACATTATCTTGCAGAAGTCCTGGTCTTCTGTCTCTTATAATATCCGCACACTCTCTTCCAAAATGTCCCATAAGCCTTAGGTATAGTGTTGTGCTGTAGAGACATCAGTTAAGGATAAGATGAGATGCCCTCTGCATTTGACCAGTTGTGTATTTCTGTGGTGATCTCTGTACAAAAAGAAACTCTTTTCAGGCTGCTTTGGTCCTCGTGTCTCCTCACAATAGAATAGCGACTAAGGCAGAAGTCAGTACTGAGAGTGGGGTATTGTTGTGACAGGCCTGACCATGCCACTTGTTGGAGAAATGTGGACTTTAAGAATTTGGATTAGGAAAGCAGTCGAATGCTGTTAAGTGAGGCTTAATGGACCATCCTAATAGGAGTGTGGAAGACAGTAATGCTGAAAGTAATGTGGACTGTCTGGGCCCAACTCAAGGTGTTTCAGAGGTGAAAAACATTAGCAACTTGCCTAGAGACAATTCTTGTAATATTTTGGCAAAAGAAAAAAAAATCACTGTTTTCTGCCCTTGTCCAAAAAATCTCCTGGAGGCTGAATTGAAGAGTTTGGCTTACTACAAATAGCAAAGATTTCAAGTCAGCCCAGTATTTACTGTGTTGTGTGGTTATTAGTGATCACTTGTATGCCTATCTGCCATGAAAAACAGCAAGGGGCCAAAGAGAAATGTAAAATATCCAGTTTGAGAAGAAACAGGGAATGTAACATTAAAGCCCAGTCTTGTGCTAAAAGAGATGAAAAGTTTAAGGAAAGGTCATGGGAAAATAAAATAAAGGGAATAGTGTCCCTTGGGGTCAGACGCCATCAAGCTAAGTATCCAACTTGTAAAAAGAAAAGTACAGTCAACAAAGGAAACGACCAACAAGACAAGACTTACACAAATGTGTTTCAAGGGTGAGACCAGATTCCAGCCCCAGCAATCAGTGGAACTGTAGCTTAGGCCCCATGATTCTAGCTTTCAAACAGTGGTTCCTAATGCTGCAGCCCCTTACATTCAGTTCCTTGTGTTGTGGTGACTCCCCCCAATGATAAAATATTTTCATTGCTACTTCATAAACTGTAATTTTACTACTGTTATGAATCATAATATAAATGCTTGTGTTTTCCAATGGTCTAAAAGAGGTCGCGATCCATGGGTTGAGAAACACTGCTTTGAAGCCAGAATACTGGAGGAAAGGGGTTATAGACTATTCCTGGCATCCTGACACTTAAGGAAAGCTGCTGAGTTCAGTAATGTGGTAGGGGTGTGTCTTAGGGTTTCTATTGCTGTGAAGAGACACCATGACCACAGAAACTCTTATAAGAAAACATTTAACTGGGGCTGGCTTACAGTTCAGAGGTTTACTCCATCACGGTAGGAAGCACAGTGGCACATAGGAAGAAATGATGCTAAAGGGGTAGCCAAGAGTTCTACATCTGGATCAACAGGAAACAGGAGGAGAGAAAGACACTGGGCCGGGCTTGAACATCTAAGACCTCAAAGACCACCCCGAGTGACACACTTCCTCCATGTCTTAGTCAGGGTTTCTATTCCTGCACAAAACATCATGACCAAGAAGCAAGTTGGGAGGGAAAGGATTTACTCAGCTTACACTTCCACATCGCTGTTCATCACCAAGGAAATCAGGACTGGAACTCAAGCAGGTCAGGAAGCAGGAGTTGATGCAGAGGCCACGGAGAGATGTTACTTACTGGTTTGCTTCCCCTGGCTTGCTCAACTTGCTTTCTTATAGAACCCAGGACCACCAGCCCAGGGATGGTATCATCCACAATGGGCCCTCCCATCCATGATCACTAATTGAAAAAATGACTTACAGCTGGGTCACACAGAGGCATTTCCTCAAGGGAGGCTCCTTTCTCTGTGATAACTCCAGCTTGTGTCAAGTTGATACACAAAACCAGCCAGCATATTCCAACAAGGCCATACCTCCTAATGGTATCATGCTCTATGGGTCTATGGGGCCATTTTCATTCAAACCATCACAGGATATCCCTGAATGGAAGCCCTGAGAAACCATCGTGTGAGGATGTGAAGATGAAGCCTGGACTGCACTGAAGACCTCAAGATGTTAGAGATGCCATAGCTGTGGAATAACTGCCAAGGAGAGCTTCAAACAGTATGTGGATCAGCCAAAGAGAGAGCAGTGTTGTAGTCAACAAACCTGGAAAGAGTGGGAGATCTGAAAAATTCGCCTACCTCAGGCTGAAGTTAAAGGAGTTAGAGTGTTTCCCACTGTGCTTTGGTCTTGCTTTGGTCCAGTATATCCTCACGTTTCTCTCTCTCTCTCTTCCCTCATGGAATGGTAACATATATTCTGTGCTATTGTATGCTAGAAGTTATGTAATTTGGTTTTGGTTTTGATTTTATAGAAGGTTAGAGTAAAGAGATTGCCTTGAGTCTTAGAAGAAACGTTGGACTTTTAAACTATATCAAGACTGTGAAACACTATGAAGAATTTTGAAGTTGGATTAAGTACATTTTGCATTATGATGTGGTTATAAGCCTATGGGGCCAAGGAGTGCAGTGTAGTGGTTTGAATGAAAATAGCCTCTGTAGGTCATATATTTGAATATTTGGTTGCCAAATAGCAGACTGTCTAGAAAGGATTAAGAGCTGTGGCCTTGTTGGAAGAGGTGTATTACTGGGGGTATAGACTTGGAGTTTTCAAAAGCTCATGTCAAGCCCAGTCTTGTGTGTTCTCTCTTTCTGCCAAGTGTACTTGTGAATTAGATGTAAACTCTCAGCTAATGCTTAGCACCTTGCCTGCCTGCCTGCTGCTATGTTTCCTACCAGGATGGTCATGAACTAACCCTCTGAAACTGTGAGCAAGCCTGTAAATAAATGTTTCTTTTATAAGTTGCCTTGGTCATGGTATCTCTTCCCAATAACTAAGACAGTGGTGAGAGCTATACTTTCCTGTGGGTTTAAGGATAGAAGCTTAGAATGTCATTGCCAATTGTGCTAGTTTAGGAAAATAGCAGTAGCAGGCTCTCCTCTAAGAAGCATGACCTCACCAGATGCTGTCCACTGTTGTGGTTCATGGGGAACCAGGGGAGGGTTATTGATTGCTTTTCTCTTCAGATACAATGAAAAAGTCTTCAAGAAGAGCTTCCAGGTCACTTACAGCTCAATTCCTCCAAGCCCTTGTCCAAAGTATAAACTGTTTTAATAACTGGGTCTTAACTTCAAGTCCTGGGAGGTGAGACTAGGTAACATAATGAGAGGGTCCCAACTGGCAGGGCTGTGGTTAGTCTTGAATGGAGAGAAGCCCAAGTGTCTAAATTGTGTGTGCTGAGTGGAGAGTTCCTTACAGAGAACAGACTGAGAACTGACAAGTCTCAAGGGGAGGAAGATAGGCTAGAAACAGGAGGTATCTGTCACTAGCTAGAAGCCACATACTTGAATGAGATAGGGAGGGTATGTGGCAAGTTGTGCAGCTAGCTTACCCGTGTTTCCATGCCATGGGGATGCTAGAGCTAGACGTGAACAATGTTAGCCTGTTTATACCACGGAATATCGTTTTCTTCTTCAACCGTGGAAGGTAGTATTTCTGGCTACAGTAGTCTAGGTTGGTATCCATGGTCTTTTAGAAATTAAAGTACTTTACTACAGGCTCTTCTGGTTTGATAGCTAATCATGGTTGTCAACTTGACCACATGTAGAATCAACTAAAACCCAACCACCTTGGCACACCTGTGAGGAATTTTTCTTGATTGGATCACTTAAGATAGGAAGACCCACCATAACTCTGGATCATGTGAAGTCAGAAAGAGCCACACTAAATCTGGACCAAACCTTCTGGTTTGCTTTTTCTCTGTTCACCTGACAGGTTCTTCTATCCTGCTGCTAAGGCATTCCTTTCCTGGCTTTAAAACCTACTTCTTCAGAATGTCAACGTAAACTGAAAGCCAGCTGAGACATCCAGTCCCATGGACTAAACAACTACTGGATTCTTGTCCTTTCCATTGGGAGACCGACTTTGTTGGATTTGCTGGACCACAGTCTGTAAGCCACTCTAACAAAACCCCTTTACTATATAGATTCATTCTGTCAGCTCTGTACCTCTAGAGAACTCATACTACTTTATCTGGCTTTTAAAGTTCCCATTGAGAAACAATTGTTATTCTCACGGGTTTTCCTTTAAACGAATTTGTGGTTTTTCTCTTGTGGCTTTCAGTGCCCTCTCTTTGTTCTATATATTTAGTGTTTTAACTATAATGTGCCAGGGGAATCTCTATTCTGATCCTGTTTATTTGGAGTTCTGTGTGCTTCTTGAGCCAATATCAGTGTGCCTTTCCTTCTTCTGTGAGCCTGTTGAAGATCTGGTCTATGCCATTAACTTGACATTTCTCTCCTTATATGCCTATAGTTTTGAAGATTTGATCTTTAAATGGTGTCTCACAGTTCCTATGTGTTCATCTCATAGGTTTTCCTTTTTAAATATTCTTCATATCCTTTGCTTGTCTAGTCCAATAATTCTACTTTATTATCAAATTATGATATTCTATCTTCTATTTGATACATTTTATTTGTAATGCTCTCCTCGGAGTTTTCTTATTGGGTTATTTAGTTTTTCAAATTTACCTTAATTTCAACCCAATTTCTCCTCGATACTTCTAGGTCTTTAGTAGACTCGGTTTTCAAAGCTTAACTTATCCTCTTCATTTCAATCACACTTAAGTTTGTGCTTCCTTGGTCAGCACCAAGGGTTTGTTGTTATCCCTCTAGGATGGTTGAACTGTTTGTTTGTGTCTTCTTTAACATTCTTGAGTTATTTAATGATGTATATGATTGTTCTTTTAAATTCTGTGTCTCAGAGTTCATCTAGGTTATTCTCACTGGAGAATATTTCTATAAGACTTTGGAGAGGGAGGTATATTGCCTTTCCGATTGTTTGTGTTTTCACAATGAGACTGCGCATGCGGCTCTTTTTGTTGGTTCTTTGTTTGATGTGAAATTCTAGGCTGTCTTTGTTCTGTGGAAGCTTGGAGGACTTGTTCTTGTTGTTTTCGAAGCTTGGTTGATTTCAGGTTAGGTTTGAGGAGTTGATAGGTCAATCCCCCAAATAGTTGGTGTTGATTCTGGATTGGACAACAGGGAAGATTCCAATTCAGTGGTAAGGGAAAAACCATATGTGAGTAGAAAAATGAATTGATCTTAGGCTGCTGTGTAAGTTGTGATACTAAGTCAATGCATAGGAATGTGAGTATGGAGTATCTGGGTCAGGGTCTTGGATATTCACCAGGGTAAGCAAGTCTATAGATTGTGTCACTAGTCTAGGCTCAGAGGTTGTATATGTTGTGTGAGTGAACTACCATCAAGCACACTCACCAGACTGTACAAGTATACAGAACAGGCAGCCCAGGCTAAGTTGGGAAATTGCAAAGGATACAGGAGAGTTAAGGTCCAGAGAACTCACTAAAATTGCACATATGTATGTCAAAATTTATGACCCAAGTTAGAGGTTGGATATCTTGGAACTGGTTTGTCATAATGAGGAATGGAAACATGTCTTGAAGTTTCTACGTAGGCAAATGGGTGACAAGCTGATTACCCTGGTGACAGAGTAGTTTCCATCACTTAGATAAATTCATTAGCTCAACATGCAACTAAATAGATATCTCAAAAACATTACTGATGTGTGTGTGTGTGTGTGTGTGTGTGTGTGTACACTTTAGCACAAACACATGCTGTGTATTTACTTAAGTATTTCATTTACAGTTATATATCTCTAAATGATGGGGATGTGTTCTGAAAAATGTGTCATTAGGCAATTTTTTCCATTGTACCATTTACTATAGAGTGTACTTGCACAAACTAATGTATCTACAAAATCTTTAGGCAATAAAACTATGTAGACAGCATCATACATGTGAGTCTCACTCAGCAAAACATCCTGTGGAACCCATAACTATAGGTATGTATGTATGTATGTATGTATGTATGTATGTGTATATGTGCATGCATATACATACATATACATGTTTTTAATGCCATGGTTGTTATAATGAATGTGCATATCATGCAAGGGAAGGTCGCCCACCCTAAGAGAGTTGAGAGTGAACAAAGAGGCACAGGAAAGTCATCAGTGCTACCTAAAATAGATAATTTCTTAACAAAAACGGCTATACGGTTTGGGTAGGCAGCATCTCCTACAGGCTCACATGCTGGGAGTTTGGTCCAGACTCCAGGTGCTACAGAGAGGCAAGAAGCTCAGGTGGTGCTAATTTCATTAGTGTATCAATCTATTGGTGAAGTCCTGTTATAGGAGGACATGGAGGTGTAGTTCGATGGAGTTGTCACTAAGGATGTGCCTTGAGAGTATATTTTGTTCCAAGTCCCTTGGACACCCTGCTTTCTACAGCTCTGATGCAACATGTGCCTCCTGCCATGATGTTCTACCTTACCGTGAGTCCCAAACCAATGGAGCCAGCCGACCATAGACTAGAGATGAGTACAAATGAACTTTTTCCTTTTCAAACTACTTATCTTGGGTATTTTGTCACTAGTAAAACACTGCAACTAAGCCAAAGCTTGGAGTAAATATGATAGAATACCTGCATCTGCTGCATCTTTATAGAAAGTATGTAGCTGAGTGTTACATTTTCTGACTCTCTCTAATCTTTGAAATATGTGTTATTTCTTTTGTGTGTGTGTGTTTTAGTGAACAGGAGAAATTGATATGTCTAACTAAACTAACATTAGGCTCCCTATACTGGTCCTAGCTGGGACCACCTGGAATAAATTCTCTTCTCCTCCCACACTATGTTTTCTTAGACAGTGGGAACATACCAAATAGTCTCCCTGTCACCTTGCAGCTGTCACCATCCAAAGGCTTGTATTCTGGCTGGGTTGCATTCAGACATACAGCCTCTGTTCTCTAACCCTCCTATCACTGAATCATTCAATATTTGCAGAATGTCTGCTATGTGAATACTAATATTCTTGGCCTCTGAGCTCTTTGTCTAGGGAAAGAAGCGTGTACAAAACCAGATAGTTACAGCACAGTGTCTTCACTGAAGAGTGTGATCAAACAACCTCCGACCAAAGAGAAGATGATGAAGAAAAGGCCAAGCATCGAAGAAAATCAGGGCGAAAGATGACTCCCCCCCCGTTTTGTTTTGTTTTGTTTTGTTGTTTTGTTTTGTTTAGAAACAGGGCCTCATTATGTAACTCTGGCTGTCCTGGAACTCACTGTGTAGAGCAGGCTTGTATTGAAGGTATGTGCCACTATGCCCAACATCCTCTTTAAGTGTGGATTAGGGCACTTCTTGAAGGAGAACACAAGACAAGTACCCAGGCCGAGGAATCACAACCTAGAGATGAATGAGTCACTGATGAATGGGGATGGGGCATGGGATTGGCATAAGAGAGGACATGCCATGGGGACACTGTAGGTGGATGGATCTCCTTGTCACCTATACTGCTGTCTTAACCTGAGTATCTCTGGTTGTATACACTCTATTCTGGACTTGTTCATAGCACATGTTAAAAATAGATGAACATGAAGGCAGCTATAGCATCTCTAGGTAATGTAGCATGTAGTTTCTACTATCCCACTTTAAGATCCAGGAAGACCACTCTACCAGCCACAGCCTGTTCCATATTCCCTGTTGATCGCATGTGCACACCTGCCCAGGAGCAAATGCAGATGAAACACACACACACACACACACACACACACATTAACTTACTTTTAATACACTTTGTAGCTCAATGGCCAGATCCTTCTAAGCCTCCCATGGTTAACATGCCCTTACCTTCACTCCTAGCCCAACACCTCAACATAGTTGCTCAGTTACCTTTAGTCCTAGCTCAACACCCCTAAATCTCCCCTCAGCTTAGGTAGAACTCTACCCAAGATCTCACATGGCTGGTGGCTTTCTCTCTCTGAAGCATAGCAAATATCATTTGTCCTTCTGCATCTGCCGGCTGGCCTGTGTGAAACTGGAAGTCTTGCCTCTCCTGCCACCCAGTCATTAGCCACTAGCATCCTTATTGATCGATCAAGAACCAGTCGGGGAAAAGGAACCTTAGCATTCATTCTCTATCAGAGTGTCAGAAGCACCTCCTACAAGGTAATATGATGACTGTTTTGAAAGCCACATGGAAAGATCTTCAGGAGACAGTGGTCGAATAGGCTGCTGAGGATACAGAGAATTGCTGCTATATCCTGTACAGTAAGGTGCATTTTTAATAAGGAAATTAATCTAACAAGCAATCCCTTAACCTTCAGTGATGTGGTGCTTCAGTGGCTTGATCAGCCCACCAAAGTGTATCTGGCTGCCCATCAATCTTCCTTGAGTGTCCAGGAACCAGGTTCCTTTACTGATGTGGCTCCTTTCTGTTGGGTTCTCAACTTCCAATCTTACTATACTCACCTACATACACTAATCACAATCAGTAGAGCTGGATACACAAACATGGGGGCTTGTTTGGGTCTTGAAAAGGCTCGTCTCACTTCAGCTCACATACTAATACATCATCAGTAAGCAACCTGTGGGTTACCAACCCTCCGGGGGTCAAATAACCCTTTCACCATTGGAAAACACAGATATTTGCATTATGCTTCAAAACAACTCTACCAGACCTGACAAATACAGCGTAGATGCTCACAGCCAACCATTAGACTGAGCACAGGGTCCCCAATGGAGGAGTTAGAGAAAGGACTGAAGGAGCTGAAGGGGTTTGCAACCCCATAGGAAGAACAAGAATATCAATGGCAAAGGAGTATCTGGGTAATTGTGGGGGGAGGAATACCACAAAAATCACACCACACAACAAACCCCACACAAGAGATTTATTGAGGGGGGGGACACAAATTGGCTGCTTTTAAGCAGGGATGGAGACATTGACAGGCCAGGCCACGATGGCAGGTTTTATACGGGATATGGTG
This sequence comes from Mus musculus, assembly GCF_000001635.26. Classification (NCBI taxonomy): domain Eukaryota; kingdom Metazoa; phylum Chordata; class Mammalia; order Rodentia; family Muridae; genus Mus; species Mus musculus. The sequence continues at coordinate 125,208,423 of NC_000073.6, forward strand.
CATTCACACAGGGGAAATATGACAAATCATGGAAGCATCACAATGGCCGTTAGTGATGGTGGGGCATTGGCACAGAGTCTTTGGAGGCAGGATAGGAGGTGGAGGATGGGGAATCTCCAAGGAACCAGATTTTGGAACATAGGCAAATTACTTTTTGTGATTGTTAGTATGCCCAACACATGCTATGGAGATAGGAGGACTAATTACTCCCTTAATGAGATAATGTGCTTATCCTTTCCAGGAGCACCTACATCCTTTGAGGCAGTTGATCACAGACCTTCATGCTAAGCCTTCCCACTTTTCTGAGTTCTAACACAAAAACACTGCTTTTTCTCTTCTCGTTTCTCTCTTTTCTTTGGATACTGAACAAATTATTTTGCATGCTTGCCTTGGTACCAGGGGCTTTCCACTTTCTCTAAAGAACCCAGATCCCACATTACAGTTGCCTGCAGACCTCCGTTGTTGACTCTAATTCAAGTGGAATAACTTTCTCTTTTTCTCTTTGCCACCTCCCTCCTCCTGGCAGCCTCTGGCATTTACAGCTTGCTTGGCTTTTGGCTTTTCTCTCAAACACTAATAAAATGGTCATAGAGCTTCCTTCTGAGACCATTTTTTAATTTTTTTTTTATCAATGAAACTAAGACCATGCAAATGGAAATTGATTCACCAGTAACATGACTTTTGCTCCATTCTTTGAGTCACAAAAATCCTAGATAGCCTGAGACACCTCTCCAGTAATCAAAAGGTCTTGGCCTTGGGCTTCCCTTGCTAAAGTAATAGTGGATTAATTTTCCTTTTGATGAATTAATGTCCCTTTTCCCTGTTAGAATCACACCGCCCCTGCCCCAGCACAGTCTCTGTGAACCAGCATGGGGATTAGCTTGGTCCATTCACCTTCCTGAGGCCTTAGCCAGAAAGGTACACGTTCTTTTTCATTTTTTGACATTGAGAACCCAAGAGGGGCTCTGAATTACATGGTATCTTTTGGTGACCTCAAAAGGACTCCCCCCAATTCAGGCAACATCTTAACACATGCCTTCTCAGAATTTGTCAATACACTGTTGTTACTAAAATTCTTTCCCTGGCAGAGAGCAATATCTACCCCTCCTCCTGGTGTCCTCATGACAAACCAAAGCATGATTCCACCAAAGATCACCCCTGCTTAACAAACTTATTAGCCTTCCTTACAGAGCAATGAATGAGGGATTAGAAATAGTAGTATAGCTGACTCTAAAGTAACAACCCTGAAAGGTTTCCACTGAGCAGGGATGGTAGCTTCTCCATGGTTGCGTAGCTTCGACCTGTATCCTTCTTCCTTCCCCATGTATAACCCAGACCTTCTCCCATACAAGCATGTGCCCCTTAGGGCAGAATTGCATACAGCTGGTTGGGAGGGATGGTTTCATGGCTCCATTCTACCTTCTAGGAGGGAAGATAGTCAACAGGCCCAGCTGTGGTGACTTTTTCCCAGCAGTCCCATCAGAACACCTGAAGATGGTGGCAGCTCAGCTTAAAGGACAGTACTTTACCACAATGGTGCTTCCACACATTTTGCAGTACTGCTTGCCAAATCTTATGACCCTAGAGAGTAATTGCTGTGCATCTCCTGCTGAATAACTCTCCTTTTCAATGTGAAAATCACGAGGTCCAGAGACCATGTATGATGTATAACACTTGCTATAACACTTGATTATTAACACACACCTTGAGCCTGGACCTCCCACCTCTAGATTCAGTGATGTCTCTGCCACAGTCATGCTTCAAAAACGTGATTATCAGACAAGTAGGGAACAGGAGATGACTCAAGGTGTAGAGTGGAAAGGACCAAACTATTACATCACTTGAGGCAAATCCTCCCCCTCTCTTCTCCCAGGAAACCAAGCTGAGATACAGAAGTGTATGTTTTAAAAAAAAATATGTCTGGGACTTCAACAGTAAGGGTTTTCCCTGTGTGAAGTGCTTGGCCTTTGCCAGATGCCCTGTGGAGTGTGGTGGAGCAGGGGGTGGGGGGTGGGGGCTTTGATATGTTAATTAATGTTTCTTCTTTCCTTTTTTATTCCCATAAATATTCACAAAGAGACTGGGTGGTCATCAGGTTGACTCAGAGAGAGGGTATCTCATTTCTGAACCCCAAAACTCAAAGGCATTCTGGTACTCTAGATGAAGAATGAGGTAAGCACTTCTCAGAATTCCTGCTTTGGAGCACATGAAGATACATTCCCACAGATAAGGCTGCAGGAGGAAATTAAAAAGGCAAGAAAATTTGCTTTGTTGAATCAACAAGAAGGGGCTGTGTGCCTATGCCCTTCTCCCAAGGCCAAGTACAGCATAGAGATGTACTTGGAGGAGATGAATCCTGAGATAGAGTGGGGAACTCTATAAAAGAGTCTCCCATCTTGGAACCTGAGTCTCCAAATATATCAGGACCCCAGAATGTAAGCAATAAGTAAGAGTCTAGCAGAGAAGTGGTCTACGTGCAGGCTGTGGAGGGGACCCTGAGATGGACTCATAGAGAGGGCCCTGCATGGGGAAGGCATGAAGACATGTAAACAAAATAAAAGATAAAATACTGTACAAGGAGAGAAAGTAGTGATCCAGATGGATTGAGAGCAAGAGAGAGGGACCCAACAATTTGACAGGGGCAACCAAATGAGGCAGACACTAATACCATGGCCAAATGCCCTCCTCCAGTCCCACTACCATGACTGGACAGAGGGTAACAGCTTGTGCCCTCGAAATCCTGGCAAGGCTACCCATCCTCAACAAGCCAATTAAAATAGCCAAATGGATGGGGAAAAGCAGATGTGTGGCCACATCAGGAGAAGAGAGAAAGATAGTTACCTCTCCAAATCCATTTTCAGGGTCTTAACTAAGCAGCCAGAAGCAAGATGTGGTACCTACTACTCCAAGGCTCTCTTGCATGGTAGCCTGACAAGCTCCTCATCTGGCTACCAGGACCTCAGCCTTTTCAGTAACAACCAGGTAAATCCAGTCAACAGCCAAAGAGGCCAACCAAAGGAAGAGCTGACCTTCCTTCACACACAGCCTTTTTATCTGGCTCCTACCAGATGCTGCTGCCCGCCCCACCCCCTCCACATCAATCAAGGTCATCAGGACAACCCTTCAGGCAAGGCTCCCTACTCAGGCACGTTGACATTAAAACCAAGCATAATATAGTTTGCAAAGAGAGACCTGAATCTACTGTATAAGCAGGACCACCCATTCTGCCACCCCGACCCGAGAGCCTCCCATCCACCTCTCCAGCATACACTAGAAGTGGCTAGCCACACTAAGTAGCAGATGGAGTCCTAGAATGTTCACACAGCCTCTGGAGGCTGGGCTCTTTTGTCTGCCTGTGACAATGACTAATGGTACCAACAGAACAGTCAGCAGCAGTATAGGACCCAGGGGGGTCCTGGAAGAGGGTCCTCTATTGTTGAAGTCCCATTGGCTGGCCCAGCTTGCGGCAGATTGAATGCACCTGTCATGGATACAGCTGAAGCAGACGAGAATCCCTTAGTTATAGGTGTAGATCTGAGTCCAGAGGGCAGGCACGTTCTGAGCTTTCCAGGTTTTTGTGTCACAGAACAAAGAACTGGACCAGGGACATTGATAGTTACAAGAACCGAAGCAGTTTACTAAAGGAGAGAAATATTCCTAAGAATGGATATGGTGTGGAGGGCTGGAACAGGTCTGAGACTCAGAGGCCCCAGGCCAGAGCAAGGACCCAGTGAAGGTCATTTATACAGCATCTTCCCTCTCCCACATTATGAGATCTTGGGATCTTTTCCAGAAGGTTCTTTTTTTTATTCCAAGTATCCCCATTAGGGAAGACTTTTCAGTCTTCCTGTCAATTGACCTCTTTTTTTTTTTTAATTTTTGTTTTTATTAACATATAAAAATTGGGTTTTGTTGTTTTTTTTTTTCAAACAAACTGTTGTGATTGCTTCTCTTCCCCTTCTGCCACGGCCCTGCCCTCCCCTGCACCTCCTTGCCCTGCCCTTCAAGCATCCTTTCTGCTTTCCTGTCCCTAAGACTTTTGTTCCACCTCCCCCCCCCCCACTCTCTCAGATCTCCCTCTGATAGTCCTCTAGCTAGCTAGCTTCATAGTCCACACATTCTCTCTCTTACAGTCCCTTGTACATTCAAACATGAAAAGTTAGGGTGCACCTGTGAAAGAGAGCATTGAACTTGGTTTTGTCCTTCTCAGCCTGGGCCACCTGCCTGACGCTTTCATATGTTTATCCTGATGGTCTCCTCCGGCCCTGCTTTGCAGTCACACTTTGTCTTTCCCACAGACCCTGACTCCCTCACCTTCAATTGGGAAGACATTGTCTCAGGATCCCACCATCCCAGTCCTCCTGACTACTTCCAGGGATAAATTGACTTGTTCTTCCTTTCGCTCCTATTCCTCATCCTTGTGACAAAGTGAATACAGGGTGTCATGCCCCACATGACTTGGTCCTGGAAACCTGACTTGGATGAAGAAAGAAAACAGGACAGATCCAGGGACACAACGCTGGATGGAAACACATCACCAACCACAACCAGGGACTCGGCAGCTTTATTTTCCACGGGGAATGAAAGAGGTGGGTTTATTGTACACCGCTGAACCAGGGAGCAGGTTAGCTAGTCAGGTAGGCCATCTCTGTATGGGAGCAGTCTCAGGCTGAGGTCATCTGGGGAGGAAGAGGTTGCAGGTGATTCTTTCGCTCTCAGGATTCACACACAGACCAGTCAAAGGCTTTGCCAATTCCCATGGGTCTGAAGCTCTGGGATGCTTGATGAGGCTGTGCCTATGTCAACAATGCACACTCACTCAGGACTTCCTATTGGCTCACAGACAATTCCACTAGGCTCCTCCCAGGAACCTAGCAACAGTGACCTAGCAACAGCTTACCTTATCACTTGCCACCAGGTGCTTGTAAGAGGATTGATTGCACCGGGCTCTCTCTCTTTATCTCCCCTTCTCTCTTTCCACTTCTTCATTCTCTTCTTCTCTCTTTGTCCCAGCATGTTCCCGGCTGGTCTCTTTCTCTCTCTCTTTCTCTCTCTCTTCTCTCTCTCCTCTCTCTTTCTCTCTCTCTTCTCTCTCTCTCTCTCTCTCTCTCTCTCTCTCTCTCTCTCCCTCTCTCACTCTCCCTCTCTCTCCTCTCTTTTCCTGTCCTTCTCTGTCCCTCTTTCTTCAACTTCTCCCCCTTTTCCAGGTTCTTTTCCCTTCCCCCAATAAACTTCCTTTTCTACTAGGCCAGCCATGTGGCTTGATTGTTCAGGGGGAAACCTTGGCTGGCCCTCGCAAGGCACTCCCTCCCACAGCATTATTCTGTGATATAAAATACAACACTTCCTCTCCTCCCCACAAAAAAGCAGTCACACAAAGAAAGGGAAGCATGTATCATCATGACTGAAGTCAACTTTCTCAGCATCGAGAGCACAGAAGGCCATGTTTCAAGTGCCCCACCCACCCACATGGCTTGCTATATGCCCTCAGCACAGCTCAGGGAAACAGGCATTATTGTTGGTCCAACTTTCTATATGAAGAGAGGAAGACTAGATGGTATCACCTTGTTTATTGGGGGCTAGAAACTGTATTATGGGGGCCCATCTCTGACTGGAAGCCCATGATCTCCACCACTCTGCTTCATAAGGCTGATGTTGAAGATCTTCAGGACTCTGATCTGGTTACCACCGACCACTGGTTGATAAGCTGCTTCTTTCCAGTCAGGATGAGTCATGTGTGGAACAAAGCTGGCCTGAAGACTGTGGGAATCAGCACCTGAAAGCATTTGCAGCAGGTGCATGCGCAGGTCCCTCTCCACCTGCGTGTCCAGCTGCTGCAGCACCGAGATGAATGCCTGGGACCCAGCAATCCATCAGATCGCCCCACTGCAGCTGCAGATGACAGTCCAGATGTTCACTCACGCTGCAGGTTAATGGCAAGAGCATCACTCACTTGTCTTTCAGATGCCACACAATCACAGTATATTCTCTCTCTCTCTCTCTCTCTCTCTCTCTCTCTCTCTCTCTCTCTCTCTCCCTCTCTCTCTCTCTCTCTCTCTCTCTCTCTGCCTTTTGCTTGCCAGTGACTCACGTCACAGCAGGAGAGTTGGGAGCTGACCCCCAGGGCAGATGGGCTTACAGCAGTTTCTCAGAACTGGGTTTAAAGAGGCCAGCACACTGCTCTATGGGAATCCCTCAAGTGATGATGTTTATTAAGGAAACAATGGAACAGGTTGTAGGGGTGTTTCATGTTCTACCTGTCATTTAAAAGTTAATGACACAAATCTTGAAGCAGAAAGGATTTTTAATTCTTTTAGCTTTAAGTTTAGACCTAAACCAAAATGTCCAAATCAGACTAACAAAACCAACACAAAAGAAGGAAGGAGAAGAAGGCGGAGCTGGCTCTTCTGATAGAAGGTCCTTGTGTATTTCAGAAGGGCTGAGCCCAGGATGTTCAACAGAATTGGAATCCACCTGCCTGATGCTGGCGCTGTTTCCTCTTATGCAGTCTCTGCATGCTAGATGACAAGATGTAAAGAAAAATTACTAATTAATGCTCTGCTGGCTCCAAAACAGCAATAGAGAGGAAATTCTTCTTTCACTTTAGCTCCTGCATGAGCCTCAAGCTCTGTTCATTAATAGTTTGGAGCCTGTGCTCAGCCTTGAAGCTTCCACCAATCTTGTGGCTCAAACTGCCCATCCCTGGACCTCGAGTTCAATTCTGGAGACACAATGAGGTGTCCTCAACTGAATGACAGAAACACCCTCACAGGACCCCCTCATTTAAGAAGCTTCTTTTTAGAAGAGATAGAAACCATCAAAAAAATTCATAACTGGGAAAAATGCAGGGAGTTACTGACCTGGGGTGGGCGGCAGCTCCACCTGATGCATCTACAACACAATCCCTGTCCCGGTGGACCAGAGAACCAGAGAACCAGAGAACCAGAGGACCAGGACTTCTGCTATATGTTAGGAAGCTGCACCCATGACTCTTAACAACATGGTCATCTAAATAAGAACAGCATATGACAATATGTTAGCACACCAATGTAGATGAAGGAGTTCTCACAATGCCCTACCCCAGGTGAAGAACTCTTAATGGTTGCTAAGAGAAGAGAATCCATCTTCACCAGGGACAAGCCCCTGTAAGGTAATCCAATCTCAAGTGGTCAGTCCCGAAACTGTGCGTGTGTGTGTGTGTGTGTGTGTGTGTGTGTGTGTGTACAATATTAAATATATATGCAATACATATGTGCAATGTTAAATTGATTCAGCAAGTACAACCATAGTAATTCATAAGGAAGATGTCATGAGCTTGAGAGGGAAACGTAGCCACCATGGGAGAAGCTAAACAGAGGGGGAGGGGAGCAGAAATGATGTAAATATAGTATTCACGCATGGAATTCTTGAAAACAAAGATTAAAAAAATAAAGTAAATAAGAAATGTGCGAATTTGTGAAAGAAAGGGGCAACTAATCTGTTTAGGGGGTCTATGTACTGACAACATGCCATTGTCCTTTAGGGACCTGTATTCAGGGCCATAGGCTCTATCCGGAGTGAGCTCTAGCCTCCTCCCTGACCCCACAGCTCCACCATGTGTTGAGGATCTCCTATGCCTGTGTGGATTCTCCTGAGTCAGCTTCTGCTTGCTCCCTGGCTCTGCAGAGTCTGCCATGAAGCATGGAGCTCCCTACTCCTGTGAGCCCAGCTCCAGTCCCCTCCTTGAGTCTTCAGCTTCTGCCACGCACCATGGGACTTTGTCACATCTGTCTTCCTTTAAAACTGGCTAAGGAGATGGCTCAGTGTTTAAAGTGCTTATAATACAAGCATGAACTCAGGAGTTTAAATCCCCAGCACCTACATAAATTTGGACATGATGGTGCATATATCCTTAATTCCAGTGTTCCTACAGGGAAACAGGAGATACATAGGAGAAGCCTCAAAAGCTCTAAGTCAACTCACCTGGCATTGGTAACAAAGCAAAGACCCTGTTGCAAATTAGGTGCTCCACCAACCTGCCTTTAAGTGACGTGGTGCCAGCAGATGACATCGTTCCCACTGCCTGGTGCATTTCCACTGTCCCTGTGAGTTGCTGCTACCCAAGATCACTCTCTCTGGCTTGTTTGTTTTCTCTGTCTGTCTGCCTACCTGCCTGCTGGCCTGCCTGTCTGTCTCTATCTCTCTCTGCCCCCACTCTGGGAAAGCCTTTTGCTCTTTCTCCCTCTCCAAACAAACCTCTTATACTAGATCTATTGCTTGGTGTGATCTCTTTGCCCAATCTGCCAAGGTTCCCCTACCACTTTATTCTAGTAGACTCTATTTCCAACAAACTGAAAGATGAGGACTGGCAGGTGGAGTTGTCCTTGGACCTCCTCATGTGCCAGTAGACATATAGCTGCAGCACCACTTGCTAGCACACTCTCTCTACTACCCCCCATCTCTCCTTCCCTACCCCACCCCCCCTCTCTGAGAGGGAGAGATGAAATAAAGGAACATTTTTACATTTATCTGCAACTCATCTGGATCTCATTCAGTCTTTTAAACTACAACATTAGATCCTGTTGCAAATAAACCACAATTAACCATTTCCCAAGTAAGCAAACATTGGTTGTTTTTTTTTCCATCCTTATGATTACAAGCCACAACAATAAGCATTCTTGTATAGGTCTCCTTGGGCCCATAAGGGAGTTCCTTTAGCACAAACATCCATAAATGAAATGGGAAGCCAAACAGTATGGGCATGTTGAACGTCACACGGTAACGCCAAATTGCCATCCAAAGTGGTTTAGCCCTCAATCTTCACAGCAGAAGAATGGTCCCCATCTCCCCATCTCCTCACCAGCATGTGCAATAGACGATTTCATGATCCTGTCAGCCTCAGAAGGACAACTCAGTATTTTGCTGTTGTGCTCTGGATGGAGCCCCCAGTGGCACTGAGGATATTGCTATAGTCTGTTGGATATTAGGTTTTCTTTTAATTACTTACTTTATGAACTTTGTCATTATTGGATTCTTTGTTTCTTAATGATTTTGTGAGAATTCTTAATGCAGCCTAGGTATGAATCCCTTACTAATTACATGGTCTGCAAGTGTCCTGCTCCCTCAGACATCCTGTTCCCTAGATATGTGTCTTATCATAAAGCAGTTTTAATTTGATATGGTGATTGATGCACATCTGCATTCTCCTTAGTGGCTTTAGTTTGTTTAGTTATAGTTAGCATCCCATCCCCCATCGCGATCTCATTTTTAAAAAATAGATTCTTTAGGCCTTTTCTTCTAAAAGAGTGACTGACATCCTCAATTCTCCATATGTGTAATCTGACTCTATCTGGAATATATTTTCTCAGGAGGCATAAAGCATATGGCTTTAATCTTTCTGGTGGATAGCCATGACCTCTCCACAGTAAAAATTCTCTCACTTCAAACCCAGGTCCCCCCTCCAGGAAGGGCTGGGCTAGGAGGACAAGGTCTGATGCTCAAATCTGTCCATTCCAATGCCAGTCACACAGTTTATGAGTGACATTCCCAGACATTGAGCTACTGTGTCTCAACAGAAAATGTACTTCGCTGGACTCTGCAACACAGCGAGCATCACTTCTGCTTTTCAGTTGGTGGCTCTAGAAAGACCCTAAGAGGCTAAAGACAAAGCAAGTCCTCTCACTCCTGTCTGCCAGCTGCGCGTTGCCCCTTCCCAGGAGCAATGGCTCAACACATGGCAACTTTCCAAGCACTGGCCAAGCCATCCTTATTCTGTCTCCTTGAGAAATGCCAGCCCTTAAGCAGACCCCCGGGGCCTTGCCCAGTTGCTGCCTCTTCTAAGACTGAGCTCCAAAGCAGCCTTTTCTAAGAACTAACTACTCACAATCCCAGCCATTTCCCATTGTCTTAGTCTTGGAGCGAGCAGGTTACCCCCATACTTTGTTTTCCTTCTAGCCCTTTTCTGAATGACACTGTCGATAAGTAATCCTGATCCCTAAACCAGCCATGCTGGTTCTCTCTCTCTCTCTCTCTCTCTCTCTCTCTCAAAATTACCTTAAATCTTCTTGGACCTTTATTTCCCAGGAGACTATAACAGACCTTTCATGACATTCAACAAAAATAGTGATAATATTGTCATTGTGTACAGTAATTTTAGAAGCCCATGAAGAGGGCCATCTTCACGATGATTTTCCTACCACACACGTGACTTTCCCATCCCTTTAGGTCTCTTGGTTTCTCAGTGGGATGCTTCCTTTTTTTTCAGGAGGTCCCTGTAAGTCTCCTGCTAGATATATAACTGATTGTTTCATAACTTTTATTGTGATGGTACATTAAGTCTTTGTAATTACTCTTTTTAATTGTCTCTCGCTGGTGTGTAAGGGTACAATTGGCTTTTTCCTTTATATTGATCATTGATCTAGTAACTTGCTCAACTCCTGAATCTGTTATTAATACAGCTGTGTGTTCTGTAGAATTTTTCTTCACGGTCATTCCAGGTGCTTGGGGTACAGGCTTTGCTTCTGATCCATCATCACATGCACAGGGCAGCGCTTGTGGGGGGCTCTGTTCATGCTCTCTACAGCTTGATGTAAATCACAGTTCTCTCTTTTCTGACAAGAACAGAGACACAGAAATAAAATTTGCCTTCTTGGCTTTAACACTGGAAAATCATTTTAAAATTATGTGCCAGTGGCTTTTAGAATCCTGAATATCAGAAAAAGAGAGCAATGGTCTCCAAGAGACTGAAAGAGTCAGTCCATCCGGATATTCCCAGGAACCTTGTATATGTAGATGCACAGCAAGGTGGATCCTAGATAGAGTGGAGCAAGGAGGTGGAGTTGAGAGTCCCAGCAAGGACAAGAGTTACAGCGGGGACCCCAGTGGGAAAGTGACTGCCAGAGATAGCCCACAGGTAAATCTCAGATCAATTACTGACCAGCTTTTGGAATTTGGGGAGACTTCCAGCAGCTGAGCAAAGAGAGACCTTGAAGAATTACAGGGTGCAACACTGAGGAACTACACAGATGCAATTATAATCTTTTCAAAACTTAGTCCTCTTACTCAGGACTTCACTTGGGAAGACCACGCCCCCCTGGAGGATGGTGTCCTGCACTGCTGTCAGGGTGTGGCTTCTGGGGCACTTTTGCCTATTTTTAGTATGGCTTTTCCAGCTTGGCTTGGGCAGAATCCTCCTCTAAGCAGTGAAGACTACATGCTTCCCACTGAACTTTTTCCCCAATTCATGAACTAGCCAGACTTGGATTTTCTGGAAAGATTTCAGATGAGGAACTGGTACAAAAATCATGATAGATTTCCGACCACCACCAACTTCAATATCCTTAGCCACAGTGATGTTGAGTTCCCGCAGCTGCGCCTTGAGATCTGAGTTCATCTCCAGCTTGAGCAGCACCTGAGAGATGCCAGACTGGAACTCGTTCGGCTTCTCACCATTAGGCTTCACAATCTTGGCGCTCAAGCTGAACATGGCTTCGTCCTTACAGAGTGCCGGCTTAGAAAGAGACTCAGCTCTGGCGAGAGTGGCTCATATCTGGGGACCCCAAAATTTATTTTTAATGATGGTTTTTAAATGCTTTAATCTCACTTTTAGCCCACCACCCACCAGAGGTAATGGAAAAGAAAAGATATGGAGAAGTGGGCCTGTTTAGAAAGGTTCTTTGGAGCAACTCCCATCTGTGTTGTCTGGAAATTGGCAGCTCAGTTCAGTTCACAGGTTAGCAGTGGCAGATCGATCCACTAGCAAACACTTCACGGATTCACCAGCAGTCCAGTTCGATAGAATCAGGGTAGCAAACACAAATCAGCAGTGGTGGCACTACCTAGCAGAGACAGCTAGGCCTCTGCCTCAGCTTTGGCTCCAGTCAGCAGGAAGAACCAGCAGGAATACCAGGAGAAGTTCTCAGCTGTGCCTCTCTTGGGGAAGTGAAGATCAGCGAAGATGCAAGACCCACAAACATTGCACAGCTAGCTCCACGAGCAAGCCAAGCTCAGCCCCCATCACTATCCATCCAGTCCTGTTTATGCCCTCCAAACATCACATGTTCAGCACATGCATCTGACTCAGCTGACATCACTGTGCCAATCAACCTGAGTCCAAGGAAGTGGCAAGAAACTACAGTATACCACCAGAAGTTTTTTGGTGTGTTTCTCTCTATGGAGGCTCAACAAGTGCAGCTCAACTATGCAATGTAAGGCAGACTAATACATGCATGTTGTTAGCAAAGACTCTTTCATCACATGTTCTTTCACATGCTTGTTTTAGCAGAACATCCTCTCTCCTGTGTTTGCTTCAGGGAAACGTTCCTTCACCAGTCTGCCTTAATCTTTCACCTGTATCCACTTCAGCTAAATGTTCCTTCACATATTTGCTTCAGCAAAACACCACCCAACTGACTTTCCAAAGAGCCTTTAAGTTTCCACTTCACACAGACATTACACTGGCAAAGCCTCAGGACTCGGCATGAATAGGAAGGTTTTGGTGCCATAGTAATGTTAGTCCTCAACTAAGCACTGCTCTGGTCCACCTAAGAAAGCCTCAGTGTAAGATCTCAAATAGCAGACAGGAGTCAAATAATGTAATCACATCCAAGAACTAGTCCAAAAGAAGCTATAGCAATTAAGTGGAGAGGAAGGAGAAAAAAAAACAAAACAATAACTAAATTGGGCATACTCTAAATAATTATCAATAATGTAAATGCACAAGAAAATACAGCCATGGGTAAAACAACTAATCGAACTTGACACAGGATAAACACAACTGGTAAAAGCAGTTGACAGAAGCAAGAGAAACCTGAATTTGTTGCTTAGAGACATCGAACATGAAAAAAAAAAAAGTCAACTTCTAGAGCCAAAAACTAAAATGCCTCTAATAAAGAGTAAACTGTGCAGAGCAGACACAAGCCATTGAAACCACACAGATCAAACACAAAAGATCAGAAAATGAACAGAATCAGTTGTCTGTTGGACAACCTCGGGTTCCTAGTAACATGACACAGGAGTCCTTGGAAGACACAATGAAAAGTATTTGAAGACAATATGACCAAAATTTTAAAGAATAAAAATACTTGAATGGAAATTTTTACTAAAGACATATAACCACTAAGTATACAGTCAACATTATTAACAAAGAAGTCAGGCTCAAATCCCCATGAGACATCTTTCTATGACCCATAAAAGAGACAATAAAAATCGTAAACTGTAAGTATGTGAAGGAATCGGAACCCTTTGCCACTGTAATGGGAAAAAGAAGATACTTAACTGCTTTAGGATAGCAGGTCCTCAGAACTCATGCACAAACTTTATATAAGACCCCCACAATTCTAAATTTGTCCTCAAGAAAAATAAGACAATACCAGGGGGAGATGGTAGAGAGTTTAAGAGAACTTTCACAATGAGGAAGATCAGAGTTCAGATGCCAGCATCTGCAGAACAAGTCAGATGCCTGTGCACGCCTGTTTCTCCTGTGCACTCCTGTTTCTCCTGTGCACTCCTGTTTCTCCTGTGCACGCCTGTTTCTCCTGTGCACTCCTGTTTCTCCTGTGCACTCCTGTTTCTCCTGTGCACTCCTGTTTCTCCTGTGCACTCCTGTTTCTCCTGTGCACGCCTGTTTCTCCTGTGCACTCCTGTTTCTCCTGTGCACTCCTGTTTCTCCTGTGCACTCCTGTTTCTCCAGCTCCTAGGGAGGCAGGGACAAGAGGATCGCTGGGGCTTGATGATTTCTGGCTGAGCCAAGGAAAGATGAGGCCCAGATTTAGAGTGAGACCCTACTGCAAAAGAATAGTTAGGAAGTGGCAGGGGACACCACCTGATACCACTTGGGGGGTGGCCTCTCTGCATGGACACACAGATGCACGCCCCTGAGCACAAATGTCCATATACTTACACAAAATATGAAACTAAAAAGTCTTAAAAATAAAAGTGCACAAAAAACTGTGTCTATATGTTCATAGTAGTACTATTCATAGTTGCCAAAGGCTTAAAACGACCAAAATGACCAACAGTAAAAAGTGAGGGCCATTCAGAAATTAAAAAGTGTGAATGGGAGTACAAAAACATGAATTAACTTCAAAAACACAATCTTGAAGGACCCAGATGCCTTGGCCGCACACTGAGACGCCATCTGCATCGAAAGTCTGAAAAGAGAAAACCTGCCCAGCCAACAAGTAGCCTACTGGTTCAGAGGCAGTGAGAGGCAAGGAGAGGCAATGGCTGTCTAGGGCTAGGGGTAAAAAGAGGCAGTGACTGTGCAGGAATGAGGTGAAGAGAGGCAGTCACTGTGCAGGGATAAGGTGAGGAGAGACAGTGACTGTGCAGGGATGCAGTTACTGTGTAGGGGTGGGGTAAGGAGAGGCAGTGACTGTGTAGGGATGGGGTGAAGAGAGGCAGTGACTGTGCAGGGATAGGGTGAGGAGAGGCAGCCACTATGCAGGGATGGGGTGGAGAGAGGCAGACACTGTGCAGGGATAGGGTGAGAAGAGGCAGCCACTGTGCAGGGATAGGGTGAGGAGAGTCAGTGACTGTGCAAGGAGGGATGAGGAGAGGCAGCCACTATGCAGGGATGGGGTGAGAAAAGACAGTGGCTGCAAGTGAGAGAAAGGTTTTGGTTTGTGGGTTGGCTGGTTTTGGTTTTATGTAACTAGGTCTCACTATGAATTCCAGGTTCGCTTAAAACTAATGATCCTCCTGCCTCATCCTCTCAAATGCTGGCCTTAAGGGTTCACCATTCAGGTTCTAAGTTCAAAGTATCTGTGCAGACCTATCAAATGTTCTAAAACATGAACTGTGAGAATATCACACAGTTCTGTGTATGTATAAAAATAATCCATTTAGGCAGAATGGGTGAATTTTGTCTTATGTAAATATGAATTATATATGAGTACACAGTTTGATATACGTGATTCAAAAAGTTGAGTAAGAAGAGAAAATATTTGCAAATCTCATACAAGGTTTTAAGACTTTCACACAGAGTAAAAGATAAGAAAACAAAGAAAGCAGAGCTTAGCAGATGCAAACTGCTCTGTGCTTTGCAGGATCCTCCCTGAGAAGTGTGTGGTTTTAAGGACTATGGAAGACTCTGCCAGTTCCAACATTTAAACATGCACCTATGTTAAGACTATGTCTAGGGTCACAAATCCCTTCCAGTCGGTGCCAGGACCGGGTCACCTTGGGCGCAGAGTCGGCAGACACCCCCAAGGTTCCTAGAGGACTCTCCACGAAATCTTAGAACCACTGGTGAGTGGAACACAACTTCTTTTCCATTCCAATCACGCATGACCTGAGACAGCATTAGGGAAGCAGAAAATCCAGCCTGAACAGGGTCAAAAGTCCCTTCCGGTCAGCGCCAGCACCTGGTCACCTTGGGCACAGAGTTGGCAGACACCCCCAACGTCCCTAGAGGACAGCTTCTGAGGCAGACCCCATTTCGGGCTCCAGACATCTGGGCACCTCCCCTGCCAGAGGAGAGGTGTCCGCTCCGCCCAGAAGGGCTTTGTCAGAGCACCTGGGGGAGCCATCTTGGTTCCCAGATCCCTCTGAGACTACTCTGTGCAGGTGAGAGTGTGGGCTACAGAAGCTAACCATTTCTGGGACAGGCCTAAGTGACACAACTTCTGGGACAGACCCTGTTTTGGGCCTTCATCTTCTGCTAGGAGGCAGGCCTGAATGCCAGATATTTGTGCACCTTCCCTACAAGAGGAGACCTTGCCTGCAGAGAGTGCTATGACCACTAAAACTCAGGAGAGAGCTTGTCTCCCAGGTCTGGAGAGGAACAAGCTCTAACCAAAGACAATTATAACAACTGACTCCGGAGATTACCAGATGGTGAAAGGCAAATGTAAGAATCTTACTAACAGAAACCAAGGCCATTCACCATCATCAGAACACAGCATTCCCACCTCACCCAGTCCTGGGCAGCCCAACACATGTGAAAAGCTATACCCGGAGTTAAAAGCATATCTCATGATAATGGTAGAGGACATCAAGAAGAACTTTAATAACTCACTTAAAGACATACAGGAGAACACTGCTAAAGATTACAAGTCCTTAAAGAAAAACAAGAAAACACATCCAAACAGGTGATAGAAATGAACAAAACCATACTAGACCTAAAAAGGGAAGTAGACACAATAAAGAAAACCCAAAGCGAGGCAACACTGGAGATAGAAACCCTAGGAAAGAAATCTGGAATCATAGATGCGAGCATCAGCAACAGAATACAAGAAATGGAAGAGAGAATCTCAGAAGATTCAATAGAGAATGTCAGCACAACAATCAAAGAAAATACAAAATGCAAAAAGATCCTAACTCAAAAATTCCAGGAAATCCAGGACACAATGAGAAGACCAAACCTATGAATAATAGGAGTAGATGAGAAGGAAGATTTTCAACTCAAAGGGCCAGAAAAAAATCTTCAACAAAATTATAGAAGAAAACTTCCCAAACCTAAAGAAAGAGATGCCCAGGAACATACAAGAAGCCTACAGAACAAAAAATAGACTAGACCAGAAAAGAAATTCCTCCCAACACATAATAATCAGAACAACAAATGCACTAAATAAAGATAGAATATTAAAAGCAGTAAGGGAAAAAGGCCAAGTAACATAAAAAGGCAGGCCTATCAGAATTACACCAGACTTTTCACCAGAGACTAAGAAAGCCAGAAGACCCTGGACAGATGTTATACAGACACTAAGAAAACACAAATGCCAGCCCAGGCTACTATACCCAGCCAAACTTTCAATTACCATAGATGGAGAAGCCAAAGTATTCCAGGACAAAACCAAATTCACACATTATCTGTCCATGAATCCAGCCCTTCAAAGGATAATAACAGAAAGAAAAAAAAAAATACAAGGACAGAAACCACGCCCTAGAAAAAGCAAGAAAGTAATCCTTTAACAAACCTAAAAGAAGACAGCCACAAGAACAGAATGCCAACTCTAACAACAAAACTAAGAGGAAGCAGCAATTACTTTTCCTTAATATCTCTTAATATCAATGGACTCAATTCCCCAATAAAAAGACATAGACTAACAGACTGCCTACACAAACAGGACCCAACATTTTGCTGCTTACAGGAAATCCATCTCAGGGAAAAATACAGACACTACCTCAGAATGAAAGGTTGGAAAACAATTTTCCAAGCAAATGGTCTGAAGAAACAAGCTGGAGTAGCCATTCTAATATCTAATAAAATCAACTTCCAACCCAACGTTATCAAAATAGACAAGGAGGGACACTTCATACTCATAAAAGGTAAAATCTTCCAAGAGGAACTCTCAATTCTGAATATCTACGCTCCAAATGCAAGGGCAGCCACACTCATTAAAGAAACTTTAGTAAAGCTCAAAGCACACATTACACCTCATACAATAATAGTGAGAGACTTCAACACACCACTTTCACCAATGGACAGATTGTGGAAACAAAAACTAAACAGGGACACAGTGAAACTAACAGAAGTTATGAAACAAATGGATCTGCCAGATATCTACAGAACATTTTATCCTAAAACAAAAGGATATACCTTCTTCTCAGCACCTCAGGGTACCTTCTCCAAAATTGACCATATATTTGGTCACAAAACAGACCTCAACAGATACAAAAATATTGAAATTGTCCCATGCATCCTATCAGATCACCATGAACTAAGACTGATCTTCAATCACAACATAAATAATAGAAAGCTAATATTCACGTGGAAACTGAACAATACTCTTCCCAATGATACCTTGGTCAAGGAAGGAATAAAGAAAGAAATTAAAGACTTTTTAGATTTTAATGAAAATGAAACCACAACATACCCAAACGTATGGGACACAATGAAAGCATTTCTAAGAGGGAAACTCATAGCTCTGAGTGCCTCCAAAAAGAAACTAGAGAGAGCACACACAAGCAGCTTGACAACACACCTAAAAGCTCTAGAACAAAAGGAAGCAAATTCACCCAAGAGTAGTAGACAGCAGGAAATAATCAAACTCAGAGGCGAAATCAACCAAGTGGAAACAAGAAGAACAATTCAAAGAATGAACCAAATGAGGAGCTGGTTCTTTGAGAAAATCAATAAGATAGATATACCCTTAGCCAGACTCACTAGAGGGCACAGAGACAGCATCCTAATTAACAAAATCAGAAATGAAAAGGGAGACATAACAACAGATCCTGAAGAAATCCAAAACACCATCAGATCCTTCTACAAAAGGCTATACTCAACAAAACTGGAAAACCTGGACAAAATGAACAAATTTCTGGACAGATACCAGGTACCAAAGTTAGATTAGGATCAGGTTAATGATCTAAACAGTCCTATATCCCCTAAAAAAATAGAAGCAGTCATTAATAGTCTGCCAACCAAAAAAAGCCCAGGACCAGATGGGTTTAGTGCAGAGTTCTATCAGACCTTCAAAGAAGATCTAATTCCAGTTCTTCACAAACTATTCAACAAAATAGAAGCAGAAGGTACCCTACCCAATTCATTCTATGAAGCCACAATTACTCTGATACCTAAACCACAGAAAGACTCAACAAAGATAGAGAACTTCAGACCAATTTCCCTGATGAATATGGATGCAAAAATACTCCATAAAATTCTTGCATACCAAGTCCAGGAACACCTCAAAACAATCATCTATCCTAACCAAATAGGTTTTATTCCAGGGTGGCAGGGATGGTTTAATATACGAAATCCATCAACGTAATCCTCTATATAAACAAACTCAAAGACAAAAAAAAACACATGATCATCTCCTTAGATGCTGAGAAAGCATTTGACAAAATCCAACACCCATTCATGATAAAAGTCTTGGAAAAATCAGGAACTCAAGGCCCATACCTAAACATGATAAAAGCAATCTACAGCAAACCAGTAGCCAACA
The DNA here is from genome assembly GCF_000001635.26 of Mus musculus. Classification (NCBI taxonomy): domain Eukaryota; kingdom Metazoa; phylum Chordata; class Mammalia; order Rodentia; family Muridae; genus Mus; species Mus musculus. Next base: position 125,227,292 of record NC_000073.6, read on the forward strand.
TCAAAGTAAATGGTGAGAAGCTGGAAGCAATCCCACTAAAATCAGGGACTAGACAAGGCTGTCCACTCTCTCCCTACCTATTCAACATTGTACTTGAAGTCCTCGCCAGAGCAATTCGACAACAAAAGGAGATCAAGGGGATACAAATTGGAAAGGAAGAAGTCAAAATATCACTTTTTGCAGATGATATGTTAGTATATATAAGTGACCCTTAAAACTCCACCATAGAACTCCTAAACCTGATAACTTCAGTGAAGTAGCTGGATATAAAATTAACTCAAACAAGTTAATGGCCCTTCTCTACACAAAGGACAAACAGGCTGAGAAAAAAATTAGGGAAACAACACCCTTCACAATAGTCACAAATAATATAAAATACCTTGGCATGACTCTAACTAAGGAAGTGAAAGATCTGTATGATAAGAACTTCAAGTCTCTGAAGAAAGAAACTAAAGAAGATCTCAGAAGATGGAAGGATCTCCCATGCTCATGGATTGGCAGGATCAATACAGTAAAAATGGCTATCTTGCCAAAAGCAATCTACAGATTCAATGCAATCCCCATCAAAATTCCAGCTCAATTCTTCAACGAATTAGAAAGGGCAAACTGCAAATTCATCTGGAATAACAAAAAACCTAGGGTAGCAAAAACTCTTCTCAAGGATAAAAAACCTCTGGTGGAATCACCATGCCTGACCTAAAGTTGTACTACAGAGCAATTGTGATTAAAAACTGCATGGTACTAGTATAGCGACAGACAAGTAGACCAATGGAATAGAATTGAAGACCCAGAAATGAACCCACACACCTATGGTCATTTGATCTTTGACATGGGAGCTAAAACCATCCAGTGGGGAAAAGACAGCATTTTCAACAAATGGTGCTGGCACAATTGGCGGTTATCATGTAGAAGAATGCGAATTGATCCATTCCTATCTCCTTGTACTAAGGTCAAATCTAAGTGGATCAAGGAACTCCACATAAAACCAGAGACAGTGAAACTTATAGAGGAGAAAGTGGGGAAAAGCCTTGAAGATATGGGCACAGGGGAAATTTTCCTGAATAGAACAGCAATGGCTTGTGCTGTAAGAGCAAGAATCAACAAATGGGACCTCATAAAATTGCAAAGCTTCTGTAAAGCAAAAGACACTGTCAATAAGAAAAAAAGGCCACCAACAGATTGGGAAAGGATCTTTACCTATCCTAAATCAGATAGGAGACTAATATCCAATATATATAAAGAACTCAAGAAGGTGGACTCCAGAAAATCAAATAACCCCATTAAAAATGGGGCTCAGAGCTAAACAAATTCTCACCTGAGGGATGCAGAATGGCTGAGAAGCACCTGAAAAAATGTTCAGCATCCTTAATCATCAGGGAAATGCAAATCAAAGCAACCCTAGGGTTCCACCTCACACCAGTCAGAATGGCTAAGATCAAAAATTCAGGTGACAGCAGATGCTAGCGAGGATGTGGAGAAAGAGGAACACTCCTCCATTGTTGGTGGGGTTGAAAGCTTGTACAACCACTCTGGAAAACAGTCTGGCGGCTCCTCAGAAAATTGAACATAGTACTACCAGAGGATCGCGCAATACCTCTCCTGGGCATATATCCAGAAGATGTTCCAACTAGTAAGAAGGACACATGCTCCACTATGTTCATAGCAGCCTTATTTATAATAGCCAGAAGCTGGAAAGAACCCAGATGCCCCTCAACAGAGGAATGGATACAGAAAATGTGGTACATTTACACAATGGAGTACTACTCAGCTATTAAAAAGAATGAACTTATGAAATTCCTAGGCAAATGAATGGACCTGGAGGGCATCATCCCGAGTGAGGTAACCCAATCACAAAGGAACTCACACGATATGTACTCACTGATAAGTGGATATTAGCCCAGAAACTTAGAATACCCAAGATACAAGATACAATTTGCAAAGCACATGAAATTCAAGAAGAATGAAGACCAAACTGTGGACACTTTGCCCCTTCTTAGAATTGGGAACAAAACACCCATGGAAGGAGTTACAGAGACAAAGTTTGGAGCTGAGATGAAAGGATGGACCATCTAGAGACTGCCATACCCGGGGATCCATCCCATAATCAGCCTCCAAACGCCGACACCGTTGCATACATCAGCAAGATTTTGCTGAAAGGACCCTGATACAGCTGTCTCTTGTGAGACTATCCCGGGGCCTAGCAAACACAGAAGTGGATGATCACAGTCAGCTATTGGATGGATCGCACGCTCCCAATGGAGGAGCTAGAGAAAGTACTCAAGGAGCTAAAGGGGTCTGCAACTCTATAGGTGGAACAACAATATGAACTAACCAGTACCCCCCAGAACTCGTGTCTCTAGCTGCATATGTAGCAGAAGATGGCCTAATCGGCCATCATTGGAAAGAGAGGCACATTGGTCTTGCAAACTTTATAAGCCTCAGTACAGGGGAATGCCAGGGCCAAGAATTGGGAGTGGGTGGGTAGGGGAGTGGGGGGGGGTATGGGGGACTGGAAATGTAAATGAAGAAAATGCCTAATAAAAAATTTAAATAAAATAAAATAAAAGACCACTCCTTCCTCTCAATAGGTGTTTACACAAGAGCAATTAAAGGTATAGACTGGAGCCTGTGTGCTGCTCCACAGAGTTTGTGTTTGTTTTATCTTATTACATTATACCTTAAAAGCCTGTGTATTTTCTAATGACAAAAATGGGGTGGATCTGGATGGGAGTGGATGGGAGAGGAACTGGGAGGAGTAGAGGAAGGGAAAACTGTAATCAGGACATATTATGTGAGGAAAAATAGATTTTCAATAAAAGGATAAAAAAGCAGAAATTAACAAACAACAAAAGTAAATTGTGTAATTTTAGAAATATTCAACAAAACCTCCAATAACAAAAAAAAAACAAAAACAAAAACAAAAAACACTCAGCAGTGTTTGGAGCCTGCTGTACATTTTCCACCCTCCGTGAGAGAACGCTGCTTCCTCAAGTCATCTTTGGGAGTTCACAAGAGGTTCAAAAAAGTACCACAATGTAGACATAAGCCACATCCTTAGATCAGTTATCACAGACACAAAATAGCTAATACAGATGGGGGGCAGATTTATTCCATTACTTACCAGATACGAACCTTAAATGACAAGACATTGAAGTTACCACCTTAAACCTTTCAAGAAAAATACAAATAAAAAAGCAAACATCACGGGGCAGTACCATGCCATGAAGCACAGTGATACACGCGCAGCTGAGCAGAGCTGAACAGAGCCAAGCAGAGCCGAGCAAGCAGAAAGATAGACGACTCGCCTCAACCTAGAGGTACCTAGTGCAGAGTCCTCACGCAAAAGAGTGGAAAGCCACTCCTATTGTGTGAGAGCTGTTTCTTAGGGAAACACATCTACTCACCCAGGGAAGGAACCCAGAGAGACTAGAGTAATGACTGTACCGAAGTTCAACCTGGGGAGCCAATGAGTTTTTAGTGGGATTTCTAACAGGAGTGTGGGCAATGGGCATAATGGCAAGGACTTGTAGTCCCAGTGCTGCAGAGGCAGAGACAGGAGAATCCTGCCATGTACAGTAGTGGAGATGACTCAAAACCAGCTACCAACTACATGGACTAAAATTTCACCCCAACACAGGTAAGGACCTCAGAAATCTGCAACCCCAGACTCCTCTGCACCTTCTGCAGGCAGCTAAGCAGAGAAAGCTCTCTGCATCTGGGCTGGTCAGAGTGTCCCCCTCCCCCATCCTACTCCCATGTGCCCAAGCAGTTCTTTACTCCTTCTATAAAGCTGGAGAGCTTCAAGGATCCTTTAAGTTCCCCATTCCCACACTTGGAAAGCTTTGCTTGGTTCCAGAGTCTCAGGAGCCTCCCTCCTGGATGGAGCTTTCAGTTCAGGAGACTGCAGTGCATCACCTTGCTCTGTGCAAGCTTCAGATGTGGCACATATCTAAAATATATTCCTCCTCCTCCTCCTCCTCCTCCTCCTCTTCCTCCTCCTCCTCTCCTTCCCCCTCCCCTTCCTCCTCCCCCCCCTCCTCCTCCTCCTCTTCCTCCTCCTCCTCCTCCTCCTCCTTCTTCTTCTTCTTCTTCTTCGCTCCCTCTCTCTCTATCTCTCAGCATAAAGTTTCATCTGGTCCCTAAACATTTGGATAAGGCCTTTACATTGTGGATCTTGTTGAAGATAATATTAAGAGATAATTCTGTCCATGCATAGAAGCTGTGGATTGTGGTAAGGAAACACAACACAGTGCTGTCTTCCAGACGTATGTTTTTTTGATTCCATTGTGTCCCCTTTTCTTCGCACACAAATGATCTTCTATTGTGTTATTAAATTCTAAGATATGTTTTTTCCTGGCTTATAACTGCATGACACTGATACAAAGAATATGGTACCCTTGGTATTTAGTCATGTTTATTATTGTCTATAGGCTTTAGAAAATAATTTTTATATTCTTTAGTATGTTTACCTGCAAAAGTACATATTATGCCTATTAGTATAAAGCTTTCAAATTTTATTATTCAGACTTTCTACAGTTTTGTAATTTTCATGTTTTGCCTACCAGTTTATGAGAGAAGTGTGTTACATTTTTCCCATCATGGTTAGAGAGATTGATACTCCCCTTCCCCCTTTACATATATAGCCCAACCTAGCCCAAACTCAAGGCCCTCCTCAGCAGCTTAAGGGATGCTGGGATAACAGGTGTGCACCGCCCACCACTCATCTCCCTGGAATTTCATCAGTATCTACTTGATATGTTTCTTCTTTATCATGAGTAATTCACACACACACACACAGAGAGAGAGAGAGAGAGAGAGAGAGAGAGAGAGAGAGAGAGAGAGGTCATGTGGTAGATCATGTTGAAGAATTGCTCCTAGTGCCATGGCCAAGAGGCCCTTTCTAAATCACTCATGATGAATTTCTCTTTGAAAATGCTGTTTGCACCAATACAGATCCAGACCTCCTCTTCTGATGAGCAAGCAATGGATTACATTTCTTTCATGTTTGTTTTTCAATTAGTGTACCATGATGGCATTTTCACCACACTGTGTTGAGCCCCTCCCACTCTGCTCCCCATCTTCTTGCTCCTCCTCAGCTGTGCCTTTTCTCCCTTCAGTGGTTCTGTGTTCCTCCCTCTCTGTAATTCCTCTTTACCCCTCACAAGGCCCCCCTTCTTCTTTTATGACCTATGCATGTCCATGCTCACAAACACACATATGCACACATATATAAAATGAGAACCTAACCCATGCATAAGAGAGAAATATGCAGCATTTTTCCTTCAGAATCTTGAGTTACTTGAATTAATCATTTCCTAATCTATCTATCCATTGTCTTGAAAATGTCATCATCTCATTTTTCTTGGTGGCAGCATGGGACTCCATTGGATAGATGTGTCACGTTTTCTGTGGATGGGCATCTAAGCTGGGTCCTTTTCCTGACTATTATGAACAGCGTGGCTATAAACATAAATGTGCAAGTACTGCTGTAGTAGGATCGAGTCCTTTCGGCATAAGCCCGACAGCTGTGAAGCTAGATTACACAGCATCTCTCTCTATTCTCATGTTGTCTGAGGAGCCTCTGTACTAATATTTCAAGCATCTGTAACAAGTTTGCACACTGCCAGCAGTGGATGAAGGGCCTTGTCTCACATCCCCACCAGCCTTTGTTGTCACTTTTTTGTTGTTGTTGTTTTGCCTTTACTAAAATTTATTTTGTCTTTTTTGTTTGTTTTTTGTTTTGTTTTGTTTTTCTTGGATATTTTCTTTATTTACATTTCAAATGTTTTTCCCTTTCCAGCTCTCCCCTTTCCTTCCGAAACCCCCATCCCATCCCCCTCCTCCTGCCTCTATGAGGGTGCTCCCCTACCTACCCATTCCCATCCTCCCGTCCTGGCACTCCCCTACACTAGGGCACTCAGGCCCAGGGGCCTCTCCTCCCACTGAGTCCAACAAGGACGTCCTCTGCCACGTTATGTGGCCAGCGCCATGGGTCGCTCCACGTGGGGACTGGCTCACTTCTTTTCTGGATGGCACACATTCTGATTGGAGTGAAGAGGGCCAAAGCAGTTTCGATGTTCAGTTCTCCAGTAGCTAAGGATTGTGAGCACCTTTTGAGCATGTACCGGCTACTTGTGCTTCCTCTCCACTTGTTTCGATCATTATAATTTTTTATTAGATATTTTCTTTATTTACATTTCAAATGCTATCCGAAAAGTTCCCTATACCCTCCCCCTGCCCCGCTCCCCTACCCACCCACTCCTACTTCTTGGCCCTGGCGTTCCCCTGTACTGGGGATATAAAGTTTGCAATACCAAGGGGCCTCTCTTCCCAATGATGGCTAACTAGGCCATCTTCTGCTACATATGCAGCTAGAGACACGATCACTACAGGATCATTATAATTTTTAATTGTGTGTATGGGGTGTATGTGTGAGCATAGGTGTCCATGGAGGCCACGCATGCTCTGATCCCCTGGCACCAGTGTTACACACAGCTGTGAGTTGTCCAGTGTGGGTGCTGGGAACCAAATATGTGCCCTCTGCAAGAGCAGCACACACTCTTAACTGCCATTCCATCTCTCCAGCCCCTTGTGTTTCTTCTTCAGAAAACTGTCTTTTCAGCTCATCAGCCCAGTGGTTGACTGATTTGTTTGATGGGCCTGTTTAATTTTTGCAGTTTTTATCTATCGTGGATGCTAATCTCCAGTCTAGTGCATACTTGGCAGAGAATTTTTCTGGTGATTGTTTCCGTGGTTTGCAGAATCATTTTTATTTCGTGTAATCCCATTTGTTTTTATTAATTAAGTAATCAAATTTCTCATCTTCCCTTTTGATGTATTGTTTTTAAGACCCGGCCTTCTGATGTAGAATCACCTGGCTATCGTCCAGTATCATCTCTTAAAGGGCTTACATTTCTGATGTAGATATCTACCCTGCCCAAGGCTGCTGCAGTGTATGTACCGTGTGAGGAAAGGATACGCAGGCTACACTGCCTTAACTAACGTGGGTTTCCCAAAATTTAACCAATGCAGCTTTTGCCAGTTTTAAACAAGGTGGAGCATTTCTCTCGTTTTCCTTCTTTATTGGCCTTCTAAATATTCGTAACCTTTAATCTTCCATAAAATTTAGTATTAGCATCAAATTCTACACACAGAAACCCCACCAGGCTCTTAAGGGGAGCAGCCTGGGTCTGGAGTAACTTGCAAGGAGCCAGCAGCTTTATGAAATGGAGCCTTCTTATTCACAAGTGTAAAATATCCTTCCATGATTCCGTTAACTTCTTCCAATAACAATCTATCATTTTTTTCCTTAAAGGTCTTACAAACCATTAGATTTAGATTTCCTTATATGTGCTATTACAAATGGCATCTATTTATTGCACATTCTGCCCATTGGTGGCTGGTTTACTATAAACACAATTTACCTTCCTGTATTACACTTGTGTGAAAGAGCAGAGATGGCCACTATTACTGCCAATAACTTACCTGTGGGTTCTTTCGTGTTTTCTATGTAAATAATCATATCACCTGAAAGTGTCAATGATTTTCTTCTTCTCAAACATTATGGCTTTTATTTATTTCCTTACTTTACTAAGCTGTCTGGGACTGCCAGCGTAATGCTGAATAAAAGCAGCAATTGTAAATAGCATCTCCTCGGTTTTGATCTTAAAAGAGATGCTTCCCCCAATTTCCTGTGAGACATGATGTTTCCTAGAAGAATTCAGAACAGGCTGAAGAGAATCTCCTCATTCATCTCTCGCTAATACGTTTTAGCAGCCTTTCTACAGACACTGGAACTACTCCAAGCTATTTCCCCTTTAATCTTCTGGTGGAGTGAATTTTATTAATTGCTTCTCTAACGGCATCCAGACTCACATCCTGAAATGAGTCCCGCCAGGACATGACATGTGATCTGCTGAACGTGCTGCCGGATTCCTTTTTGATAACCATGTGTTGGGGTCCTTTCCATCCATGTTAATAAGTGAGTGTGGTGTGAAATCCTCCTGCCTTCCTTCTTTGTGAGCACTGGTGTGATCATTGTCTCATCAGATACGTGCCTTCTCCTCTAAAGACTCATGGGAGAAAAAGAAAAAAGGACTAAGACTAGTGCTTACTTTCTCCATCTGACGAGTGTTGGGATGAGTTGGTCTCAAGTGACCATTTGTACTTATCAGTCCTCTGTGTTGTATTTATATCTGTACCTTGTTTGTATCTAAAAATAATAAGTCTTCTTGAAGAACAGAGGGCTGCCCTATGAGCAGAAGTATTTTCTCTCCAAAAGGAGCAGAAATGAATGACTTCTCTGGCACCCTTTGCTAGAGGTCTGATTTCTTTCTTGGGTGTTGTGAGCCTAATGTGGCTCAGAAGATACATCTCTTTAAGGGCATTGTTCATCAGAGAAGGTCTCAGCTCCAGCACCACCATGTGCTACCGTCTTTAGTGCCCAACACAGCCCTTCACAGGCTGCAGAATAGACACAGCCTCACACCAGGCTGGCCTTGCTGCCATGTCATTGACTGAGATATCAGTCAATCAAATACCCTTCTTTTAAATACATAACATACATACATACATACATACATACATACATACATACATACACACACACACACCATGGATGTTAAGTGACCACTGTGCAACCCCCAGAGTTTCTAGAAGAAATAGTTTTAAGTTATTAATGAGTCGTGGCAAGGTTTGAATGTGGCCCCTCAGTTCCTCTGTTGAAAACTTAATCCAGAAACCTCCCATTAATGTTATGCACACTGGGGGCTAAGTGGGATCTTGAGAATGGGTCTCCTATGAGGGCACCAGTGGCTTTATAAGAAAAGGAAAGGAAACTCGAGTTGGCATGCCTGTTCTGTCCCAGCAAATGATGCATACCTCTGCTATGTTATAGTGAAGCAAGAGACCCTCCCTAAACACAAGCAGATGCTAATATCAAGAACTATGAGACCAATAAATCTTTATTCTGCAGATGTTACCTAATCTCAGGTATTTTGTTACAGTAACAGAAAACAGACTACAGCTACATTCTCAGTGCCACAGGCCCCCCGAGGGTCATTACAGTGAATTAGAGAGACAGCTATTATCATACTACATTTACAATGAGCAAGAATAAAAGTGCTCAAAGTCACTGAAGAGACAAATATCAGAAGGAGGAATCTGAACCAGAAGATGCCTGATGGTAAACTTTAGGTTCCTAATGACAGCTTTGAATGTCCGTCCTTCCCCAGTTCTTCCTCATTTATTTTCCAGGAAATTGTAACTAGCCACATTTCCATTGCATTACCACAAAGTCAACCAGAGCTGCCAGGACCCAGGACCCAAGACCCTGTTGGCTGGCTATAAAGCAACTTGTAAAAAGTAATTTTTTTTTTACAGTAACTAAAACTATTAGGCAAAATTAAAACCAAAAACCTAAACTTCAGCAAATAAAACAAAGTGCAAGCATTTCATACATCGATTTTTTTAAAAATCAATAAGGAAAACAAAAAATAGCCTAGTAAGAAAATGAGCAAAGCAGATGAGGGTAAAATTCATAAGAAAGACCATGAGAATGCACAGCCTTGGCCTGCACTTTGAATTCAGCTGACCTAGTCTGAGAGCTGAATGCATCAAAATGCTAGAAGAAAACAAGCAAACCTGCCTGATTTGGACTCATGTGGGAGTTTCCTCTGAGGTTAACCTTCTATCTTGGAAGGAGACTCATAAACACAAGAAGTAAACAAGTCAAAAGAGCTTCAGGAAGTCCCTTGAAACTGGTAGGATTCACTAGGCCCTTCCCTCCCCAAGAGTGGATATAAGCAGTAGGAAGTGCTGGAAGTCACTCACAGATCAGTCAACCTGCCCAGAAGACTCTCTAACATGCTGAGTTGCCTAAAAGAGAGTCAGACCAGCTGAGTCACCAAGAGGGTACAAAGATTAGCCAAGCTGCCTAGAATAAGCAGAGAGCAGCCAAGTGATCTGGTCAAAGCTCAGACGAATAGAGCTATCTGCAGAGAAGACTCTTCAACTGTTTGAGCTGCCTGTGAGCTGTGTAGTGAGCTCCAGGTTTCTCGCTTTGGTAAGCTGTCACTCACGCTGGGTGGGCTTTGGTGATACAGCTGTCTTAAAGTCCTCTCTGTCCCTCCATGAAGCCCTTACCAATACACCTGTAAGTAATGCCAATAAACCCATTGTTTCACCAAGTTGGACTTAGGTGATATCCTTCCTTTGGTCTGTCTTTGGTTCTCTGTCTGAGAGAAGAGACATTTGTTCTCATCTCCCCAGGAATTGTGTCAAAAATCAGGATGAAGGCTACAGTTTCTTCAAAGACATCAAAAAACATTGGAGAAATTTTGTTTTTACTCCGTTTTTTAAATGGTGTCTGCTGAATCTCTCTGTAAGTATTGTTCATATGACTGTGAACCCAGAAAATGTATAACACATATTGCTGGTCTCCTTATATTTGAATTTTGTGAAACTTTAGCAATGCTGTCAACTTTGGAAAAAGGTATCCTAAGTTACCTTGTTGAGTTGACGTTTACAGAAATGAACATCCATGCTGTTCTACAAACTTTAAACTTTAAACATATTTTTCCATTTGTACATGGTAACTCATTGTATTAAATATGTAAAGTCTTGATTATGTGGGTTCTGTTACAGAGGCCAATAAAACATTCTCTAGTGGGGAAAAAATGACACAAAAAGTTAATGAATTAGACATCATCAAACTTTAAATGTTGTATGTTACAAAGAGTTAGTGTATTAGTTAGGGTTCTCTAGAGTCACAGAACTTATGGGTAGTCTCTATATAGTAAAGGAATTTATTGATGACTTACAGTCTGCAGTTCAATTCCCAACAATGGTTCAGTAGTAGCTGTGAATGGAAGTCCAAGGATCTAGCAGTTACTCAGTCCCACACAGCAAGCAGGCAAGAGAGCAAGACTCCCTTCTTCCAATGTCCTTATATTGTCTCCAGCAGAAGGTGTAGCCCAGATTAAAGGTGTGTTCCACCACACCTTTAATCCCAGATGACCTTGAACTCGGAGATTTAATCTTCTGGAATCCATAGCCACTATGCCTCAAGATCTCCATACCAAGATCCAGATCAGAAAATTCTATCTCCAAGCCTCCAGATAAGGGTCACTGGTGAGCCTTCCAATTCAGGATTGTAGTTCATTCCAAATATAGTCAAGTTGACAACCAGGAATAGCCACTACAGTTAGACTTGGCAACTCATACCTATAATCCCAACACTTGGAAAAGTGAGGCAGGAGGATTCGCATGAGTTTGAAGCCAGGTGGGATCAAATAGTCACTTTCAGGACAATCTGAATTACTGAGATTCTGTTCCAAATAAACAAACAAAATGCGGGGTGGGGGGAGTATGCTCCAGAGGCTGTCATCAGAAGGACTAGGGACACGGCTGTTTTTCAAGTACTTGCTGCAGTCATGGTGACATGAGTTCAGATCGCATGTACACATATGAAAAGTCCTATGTGGCCAAGTACAGCTGTAATCCCAGCACTGGGAGACAGGGACAGAAGGGTCCCAGTCAAATTGGTAAATTCCAGTTTCATCAAGAAACCCCATCTTTGATTAAGGAGGACACCCCATGTCAACAAATCACATATACTCCATGCATGTGTGCATGCTCACACACATGCTCACACACATGCTCACACACACAATAATACCCTCAGGAAAGTAGAAATATACAACTCAGTTTGAGAGAAAGTAACATTTTCAAATAATTGATACACTAAGGAATTTACATGTAAACTTATTAAAAACATCTTCAACCTACAAGTGAAAAGACAATCCGATATTTAAATGGGGAAGGATCAGAGCGTACATACTGTGTTTGGAGAGGGCTGTGAGGAGCCGGGAGTCCTCGCTCGTGCTATGGAAGTGAGTGGCGTGGAGCCAGGAGTGAAAACCACTGTGGTTTTTGCAGAAAAGTTGAGCAGTTTCTCCCAGAGTTAAATGCACAGAGTCACCCGCGGCATTCCAATTAAGCATTTATAAAGAGAAACACAAGGAAAACAGTAAGACATTTCCTCGAACTTTAAAGTTCACTTTTTAAACGAGTTCATCCCTTCACATCGGTAAAAAAAACAAAACAAAACAAGAGTCAGATCTTAGAGAAGAGCAAACCGATGCATATCTGTTGGAAGCAGTCTTTATGAATATATCAAAATCTTGAAGAATACAAATAGTCTTTATTCAAGCAATTCCTCTCTAGAAAATATAGCCTTTGGGAGTACTTAGAGAGATCCTCAGAACTTCATATACAACAATACCAATTGTGTGGTTATTTTAGTAGCAAAACAAGAAAACTATAAATACCCTAATTATCCAACCACAGGGAAATATTTGAGGATATTGCTGTACAAACCCATAACAAAATATTAGCCATCTATTTTAAGACATGTTTAAGGCAATAGAAACCATGCCAGTGAGATGGCTTGATGTGAAAAGGCATTTGCCACCAAACCCGATGGCCTGGATTCTCCAATCCCTGGAGCCCACACAGTGGAGGAAGAAAACCAATACACAGAATGTCTTCTCTGACCTCCACATGGGAGCCACGGCATGTGCACACACACAAATAAGTAAATAAAATGTAATAAAAAATTAAAAGGTCATAATAGGAAATCATACGACATTCATAGTGAGCGAAAGAGAGGCTGTGCAGCAGTGAGAAGAGCGAGTGTGATGTCAGAAAGTGTTATATGTAAGATTGTATACTTAGAGATATATACTTAAAGCATTCATTAACAGTGGCTTCTTAATGAGATGTGGCAATAGAAATCCATTTTCACTTTGGATGTTGTTGTTGTTGTTGTGGTTGTCATCGTCGTCATCTTTGTTCTATATGCTTCTAACCCTCAGAGTGGATACTGGGCACTTAATCACTAGAAAAGCAGTTCTGGAGGTGTTCCTTCCTCAGCATCCTCTCCAGAAATGCAATTGTTGCCGGCTTGTAAGACTTCTAGGTTGAATGGTTCCTACATTCCCATCTCTAAGATCCTCACCCTACTGTTCCACACAGGCTATGGCTTTTCCCAAACTCCCAAGTTCTCAGAGACAGATTCATGCCATCTTTTAAACTCCATTCTCTGTCCAGAGAGGGAGGAGCTGCAGTCTTGAAAAATAAGGTATCAATAGTTGAGGGAATGGGACATTGTGAGATGAGGCCAGGCAAGCCCTGCAGAGACCTGGAAACGATTTTTCTCTCACAAAATATAATTAATCAATTATGTCCAAAGAAGTGGGATCAATATTTTTATAAATGAGAAGTTCATGCGGCAGGAAGGAATTGTTGTGGCGGCCCCTTCATCTTTCCCCTGCTAATCCAATGTAAATGAGGGGCTTGTAGGCTGCAGGTCTCAGCTTTTGCCAACTGAACTTTCCCCCAATTTGCCATTCCCATCATATTCCCCTCACAACTTTCTCATTCTCTTGTCTGGCCCCTGGCAGATACAGAGTGCAGCGACTCCTAGCAGCAACATCAGTTGGATAACAAAGCCCCAAATCCACCATCCACCAGCAGTTTCTCTTCTTCTCTTCACAATATTATGCTGATCTACCCAGCATCCTCTAGTGCATAAGGAAAAAATTATGCATTTGGGGGAGTGGCAAAGCTTAAGCAAACAGCAGCTTGGTGGAGACTCTTTAATGCCGTATTTATTGAGTGCCTACTGTGTACCTCCACTACTGCATGTGTGAAAGCAACAAAGATAAAGCTCATAGCACCACCTTTGGGGACTCACAGATAAATGGTGAAGACCGGCACCACAGAGAGTTCCTCACTGCAGATGAAGGAACAGTTTTATGGGAATGTGGAGGAAGGGACCTCTCGCTGTGGGAGCTGAAGCACAGTTCCCAAAGTTCCTGAAGGATAGGGAATTGTTCAGCAGGTATATGAGATTAAAATGTATCATGGAGAATGGGGATCCTGAGAGAAGAAACAAATGACAGGTTCAGTAGAATGAGAGAACATTGCAGAAAGCATTAGAAGAGCCAGCTCAGGGCACACATCATCAACACACTGTGTGCGTGGACATCTGACTTCTGGCTTAACCTGCACAGCTCTACTTCCCCTGCAGGACCTCTGTTCTCCTGGGGTGGTCCCCAACCCCATTTCCCCATCCCTGAGGGCTGGTGGCACCTGCTCCTTCACCATCTGCTGGGGTTGGGGATGCAACAGGCCACTCTTCTGCAGGTCACAGTGGTAGCTCAGGGATATACACATGATCCTCTCTGTCCTGGAGACAGGAGGTAGTTCAGAGATCCTGACGGATAGCTAGAGCCACAGTTTGTTCTCTACTGTGGCCCACAGGCTGGTCTGTTGACCACGCAGGGCATGCTAGCACCTGGAGGAAAGGCTGCTCAAGCAAGAAGCAATAACAGGAAAAATCAAGCTGAAAAGGGGACAGGGGGGTCACCTCTGTGACCTTATTTTGTGAGTCAAAGAAGTCTCCTTTTGGTTTCAATTGATTTGACAGCTGTCTTCAAATGACCAGATTCTGGGAGCCGGCTGAATTATCTCTGCAGTGCTTAGAGGAACTGAGACTGCACACCGGGAGGCAGAGGAGTTAAAGGGGAACTTTGAGGTGGATTCCAGTAGAGTACTGGGATCATGGGTGTTAATGGGCTTGTTCTGAATGACCCAAGAGTTAGTTTTCAGGTCCAGAAAGATCTATGTTATGTGTCTTTGCTTTGCTTAGGAGCTCTGTCCTGGGAGATCAGTGATCGCAACAGCAGTATTCAGACAGGGGGTTGAGAAGATGGCAGACAGAGTCAGTGAGTGTCTATCTCACAAGCATGAGGACCCGAGTTCAGATCTTCAGCACCCACATATAGAGCACTCAGTGGTGTATTCCAAAAATCCCCACAGAGGTGGGAATGAACATGGCCAAAGGAGGGTGGGGCAGCCAGACCCTTGAAACTCATTAAGTAGCCAACCTGGCCAAATCAGTGAGATGTCAAGGGTTAGTGAGAGATCCTGTCTCAAAAACTAAAGGTGGAGAGTGATTAAAGAAAGCAGGAATGTCTACACACACACACACACACACACACACACACACACACACACAAACACACACACTCACGCCAATCATCACCACCATCAGACCAACCACCACACAAAAGGAAAAAACACTGGGCCAACCTTTTTCCATGCTCACCCATTTAACACCCTGAACGGCTCTGCTCTTTGGGAGAGCAAATTATTTTTGGAATACTTCCAATCACTTGACTTTACCATCTGAAAGCCAGCTGGATCAGAGAGTCGTAACCGAGTCCCAGTTCAGGCCAGGCTGGGCTGGGAGGCATCCACACAGCTAGAAGACCTAAGAGTGAAGCTGCAGCCTTGGTGGACCCAGTTTCTTTCTTCAATTCTTTCACATCATACTCCCCAATCCATGTATCCTCCCATCCCTCTGCCTTTGCAACCTGCCCCCAAGAGAAAATTTAAAAAAAAACAAATAAAAAAACAAAACAACAACAACAACAAACTCCCCAAGCATCTCATGATGGAAGCTGTAGTGCGTCACTGTGTCTCACAGGATACTCTTTTGTCCCTACTTCTTTATTTACAAATGTTCGTTGCAATGAGTCATTGGTCTGGTTGGAGGCTTCTGGCTTCTGCTGCACTGTCAATACTGGATCTTTACTGAGATTCCTCTCAGATATCCTATTTTTTGCCCTGTGTCATGAAGATCCTGCGGCTTTGGATCTGTGGAACCAGCCCCTTCGTGTGCCCCAGCAGATCATAGATGGGGTAGATGTTGGTGTGAGCCAACCGAATCTGTCAGTCTGCCAGCTATCTCACACCACCAGAATGAGGTCTCCAGCACTACTCTGGCTAGCTTACCCAATTCCACAGATGTTAGGGATGGGCCAGCTTTCACAGACTCATGCCCTTGAGCCAGTTCACCAATGCCCACACCACTGGAGCTAGCTCTACTGTGCTGCCCAGGTGAAGTATAGGCCTGCTGTCCTGAGTGCTGAGCTGGCAAGAGGGTGGGTCAGCCCTCCTGCTCTCACACCCTCAGGCTTCTTAATTCTAATAGGGATGACATCATCTTCTAGTGGAAGGCTCGTGCTGTGGTTTGAATGAAAAATGTCTCCCATGGGCTTAAATGTTTGAACATTTGCTCTCCAGCTTTTGATGTTGTCTGGAAGCTTATAAACTTTGAGAGTAGGAGGCACATCTGGGGAAGGAGAGGGCCACTGTGGATGAGATCCTGAGGGGCGTTCCTAGCCAAGCTTCTAATCAACTCTCTAGTTCTTGCCATATGACATCACCAGCACCCACAAATTCTGGCTGCCATGATGGATGCACTCTGAACTGTGAATCAAAACAAGCCTTACCTCACTTAGATTGGTTCCATCAGGTATTTTGTCAGTGTGATGAGAATTTCATCTGTACGGATCCCCCCCCCAAGTTTAAGAATATAGGGATTGGGGTGCATAGAAGAGATCAAGGGTCCAACTCAAATGATTGGGCTCAATTCCTTGCCATAAAAACAAAGGCAAACATGTAGGCAAGAGGCTTGGGCTAACATGGGCAAAGTAGGGGCTGCCAGCAAGTAGCCATCTGAAAGGTCAAGCGCTGATGGCCTTCTCTGGGATATGAAGTACACAGCTCACACACTATAGTACATCTCAGAAACTGAGAGCCTTACACACTCTCAGCTTTCCTGTCCATCAGACTTGCTACCACTCACCAATAGCATCTTCCCAGTTGAATTTTTACAGGTCACCATGGACAGTCCACTACCCTGCCCCATCTCTTGATTGAAAACACCAGTTAAATTAGTGGTTTTGACACCTCAACATTCTTCTAAGATAACCTACGTGTTTTCCTATTTGCCTGTGCTCTCACACGGCATAGAAGTGCACCTAGTAATATATTTTAAAGGCATGGCACAGTTGCTGAATGTCCACAGGACCAATTCATAGCAGTTCTTCCCAGTTTTTGTCACGTGAGTGTGGGTGGTACTAAACGAATGCACAGATGTGTAGATGGATGCACGCGTGGGTGTATGGACCTGGATAATGGATGGATGAAAAATTAAGAATCCTTTGTCCACTGATTCACTTACCACACACCGTGTATCTTTTTCTCTGGGAAATAGTCTGTCCATCCTTATAAAGCTTGCAAACCAGCAAGAAAGAAATTCTTAAAAATCACCCCAATAAGTAATTTTAACTGGTCAGGTACAATAAAAAAAATGCCAAGGTGCTAAGGGTTAGCAAATGTCCTTGACATAGGAAGTATTTCAAACCTCTGACTTTTTCAGATTTAAGTGTATTTTTACAGACAGAAGGAAACTCTGGGGGTGGGATTAGAGTGCAGATATGAAACTCACTATTCTTTCCTATATCCCTCATTCCCACAGCGTGGAGAGAATCTTGTATGAGATCTTAGTGAACCTGAATTTTTGCTGCGGTTCATTGTATGAAATCAGGTATGGAATTTTCAATTTGTAGCTTCATGCTGTCACCTAAAAACATTTTGGACTTTGAAACATTTCAGGTTTTAATTTTTCAAGTGCCCTGGCCCTTGGAGCCCTGACTCAAGTAGTGTGAGGCATAGAATAGGTCTCTCCAAGCAAAAGTTGGTGCCACCACCTAAGTTCACACCTAAGGGTTGCATGAGGCCAGAAGGAGAAGGCTGGATGTCATAGGAGGGTTCAGGAAGGAGCAATTTAAGCTGACATGATGCCAAGTGCAAACGTCCAGAAGTGTGAAGATGCCTGGCTCAGTAGTACAAATGAAAGAACAGAGAAGAAAGAGCCGAGCATAGCAACTGTAAGGAGGATTCTAGGTCATGAAGAGATCTTAAAGTCAAATGAAGGATTGGAAACTTGTTCCTGTCAGCGGGGGTGAGTAATTGCGGGTGTGAACAGACCGTGAGCTTGCACCAGGAATAGCAATGGGCCCAGGAGAACTGGATAGAATATGTGCTCACTCGCTGTCCATGATGAAGTGCACAAAGAAGGCAGAGTTCCTCCACCATTGTTATGCTCTCTTCTATTATCCCCACAGTGTGGAGATTTAAGCAGCATATTGATGTTGGTGTCATCTCAGCCCTTCCCTTGAATAAGGTAAACGACTGCCCTTGCATTTAGAAGAGGTTCATTCCCACTTCTTAGCCTCTCCTGAGCCATGGAGATTGGTTCAAGAATTATCAGCAGTGTCATACAACAGTGACATGCTTGTTCTACCCAACAGGTCTTTCCAAAGAACCTCATGTCTAGAGAGGCCTGGCCCTTCTGTGTCTAAGCATCTTGGCTGGGGAATCAGCATCAAACTCTCTAAGAATGCTCATTGCCCCTTGTGTCCTGATGTCACCACAGGTAAACCTGATGTTTGCTTTGTCAGCACCCATCCAGCAGCTTCCCTCTTGCCTTCCCAACGGGTAGTATTTATATTTTCCACATGGATCTGTGAGAACCGTGGGAGGCTGACCTCATCTCCAGCTTCAAAAGTAAAGTTCAGTTAACCAGTCTGCATATCCCAACTAGGACTGTGTCACATGACTAAACAGACAGAGGCAGAAAGCTTTTGTGACCAATGGGCAGAAGGTTTGTTCTATTTGAATATTTGAATCTGCTTTATTTGAACACGGAAGTGTGTGGCCTCTATGGCCACTGGCATCCCTAAGATGAAATCCAAACAACAAAGAACAAAGACAGATGGATTTTCATCTTGAGGGATGCCACTGAGCTGCTAGAACATCAACTCTGGAGCTGCCCCATCACTTCTTCATAATGAGAAGTCCCCCTATTGTTTGTGTCAGCTTGGGCTATTAAAATCTACTACTTGGAGCCACAGGCATTCTCAGATTTCTGTCTCTAGCCTAGACTTGCTTCCTGAGTGCTCTGCACATAGGATTATTCCCAGAAATCTAGAACCTACCATTGTTATTTTGTCAAATTATCTCACTGTCAACTTGCCTTCTAAATATTTATGTTTGTACCCATAGGCCTGGACTGCTTTCAACTTTGGTCAGAGAAGCTTCTTTGTGTATAACTAACAACCAAAGTGCTGAGAATAAAAGCCTGAGTGCTCGACCCCAAATGGGACATCTCTATTAAGCCCACCACCACCAAGGCTCAGAAAGCATCTTAGACGAGACGAGGAAAAGGATGTAGGAGCCAGAGGAGAAAGTGTGAAACACTGTCCCCTAGATATGCCATGGCTGCTGTACTCACAAACTCACAGCAGCTATGATTGCCTCCTCAACAAGACCTAAACAAGATCAAGCCAGCCAAAATCCCAGAGCAAACGGATAGGTGATCTCTGTGTCCCTTGCGTTACTGAGGAGCTGTTGGTCGTTGATGGCAGCTGGGAGAGGAAGAATCACTCTTTTTTGAGGGTATGCCCATTGGGAGAGTTTCAGATTTCCATTGGGTGTGTTGGAAGGGTGTGGAGGAGAGCCAACGAAGTGGGGGCAGAAGTGATCATATTTCATTGTATGCATGTAGCATCATGTGGAAGTCCATTGTGAGTTCCTCTCCTGCCTCCCTTCCAAGTTCAATCTTTCTGAACCCTCTCCAGCCAGCTTTCTAAAGCTTCCCTCCATACCGGCCACCACCTCCATCCTGTCCCTCTGCCTGACTCTACTGCTCAGCAAGTTCAACATGTGTGCCTGCTGGAACATCTCCTCCTGTCTGAAGTGCCTTCATCTCTGTCTTCTTTGCTGCTTTTGCCTCTTGCTTCCAGCCATTGTATCTCAGAATGCCCTGGGGAATTCTGACCTCAGACCTCTTCTCTGTCTGTACTCCCTTAGGCATCTCAATACCTTGTATTTAACCACTGTCTATAAGATGAAAATTCTTCACTCCTCCCTGAAGTCTGACTTCTACACAGCATAACATTCGCCTGACCACTGGAATCTTCTTATGATGTAACCAAACAGGAACTTGACATGGTAACTTCTCTGACTGATTTCCCTATCTTGGCAAAAGGCCCCATTTACCTGCCTACGTTAGTCACCTTTAGTTACTGTCTTAGTTTGGGTTTTATTGCTGTGAAGAGACACCATGACCATGGCAACTCTTAGGAAGGAAAACATTTAATTGGGCCCGGCTTACAGTTTCAGAAGTTCCGTCCAGTTATCATCTTGCTTCCAGCCATTGGCAGGAAGCATGGCAATGTGCAAGCAGACATGAGCTTGCACCTACATATTGATCTGCAAGCAGCAGCAGGAGACTGTGAGCCACACTGGGTGTAGCTTGAGCATACGAGACCTCAAAGCCTGCCTGTGTCATAGTGACACACTACCTCCAACAAGGCCATTCCTACTCCAAGTCCACACCTCCTAATAATGCCACTCCCTATAGACTAAGCATTCAGACACATGAGTCTATGGGGACTGTACACTTTCAAACCACCAGATACAACGACAAATCACTTGGAAAAACTGCTTAGTGTAGGGGAGCTTTTCTTTGGCTCACTCTTTCAGGTCACGGTCAATCAACCCTACTGCTTTTGAGTGTGTAGGGCAGAAAATTATGGTGGAAAGGGGGAAAACAGCTCACCTCCTGGCACACCAAGAAGGAGAGAGAGAGAGAGAGAAGCAGGAATGAGCTTAATCTTCCCAAAGAAAGTAAGCTTTCTTCAGTAGGTCCCAGACCCTAGTACCTCTCCATAATTCTGTTAAATTCGGAACCCATCAATGGATTATGCCACTCATGAAGTGCGAGCTTTTACAGACCCATCACTTTTCCAAGGTCCCTTCTCTGAGCATTGTTTGCACTGGGAACTAAACACACGAGCCTTTGGGGAGGGTGCTGCACATCGAAATCATGCATCCTGGCTGAAAGCAGCCTCCGTGAGGACAGATCTCCTCAGTCCTTCTGTAACTGGGTAAACAGAAGAGAGCAGCTACGGGGAGATGTGTGTAACAAAGCAACCGACATCAGAATCCTCAAGAGGTCAGAGAAGGCTGGCCCAAGATCCAGGATGGGGACATCTGCTTCAAGGTAGTCATGTTGAATACAGGTGTAGACATCTTCTATATAAAGTCTAGATTAATCACATGTGAGGACATCTATTGCAAGATAGTTGGATGACAATAGGTGTGGACATCTGCTGAAGGGCAGCCAAGTGGAGAGCTTAGTCTGGGACACATTGAGTTTCAAGAGAGAGTTATTATCTAGGTGAAATTCCTGCTTAGTAAGTTGGGTGCTTATCTGCCTACCTGTCAGTGTCATAGTACGCATGTGCCTGATTCAGCTGAAGGTGACAAGTACTGTTTCCTGCCCTCCTGGAACTCCCTCACTCATGCCAGAAGCTGATGACAAACCAACAAGCTGTGACACAGCAAGGACTAAATATATCCTAGAGAGGAAAGAAAACAAAATGGGGGGGCGGGGCGGGGCAGAGTGGCAGGCTGAGCAGGAGTGGGCCTAGGGTGAAGGAGGGGACACCAGATTTGAGACCTGAATGAAGGTAGGGAATCAGCCATGCCAACCACTCAGCAAAGAGCAGTCCAGGTAAAAATACACAATGTGGAGGCATCTTAGCATGACTATAAAACAGCAGGAAGTCAATGTGACAAAAGGGACACTGAAGGCAGGACACCAAGGAAGCACTCTGCCCATGAATTTGTTTTGAGCATGATGGGGAGCCGCAGAAGGCTCATGAGCATAGAGCTAGAGCCTGTTTACATATAAAATATACATGCCTGAGGCATGGTGTGTTGACGTCTGCTTACACGGTGGAATGATTATATGCTAATTAGCATATCCTTCGCCTCACACTCATTTTTAATAGTGAGAACATTTATAATCTACTCTTTAAGCAGTTCAAAACACACAATACATTGTCATTCATTGCAATAACCACCCAGTGCAGGATTCTCATTGAACAGCCCTCTCTTAGTGCTGTTCACAGCCGCCAAGACATGGAAGTAACTCAAGTGCCCATCGACTCAAGAATAAATGCACAAAACCTGGAGCTGACACTGGAGGATCAGTAGTTTGAGGCCAACCTGTGCTGCCTAGGGAGTACAAGGGCAATTTCTGATAAACAGTGATGCACTCATGCATGCGTGTGCGCACACACACACACACACACACACACACACACGCACACTCAGATGTAGATACTGTAGTTTGCGGGGATATACACAATGAGATGTTATTCAATGTCAAAAAAGAAAAAAGAAAACTATAATTTGTGACAATAAGGATGAACTTGAAGAGCATCGTGCTAAGTGAAATGGGGTATATGTTTAGTATTTTATTTAACTTTTTAGGTTAATTTATTAACTACATAGGAGGAAAAAAATGGGGACGGGAAATCTCTGGAAGCTGCTGTAGGGGCACAGAGACATGAACACAGTCTCAGCACTGTGTCTGATGCAATAGTCAAAGCATCCCCACAAACTGCAGTATCTCCATCTGAGTGTGTGTGTGTGTGTGTGTGTGTGTGTGTGTGTGTGTGTGTGTGTGTGTGTGTGTGCGTGCATGCATGAGTGCATCACTGTGTAGCAGAAAGTGCCCTTGTACTCCCTAGGCAGCACAGGTTGACCTCAAACTACTGATCCTGATCCTCCAGTGTCAGCCTCCTTACTACTAAGATTCCTGGTATGTACTATACTGCCATGCCTGGACCAACAGGCCATTCTTCAGTAAAAGGGCCAGAAGATCAGAAAATCAAGAAGATAGGAAAGTTTGGTGTCGGGAGATCTTGCACAAGCTGTATGGCATCTTATATGCAGTTTACAGAGGGAAATGAGACAAATCCAGCAGAAAGCCATTATACAACAGGACAAAGTCAAGCAGCGTTTCACAAAGATGAACACAATATCTCAGGTGTGTCACAGACCAACACAACACCAACACAGCATAACATACCAAGTATACAACAGCCTTGGAACAGGTAACTCCAGTCCTCTAAACGAGAAAAAAAGCAAAGTTCCCAGAAATCAAAAACCTTAACTCCTTCAAGGCCCTGGCCCCAGACCCAGACCCAGACCCAGGCCTGGACCTTACCAAGTCTGTGCCTGGACAAAGACACAGCTTTGAAGACAAAGAACTAGCTTCCCGTTGTCCTCTTTTGAGGGCCTCTGTTAAAGCCTTGGATCAGCCTGGCTCTTAGCACATTTCAAATATATCAAATGATATGGGTCTTCCTGTTTTGAGTCACCTCTGCTGTTGGTGTTTAGAGGGCTTAGGGGGAGGGGCGTGGCTCAACAGTAAATAGCACTAGCTGCTCTTCCAAAGGGAGCCAGGTTTAAGACCCAGCACCCACATGAGAGCTAATAACAGTCCATCTATAACAACAAATTCTAATTCCAAGGGATCCAATGCCCTCTTCAGGCTTGGTGAGCATTGCATCCGTGTAGGGCATAAACAGACACACAGGCAAAACACTCATATATGTAAAGTGAAAATAAATACATCTTTTAAGGGCCAGGGGAGGTCACATGGGCTCATATTCCTTTAACCTAAATGTCTGTATCCCTGGCTCTTCACAGCCATTTCTAATAGAGCTAACTCTCATTTCTTTAAAAAAAAATATCCACCCCATGGAGTTATTAGTAAGATTTTCTACTGCTAAGTAAAGTTGTCAGGTGTCCAGCTCTGTACATAGAAAGACATCAATGACTTCTCGCAAGGCAGATTAAGCCACTATACCTCACTGTAGGATAGGAAAGGTGCCATATATATGTGCTTGTGCTTCCGTGTATGTTTGCTGTGAACAGGAATATGTATATGTGCATGTTTGTGTTAGTATAGATACCTGCCCAATGGAAGAATAATGGGATACACAAGCCCCTGTACAGACACACATCCTTCTTCAGCCTGGGACAGTGTACAATGCCTGGGCTTGCTTATGCAGAACTAGTGTGGTCCTTCCTGCAGCATAGCTTGCCACAGCTCATTAACGCAGTCTGCACTGGTGGCAACCACCCTCTATAGTGAGTGTTAAATATCGCAACTGTTTATTGCTTAATATTTTTCATGCTAACGGCGGGCTAATTTGCAGGGATTTGAGGCAGTGTATAAAACACCTTCTGCTGACTGCTCATTTTGTGCCAAGGAAGGACTTGGCCCAGGGCCTCTTGGACTCTGTGTGATGTCACACTGCCCCCAATTTGGTCCTCCCTGAATAAGTCAGTGACAGGCAAACCACAGAGCCTCTCTGTCCAAGCA
Organism: Mus musculus; assembly: GCF_000001635.26. Taxonomy (NCBI): domain Eukaryota; kingdom Metazoa; phylum Chordata; class Mammalia; order Rodentia; family Muridae; genus Mus; species Mus musculus. The sequence continues at coordinate 125,251,455 of NC_000073.6, forward strand.
TGAGGGAGAAGGAGAGCTGCAGAATTGCCTGCCGGCTCAGTGCTGAAGAAGCCAGCAGGAGGAGAGAGGGAAGCAGAACAACTGGAAGTTGTTAGTTTTGGTATGTGCCCCAGTGTGACCAAGTCAAGTCCTGTCCTCATCTGATTGGTTAATTGGTTACAACCCACTGTTCTGGCTGTGGCAACGAACTATGGGCCATCAAAAGATAACGAGAGTCTCCCACCCAGGACTCCCACAGTGACTAAGGTTATGTTTTGGTTGCTTACAATCTGAGAGCAGTACATGGGAGTCTCTCATCTCACCGCACCCATAACTCTTGCAGTGGGGAGTCATGTCTGCATCATGTCATGTCCACTAAGAAGGTAAACCAAAGCAGAGACAGTTGAAGGGCTCCTAAGTGACATCACCTGGTGGCAAGCCCCCCCCCTGTCCCTTGGTCCCCTGATCCCCCAGTTCCCCGGCCCTCCAAATCCTCAGTCCCCAGGTCTCCATCCACCAGTTGCCAAATCTTCCAGTTCCCTGATCCCACAATCCACCAGTCCCCCAGTCTCCCAGTTCCCTGATCCCACTGTCCACTGGGAGTGGGAGGACGCACTGCAGAGTCCACTCTGCATCAAGTCTAAGCTGATACTACCGATGTGTTTTCTTGGCTCACAAGTGGTTTTTTTTAAAACTGTGATGTACTTGCCAACATCTAAAACTTAGAAGATTTCTGATTTAAATGTAAAAGAATCAAGAATTCTGACTTTGTAAACTAGACTGTCTAATGACTCAGAGACCCTATCTTTGCCACTCAGAGACTGTTGGCCAGACCTCAGATCTCAATCCCGCTGCCTCTCCCAGGGGCCCGTGCCCTGCTTACCACATTCATCTTCATCTACTTCCATTTGCCCAGCACGTTAAATTATTTGTATGGTTGACCTGGTACCTGCTGCAACATTGGGGATTTTTTCCCTAATCTATCCCTTCTTCTCCTCCTCCCTCCGTCTCCAGGCTCCAAATGCTGGCATTTGTTCCTAGACTACTATACAGCCAAGCTGATGTGTCTGACAAGACGGGACAAAAGAGAAGATGAGGCCTGCATAGATGGTTCAGGGGTTAAGAGCACTAGCTTCTCCTGAAGAGGATCCAGTTTCAATATTCAGCACCCACGTGGTGGATCACTGCTCTCTGTAACTCCAGCTCTAAACAATCTAATACTCTCCTCTGAACTCTGCAGGGACCAGGCATGCACATGGTGTGCATACATACATGCAGACATAACATTCATGCACATGAAGTAATAAAAATAGGCCAATCTAATTTTTTTAATAAATGAATAACTTTTGAGGGGGTACAGATAGGAGTATGGGGGTATGTACACAACACACATGCACACACACACACACTCACACACACACACACATACACACACTTGTTTATGGATTACCACATTTCCTGTAGCCAAAATGAAAAGCATGTTTTATACCATGATGGCCAGGTATATTTGAAAGCAGCAACCAGCTAGGCAAACAGCTCAGGAAAAGAACATTTACCCAGCATGCACAGGGGCCTGGGTTTCATTAGCTGCAACATGGCAATTCTTTGGGACTTTGTATCTTGAAATTCCTGAGAGAGAGAGAGAGAGAGAGAGAGCACCTTTGGGAGGGTGGTGTTCAGCAGGCCCAGTGTTATCTAAGAGGAATGGGGCCTTCTCAGAAACTGAAGCTAGGGCATGGCCATATCCAAAACCCAGAAGCTCATTCACAGCAAGAAAGTATATCAGCTCGGGGAGTTGACGCTGGATGCGAACCTTAGAAGAAAGGACAGATTCTGGAGGCCATGGCTTCAACAGTAACTCTAGAGCATCCATGGTTTGCTGTGGGGAAACTGGCCAGGGGCTTGAGAGCACAGCAGAAGCCCTGCTCAGCAGTGCAGTCTACTACTGCCTCAGCTGTACCCAGCTTCTCAAGAAAAGCCAGAAATCAGGGCCAGGCATGGTGGCTCATGCCTTTAATCCCAGCACTTGGGAGGCAGAGGTAGGCAAACTTCTGAGTTCGAGGCCAGCCTGGTCTACAGAGTGAGTTCCAGGACAGCCAGGGCTATACAGAGAAACCCTGTCTCGAAAAAACAAAAAAACAACAACAAAAAAGAAAAGCCAGAAATCTGTGTTTCACATGGAATGCACAAGTTCTATTGATTGTTATTTGGGACAGTGCCTCACTGTGTAGCCCAAGCTAACCTTAAATTCATAATCTTCTTGCCTCGACCTCAGGGTGCTGGGACTACAGATATGGGCCTCCACTCCTGGATGCTAATCATTAATCCCAAATAAACAAAGCATTCCTACAGCATCATCCCAAATTTAATATCAGCTTCCCTCCTTCACGAGTGAGGTACCAGCTCAGTATACTCCGAATGCTAACTTAAACAACCATCATGCAGCACCCCTGATCACTTGCCAGGCTCTGCTCTAAACTTACCCTCATTAACTCATGAAACCCACCTAATAGCCGGGGTGGTAGCATCACTTGCTGCTAACCTTGTTTGACAGAAAAGGAAACTGAGGCAGAGAGAGGTTAAACTACATAGCTAGTGAGAGATGAGGCTGAGCCTGGAGCCCAGAATCCCCAGTTCCTAGCTCAGACATAAGTCCCTCCAGGGTACCATGCCCAAGGCTCTCACAGAACCCCCCTGAAGTAAGACTTATTAGCACCCCCACATCGTAGGAGAATAAACTGAGGCTAGAGAAGAATGGCTGCTCGCCCGAGGTCCTGAAGCTACAACAGACTCCAATGCAGGGGTCTTCCCAGACAAGCCTCCAAAGCCCTGTGTTCAGCAAGGGGGCTATTCAATAGGTGTGAGAGAAACAGTTTCTAAGAACCCAAATGTCATTTTTTTCCAATAAGGAAAGGGCTGCTCTAGCTGTCAGACCATAAGCTGCAACCTTTATGTTTGCAAAGCAAAAAGGGCAATTAAGTGAGACAAAATAAATCTTCTTGGGCCTCTGTCAATGAGCCTGGCAGGTCTGCGGGCAGCAGCTTGATTGGCAGGGTGCATTACATTCTGGAGCCGACTCAGCCTCTGACATTTCTTTGATGCAGCACTGAAGCAGGAGACTTGCTTCTTAAAGGGGCCTTGTCCTTTTCAGAGCCACGGGCCTTCCCAAGGTAGAAGAGTAGGTGCATTGTTTGGCTGAGGTGGGAACATGCCAGCACATCAGCAACACGAACCAGGGCCTCCATGATGCCTTGACAAGTGGCTGAGGGCTGGCTCTCTCTCTCTCTCTCTCTCTCTCTCTCTCTCTCTCTCTCTCTCTCTCTCTCTCTCTCTCGCCAGCACGATCCACCTCACTGTCAGCTGGTGTGGAGATTTGTGATAAACTCCAAAGCCTCCCACAAGTAACTTTGCTGGAGATGGAGACACCAGGGTCAGCAGATGAGAACAAGATGCCCCATGCCCTTCACATTCCTGTGAGACATGTGCCAAAGCTAACACTCATGGCTGGACCCTCCACAGAGAGATTTGGAGGAGGGGCTCCATTACATTAATTTCTCTCCTTTCTGAGAGTAGGTGTGTGAGCAGCCCTGTTGGTGGAGAAGAATGGACAGGCTCTAGGAGTTCTGAAGATGTCTGCCAAAAGCCTAAGGAAAGAAGGGTGTGTGCACAGCACCGCCTCTGGGAGAGGATGCCACATGCCTACAGAAAGAGAGCTTGGACTTGCCTCCCTCTGAGAGGAGAGTTCATCTCCTCCTTGGTACATTGTCCAGATCTGCTTGGACAGTGCCTCGAGCTTCCATTTAGCCTCTTTAACCCCACAGCAGCTCCTGATCCAATGGCAGCTCCTGTTTGCACAGCAGCGCCTGTCCCCACGACAGCTCCAGCTTAGAGTCTACTATGATAGGAAAGCCAATGTACCAATCTGTACTGATCATGCCACATCACACCCTCAGTCAGAAAAAGAAAGTAGTGAATTAGTGAATGCATGCTAGTCCTCAGCTCCCTCTCTCCACTTATATAGAGAACAGAATCCCCTGACTAGGGAATGGTATCACCCACAGTAGGCAGGTCTTCCCAATTAACACAGTCAAGAGACTGTCTCACAGATATGCTCAGAGTCCTATCTGCAGAGTGACTCTAGATTCTGTCCTGTTAAAAAATTAGCCCTAATCACTGGGGAAAGGGGAGGGGATGAGAGAGACTAAGGATCAAAATCCACTTTTTACATGAATGAATCTGTAACTCTAGATAGACCATATCTGAATCTAGGTCATGAAACTTTAGTGAAATGACATGCAGAAAGTGCCTAGGGCATGCCTAATGCTGCTCAATAAATGTCAATTCTCAAAGCCTTACGTGCTGCTTATGATGCTGATAGAGATGATTTTGTGGCAATGCTGATGAAGGTGAGAATCTGCTGACATCCTACACTCTGAGAAAGGACTTGAATTGGTGCCACACCTGATGTCTGCTGTCTTATATATTTGTTCAGTAGGATAGGCACGTGGCCATCTTTGGATAGTGGTGGCATGGGACGTAAAGATAAGGTTTGAAGACAGTTAAGTTGAGAGAATTATTCTGGCTTCATTTCTGAGCCAGTTGCTGTGGGAGGCAGACCGGAGAGATCCCCTTCTGCAAAACTGTTCCTCAACAGTAAGCAGGGTGGGATCATAGAGAATCTCAAGCAGCCTAATTTCATCTATTCTCAGACTTCTGTCACACATTCAGGACTGCACCAAAGCACACCAGGGGACCATATTATTCTCAGATTTGGAGTCTGGAAGGCAATATTTCTATAACCCATTATGAAAACTTAGACGTCTAAGCAGACCTTCTCATTCATGAACATCCAGTTGTGCTCTGCCAGGCTGAGCCCTAAGGCAAGTCCTCGTGGGCATGGAACAGTATAGGCAGGAAAGAAGTTAAAGAAGACATTATCTTCCTTAAACAACAGGGAACACTCGCCCCGGTTGACTGCGAAACCCATGGCCCCTTTCAGTTCATTCTCAGAAAAATGAATGAACATGAGCACCACCTCGAGGTCTGCACCAAGGGAGCCACTGTATCTGGGTGTAGTAACACACATTTGCAATCCCAGAATTCAGGAGGCAGAGGCAGCAGGATCGAAGCTCAAGGACAGCCTGGGATACATAGTGAGACCCTGTTAGAAGGAGGAGCCATTGTGCTTAGCACTACTAAACCAGGAATCTGAAGATCTAAGTCTATGAGTCAGACTCTCCCTGAACTCCTTGGATGACCAAGGTAAGTCCCTCTCATCTACTCCTTCCTTCCCTCACCTCATGAGGTTACAATGACATCAAATGAGAAGTATCCTCTGTTAGAGTCCTGAGAGATATAATTCCTGTGACAATGCTGTTTGTTAATAGACTATCTTTTCCCTCCAGCACTTAGTCAAGAGGAAAGAAATCCTTCTCAGCCACAGGCTTGAACAATCCCTGTTTACACTAAAGTTTTGTTTCCATGTAAGTAAGGGTCGCTGGAAACCCCAGAGAAAACATAACGGAGATGAAGAAGAGTTGAGGAGAGGTAAGCAGGAGCCTGGAGACGCTGGGGAGATCTAACTGTAACAGTTACGATGCTGCACCATGAAATGCGTGCTGGTAGATGGTAGGCGGGCACTGTCTGCTTGACTCTGTGAGGACTAAAGTGGGACAAGGTAGAAAAGAGCTATCAGAAGAAGCCAGTGACACTCAAAACAAACAAACCTTTAGTCTAACAGCCAGGTAAACAATGGGGCCAGACACTGAAACACCTCTGCACTTCAGGGAAGAAACATCAGACCGGAAGTGTGCAGCATTCAGCACAATGTCAGAGGCAGAGTCTGTAGAGGAACTTGGACACAAAATCCAAATGGGTGGCCCAATATTAGGAAGAACACCCCAGGTACAGGAGCCAGCACTTGCAACCAGACTTCTGAAGGACAGCCCGAAAGTTCTAAGAGCAACTGTGACCCAGCTCGTGAAGGACTGCACTACAGGATCAATGTCCGTGACCTGATCTTTCAAAAACCTACCCAGGGATGTGGAAACCTGGGGAAGAATTCTAAGAGCGTAGAGGCTGCAACCAGCTAAACGACAAGTGTGCCTTCAGACTCTACAGCTCCACCAGCTCTCTCCCCTCCCCATTTACCCCGTTCCCCCCATATATTTTCCAATGTCAACTTAACAGGGCAGCTCCACCCCACCTCCTCCTGTCTCTCCCTCCTTCCCTCCATCCATCTTTCCATCTTTTCCTCTCTCCCTCTTTCTACCTTTTCCCTATTTTTTCTCTATTCTTGACATTTTCATTCTGATAACCTTTCACAAACACCATAGGCTGGCTGGATTGTATGGTTGGTTGCATCTCAGCTTCTTGTCAGGTGGGACTCTTCTACATCACCTGATCACATGACTGTACCTTTTCTTTCTCATTCCGTCTTCAGTCATAAATGCCTTCTGCACCCTGTCTCTGCTGCTCTCCTGTTTACTTGTCTTTTTTTTTTTTTTTTGGTTTTTTGAGACAGGGTTTCTCTGGGTAGCCCTGGCTGTCCTGGAACTCACTTGTAGACCAGGCTGGCCTCGAACTCAGAAATCCGCCTGCCTCTGCCTCCCAAGTGCTGGGATTAAAGGCGTGTGCCACCAATCAGTAAGTTATTAATGGCAAGTATTCCTCTCATCATTTCCTTCCCCCTTGTACCCATAGAAACAAATATGTGACTTTAGACCGCACTGCCAATGAGCCTTTATTCTTCCAAGTGCTTGACACCAAAGGCTTATTGTTATTTGTCTATTATTGTATTTCACTGTGGGCCTATCTTTGATACTGGATGGTTTTTGAAGAGTATATCCTAATTTCAGGTAAATACTACAGACTGGCTCTTACACCACTTTAGCAGAGAACTATGACATTTCAACTCTTGTAACCTAGTCTCTCTGGAAAATGCAAATACCTCCATTGAAAGAACAGAATGATGAAGTGAGTCCAACCAGCAACAAGCCTGAAATGTGCAATTCACAACACAGGACAGAAAAAGAAAAAAACTAGGATAGTGCAAAGAAGAATGGCTCCTCCCGGATTATTAGTCCTATAGTAGGGTCCTCAGATGAGAGTGAATTGGATAGAATCCCAGACAAAGAATTCAAGAAAAAAATATATTTTTAAAATTTTGTGTCTATATAGTACCTTCATGTGGCTGAGGTGTTGAGGTAGTTTTCGTTCCATAGAACAGGCTAAGAAGGGCTCCTAACTCCTTGCTCTTACAGCTAGTTTGGGAAGGACTGAATTACTGCATTTGTAGTGGAATTTGTCAGGACCATTCAGTTCTCATTTTTTGATATTTATATTATATATTAAAACATATTGCAGAACATATTTTATATATAATAGCGCATATAATATATATTAATACATGGGTGGAGAGGAAGAGAAAGTGATGGGGGACTTTTGCATATATCCAAGAGAACACAAACAAACATGTTTGAAATAAGACATCAATTCTGACAGTGGAAGTTGAACGTAGAAAGGACGTAAGAGCTAGAGGATAGAGAAGAACAACATTGTCCTAAGGGAAAGACATGATTGCCACACATGTGAACAAGCATTAAGGCAGAAATACAGTAGAGAATTTTATTTTAATTTTTTCACTTTTATTTTATGTATGTGGGTGTCTTGCCTGCACATGTGTCAGTGAACCACATATGTGTCTGGTGCCCACAGAGGCTAGAAGAAGAAATTGGATCCCCAGGAACTAAAGTTGCAGATGCTTGTGATGCAGGGAACTGAACCTGGGCCATTTGCCAGAGCAGCTAGAGCTCTTAACCACTGAGCCAACTCCCCAGGCCCCAAGTAGAAGATTTTAAAAGGAAAATAAAATCAACTAAACTAGGAGTCAGTTCTTCAAGTTTGTTTGCTTGTTTGTTTTTATTTGACAAAATTTTACTGGATTGGTTAAAGGGGGAAAAAAGTATACCATAATTTTAAAAAAGAGAGAAGACACACTGGTAATAATTGTGTAGAAAGAAAGTGGATTATAAGAAATATAATAATTGTATGATAGCCATTTGGATAACTTTGATGAAATTTCTGGAAATTCATAGCCTACCAAGACTGAATTATGAATAAAAAATGTCTGCATGAATGCATTAGCTCAGTGGGTTAAGGCACTTGCCAGCACGCCTGATGAGCTGACTCCAATCCCAGTTAACACCTGGTAGAAAGAGAGAACCAATTCCTTCAAGTTGTCCTCTGATGGCTACACATGTACTGTGGCATGCATGCATGCATGCACACATGCATGTACACACACAAACACATTCACACACAAATTAATTAATTAACTATAATTTTTTAAAGAGATAGAAAATCTGAACAGATCTGGTTGCCAGTCATTTAAAACCTCAGAAAAACAAATGAGGATTGAATGGTCCTGATGAATTCCACTAAAACTGCAGTAAGTCATCCCTTCCTACGCTAGTCCTAAAAGCAAGGAGTTGGGAGCCCTTCTTAGCCTGCCCTATGGAGCCAGCATTACCTCAATCCCACAGCCACTGAGGCGCTACCAGGAAACAAAACGCCTACCAATGTCCCATCTGAATATTAGGATGAAAATTCTCAACAAAATACTAGTAAACAAGATGAACAACATATTAAAGGAATTTTACAAATGGGGGAAGATATTGATACAATCTCAAAAAAAAAAAAGCAATAAAAAATGTTAAGGATGTCACAGTGTATACCATGACCAAGCGGAGTTTGTTAGTGGAATGCAAGAATAGTTAAATATGCAAAAGCTGGTGGATGTGGCCACACTGATGGGGCACATGGGTAACTCAACTAAAGAAAAAAGAGCATCCAACAAAATTCAACACCTTTTCATGATATAAATAAAAAAAGTAAAAATAACCTCAGCTTGTAACTGTAAACAGAGAGAAATGAGAGCAGACACTTAACTGGAATCATCGAGAAAGAAAGAAGTGAAACCCTCCCCCATTCACGGAAAAGATAAACACATACACACACACACACACACACACACACACACACACGAGAGTGTACAGGCCCAAACTAGGTGACCATCCCTCCTCCTGTGAGCCTAGGTGAGCCTTCAGTCCCTAACAGCAAAGGGTTTGCCATGAAACAGGCCTTTGTCTTTGTCTTGACTCTGCCTCCTGCTTGCAGCTGACATGGGTCACGGCGCCTCATGCCTTGGTGGCTAATGATGCCCCTTAGGTGAGAGGCTCATAAATGGTAGAGATTTCTTCTGGATCCCAGGAAGAACGTGAGCATGGGATGGGGATCTGCTGAGGGTCTTCATGCTGGCTCAGCCTTGGGAGGAGGCCAGAGCAGTATGAGAGCACATGAGGATGAAGAAAGAGAGGGTCAGCTCCATCATGTTTGCCATCACCCATGACAACATTCACACATCCCTAAAGGCCTGTCACTAGGCCCCACCCTGTCCTTGGTGATCACCTAGGTAATCAAGCCTCCAGCACATGAACTCAGGTGTCCCATCAACACTTAGCACCCAGCCTCTCTATTAATCTGGTCCTCACCTATGAAGTACATAGTAAAAACACCAGCCTCCACCTCAGGCAGCCCAGGGCCTTTACTGAGATTTGAGTGAAGGCTCCAGAAGTCAGGCCGGCTGTGAAAACAGCTGCCTTTAGCTAAGGTCAGAGCCTCTTCTTCAGGTCTCCCACGTGGATCTCCACCTCCAAGTGACGTCAGAGCTTTGAGAAGCTTGGGATCTCAGGGCCCACACCTACACCTAATTCCGTACTTCTTGGTGCTCAGTCCAAGAATTGAGCTGAGAGTTATCTGCCCCACCTGTCTGCTACCCCGTCACAGTAACATAATTAATGGTGCTGCCTCCAGCCAACTCTGGTATCCTTTCCCAGGTATTCCATCTATGCCCAGGCCAGCTGACTTCCAGGCACAGTGTGATGAGTGATGGCTACATCCTCTAAAAGAAGTCAAAAAGTAGGGTCTAGTGTCCCAAATAAGCTCTGCTCATTCCCAAGACCTCTTTCTCTTGCCCAGCCTGGTTCCTAGACTCTAACAATACAAAGAAGCATGTGACAGCTCCTGACACATTAGGATGTCCTCTGGTTTGCTTTCATTCATTCATTCACTCATTTATTTATTCACTTTACATCCCGATATCTGCTCCCCTCCTCCAGCCCCCACCACACCCACCCACACACACACAGCTCCTTCCTCATTCCTTCCAACTCTTTTCCTCTGAGAAGAGGAAGCCCCACCCTAGGTATCACCCCACCCTGGCACATCAAGTCACTGCAGAACTAGGTGTACCCTTTCCTACTGAGGCAAGTCAAGGCAGCTAGGGAAAGCAGGATCCATAGGCAGGCAACAGATTCAGGAATAGCCCCCTCTCCAATTGGGACCTGCATGAAGACCAAGTTACCCATCTATATGGATAGTAACATGGGGGTGAGGGGCTAGATCCAGCCCTTGCTCACTCTTTGGTTGGTGGTTCAGTGTCAGGGACCCCCAAGGGTCCAAGTTAGTTGACTCTGTTGGTCTTCCTATGGAGTCCATATCCTCTTCAGGTCCTTCAATCCTTCCCCCAACTCTTCCACAAGAGCTCCATCAAATGTTGGGCTGTGGGTCTCTGCATCTGTTTCCATCGGCTGCTGGGTGGAGTTAACATGAAGCAAGAGAGATCCGACCTTGGCTCTCTAACAGGCTACAGAATAAGGAGGATGCCCATTCCTTACACAAACCGAGACTGGCTCCAGGAGAGAATGATGCAGGTTGCAAAGAAGACAGCACAACTCCATCTGGAAGACAAACTTCTGCTGAAGCCCAAATGAGAAAGCTCAGTAAAGCTTGGCAGGTGGAGGGGGTGGGGCAAAGCCAAGGAGGCAGTGTATGTAAAGACCCTGGGGCTGGGAAGCAGCCAGCAGTCCTTGTCCCTTGGGCTAAGGGGAAGGCCCTTGCTGGAAGGTATTTAAGTCAGTATCATCCATACATGAAGTTTTAAAATTCTGCATTTCGTTTTATTATAAGTGTAAGAAAATCTCTATAAAGCAGCTCAGGGTGTTTTTTTTTTCCTTGCCCCCTCTTCCCTATTCTCATATAATTCTGACTTCAAACAGTCATTTCCTACACTGCCTGGGGCACCTAACCTGAAGCATCTCAGAAACTCTGCCAATTACAGCAGTCACTTATTAATTCTCCACTGACAGCTTTCCCTAAGAAATGGGCCTGAAGGCCTGAGGGACCCAGTATGAAGTGGTTCACACAGCACATTCCCCCCCCACCCCCACCCCCACCCCCAGGCTCTGGTGGAGTGCAGGGTCCACCAATGAGCCCTCACTACCCCCACGTGGTCCAACTGCAGTAGCCCAAGACTTTCTCCTTTTAAAGGGTGGGGGCAGAAGAAGCCTGCCAGTCACTCTCTGGAGCAGCTGTCACAGTGGGCTCCATCCTTCTCTGTGTTGATGCTGTTTGAATACTGTCAACACTGCCAGCCAATCCCCCGCCCCGCCTGGCTGCCTTCGCGACCTCTATTATTTATGACAGAGTGTGAAATTGATTGCGGTTGAAAGATCCACACTGGAGTCAAATGAACTCCTCAATTATTGCCGCCCGAATAAACCTCCCGTTCCAGAGGCTCCCCGGGGAGTGGGCATCTCACCCCAGGTTCAAGGTAATAGATATTTCTAGATAGAACGTGCAAGAGGCTCCATTGTAATGATTGTCAAGTTGTAAGATTCTCCAGGTTAACAGACCCCACCCCACCCCCAGCCTTTACCAATCCTGAAGGAAGCCTGTACCAGCCTCCTTTCCCTTTGTGCCCACAGAGCCGTCCTCCAGCTGCCTCATATGTGACAGATATTTCCATTCTGCAGGCTATGGTCATCCCCAATCCTTTTTCACAGAAAATATGCAGTGAGTGTTAATGGGGTTACAGAGAGATTAATAGAGCTCTCAGGGTGTCCAGGGCCTGGCTGGCGTTTCTCTAGAAAGCCTTACCCACTCAGGAAAATTTAATGGTAAGACTTAACCCATTAAGAAAGCGAGCACACAGCTTCCACCTATCATGGGCTTCCTCTCTTTTCCTTCTGATGACACCAAGGTTCCATATACTTTGCAGCAGCTGAAAGCTGGCTATATGCTGGGGTTGTGTGGGGACACATTCACAAATGCTGCCCTGTGCCATGCTTGTGATTCTGGGACTCAGAAGGCTGAGGCATGGGAATGGTGAGTTTAGGATCAACTCTGACTATATAATGAGATTGTTGTCTGGAAGGAAGGGGAAGGGGAAGGACAAGAGAGGGAGGGAGAAGAGATGGGATGGAAGGGGAGAGGAGGGGAAGGGAGCAAAAGAGGAAAAAGAAAGAGGAAGAAGAGAATCTGGCCACATTTGACCCACTTCTTGATTCTGCTTAGTACCCAGTGGCTTGGAGAATAAACCTTACCTGCTGTCCTTGAAATACCTGAAAAACATATAGGATTATTCCTATATTTCTGGCTCAGTAGCAGATGCTGGGGGGTGCTGCCCCCTTTAGGTAGCAAAAGGTAAGTGTACTCTTATACACCTTCCTGGCTGCTGCCCAGTTGGTTCCTCGAACTGTCCCTCCCCAGGGGCTTTCAGTGAGTGTGCCCCGACATGTTCATGTCACTGAAGGTAACATCACTATTAAGACCTCCTCTGTGATATATGGAACAATGTGTGGTCCCAACACAAGGTAGAAAAGACTAAAGGGAGGCTTTCTCTGAGTCCGTGGACTTTGTGGTTGATTCACACAACCCAGTGGAACAATACTCAAAGCCAGACTACTGAAAAACAAAAGAAATAAATAGAGCAAGTCTTTTTTTTCCCAGTATGATACTTTATAGTTCTCTATAAGTCTGTCACTCAGCTCCCTACTGGGCTATATCATAGGTTGGTGTTGAACTCCTAGAGAGGAGAAAACAGAAGAGGGAGAAGAACCCATGCTCCCATTGGTACCCATGTGCTTCTGCAGGACCTGATGGGGAGTCACGTGATCTGAGACTGGAGGCCTGAGCCTACATCCTGACCCTCATCCATAAGCTCAGAGGACCAGTTCCCAACGACCACGTCCAGAAGTCTCACTACATGCTTGCTGAGTCCCAGCACTGTGTGTGTGTGGGGGGGGGGGGTGGTACCTGGTACTCAAGTAGGAGTTGGAGAGTTTCTGACTGTCTCCTAGAGGTTATTAGTGTCTTCCTGCCTGGAGTGGGCACTCACATCTCTTGTTTGTCATCGGTAACTTCAAAGGCTGATACTGATGCAGCCCATCTGACCTGCTGGTGCAGAAGCCAGCATTAGTTTCTGGAGAAGCATCTTGAGATCATGTTAGTTCAAAGACACCAGTAGGTCATATTCCACATACACACACACACACACACACACACACACACACACACACAAACAAACACAATCCAGAAACACCTACATAAACCACACAGACTTCATGCACACCACAGAGACACACACATAACATCACATACACATAACCTGCCACACTCAACACACACCACAGAGACACACATACACCATCCATACCACATGCACACACCATACACACACATACTCAGTACACACATACATAGAGCAACACATACCACAGACAGACATACCACACTCACATACTTACACTACAAACACATACCACACTCACAATTCAGAGTCTACCTACCTCCATAAGCAAGGAAGTGTGGAATGACTGCATACACATCTTGAGCTTCAAGATTTTAATTGTGAATGCCTTGCACAGCCTTCTGGAGAAATGCTAGAACCAACACTTGCAACTGTGTGCCCAGGTAAAGGAGACTCCAGGTGTGCACAACTGGGAAACCAGGCAGAGAACTCTGGTCAGTCCTCAATACAGCTGCCTCCCTTTCCGAAAACTAGAACAGGGGCCAGAGATGCACTTAATCAGTTCAGAGTACTTGCTGTTCTTGCAGAGGAGCCAGGTTTGAGTCTCAGCACCCACATAGTGGCTCATAACTACCTATAACTCCAGTTCCAGGAAATCTAGTGCCGCCTTCTGAGTTCCACAAATGCCAGGCACACACATGGTAAACAGATGAACATGCAGACACATGTATGTCCAGACACAAATAAATCCCCAAAGAACGCAAGCTGAACCTCCACGGTCTGGAGTGTATATGCTACATGGGAGTTGGGTTCAATTCTCATCTTCAGCATGCGCTGTGTGACCTCAACCAGGTGGCATGACCTCTCGGATCATGATTTACTTCGTGAGGGTTTCTGTGAGCTCATCTATGGAAAACCTACAGCACTGTGCTTGAGGCATGCTGAGACCATGTGATTTCCATCTTCGGGAACCATGTGTGATATTGCTTGACAGTCTCAGAAGACGCTGGGATTCAGTGTGGCGTTCTACCACATCTCCCTCCCTCTCTGGCAACAGACAATAGCCAGACACTCACAGTGCCACCAATCAGTCCAGGTGCCTGAGTGAGGGTGTCACATAAAACCCAGCCCTAATTTGACACATGATAGAGACATTATGAGAGAGAGGAGTCAACCTTTGCCACAGATAACAAAGTATAGGCTGGCTCATTCTAACAAGTACAGAGTGGCTTGAGAAACAGAAGATGTCCTTGCCATAAATACAACCACCATCTAGGTAGAACCTGGCCCCCATGAATAACAGCATTCCCGTGACTCCCAAGGAGCTGGCACAGCCACCAAATATCACCATTCTCACACACACAATGACTCTGGCCATCCATGCACCTTAGGGAACTAGCTGGGGCCGGGGAGGGGGACAAAAGTATTAACTGCACTTCTCAGGGGCCGACCTGGCTCCTGAAAGGCCCATGGAGAGGATGTGTGGCCCATCTGGAAAATTCATTGTTCTGTAGCCGACCTATATGGTCCTATTTATCCTCCCGTCAGGAATCGCCCTGTGGGCAGCTGTGTAAACTCCAAGGGAAATGGGATATCGATTTGCAATCTCGTAGAAACACACACACACATACACACACACACACACACACACACACACACACACACACACACACACACACGGGAACCACTTTCAAAGCGGTGGCTTCGAACATCTTTGCCACCGATTCTTCTTACTCAGCTTTGCTTCTTGCTTTTTGTTTGGAAAATGACCCTGCAGCCGATATATATTTTATAACAGCTTCTTCCTTCCTTACCTTTAAGGCTCCCTTCCTTTCAATGCCACTCCACATTTCTAAGACCCAGCCAGTAGTCCCCAGCTGGCCTTAGTCTATACCTGTGGTCCACAAATGCAACTGTGAGTATTGGTGCTCTCAATGACTGACTGGACTGGGCCCCACAGACCCTGCACTTAGCAAAGTCATGCCAGACTCTCATGCTGGCATTCTGAGGCTCAGCTGAAGAAAACCTGCTTTCCTCCTCCATCAGAGAGTCAGTGTGCATTCCCAACTCTGGTGACACAACGGGCTCATCTTGGGCCCATTGTTTGGATACCTCAAGTCCACTTAAATGTCTGCCAACAGTTTCCAGCTCTTAACTGGTACTCTGCCTCTGGATGGAACCTTCTGCCTTTGTCTGCTCTATTCCCAGCCCCAAGCCCAGCATGCTACCCCATCTGCAAGGCCGCCTATTGAGTGTCCATTGAATTGGGAGCAAACTGTTATGTTGAATATATGTATTCAACATATATATATATATATATATATATATATATATACACACACACACACACATATATATATATATATATATATATATATATATATATATATATATATATATACATATACACTCTGTTATTTAATTCTAATGCTACAGAGTTTTTCTGGAGCCCCACCTTATAGAAGAGGAAATGAAGACATAGGAACTCAAAGAGTAGACTTCCTTAGGTAGCAGAGAGCCATGAACTCCTGATCCCTTCACTTCCATCTTGGATCCATTTCCCACTAAAAGACATCATTACAATGTGTACATTACAATGTGTACATTTCCAGAAGAAGACTCAGGGGCAGGAACTCAGAGGAGGTTCATGCAGGCTCTGAAAAATGTCTGGAGATATCTGGGTGGGATACAACAACAGGTTGTTGTGTCTATAACAAAAAAACTTGGTATTTCTTTTTCCAGTTACCATGATAAGATGGTCTGACAAACACAACTCAAAGGAGAAAAGGTTTGGTTTAGTTCAGTTTAAAATTACATCATGGCAGGAGAAGTCAGAGCCACAGAGGGTTAAAGCGGCTGGTCACATCACATCCACAGTCAGGAAGCAGAGAGCAATGAATGCTCGTGCACGTTTCACTTCCTCCGTTTGTACAGGATCCCAGCTTGAGGGATGCCCACAGTGTGTGGGTCCCCCTAGTTCAATTAACCTAATTACTCATAGACACACCCAGAAGCCCAGCTCCCAAGTCACCCTAAATTTCACCAACTTAACATTTGAGATTAACCATTACAGTTAGGTTCCAGGTGGCCATGTCTCACATGTCTCAGTGACCCTACTGACTCTCCCCCAAGTCTACCTGGAGAGGCACAGCCCCCTTGTTATGACATCATGGGGAAGTGAAGTTTAGCATCAGCTTGGCTCCAGAGCCAATGACCTTGGTTGATATCTTGCTCTTCTCCCACCTTCGATGCTTTCTCATCAATCACTGGCTTTGTAAGCTCAAGTTTCTGTTTGCAATACCACTCTTTATCCTTCTCTCATCAAGAACAGGACTTGAAATTCAAACCCACTATTCCCCCAAAACCTTCTCTACTTCCTTGTCAACTTCCTCTCTGTTGTGGCCATTACTACGTCTAAGATAACATCCCACCCCACACCTGGCCTTGTCCTTAACCTCCAGCCATGACTCCTCACTGTGGTGCAGTTTCCTTCCTCACACCCTCCTTTTGGCCTATACATCAGACATACACTCTGATGGGTGGTAACCAGTGCCCAATGGAGCTACCTGCATTGACATTACCTGTACTGTGGCACACTGCGACAGGCAGATCATGGTAGCCTGGAAAGTGGTAACCTACAGATGGGTTCTAGCGTCCTGCAAAGGACTGAAATAAAGAAAAAGGGAACTATGCCATCTGTAGCAAATCAATAAATGCTCCCGGGATGTCACCGTGCTATGTGAAATATCCCAGACACAGAAAGACAGGTTTCAGGGAATGTTCATGCTCGTGCAGCCATTATGGATCCTCAGCAAACTGAAACCATAGCTGTCATATTGACCCCACTCCTGGGTATGTCTTGGAATGATACTAATCCTGCATATCACAGACATACTTGACATCTGTGTTTATTGCATCATGTTCAGAGCCAGCCTAGATGCCCATCAATGGAGCAGGTAGAGAGTCGGAGGCTTCTCTAAAGAACTATGGAGGCAAGGCATCTCAGGGAAGTAGATGGGTAAGAGTTTTCTCATACAGTGAAACCTAGATTTAAATTTACATGTAGTCACAGATTGGGGGGGGGGGAGTCATGGAACTACAGTGGGAATCATGAGAGGGGGAAGATATGTTAGGGGTGTGGGAGAGAGGTGGGTAACAGAGCATGTGCATGCTAAGAAGAAAGGATGAGGGGAACCTGCTGGAGAGAGAGGGGGGGAGGAAGAGGGACAGAGAGAGAGGGAGTGGGAGAGAGAGGGGGGGAGAGACAGGGAGAGAGAGAGAGACAGGGAGAGAGATAGGGAGAGAGGGAAAGGAAGAGAGGGGAGAGGGAGTCGGGGAGGGGGGAGAGAGCAGGACTGGGAGAGATAGAGGGAGAGAGGGGGAGGGAACAGGGAGAGAGAGAAAGGGAGACGGAGGGGGGAGGGGGAGGGAGAGAAGGATCCCTGGGGGATTGCTGCAGCCAGTCTAGTGAACTGGGAAACTCCAGGCTTAGCAAGAGATCTGTGTCTCAAAAGGTAGAGAACAATAGAAGAAGATAGCCCATGCCAGCCTGTGGCTTCTATACACATACACATATATGCCATGAACACACACACACACACACACACACACACACACACACACACCAAAAATGCTAAGGAAAAACAAATATCTCTTGTTTTCTCTCAAACACGGAATCTACTGAAAAAAAATTAAATGTGGAAGAGGAAAGGGTAGGGCAGGAGGCATTGCTCTGCCTGCTGTATTCTCCTGTCCCATAGTCACCCTCCAGGGCACATCTTGTGTTATTCTGTTCCTTGTAAAGTCAGAAGCCCAAAGTGGGCATGAAACATATGTGCGTGTTAAGTCAAAATTTTAAATTACAGCTTACAGTAAGTGACATATTTTACATCATACCCACACAGGTGCCCCAGTACCTATTCCGCAGGTTCTGCTCCAAAGGTCATTTCACAAGCTAAACTTTACTACTCACAGTGCGCAGTGATAGTTTCTGACATCTAACCCCAACTCAGAAGCTTAATCTCCTGACCCACACTATACACGCTCACTCCAGAACATTCTGTCCATGGTGAGGACTGACTCACTGGCTGGGGCAAAGTGTGAATGGCTTCTCTAAGTTCCAATTTCATCATCTGAGGGTGAAAATGTTCCTTCATAGGGCACATGAGGCAGTAAAAATTGAAGACATGCCCATGCAAGATGCAGTGTATGAAGTCAGCGAATGGCAGGTACATTGCTCCTGGGTTTCCTTCTAATCTCTACCTCATGGCACAGCACATTCTCTACAGTGGAGAGTGACGTTTATGCTCCTTTGTATGTATTCCTCTTCACCGTCACGATTGGCAGATACTGACCTTGCTGACCATCAAAAAAGCCTTCCATCTATTTCTGTGCATGGCTTGTCCTCTCGCCAACCTCCTCACATCCAGTATGTGTGCCACGAATTTTTGAACCGTAGTCACATTTGTTCTTGTTGGCCTTGGTGCAACAGAGGCCCTTAGGCCACACTCTGGGATGAGTTATACAAGGGTCAGACCTAATCCTCACCCAGCAGGCTCAACAATCCAAGCTCCTCTCTTGCAAGAGCAGCTTGTACTCCTTCGTCGGCATGCAGTGGTATCATAGAGACCAGGAGAGAGATCACTTCCTGTTCTTCTTCCCAGCTTCACAGATGAGAAGACAGATCCAATTCCCCTGCTCTGCAAACTCGCAGGAGGAGACTTGCTAGTTACTGATAGCTCCTAGAGAAATAAGCACAGCTCCTATACCCGAGGCTGTGCTTCTTTTCGTAAGATCCATAACTCTACCCAGTGGCCTCCGAGTTGGAGCCTAGAGCAGCTGGTGCTGCTTGTGAGTGATGTACAAAATCTGGAGACAGCAGAACTCCAAATCTAGTGGGAGTGGGTTTGGATTTTCTCAGATTATCTACTTACTCTGGCCATAGCAACTCAACACATCTCCATGATTAAGTAACCATCTTTCTTTGCTCCCCCAAGGGTCCAGACATCTATTACCCTTCAGCCCACAGTCGCCACTAATGGCTGCTTCCTGCTCCAGAAATCCACATCTGCCTGGACTCCTCTACCCAGAGCCCCCGCTCACAGCAGCTGCAGATGGATAAGCACACAGCAAAGACGTTCCTGTCACATGCTACAGAACAGAATCTGGCAAATGGCCATGCCTGTTATTATTTAAGCTGTCTTCCTCCCTGTCCTCAGGCTGAGCAAAAGCCATACACATCCCAGGCATCTGCTTTTGGCCCCAAGACCTGAAGCAGTTATACCTGATCTTCAGCAGAAATGTAATGACAGGGAGAAGTTTTCTTCCTGTGATGTGGAAACAAAAAAAATGCCCCAAATTGCCCAACATCAGAACCCTCAGAAACACCTAACAGGGTGTTTTGACACATACAGTTCAGGCTTCAGACAAGCCCTTCCCTGTGGAAATGTGAGCTGCGCAAAGAAAAGGAAAGGCCTAAGAAATCTGAATAATGAACGGCAGGATTGGTTTGCAAAGCTGACCATGGAAAGATGGGCACACAGTGCCTGGGCCAAGAGGGCAGCTTTTCAAAGCAAATCTTCTTTTGTCTTTTGCAGCCACACAAAAGTGAGGTCTTTTCCCAGAGTCACCAGGAAGATAGCCTTGTGTCAACTGCATTGACACTCTGGAATTCAGACTTGAGCCTTGAACCACCCGAAACACTGAGAACACAAGGCCGCAGGAGAAAACCATGCCTCCCCTCAGCCGCCCAGCATTGGCTCATCCAGCAGTCTCATGTCATTTATGTCCCTGGCAGGGACCTCTGCCCTGATTCACTTAACATGATCACCAAGATGCCCAAGTGCTTTAAGGTCAGCAGGCCCCAGGGGACTCCTCCCATCTCCCCTGCCCGTGTGTCACTAGTCCTGAGAAATCTATACATATCAATTCAATTTATTCAGTTGCTCAGGTCAAAAATGCATCAAGGCCACCTTTGTTCATGTCCCCAGCTCACACCCAGTTTCAGCAAACTAGAAGTTCCCACCTTCAAACCTGGCCATTTGCCCTACCATCATCATTCAAACCCAAGATGTCAGGCTCCAGCCTGGATGTCTGCAGCATTCCCTCCTTGAATAGTTCAGTTTCCTGTCCCAGCTCCCCAGGCGTGTTCCAGATCCAACCAGAGGGATGCTCTGAGGGTAAATGTCAGATCATGTCACTTCTCTGCTCAGAATTCCCCACAGGCTGCAAGTGTCACTCAGGATCTTCAGCCTACGCCCTCTTTGGTGTTACCTCTCCTAAGCCCTCCCTTGCTTCTTCTGCTCTGATCCTCACGCCTCTTGTCCCCCACCGCACCCCTCATTACCACTGGACTCCAGACCCAGAGCTTTCTTTTTTTTAATTACCATTTTTCCTAATAAGCATACAAAATGCTGGGTTTCATTATGACATTTGCATGTATGTGTGCCTGTTTCCCGAATCCCTGGGACCCCATAGCGGACTTAGCCCTCGATCCTCATCACTAAATCCGTGGACAGGTAAATTTATGTAAGAGCTTCTTTGCAGATTGATTTCCTTTTTAACATAAGTAAATTTATCTTAAAGGAAACAGTATATCTGGACTGTAAATGAATGAGCATTCAAAGTCATAAAGAGAATGCCCCCCCCAAAAAAAAAGAAAGAAAAGAAAAACACACACATACACATACACACACACATATATTGAATAGAAAGAGAAAGCACTGTTATTAAACTGAGCTGGACACTATCGCCAACCATAGCCCCATGCCTGCAAAATGAGAAATCAGCAAACATTTAAAGACATATTCACAACCAAGCTGAGACTGCTTTTAACTAATCAAAGAAGCCAATAAAGAACTGAAAGATAAATAGCTTCTAATTCTCGGACTCCACGTTAACTGATCTTGGGTCAAAATATCACCTAGACACTCTCTCCACCACTCATAAATATTGAGCATCCTACACTGCTGTAAGCAATAAAATAGATATTAATGGCCTTCCATTCTCAGAGTGTGGGTTCCTCCCCCATTTCCCCTGTATCTGTGTAAGGCAACTCAATTTTCTCAGTTGCTCAGGTCAAAGCCAACCTCACCATCTGCCTTGTTCCCATACATTACCCATGTCCGGTCCGTCAGCACATTCTTTTTACTCCTTCAAAATACCCAGTTTGTGACCCCAGAGGACTGTACGCAATAGCCCTTTCCTAATGTGATTGGTGGGGAGGTGCAGAGAGAGGTTGGACATGGATTCTACCCCGAAGACATGTCTAGTGTGTCATGGAGATAAAGTGCGCGTGTAATTGACAAGCATACCGTGGAGGGGAGCAGGTTGTAAATCCCATAAGGAACGCAGAGATAGCATGGTGCACACTGGGACCCGAATGGAGGCAAAAGCGTAACAAGCATGTTTACGGGTCCGTGTGCTCATTCCTTGTGCAGGGTATGTGCTGCCTTGTATTCACGTCTCAGGGGACTTGACATGGGACTTGCTTTATCCGGTAAGGTAAGCAGGTTTGGGAAATCAGAGTCAAGACACACCCCCCAGGGGACTGTTCAATTTTCTCCTCAAGAAGAGCATGGGCAGGGGAGGATATCATTCAGTATGGTCCTTTTATAGGATGTGTGAGGCCCCTGGATTGAGCTGCAGCGCTGTAGGGGGTGAAGAGGAGAAGGCAGAAAGGGGAAGAAGGAAGAAGAGGGATTCACCATGTTGTCTACTGTCCTTCCAGTTGAACACTGGAAATGCATAGAACAAGTCACCCACCCCAATCTGCAAAGCCACAGACCAGGTATGACTGCTTGTGTGGGGGTGCCAACGAGGGGGTGCTTCACTAGAGACAGCTGAGAAAGGAACTGCAAGAACGAGAGATGACTTTGGAAATTCACCAGGCCTACTTCATCCTCAGGGGCATCATGTGGGTGAACTTAACTGCTACAACACACACACACACACACACGCATGTACACTAGCACTCAAGCACGTACACACACATATCTCACTCCAATCTTACTACATTTTGAACCTGCAGAATTTGGGGGATGTGGGGAGAAACAAGCCACCAAGCTATTTTGAAAATGGCTCTGACCTCAAAGCCCATGGAGGAAACAGAAGAAGGAAGAGCAGCAGGTGAGACTTTCCCAAGTGTTTGGGTGTTGGTACCAACTCCCGGTAGTTTATTTGCGTGCACTGAAAACTCACTCTTCCCCCCCAGCATCCACATGCCATGGTTTCCTACACCATCACCCCTCCATTTCCATCCCGTGCCCTTTCAGTCAGCATGGTGATGAGCAGTCCTACGTGTCCCCTCAGGCAGTTGAGAAATGTCCATCCTGACTTCATCACACCACAAAGAAGAACCTGAGACAGACTGAAGCCCAGGGAGCTTGAGGGTGTATTGAATCCAGTGGGACAAGGGGTTGAGGGAGAGTGAGGAAGAAAGCCTGGAGAAGTGCCCAGTGACAGACAAATGGGTTCTACGGGCAGCTGGGCTCGGTCCCACAGTGCTAAGCACACACACACACACACACACACACACACACACACACGCACGCACGCACTCACACACACACATGCACACACATGCACACACATGCACACACACCCAGGAGTGTAAGCAAAGGGAACCGTTGACCCCTATACACAGAACTCAGATGTACCAAAAGGAGCAACTCAGTGCCTGCCCCTGTGACCTTTCTCCTGAGCAGCAGGCCCAGCTACCCACATCATTGCTCAGTGTCTTCTACACTGAGCACTGTCCTTCTCTTTACCCAATGTCTTCCCTTTCCTTTGTGAGTCCCAGAATAAAGGAAAGAACGCACCATCTACTCAATTTTTACAACCTCAAAGATATCAGTTTCTCTGTCTCTCTCACCTCTAGGATCAAAATTGGATTCTAAGTGCCAATCCAGATTTTTCCTAGCCACCACCTCCTCCACTCTGCCATCATTTGTCCCCTGTGAAACTGTCTGGATTCTTAGCATCTGCTCTGAAAAAGGCTTACGTACTAACTAGCTATTTGACGTGTTTGCTATTTATTTTCCACACCTCACAGGTAGGTTCTCTAAGACAGGATGTATTTGTCATGGTTCACTCATTCGCCCAAGTCTAAAGCAGTCCCTGGTCCATAACGGATGCTCAGCAGATGTTTGTTAACTAAACAAATAGCTTACAGGGTCCCAAGAAGCTCATGTGATGGTCTCCAAAGCTGAAGCTGATGGGGTGTTTCTCATTGCATTGTTACTGTACCTTTCAGATCGGTCCCAGAAACGGACTTATAGGAAGAGTCAGGCAGATGGCCTGCACAGAGGGCAACAAAGAATCCTATAACCAGTATCTCATCCAGACACATCTATGGTGACCACTGACTTTCAAAACATGCATTAGAGCATCTTCAGCCCTCCAAGTTTGCATTTGCATTAACTGACTAGGAATGTGACAAGCCTGCCTTGGTCATCCCACCCACTCCTGGCCCCTCCCCAGAGATGTGGCTTCCCCTCCTCACTCACAAGCTCCTCAAGGACAGTGGCCATCAGTACTGGCCCCAGGGGAACATTTCTCCTGCTGGTGCAGCTGGGATTTCCTTGCAGAGAGAACATAAAGATTAACTAGGTGGGGAAATTTTTCCCTTGGCTCTGAAGCTTGGGACATTTGTCTGATGTGGGGCATATTCTCTAGGAGACAGGCTAAATTACTAATGTACTGCTGTATTTAAAATATATTTGCCAGTGATTTACAGCACGGTGGGTAATGTATGTTTCAATAATTTCTTTTTCAACATGAGGTAACCTCAACATATAAATATCTCAGGGTAATTAGTGTTTATTTAACATTTTGCTATGTTTTCCTGTGTGCCCAGAAGGGTGTCATCAGTAGGTGCTGGAGCCCCTTCTATGAGCAGGAAAGGACCCAGCTTTGGGGAACAGGACCTAGCTTCTCTGCAGGGAACTTTGGGAAGCAGACCACCTGCATATTGAGTATGTTTTACAATATTTGTTGATGGCATTAAATTCAGCAATTTGGTGCTGGAGGAGTGTCTCAGTGGGTAAGAATGCTTGCTCTGCAAACTCGAGGACCTGAGTTCAAATCCCCAGTACCTGTGTTGAAATTTGGCATGGCTGTGTGCAACTGTAATCCCAGCACTGTGGGGAGTAGAGACAGGACAGTTACAGAGGTTTGCTGGATGCCAGCCAGCCTAGTACATGACCTCATGTATATATAAATGCACATACTTACACACACATAGACACATACAACACACACAAAATAAACAAATAAAATGACACTGCACATAAAGTTTGAACTTGAAGGCTTCTCTTGATGTCTTTGAAAATTGGTGACACCTGTTTCTTCCCAGAGCTTTCCCCAGTAGGACCTGGGTGGCCAAGGCTCTCCAGTTCCTAAAAACCTTTATGAGCAGCCTCAGCCTCTTAAATTTGTCACTTTGTAACATTATATACCCTACCAGAACTTCATGAAACAGCTTAACAGTTTTATTCAAACTCAGATACTGCTTCCAGAGGGTGGGGTGGTAACCAACCTCAGAGGTGACTGCAGATAAGATTCTAGAGATGGACACAAACTTGACCAAGCCACTCATGTCACCACTATCTGCTCAGCCACACTCTGCAGCCTCCCTTCCCTTGACTGACAAAATCAGGAATTATGGAGAACACTGGTGCACAAAGGTAAGTATCTGGCTCATGATCCCATTCTCTATTGTCCAGGGCATCCTAGGGCTAGGGGGAGTATGATATCCTGCTCTACATAGCCACTATAGTAGGCACATACATTTGCAAAACACTGAACCAGAACACTGGGCAGAAGCTTACAGTGGGCTTATATTTATTTTGGCTCACAGTTTTAGAGTGCTGGGTAGATAGTTGTGTGGCCCTGTGTGCTTGAGTGGAACCTCAGGGAAGTGAAAGGATTGTGTGTGACTAAAGCTGTAGTTTGTTTCTTGGCAGGTAGGTTGCACAGAGCACAGCAGGATGCAATGAGTGAGACAAGAAGGAGTAAGGAATAGAACCCCTTGTGGATCCATGTACTTCCTCTGCTAGCTCCTTCCTTCCAGCATCCTGGATAGTGCTGCTAGCTGAACATCAACCTTTCAGTGGATTAAGCTTTGGGGGGGATACTTCCTATCCAAACCACAACACAGACTCTCTGTGGGAGAGAGAGAGAGAGAGAGAGAGAGAGAGAGAGAGAGATGCCTTCATCAATCTACCTCCATCCCCATATCTCATATCTCTCTGTCCCCACCCCACCCCACCGGTTGTTCCTCCCCACATCACTCAAAATCCCATCTCTGAGAGACCGTGGGAGGAGCCCAGCTGGATGAGAAGCCTCAAGCCAATAGTAATATTTTACCCCTCCATAGAAAGGCTGTAAATTCCTCCTGACATCTCTCCAGGAAGGGAGCTGCCACACTCTCTCTTAGTAGCTAGAGATGAGAACTACAGGACCAGAGAACACAGACAAGGGCAGGCAGTGCCCTAAACCTGGGCTGACATAGGAGAAAAGAGGCTGGGTGCCCAGGGCCCTTCCCAGGCATTCAAGTCAAAACCATGTGTGTCTCCTTCTCAACACATTATATTAGCTGACCCAGCTACCAATTACAATGTCAGGGCATATACAGCTCAGGTCACTGGCCCCAAAGTACTGAGGCAACCTCCAACCACTGCCTGGGTTGCCCCTGGCACTGTGTTCGCAGGCTTTTGTTTGCACT
This sequence comes from Mus musculus, assembly GCF_000001635.26. Classification (NCBI taxonomy): domain Eukaryota; kingdom Metazoa; phylum Chordata; class Mammalia; order Rodentia; family Muridae; genus Mus; species Mus musculus. The sequence goes on from NC_000073.6 coordinate 125,277,527, forward strand.
GCTATCCAGGGCTTGAAACCTAGTCCCACCTGGCTCTCTTGGACCCTTTGATGGATGTCTTTCCCTTCTAGACCTTCTTCTGGTCCTTTTTTCCCCAGTTGCTCTTCCCCTACCACAAAGCAGCAGACAACGTCTCCTAACCATCCCTCAGCCTCTTCTTTCCCTTGGAGGACAGAGCTGGCCTTGGGCAGACATTGAGCCCAAGTTCTGCCCATGTATGCCAACTGAATAAAGCACCCTTCTCTCAATCTTGGCTCTGTGCCAGGCACAGTGCACATCTGAGAAAAGGACTGACCACAAAAAGAGGCTTCCAGTCATCCACACAGACAGGAGCTCCACTCACATGGCTGCCGACTGGCCAGAGTCACACACTAGACCCATCCTTTTCAGTCTGTTTTCAGAGGTTGTTAATGAACTGCCAACATTTTGTTTTGTTTTGTTTTGTTTTGTTTTGTTTTGTTTTGTTTTGTTTTGTTTTTTCTTACAATCAACAAATGATGTTGAACAGATATAAACTGGGTTTACCTCTTTCCAAAGAAGCTTTTTCACATAACTGCCAACTTACACGTGCACACATGTATTCATGTGTATGCCAGTGCACATGCGAACATGTGCATGTGTGTGCATGTGGAGGCAGAGACTGACATGGAGGGCTTTTTTCACACACTCTACACCTTATTGTTTAGGTGGGAGCATGAACGTAATCCCACACTATGACAAATTATGCAGCAGTCATCAGGAGTCCAATTGATAAGCTGCACCTTATATAACTAACATTTTGATCTTGGCATCTCCCCTACCAGGTCAGTATCTACCGTATTTATATCTATGTATTTATCCCCACTCCTCTCCCCCAATGTGGGAGTACAGGGATGTGCAGACATGCCACAGCATACACATGAGAGTCAGAGGGCAACCACACAAAGACCCAACAAAGAAAGAGAACTTCATACCAATTTCCCTTATGAATATTGATGCAAATATACTCAATAAAATTCTTGCAAAGCGAATCCAGGAACACATCAAAACGGACATCCATCATGATCAAGTAGGCTTCATCCAGGGATGCAGAGATGGCTCAATATACAGAAATCCATCAACATAACCCACTATATAAACAAACTGGAAGAAAAAACCATATGATCATCTCATTAGATGCTGAGAAAGCATTTGACAAAATCCAACACCCCTTCTTGATAAAAGTCTTAGAAAGATCAGAAATTCAAGGCCCATACCTAAACATAATAAAAGCAATATACAGCAAACCAGTAGCTAACATCAAACTAAATGGAGAGAAACCTAAAGCAATCCCACTAAAATCAGGGACTAGACAAGGCTGCCCACTTTCTCCCTACCTATTCAATATAGTACTTAAAGTCCTAGTCAGAGCATTTAGACAACAAAGGGAGATCAAAGGGATACAAATTGGAAAGAAAGAAGTCAAAATATCACTATTTGCAGATGATATGATAGTATACTTAAGTGAGCCCAAAAATTCCACCAGAGAACTTCTAAACCTGATAAACAACTTCAGTATCTGGATATAAAATTAACTCAAACAAATCCGTGGCCTTTCTCTACACAAAGGATAAACAGACTGAGAAAGAAATTAGGGAAATGACACCCTTCACAATAGTCACAAATAATATAAAATACCTTGGTGTGACTCTAACCAAGCAAGTGAAAGATCTGTATGACAAGAACACCAAGTCTCTGAAGAAAGAAATTGAAGATCTCAGAAGATAGAAAGATCTCCCATGCTCATGGAGTGACAGGATTGATATAGTAAAAATGGCCATCTTGCCAAAAGCAATCTACAGATTAAATGCAGTCCCCATCAAAATCCCAACTCAATTCTTCACAGAGTTAGAAAGAGCAATTATTGAATTCATCTGGAATAACAAAAAAACCTAGGATAGCGAAAACTATTCTCAACAATAAAAGAACTTCTGGTGGAATCACCATCACTGACCTCAAGCTGTACTACAGAGCAATAGTGATAAAAACTGCATGGTATTGATACAGTGAGAGGCAGGTAGATCAATGGAATAGAATTGAAGACCCAGAAGTGAACCCACACACCTATGGTCACTTGATCTGCTTGGATTCTATCCTCAAAATCCTTAGATCAGTTGGCAGATGGCCTTACAAACACCTGAGCACCACTAAGGAAGGGGGAACGGGAAACTCCCTTTGCCATGAGAAGTCAGAAAAGAGTAGGTAACCATAGCCCAGGCAGAGCTGGAGCTGGGGGAACTCACCTCTCCTTGCAAATTCCTAAGCAGATGTGAAATCATGTTAGGTGTTCTCCTTCTCCTTATGTGCGGAAGAGATGCAGTAGCACACACATCATGGTGTCCACACTGTGAGGGGAGCTAATATCACACAAGAGCTAATGCCACAGCTGGCAGAAGCATGCGTGGCTCTGCAGAAGTAGTTTCTGCTTGTCACTGACTGAGCATTTTGCCCGAGGCATGCCTCATACTGCTTCAAGTCATGCTCTCAGAAACCCAGTCTTCCCTCTGTGCACTGACAGTCAAGGAGCTCATTGGAGCTCATTGGAGCTCCGACTTCAAAACCCAACATGAGGGCAGAGGCTATTTTCTGGTTGGCAATTAGGTAATGCTTCTCTAATGCAGAAGAATGTTCCAGCTGTTAGTCTCAAACTAGAGACAAATGGCCAACTGTGGTGCCTATTTAACATATCAAAGCTGGTCTGTCCACCAGGTTCTCCCAGTATCCCTCACTCCCTACCTGTTCCTGGGTATGGCTGGCATACCTGCCCCCTACCCTGAACACTCCAGCTCAGGGGCTGGACTGCCCTTCCCCTAGCAGTTCTTCTCTATGTAATCCAGACATTTAGGCTACCTATGCTAGTCCTTTTTATCTTTTACTTTCTTGTCATTTTGGCCTCTTGGTCTCCTGGATCTCTTATCCCACCTCCACTCCTCCACACATGGCCCAGCTCAGGGTTGAGCCCACTCTGGACTCTCACAAATGTCTCTGACTCTGGCTATGCTCTCCTTCACATCTACAATAAACTTTCTCCCCCACCATACCCAGGAGCAGTCATGTCCTCCTTTTAATTTCTTTTTTTTTAAATTCACCAGCTTTTGCCACAATATTTGTTCTGGGAGGCCAAGTGTGCAGTGAGTCAGGAGACAGTGCATGAAGTGACACCGAGATGCCATCACGACCACCTGCAGTTCATCTACAAGAGCATCTCAGCCTTAGTTCCCTGGAACCTGGGTCTCCATCTTCATCACCATCAAGAGTGAAGGACTGGACTTGGTCCCACTTCAGAAACCCTTATGAAGCAGTTTCATGTCATAGGACCTCAGAGAAAACTCTTCTTCTTCTTCTTCCTCCTCCTCCTCCTCCTCCTCCTCCTCCTTCTCCTCCTCCTCCTCCTCCTTCTTCTCCTCCTCCTCCTCTTCCTCCTCCTCTTCCTCCTCCTCCTCCTCCTCCTCCTTCTCCTCCTCCTCCTCCTCCTTCTTCTCCTCCTCCTCCTCTTCCTCCTCCTCTTCCTCCTCCTCCTCCTCCTCCTTCTCCTCCTCCTCCTCCTCCTTCTTCTCCTCCTCCTCCTCTTCCTCCTCCTCCTCCTCCTCCTCCTCCTCCTTCTTCTTTTTTAGTTTTTTTGAGACAGGGTTTCTCTGTGTAGCCTTGGCAATCCTGGAACTCACTCTGTAGATCAGGCTAGCCTCGAACTCAGAAATTCGCCTGCCTCTGCCTCCCAAATGCTGGGATTAAAGGCATGTGCCACCACATCCGGCTGAAAACTTCTCTTGAAACATAAAAGTTCTGCAACAATGCCTCTTGAAGTCTCTAGAGTTCTGGGGTTCCCAGGACTCCAACTTCCTTTCCCAACTGCTGGAGTGAACTCCATGCCATGCCCTCTCCATTAAGCAAGAGCCTTGAGTTGTGTAAACAGTTGTGGCTGTGGGACTCTGGCTTGGAGGGCATGAGTCCAGCTGCACCAGACTGAGAGCCTGAGAGAAGTAAATGCCAGGCAAGACAGATAAAGCTGAACAGGCTGCCCAGGTAGGATTCGCAATACATGCTTATCCAAAGCGCCAGAGACCATGGCAAGCAATGGTGATAAATCCAACAGCTGGCAGGCCCAGACAAGGCAGGGAAGCCAGGATGTCCAGCTAGGAGCGCTATTCAACATAGCTGGCTCTTGGGGCAGCAAAGAGCTCAAGTGGTAAACCCAAAGTTCTAGGCTGAAATCATGACTACCACTGAGAAGCATCATGGAACAAGAAAATACTCACCCTCTCTGATTTTCTTTTTGTTTTTCCATCTGAAAAGAGTGGCAGCTGTCACTTCAAGTGTTGTCACAAGAATTAAGTAGTCACTCAAAGGGTTGTGAGAAGGCTCACACACAAGTGGTTCGGCACAAGTTAAGCCTCTGAAACATTCAGGTAAGTGTGGCAAGCAACCCACAAACATTAACTAATGCTGGTGAGAGCAGACAAAGATACAGACTGGAGGAGTGTTGAGGAAGAGAGATGACAGAGGACAGCTGAGGAACGTCCCTGTGAGTTTTACTTCAGGGATTCAAGGTAGACCCAAAATGGCTTCTAATTGCAAGTCATTCCCTTCCAATAGCGTTCAATCATCTAAAATGAATTTCAGTGAAAAACTGGCCAAGTCAGACTCACAGAGGAAAAAGCCCAATTTATACCAAATAACAGACTTTGTGAGTCTTCATGGGTAATTTGACACACTTTTCTGAAATTTTGGCTCTGCGTTATTTTCTCTTTACATGTTGTCTTCCATACCACATAGGAAAGCCATCCCCTGGGCTTCCTTCACCTGCTAACCCTGGAGCTGCCTGGATTGCTAGGCGGAAAGTGACCTGAGGGCTCTCTCACAAGGAGTTCTGAGACCCAACTGGCACTGTCAGCCATGGGTAAGGGAGGGAGAACAGTCATGATGTGCCAGCCTTGGTCTCACTAGACTCCAAGTGGCTTCCTTTGGTGATGTAGAAGCGTCTGACACTTACCTGCCAGTGGAGAGTGAAGCAACAGAAGCAGGAATCATAGAGGAGGCAAGGGCCTTGTGTGTGTGTGTGTGTGTGTGTGTGTGTGTGTGTGTGTGTGTGTGTGTGTGTGGTATATGCATGTATGTGTGGTTGTTGTGTGTTTGTGCATGTTTGAGGGAAGGCTGTATGCATGTGATTATGTGTGCATACAGAGGCCAGAGGTCAACATCAAGTGTCTGCCTCTATCACTGCCTACCTTAGTTTTTGAGACAGACTCTCACTCTAGCTGGAGCTCACCAACTCAACAAGACTAGCTGGCCAGCGAGCCCCAGGGATCCTCCTGCCTCCATTCCCATAGCACTGAAATCACTGGCATACGCCCTCAAGCTGGACTTTTTACATGTGCATCTGGAGATCCAAACTCAAGTTCTCATGAGGGCCCATCCACAATTGCTTCCTGTCTGCCCTGAGGTGAGCAGTTTTTTTGTCACATGATGTCACCACCACGATGTGTCGCCTCACTACAGGTCCAAAGTCAAGAGCTTTGAACTAAAACCTGTGAAACCAAGAGCTAAAATGTATTCTCCCACTTTAAGGCCTTGGTGCTAATATTGGGATTTTTCCCCACAGTGCATGGATGAATATAAAGATGCTCTGAGCTCAGAGCAAGGACGTGACAGTTCTGCCAGCAGCATGCTGCCTGGTCTCCATCTCGGTTTCTCCATCTGTAAAGTAATCCTTAAGGAAAGCACCAAGTGCTTACGCCATGGATGTCAGCATTGTTTCCAGGGCTACAAGAGAACTGGCCAGGAAAAGCCGTATCTTCCTGACACTGGAGCCAAGTGGCCTCAACACAAATAAGGGACATTATCTTTAGGAAGAAGTCAGTTGTGCTGGTCTGAATAAAAATGGTCCGGCAGACTCACAGAGAGTGGTATTATTGAGGTGTGACCTTGTTACAGTAAGTGTGGCCTTGTTATAGAGGGTGTGGTCTTGTTGCAGTAGATGTGGCCTTGTTGCAGTAGGTGTGGCCTTGTTGCAGTAGGTGTGGCCTTGTTGGAGGAAGGACATCACTGGAGCTTTGAGGTTTCAGAAGCTGAAAGCCAGGCCTAGTGGCTCATTGTCTCTTCCTGCTGCCTGCCTGCCTGCATGTCACCATGCTTCTCACAGTGATGATCATGAATTAACCTCTGAAACGTAAGCCAGCCCTAATTAAATTCCCTTTATAAGAGTTGCCTTGGTCATGGTGGCTCTTCACAACAATAAAACTCAAACTAAGGCAATTATATAGGTACCCAAATCTCTAGACTTTCATATCCAAGTATAGTGCTGAATTCTTGGCTCCTGAGAGCATCTGCCATGTGGTGCACCCAAAGGAACTTCTTACTCACATCCCCCACGGCAGTCACGGATCCTTCTGTAATTTATCTGAAGAAGAACTCTCTTGTTTTCAGTTTCTCTCTCTGTTTTATTGTTAGGATGGCAGTAAACAGTCTGTTGTGATTTTTTTTGTTTGTTTTTTAATGTATTCTTTCACTGAAAATATTTTTTCATACAACATATTCTGATTATGATTACCCTCCGCCAGCTCCTCCCAGCTCCCCTCTGCCTCCCCATCCACCCATCTACATGATTTCTTTCTCTTGTTTAAAAAACAAACAGGCAAAAAAGAGAAGAGAATAACATTTTAAAAGAAAAATCACAAGAAACATACATATATATAAAACCATAAAATCAAAAACCATAACACACTAGTAAAAGACCAGTAACACACACACACATACACACACACATACACTCAAACAAAGCATTGTAAGATCAAAAGTCTACAAAAATACCGTTAGATTCATTTAGTATTAGCCATCTACTGATGGGCAGGGGGCCTGCCCTGAAGTGTGGTTGGTTTATAATCCCAGTGAAACTCCATTGGAAACATCTAAGTTTTCCTTTGCAAGCAGTTATCGATTGAGGTTGGATAACTTCTTGGTCAGGGATGGAACTTGTGCCCACTTCCTCCTCGCAGGAACAGAATCCATCTGGCTTGAACCTGTACAGGCATTGTGCATGCTGCTACAGTGTCTGAGTTCATATGTGCGTCAATCTTGTTGTGTCTGGAGGACACTGTTTCCTTCCAGTCATGAGACATCTGTCCCCTCTGGCTCTGATCGTCCTCTTCCACGGAGCTCCCTGAACCCTGAGGGGAGGAGTCTGAGGAAGGCATCCCACTGAGGTCTAAGTGCTCCTAAGTCACTCTCTGAATGTCTTTTGTGTCGTTCATTGTAGGTTTCTGTGTTCATTCCCTGTGAAGAAAATACTACATGTGAGCCTGGGGAAATGTTTGTCCCTCCTCTTCTCTCACTTCTATAAATAAATCCTTTGGAGTCAACCCTGGAGTGTCTCCCAAAGGCCTGTGTGTTAACGGCTTGACAGTTAGTCCATGGTGCTTCTGGGAGGTGGTAAACCATTAGGAGGTGGGACCTAGAGTAAGAAAGTGTGATGTGATCTAGGGGAGGATGTTGTGGCCCCAGGAGGCATGCCTCCACTTCTGCCTTTCCCCTCCCTCCTCACCATCCTCCTCCTCCTCCTCCTCCTCCTCATCATCATCATCATCATCACCTCCATCCTCCCCCTCTTCCTCTTTCCCATCTTCATCCCCTCCTCATCCTCCTACCCTTCCTTCATTTTCCCATCTTCATCTCCTTCCTCCACTTCTTCCCCCATTTTTATCCTCATCCTCCCCTCCTCCTTCCAAATCTTCCACTCCCTCCCCACTGCTTCTCCTCTTCCTTGTTCCCAGACACCATGGGGAGCACAGCTCCCTCTTCCCCACACTCCCTGAGTGGCACATTCTTCACTCAGGCCCAAAAGCAGCAGAGCCAAGTAACCAAGGACCAAAACCTCTAAAACTAGGAGTCAACAATAAAGGCCTCTTGTTTCAATTTATGATAGTAACAGAAAAATGACTAGCAGATCACATTGGGCATCTAGGACAGTCTCCTGAGGGAACAAGGCATAGGCGAGTGAACAGATGCCAGCACCTGGTAGCAACTTGAAAACACATGAGCAGAGTCTTCTTGGGTACCGTAGCTCTGCCCCTGCCCTGGGTGAATGCAGCTCTGTAAGTCCCCACAGACGCTCTTCCATAGATAGAACAGCCCAGCCAGCCTAGGTAGTAATGGTCCATAGAAGCATATGAAATAAAAACTTGTTCCAAGCCATTAGACTTGGGGGTAGTTTGTTACATAGCCACTGGCAACTGAAGCATAGGCCAACCTAGGTGGTATACTAGACCTTAGTGCCTGCTGTTTATTTGGCCTGAACTAGTCTGCCCATTGGTGTTTCTTGGCTTACTTATCATGACAGTAGTTCCATTGCAAATGTCACCTCCTCTGAGAAGCCTTCCCTGCCCACCAAAAGCACCACCCCATGCAAAGCCTCAGAGCGTTCTGATTCATATTGTCCCGATATCGACCATATTCTAAAACAATCTTGATTGCCAACTGTTTCCTGACTCTAAGCCCAAATGTAGGTTCTACTATAGTAGAAGTATTTTAAGCACACCTAGTGTTATACTCATAAAGGGTACAATAGATAAATGAAATAAAGACATGTGAGGTCCTAGAGTCATCAAATACATTCTTGGTGATCTTAAGAGAAGAGCATTCTGTCCACTTGGGCTATAGTCAACACTGTTCTCACCAGTGTCCTCAACTTGGGGACCTTCATGTTCCAGTGGGCTGATTAGCTATTAGCTAGCAACAGATGTAGTTTGGCCAGGCGCTGCCAGGGGTGTGTAGGAACATATGGTCACAGTCTGGAAGTCTACAAGGAATGTTCCAGTGCCAGCAGGTCCTTCCTCATCTCTAGCCTTCATACAGCCTTCAGCCTGGTGTGACTTCTCATCTTTAACAGATCATTTACTCAGTCTGCCATGAGCCAAAGGTTCTCTCAGGCCTCCTCTCCTACCCCTTCCCAATATGTCCACTTTACTGATGTACTATGGTCACACTGGCTTGCCAGTCCTCACCATTTGCACAGACTGATGCTACTCAGAGTCCCCACACACACACATACACACACATCCTTAACTCCCTATCTCAAGCAGCCCTCAGACCCTCAGTCTGATACTTTCCTTTCATATTATGTATTGGGATCTGTTCTTGGTTGTCTCTCTCTCACACATGCCACACAGTAAGCTTAAGGTATAATAGTATTGTTGATCGTGTCCACAGCAGCACCCCAGTGCTGTGTTCATAGAGATACTCAAGAAACTGTGAATGAAATAACTCCCTGGGTCCAGAATAGGCTAGTTGGCTCACACTAATGAGACAGAGATATATACAGCTGGCAGATGTGCACACAGTTTGAGGGGTCACTCACTATTCAAGTCTAGGTAATTCACAAGACATCTCATGTATGTTCTAACTGCCTACCTCATGCCAAAGTATTTCACCTGAAAAAGAAAAACTTTTCCCTGAAGATAAACAGAATCCTTGTGTTAGAGAGAACATGGCTGCATTTCGTAGCTATTCTCAACATCAGTTTGAAGGCTCTTTGTCTGATAGCTGTCTTCTTAAGCATGGAACTTCATGGTGCTCAGCTCTGTGAAGTCTGTCCTCACCTGATTTGGTTTGTTTTTCAGCCCAAGCTGTATTTTCATATCTTAACTTGAAACAGTAACTATCCTCGGGCTATGTTATGCCACCTTGTCCCCAAAGATTAGATGAGGGATTGAGTCATGGAGTATGTCTGGATATTGTTCATCCCATGGAAGAGATGGTGTGTGGTCAGGTCTTCAGGATATCTGAGGTAGATGGCCCTCCCAGCCTGTACTGCTCTGAAGTGGCATCATCATGGCTGGGCTTAAGTAGGTACTGAAATGTAGGCCAGTCCAGGGAGCCATGGGTCACTTCCAAGAGGTCTGGGACATGTTCTATTGGTCCCTCTAGATTTGTTCCACCTTTGCTACCTACTACCCACCACAGGGGTGACCATTTCCAGTTTCATCTACCCATGGACTCATCTCCATCTTCCTCTTGGGTTTGGCTAAGAAATGTAGACAGATCAGAGAATCTGAGAAAAGATGAGTCCTCTAGTCTCCGAGTAGGTCAGGGTTGGGATGAGTGGCTATACACCTTCTCTTTAGAAACTGTGGAACTTCCTGAATGGCCCTCCCTTCCCTAATGTTTCCTTTGGGTTCTGGGAAGTCTTCCCTCCCACACCTGTTGAATACTAAAGTAATAATGGCTCTCCATCGCTGTCAGTTCCAAAGACCATCCTTTTTTCTCTGGTTGCCCTTAATCCTACTTGGGGCTCTTGCATATGGCCCCTTCCACAAACTACTAGTGTGTGACTGTGGGGAATTGCAGGCTGGTATCCTGTCGAGCAGAGGTTTGAGCCCCGATGGTCATGATTCACCTACATGACACGGTAGGAGTTCCCTCATGCTCCTAGAACTCTGGCCCCTGCCTAAGGTACCACCTCCCACAGCCCCCACAAGGATAAGCATGGTCAGTAGTCACATAAGCAATGGCCCAAGCTACTGACCTTCAGGCTAAACTCCTCCCCAGTTACCTAGCAACAGTGAAGACCATAAAAAGAGGTGCTCAGCCCCCACCACGCTCTCTTACTCCTTTGGTCCTTTACCTCTTACTTCTCTCACTTCTTTCTCCTCTTCCCTTTCTCTTTATCTTCTCCTCTCCTCTCTCTTCTCTCTCTTTCTCTCTCTTTCTCTCTAGCCTTTCCTCTTCCTCTCTCTCTCTCTCTCTCTCTCTCTCTCTCTCTCTCTCTCTCTCTTCTATTTTCTATCTTTCTCCATGCTTTCTATAATAAAGCTCTTAAACCATAGAGAGTCTCTGTTCCTTCAAGACCCACTGTGCACTCTGGTCAGTGTTGGGAACTTCTTCCCCTATTCCCTCTCTCCCACAACCCTGGGGCTTTAGCAAAGTAGCTCCGGGGGGGGGGGCGGTCCCCCATCAGGGGCTGCCCCTTTCTCCACCCCCACCCCCCACTGTGTGGGTCATGCATGCTCACCCAGGGCCTAGTGGAAAAGCTCTAGGACGTTAGGCCCCTTTTCCTCCCCCACTTTTCCCCAGGGTCCCCAGGGTCCCCCACACACTTTTTTTATTTTGCTCCCAACATGTGACCTCCAATATCTGTGAACACTCCACACAGGATGCATGATTCTCAGACCAGAGCAGCAGCACACTTACTCATTTCTGGAGTCCTTGCTGTACTGGCCCACACAACTGAAAAATTTAATATGATGTTACCTTCAGGAACAGGCAGATCCAGCTTTTAAGTAAACTAGCACTCAATCTCTCAGTCCCTCTCTCTCTCTCTCTCTCTCTCTCTCTCTCTCTCTCTCTCTTTTCTTCTTCTTCTTCTTCTTCTTCCTCTTCTTCTTCTTCTTCTTCTTCTTCTTCTTCTTCTTCTTCTTCTGCTTCTTCTTCTTCTTCTCACTCTCCTCCCCAACCACATTAAATATGCACACCCCACTCCCTCCTCCCTGACTCCTCTTCATGTTTGACATTGACTGATTCTAGACACCATCACCGGCTGTGAACCCAGTGATCTGGGAGAGTGTGGCATCCTCTCAGTTCCAGTGCCCGAAGTAAATGCAGCCCCATCCTTCCTTCTGCCAAAAGTTAAACAGTTTAAATTCCAAGGGATACTTGAAATTGGTCTGTTTTTACTCATGTGCTGATTTTTTAATCTGCCACTATGCTCCAAAGATCAGAAGGCTAGACTATGATTGGCTGCAGCAGGGTCACATGACCATCCTGAATCGGCAAAGCAGGGTGTTCTAAATGATATCCAGTTAGAGCCACAGCTTATAAAGGGGTGGTCAATAGTCCCTAAGAAGAAAATTCTGGAGAAGTGAAAAATCCCCTATGTCCTACATAGCCACTGATGGATGTGGAAAGATGCCAACAGAGGCACTTGGGAGTCCTGCTTCATGTGCCTTTCAGAGCCACGACAGCAGCCACTCTCTCTAGTACTCTCTCTTCCAACCCTGTCTCTTGCTCTCAGCCACCCTGCTCTTGTCTTGCCTCATCCCAGCTAAGCTTGGCCTCTACATTTGGCCTCCACCTTTGAATGTTGCCCTGCCCTTGTCTGGAGTTATGTGTATCTGTACCTAGTCTTGCCTCCTGGAATAGACACCACATTCTCTCTTCCATAAGTGCCACTGAGAGATGGGGTCAGTATGGCAACAGGTCAGTTCCTCTAGGAACTTTCCCTACAGGGTGGTGCCTCAGACTCCATTCACAAGTGTGAGGAAGGTGACTAGGTTTGGAAAGACAATACAATAGAACAGAGTCCCTGAGCTCAGGCAAAAGACAGCAGAAGTCCAAGTCTTCGGGGTGGATCAACTCAGGAGAGGAAAAACAGATTGTGGAAAGATAGCTTCCTAACACCATGTATGGGCTTGTCTGGTCCTAGACACCATAGGAGACACATTCTACCTCTATCCTTTGTCCTGCTGCTTTGGATGAGGCATGTCTTGTTTCTGAGCCTCTTCCTTGACTCCATATATCCATCTCACAGGTACACTGAGATGACACATGCCCTGCTCCTGGTGTACTGATGGTCCATAGTCTGCCATAGTCAAAGGACAGATGGGTGCCACGACAGACAGACTATAAGAAAATGTTCTCTCACTGTGGAACTTCTGCTTAGCCAGGCTTTGCTGAAATCCTTCTAGGGTTCAGGGTCTTTTAGATCTCTCTTCTAGAATACTCTCCACACTGTGAGGCCAGCTCATAGGAAACGGCCACAACTACTTTATCCAAGAAATGATACTTACCACTTTTGATCACATTGATTGGCCAGGAATGGCCTTATGGTCTGCCTGGATGCAAAACAAAACAAAACACTGGGTAATTGAACTGTTTAGAAGCCTGTTTTCAGCAATTAATTCTACATAGTGGCGGGGGTTGGGGGGGACCATGATCTTTGTGCAGTCCATATCCACCTCTGCATTATAGTTATCTTTTCCTCCTCCCACCCCACCACTGTTCTTCGGCATCTAAGGCTGGGTGTAAGCAATTTAAGACCTGGAGCTATAGAATCATAAGGCTTGGTTGGGAGGGATGCAGGGGAGGTCCATCCTCCTTCCCCTGATACAAGTTAAGGACAGAAAGGAGAATTCCAAGGCTGAGTCCCTCACCAACAAGTTCAGCAAGTCACAGCCAGGAAACCACTGGCAGATGTGCCCGAAGTTTTGCTTGAGACGCCATGGTAGTGGAAAACAGCAAGGTCCACTATTCCCAGGATGCTTAACAGTCAGTCGATGGAGCGGTGTGTTAATCACTTTCTGCAGATGGGGAATATTGTGGAGACATTTATACCTGTTCCCAGCTCTCCTAAATTCTCTTAGCGCTCCTGCATTGGCCTTGTGTTTCAGGCTTTCTCTCCTTCTACTCAAGCGGCTTCTCCCTGGAGGCTGAGAGCCCACCCAGGGAGCTTTGGGTTCCCAGCTCCACTGCTGCCCATCAGCTGTGTGGCCTGAGGTGAGTCACTTCATCTCCTGGAGAGCCACTGCTCAAGCATGTTGGAGAGATGAAGTCACGCTCAGTACCAAGCACAAGGCAGAAGCACAAATGGTTACTGCTCTCATCTATAATTAAAGCTGTGCCACAGACTGACAGCTTGAGGCCAGCTCACTGCTGGGAGACAACACTGGCTACAGCATAGCTAACAGTCACTCAACAGCGGTGCATCCTTAAACAAGTGACCTCTGTTTCCTCGAGGTGCAACAGTGTTATTAGCAGGACCTGGCCATAGGGTCATGAGAACAGTGTGTGTAAAGTACTAGGCAAGAAGCTGCAGCCAATGCAGAGGCTGACACTGCCATCGCTGGGCAAGGTGGGGCTCTGCCCTTGGTCTCCCCTCATGCCAGACATTCATAACTGAGACCATTGCTTCTTTTCTGAGGCTGCTCATTGCAGGGCCTGGAATCGGGCCAAGGAGGAGTGTTTATCTAAACCACTGTACCCTGTCCTGGTTGCATGTTAAAATTATGGGCAGAGTTTTTAAAATCCTTATACCCAAGAGCTGGGGAGAGATGGCTAGTCAGTACAGTGCTCTGTCACACAAGCATGAGGACCTGCATTCAACCTTCAACACCCATGTAAAAGCTGAGTGTACACCTCTAATATCAGAACCGAGGAGGCAGAGACAGGAGGAACCCAGGGACTTGCCAGTTGTCAGTTTCAGATTCAATGAGAAACACTGTCTCAGAAAATATGGCAGAGATTGATGGAGGAAGACACAACATCAGCTTCTGCCCTACACACATGTGCACATGCACCTGTGTACACAGATAAACACATATATACACATGCACAAGCAAAATCCTTTTACCCTACACAATTTCAGTTTTCCATTGCTGAGTGTTTCGGGTGTTGTTCCTCTGTAGCCAGATATGAAAACTGATAAGTACTGATTTACATAAAGAATGCAATAAATTTCAGCAATTTGTGGGAGAACAGATGTGATTTCAATTCAGTTTAATTGAGAAGGAAACTGAGGCAGAGAGCAGAGACACGAACATTAGATCAGGGATCAGCATACACAACGCAGAGTAAACTGTAGTCTGCCTGAGCCAACGTTGCATTGATGCACCTATTGTGTGGAAGGTTATCATACAGGAATGATGGCTTTCTCTGGTGGTAGAGGGGACTCCAGGGACTCCAACGGCTCCCAGGGGATGCTATATGCAGCTTGGGAGCAGAGCAGAGAGATAAAGGGACTCCAGACCTACTGTGTGGGAAAGCTCACCAACAAGGTCCATCCTGACCCTTTGCTTTGAAAGTATAACAAGTAAAAAAAGTCAACCCAAGATGCAAACAAAAACATTCATGGGAGGGATGCTAAAATCGAATAAAGTCTGTAGTTTAGCTGACAGCGTTGTACCAAAGTTCATTTCTTAGTTCTGAGAAATATGGCATTAGTTGGGGTATTAGGATTAGAAACTGGGCCACAACTCTGTGGAAGTCATTTTGGGGAAGTGGGGGGGGGGATGCTTGGAAATGAGGCCTCACTTTGTAGTCCAGGCTCAAGATCCTTCTGCCTCAGTTTCCTGAGTGCTGAAATTACAAGTGTGTGCCATTATACCTCACTGATAATTCGTCTAAAAATTGAAAGTGTGATGTATAAATGGCCTGGGGATTATGCCATGCAGCAGCCCATGCCTGTGCCTCACCAATGGAAGAGTTCACTCCTTACTGGAGAGAGAAACCCCACAGTACTTGCTGTTGGTACTGGTGGTCCCCGGTGTCTGTGGTTACCAGGAAATAGAGACTCTTGACAGCTTGCCTGGCCTCTTGCTGCTATGGTGAAGGCATTCACAGCGCTATAACTAGGAGGTTCTAGGCACTGGGCAATGCAGCAGCCCCTAGGGCTGTTGACTGCAAAACTAGATCCAGACAGCTATGCCAATAGTCACCACCCTGTGTCACAAAGTCAAAGAGCTCAGTATCCAGTGAGTCTCCCGGGGCCCTCGTGACGAGAAGAAGCCACAGAATGAGTTCTGCTTCCCCAGGAGGATGGGCTACAGCAGGATGAAGGCCAAGCAGAGGTTAAGAACACAGAGTAGCCGGGCGTGGTGGCGCACACCTTTAATCCCAGCACTCGGGAGGCAGAGGCAGGCGGATTTCTGAGTTCGAGGCCAGCCTGGTCTACAAAGTGAGTTCCAGGACAGCCAGGCCTATACAGGGAAACCCGGTCTTGAAGAAAAAAAAAAAAAAAAGAAGAAGAAGAAGAACACAGAGTAAAAAGACCTAATAGCGGATCAAAAGTTCAAGGCCTAGGCTGGGGAGACATCTCAATGTATGACACCCTTGACTTTCGGACATGAGGATTTGAGTTCCCATTCTCAGAGCCCAAATGGGGCCAAGGGTAACAGCATCTATAACCCTAGAACCTCTACAGCAATATGCAGGGAGGAAACAAGAGAATTCCCAAAAGCTCACAGGCAGCCAAATCTCATGTTCAAGTAACAAAAGAGAGATCCTGTCTCAAAAAGATGGTACGTGAGGACTCCACCTATGTGCTATAGCATGAATACAACTATGCTCACATATGAACATACACAAACATACACTATTAAAACAAAAACAAAAACACAAAACATTCAAGGCCACCTGACAACAGAGTGAGCTCAAGACTAGCCTGGACAGCTTAGCCAGAGTCTATCTCAGAAGAAAAAGGTAAAAATAGAAAGTACATCTCAATGAATGAGGGAGGGCAAAGGAGAAGAAAAACACAGAATGCTGAGCAGTGTTCTGTGGTGAGGAAAAAAGAAGTCCAGTGCTATCAGATCTCTGGGGCCCTCCAGACTCCCGTTCAGAGTTGAGCATCAGATGCTAGCCCCACCTCCTGACAGTCCATCAGATGCTAGCCCCACCTCCTGACAGTCCATCAGATGCTAGCCCCACCTCCTGACAGTCCATCAGATGCTAGCCCCACCTTCTGACAGTCCATCAGATTCTAGCCCCACCTCCTGACAGTCCATCAGATGCTAGCCCCACTGCCTGACAGTCCATCAGATGCTAGCCCCGCCTCCTGACAGTCCATCAAGCTCTCTATAAGTCCCAGGAGACATGTAGGATGTCCTGCAGCCACATGCCTTTTGGGTAGGGCTCACAAAGGCTGTCAGTCAAAACCCATCAAGAAATAAATAAGGATAGAAGTTGGGGTTTGGGGGAGCATTGTGCAAGTCAGGACAGTTAAGTACATAGAAGAGAAGGCCATGTTTCCAAGGCCAAGTTCAGGGGACAAGAAGGAAACCCCAAGTCCATCCTATTCCCAAGTCTACACTCTTCTCAGTAGATCTTAAAGCCTTCCCCACCTGGGGCTAGCATCACTTAAGGTGGAAAATGAACTATCTTCCCGCAGGCAGCTGAGCAGGGCCAGGAGAGGGATGATATCTGGTGACTACCCCAGCACCTGAGGCCGGCTGCTCATTTCTCCAAACACCAGACACCAGATGATGGGGTGGGGAGAGGTAAGGAACCGTGTCAGGCCTTGATGGTGAGGGTAGGGCCAAGCTTGTGACAATACAACTGCATTGACAGTAATTGCTTCTGCCACACTGAGTTCCGTGTTGCAACATGACTAACAGAGCTGCAGGTGGTATGTCAAGTGGGGAAATTGTTTAAGATTGAAAAGCAGAGCAGAGGGCCCTGTAGAGAGGAGACTGCTTCGGCTCGCTCCCTCTGTCTTCAGAGTGCTGGGACCAGCAGCTTCTCCTTCTTGTTTATACCTCCAAAAGTATTGGGGGCTCAGAGCCCTTCCACTCTCTGAGGCCCATGACTTATTTATTGATCCTCCATTCACTATTGTCAAATGACATTTTAATCTCTTTATAAATAGCACACAGGACACTAGATATGTTGCATCTCATTCTGACGTTTTTCTAAACAAAGCATGTTTTAGAGACTCCATACCCCATATATTCACAACCTCACTGAGTCAGGCAGGTACAAAGTGGGGGGATCAGAGGCTCCTGATATTTTTAAAAACTAAACTACCCTGACAGCCCTGGCATATCACAAGTGAACAGATTAACAATTTCACACCTTTAGGAAAGGAGAAAACACAGAGCAGCATAATTATAGTCTTCTTATGATAATTACGGGAGTGCTCTAATATTATCAATTTTGTGTTCCCTGTGGGCAAGTGAGGTCCAGGAAGGGAGCATCCATTTAAAGTTTTAGAATAAATGTCTTCTTTCAAACTCCACAGGTCAATCTCTGAATGAAACGAGTTTGCAGCTCTCTTTTGAGTTTGATGTCAGAAGTCTAAATGGTATTTCTCCAACAAGAATATTGCTTGTGAGTGCACATGCCCTAGATATACAAACTGGCATCTACTGTGCCAAGCAGACTGTGTAACAGAGCCTCATAAACAGCCACACATATGGCATTAAAGCAGCCTCTGGAAGGAACTGGATTCACCCTGTTTTCCATTGAGGAAGTCAGGAGGGAATAGGGCTCAGGGATTCACCCAAGATCACACAGCCATGGAACAGTGAGAAGGCATGGATCGGAGCTCAGGTGTCTGTTCCACACTGTGGGCTTGTAAGCCCCATTCTGTGGGTGCACTAATGGGACCATAGATGAATTCTGAGTCACATAGACATCCACCACCACTAAAAATGAGTCTCAGGTCCTGACGTCAGGAATACTCACCCCTCCAACCAAGAGCGGCAAATCATCAGAGGCAGCGGGTACTGGAGGTCCTATCTCCCAAGCTGAGCAGTGCACACACACACACACACACACACACACACACACACACACCAGCCCTAGGCAGGAGCCTGTTAAAGTTCAGATATGAGGATATTCCCCCACAGACTCGTGCATAGAAAGCTTGGCTCGCAGTGTGGGGCAGTGTGGCACAGAGCAGAGCATAAAGACTTTGACTTCATCGATAGATGAGTCCACTGATAGGTTCAAAACTTGAACGGACTGTAGGAGGTGGTAGAACCATTGAGAGTGTGGAGCCTCACTAGGAAAAGTGGATGTTGTGTGTGTCCCGGAAGGCTACACTATCAACCTGATTCTACCTGCCACTTCTCTGCTTCTTTGTAAAAGTTTTCCTTCTCTTTACTTTTAATAGACAGAGTCTCAGGTAGCCTAGGCTGGCCCCAAACTCTCTATGTAGTTGAGGATGATCGCAAACTTCACATCCTTCTGTCTCTCCCTCCCTTCCAAGTGCTAGGATGTCAGCTCTATGCCTCCATGCCTCATTTGTATGTTGATAAGGATCAAATCCAGTGTTTCCTGCATATACTCTACCAACTGAGCTACCTCCCAGGCCACTCCCCTGCTTCTCGGCCACCGTGAGATAAGCAACTTTGTTCTCCCACAGGCCCTTGCAGATATGATGCTGTGTATTAATTTGTTTTCCTTTTGTTGTAATAAAATGCTCCAACAAAAGTAACTTAAGAAGGAAAGGTTCATTTTAATATCATAGTATAAGGTACAGCCTATCATGGTGAAGAAGTCAAGGCAGCAGGAACTTAAAGTGGCCGGTCACTTGCATCCGCAATCTGGAAGGGGAGAAGGATGAATGCCTGCTGTCACTCAGCCCTTTTGTTCATCTAAGCCAGTGGTCCTCAACCTTCATAAAGCTGCGACCCTTTAACACAGTTTCTCATGTTGTGGTGACCACCAACCATAAAATTATTTCATTGCTACTTCATAACTGTAATTTTGCTGCTGTTATGAATTGCAAGTTGAATATCTGATATACAGGACACACACGCATGCACGAGCATGCACACACACACACACACAGAGACAAAGGAGCTGTGACCCACAGGTTAAGAACCAGTAAATCTTTACCATTCTGGATTTCAGCCAGGGAATGGCATCACCCACAGTGGATAGTGGACAGTGGCTTCCCATCTCAAATAATGTAACTGAAATTACCCCCCATAGGCAGGCCCAAGGTGATTCTAGATTTTTGTCAAGTTAACAAGTAACACTAACATCACACTCTGCTTCACAGGCAAGGGAACCTATGGACTGTGGACTGATGCTCTAGACCCCATGAGTTCAAGTACATAGCTCCTGCTCTAGGGTATGTCTCACAGATGGAAAGTTAACACAGAGCCTGCCTTCAAGGAGCTCCCAGGGAAGTCAGTTGGGGTACTGCCTAAGCTTCTGGCTGCTCTTCCAATAGACCTGCTTTTCAGAGCCCAGGTTCAAAGTTGGCTGTGAGCTTCACATTGACAATCAAGACCAATCTGGGGACTTTCTCCACCCAAACAGTCTCCTATGGAAGCCCAACTCAGACATTTTTCCCAGCAAGCTAGCCCCCAGCCTGCTTCCCACATCAGCATCTTACCTTAGTTTCTTCCTGGTGTTGAAGTCTAACATCTGCTTGTGGATTCAAGTCCCTCTTCATTTGTTCATTGTCTATCTTTGTCCATCAGAACTTAAGCTCTAGAGAGAAGGGAGGGATGGAAGAAGGGAGAGGAAAAGGAAGGAGAAGGGAAGGGGGACTATCTCCCTTGCATCTGGTGGCTGGCACACAGTGGACCTTTGATGACATCTGCAGCCTGAAAGCTGTTTTGAGAAGGAAGTGGCCATCTTCCCAAAGTGCTACTTCTCCAGTCAGTTTTGAGTGCCTGGTGCAGGACTGTTAGGACTGGAGAGGTCATGGGTGGCACATGTGGGAATTATTGTGTCTGCTGAACATTGCTGAAGCCTTGGTGCAGTGGGAGCCAGGAATGAAGCCTCTGCTTGTCCTTTGCACCAGTCATCCCAGCCCTGCCTGCCTTGCACCTCAGTAAGACCCCGGGGAGCCTTCTGACCACATGCCAGCCATTGGAGTGAGCAAGGTGAGAGGGAGCAATAGGACTAGTTGGGCTCAGCTGGAGGAAGACAGAGCCAGAGCCTCTTTTCTATAGCACCTACCACCTACTACAGTCTCTGGCTTAGAGCCTAGGGTACATAGTATGGTGAGGCTCAGGCTTCCAACAGTGGTAACTCTTCACTGTCAAGAGGAAGAAACTAAGCCCAGAGGTGCCAGAATATTCACTCAGCCACCCAACAAACCAGGGCAGAGCCCAGCCCATCTGGATCCAGGGCCTCCTCTTGTTGCCCTTCCCCTCTTGCTAGGTGGCTGCATTTGGTCCTTATGGATGCTATAACAAGGTTCCCTCAACACTGGGACTCAGAAAGATGTGGAAGTCCTGGAGAAAGCCTGCTTCCTTGCCTTTTGCAGCTCCTACAGAATGCCTGCCTTCCTTGCTACAGCATCAAAGCTAGCCTCATGACTCTCCCTTTCCCCCTGTCCTTCACCTCTGTATCCCTCTTATAGAGGCCATTTTGATTACATCATGTATTAGTCAGGGTTCTCTAGAGTCACAGAACTTATGGATAATCTCTAAATAGTAAAGGAATTTATTGATGACTTACAGTCGGCAGCCGAATTCCCAACAATTGTTCAGTCGCAGCTGTGAATGGAAGTCCAAGGATCTAGCAGTTACTCAGTCTCACGCAGCAAGCAGGCAAAGGAGCAAGAGCAAGAGCAAGAGCTAGACTCCCTTCTTCCAATGTCCTTATATTGTCTCCAGCAAAAGGTGTAGCCCAGATTAAAGGTGTGTTCCACCACACCTTTAATCCCAGATGAAAGGCATAGCCCAGATTAAAGGTGTGTTCCTTAACTCGGAGATTCAATCTTCTGGAATCCATAGCCACTATGGCTCAAGATCTTCAAACCAAGATCCAGATAAGGATCTCCAAGCCTCCAGATAAGGGTCACTGGTGAGCCTTCCAATTCCGAATTGTAGTTCATTCCAAATATTGTCAAGTTGACAACCAGGAATAGCCACTACAATCCACCCCTTGTCAACTTGACACAAATAATATCTCATGTTCACATGAAACAATAACAAGGCTGTAAATACGCCTAACATGATATAACTATCCCTCGTACAATCGCAAACGCATTAGTAAATTTACAATGGGCATTCATATTACTTTATAATCCTCGTTTCTGCAACTGGTTACGTGGCCTTAATTGGTATTTATAACTACCTTCCTCTACTACCCATTCTGTATTTCCTTCACCTTCAGCCAGCACCTCAGCAGGTCTTGGCTCTTTTCCTGGAGGATTGACCCATACCTTCATTCCTGATGGATCTGCGTTCTTTGTCATCCTGCTTGGATTAGGCTGTTGTAGTTTCCCATTGACTTTAATCACAGGACATGGTAGTACTAAGAGGCGCCCTAAGGGATCTCCTACACTCCAGACATAATCTTGCTTACCACCATTGTGAAGAGGTAATCCAATTTCTCCATGGTAATCTGGATCTATCACCCCTCCTAACACTGTTATTCCTTTTTTAGCCTGTTGGTTTAAGGGCATTAGAAGCCCAAAATGACCAGGGGGAAGTCTGAGCTTCCAGTTCAATGGAATGTTTGTTGTAGCTCCTGGTAGGAGGACTCCCCTCTCTGGAGCCAAAACTTCTAGGCCAGCAGAACCTAGAGTTATGGGGACAGGAAGCAAAAATTTTCCTAGAGGGTCACTAGGAGTGATAGTAAGTGGAACTATTCCTTTTTCCACCCCTTGATTCCTGGACCCATGAATCCTGGCTATGGGTGAAACTGTACCATATATCGAGCGCTGATTCAAAGCATATACTGCCTTCTGAAGAACTCTGCCCCAGCCTTCCAAGCTGTTACCACCTAATTGGCGCTGTAACTGCGTCTTCAAAAGGCCATTCCATCTTTCTATCAGCCCAGCTGCTTCAGGATGATGGGGAATGTGGTAAGACCAGTGTATTCCATGATCGTGGGCCCACTGTCGAACTTCTCTGGCTGTGAAATGAGTTCCTTGGTCAGAAGCAATACTGTGTGGAATACCATGACGATAGATGAGGCATTCTGTCAATCCGTGAATGGTGGTTTTAGCAGAGGCATTACGTGCAGGAAAGGCAAATCCATAACCAGAATAAGTATCTACTCCAGTAAGAACAAAACGCTGTCCTTTCCACGAAGGAAGTGGTCCAATGTAGTCAACCTGCCACCAGGTTGCTGGCTGGTCACCTCGAGGAATGGTGCCATATCTGGGGCTCAGTGTTGGTTTCTGCTGTTGGCAGATCTGGCAATCAGCAGCAGCAGTAGCCAGGTCAGCTTTGGTGAGTGGAAGCCCGTGTTGCTGAGCCCAAGCATAACCTCCATCTCGACCACCATGACCACTTTGTTCATGTGCCCATTGAGCAATGACAGGGATGGCTGGGGAGAGAGGCTGACTGTCCACAGAACGGGTCATCTTATCCACTTGATTATTGAACTCCTCCTCGGCTGAAGTCACCTTTTGGTGAGCATTTACATGGGACACAAATATCTTCACATCCTTTGCCCATTTGGAGAGATCTATCCACATACTTCTTCCCCAGATGTCTTTCTCACCAATTTTCCAATTGTGATCTTTCCAAGTCCCTGACCATCCAGCCAATCCATTGGCTACAGCCCATGAGTCAGTGAATAATCGTACATCTGGCCACTTCTTCTTACAAACAAACTGTAATACCATGTGTACTGCCCGAAGTTCTGCCCACTGTGAAGATTTCCCTTCACCTGTGTCTTTCAAGGTTGTCCCAGAAAGGGGTTGTAATGCTGCAGCTGTCCACTTCTGGGTGGTACCTGCATAACGTGCAGAGCCATCAGTAAACCAGGCTCTAGTCTTCTCCTCTTCGGTCAGTTGATCATAGGGAACACCCCATGAGGCTATAGGTGCATGCTTGGCAGCAGATGGCATTGTAACAGGAGTAGAAACCATAGGCATTTGAGCAACTTCTTCATGTAACTTGCTTGTGCCTTCAGGACCTGCTCTGGCCCGATCACGTATATACCACTTCCATTTGATAATAGACTGCTGCTGTGCACGTCCCACTTTATGACTTGCAGGGTCTGATAGTACCCAGCTCATGATGGGTAGTTCAGGTCGCATAGTGACTTGGTGTCCTATTGTCAGACGTTCAGTTTCCACTAAGGCCCAATAGCAGGCCAAGAGCTGTTTTTCAAAGGGAGAATAGTTGTCTGCAGATGATGGTAGAGCTTTGCTCCAAAATCCCAAAGGCCTTTTCTGTGATTCACCTACAGGGGCCTGCCAGAGGCTCCAAACAGCATCTCTATCAGCCACAGACACCTCAAGTACCATCGGATCTGCTGGGTCATATGGTCCAAGTGGTAGAGCAGCCTGCACAGCAGCCTGGACCTGTTGAAGGGCCTTCTCCTGTTCCAGGCCCCACACAAAGCTAGCAGCTTTCCGAGTCACTTGGTAAATAGGCCTAAGTAACACACCCAAGTGAGGGATGTGTTGTCTCCAGAATCCAAATAGACCCACTAAACGTTGTGCTTCTTTCTTGGTTGTAGGAGGGGCCAGGTGCAATAACTTATCTTTCACCTTAGAAGGAATATCTCTGCATGCCCCACACCACTGGACTCCTAAGAATTTCACTGAGGTAGATGGTCCTTGAATTTTGGTTGGATTTATTTCCCATCCTCTGATACGCATATGTGTTACCAATGAGTCCAAAGTGGTTGCTACTTCCTGCTCACTTGGTCCAATCAGCATAATGTCATCAATATAGTGCACCAATGTGATATTTTGTGGAAGATCCAAACGATCAAGATCCCTTCTAACTAAATTATGACACAGGGCAGGAGAGTTAATATATCCTTGAGGCAAAACTGTGAAGGTATACTGTTGGCCTTGCCAACTGAAAGCAAATTGCTTCTGGTGGTCCTTATGGACAGGTACTGAGAAGAAGGCATTTGCCAGATCAATAGCCGCATACCAGGTGCCAGGAGATGTGTTAATTTGCTCAAGTAACGAAACTACATCTGGTACAGCAGCTGCAATTGGAGTTACTACCTGATTTAGTTTTCGATAATCAACTGTCATTCTCCATGATCCATCTGTTTTCTGCACTGGCCAAATAGGAGAGTTAAACGGAGATGTGGTGGGAACCACCACCCCTGCGTCTTTCAAGTCCTTGATAGTGGCAGTAATTTCTGCAATTCCTCCAGGAATACGATACTGTTTTTGATTCACTATTTTCTTTGGCAGAGGCAACTCTAAAGGCTTCCATTTGGCCTTTCCAACCATAATAGCCCTCACTCTACAGTTCAGGGAACCAATATGAGAATTCTGCCAATTTCTGAGTATATCTATCCCAATTATACATTCTGGAACTGGGGAAATCACCACAGGATGTGTCCGGGGACCTACTGGACCTACTGTGAGTCGGACATCAGTCAAAACTCCATTAATTACCTGCCCTCCATAAGCCCCTACTTTAACTGGAGGGCCACAATGTTTCTTGGGATCCCCTGGGATCAGTGTCAACTCAGAACCAGTATCCAGCAGACCCCGAAAAGTCTGATTATTTCCTTTTCCCCAGTGTACAGTTACCCTTGTAAAAGGCCGTAGGTCCCTCTGGGGAAGAACTGGAGAAAGGGTAACAGCAAAACCTTTGAGTGTCTTATCAAGATCCTTCCTCAGAGGAACCTGGCCACCCCTTCATTCAAGGGGTTCCGGATCTGCAAACTGTCTCAAGTCTGGAAATTGATTCACTGGCCGAGATTGCTGTTTACCACGATCTAATGTAGCCTTTCTTTCATTTGTTTGAGAATTTTTCTGCTTATACAGATCAAACAAATATGCAGTAGGCTTCCTATGTATTTCATTCCTGGAAACACCATGATTGATTAGCCAGTACCAAAGGTCCAAGCGAGTCATGCCATTATAAATTTCACCTCTCCTGTGCTGACCATTACTGGGTATGTTATTATAAACATTCTTTTGTCTACGCTGTCCATTATAATAACTAGGATCACCTTGTCTCCGGCGATTCAATGCTGCCACCTGGCCCTTGTTACCTCGGGATCCAACTAAACCCAGTGAATTTAATTCATCTAATTGAGCAGAAGCATCTCCAATGCTAAGATCTGGCACAAGGAAAAGGGAAAGAACAAAACCCTTCAAATGTGCTGGTGCCCCTCTCACCAATTTGCGTCTTATAGAGCTGGTGAAAGGCATATCTTCTGGACCTTCCCATTGTGGACAATTATGCTTTACACAATATATCCACTCTAGCATTGCAATTTCCCTAAGTCTTAAAATCCCTTCATCAACACTAAGCCACGGAATATCAGGCATCTCCAAGTCATTTCCAGTAGGCCATCTTTTGATAAACACCTCAGCCAACCATTCAAACAAACTTTTGACACCTTTTTTAACTATGCGAGCTTCCGTATTAAACCTAGAATCTCTACTCAGAGGACCCATGTCAATAAACTCAGCCTGCTCTAGTTTTATGTTCCTTCCACCCTTATCCCACACCCTTAAAATCCATTCCCACACATATTCACCAGGTTTCTGCTTGAATGAATTAGCAAACTCATTAAGCTCCTTAGTAGTGTAGCGAATTTCCTCATGGACTATACTTTCTACCTCCCCTCTAGGAGCCTGTTTTGCTTTGAGTCTGGTTACAGGTCTAGAAGAAACTATTGGTGGGCCGTGAGCAGACTCTGCAAAATTAATTTCCTCATGTGGGGAAGGCATTATTTCAAGAGGTGGGGCTGAGGGTACTACTTCCTCAGGTGGGGCAAACCCTTGAGAATCTGAGGATTCAAAATTCTCAGCTTCAACATGGTCTTCCCACACATCCCCGTCCCATGTTGTAGGATCCCATTCTTTGCCAATTAGAGCCCTTACTTTAACTGTCGACACACTCTGAGGCTGAGACTTGAATTTTCTCTGTAGTTCAGCCAACCTTACAATGAGAGTTTCTGTTTGATTTTCTGCAACTTGAGCTCTATTGCTACAAGAGAGAAGATTCTCCTCAAGGACACACTTAGCAACTTTTAGATCGTTTACTTGTGTCTGGAGCCTTTCGATTTTATCACACAACTCCTTCCTTTCATTCATCATTTTTTCCACAGATACTAAGAGCAGCCAGCCAGTAAAATCATTTTTCGATTTTTTCCCCATCTTGTAGAAAGCTTTGTGCACTGAATCACCTAATTCATTAAGAAAATCAAGGGCATTAGCTTCTTTAAGTTCGGAATATAGTTTCAACCATGGGTCTTCAAAATTCTCTGAGCTCCCAGGAGGGAGAGAATCTGGAGAGGTTTCAATATTTGAAAGTGCTGGTGGATCAACAAGCCAATTCCAGTATTTTAAAAGATTCATCCTTGTACTTCTGTTACTCTAGAACCACTCCTGGTACCAACTTCTGTATTAGTCAGGGTTCTCTAGAGTCACAGAACTTATGGATAATCTCTAAATAGTAAAGGAATTTATTGATGACTTACAGTCGGCAGCCGAATTCCCAACAATTGTTCAGTCGCAGCTGTGAATGGAAGTCCAAGGATCTAGCAGTTACTCAGTCTCACGCAGCAAGCAGGCAAAGGAGCAAGAGCAAGAGCAAGAGCTAGACTCCCTTCTTCCAATGTCCTTATATTGTCTCCAGCAAAAGGTGTAGCCCAGATTAAAGGTGTGTTCCACCACACCTTTAATCCCAGATGAAAGGCATAGCCCAGATTAAAGGTGTGTTCCTTAACTCGGAGATTCAATCTTCTGGAATCCATAGCCACTATGGCTCAAGATCTTCAAACCAAGATCCAGATAAGGATCTCCAAGCCTCCAGATAAGGGTCACTGGTGAGCCTTCCAATTCCGAATTGTAGTTCATTCCAAATATTGTCAAGTTGACAACCAGGAATAGCCACTACACATCAGTACCCCTGGGGTGACTGGATCAGGATCATCTCCTCAAGTCAATGTCATTTAATTTCATCGACAAAGTCTCCTTTGCAATATATGCTCACATAGCCGCTGGGGCTAGAATATGCCTGTATTTGAAAGGCCATTGCTCTCTTCAGAACAATGAACTCAAACAGCTACTACCTGGATCTCATCACAGAAGGGAAGATAAGACTTGGAATCCAGGGTCCATCCTTACAATATTAAAAAGTGCTAGTGCCAAAGAGAAGACGGAGTTCCCATGTTGGGTGAGAGGAAGCCTCAGAAGACACCAAAGACCTTACGGACAGCTGTCGCTATACAAGGCCCCGCTCTGAGCTCTCACTCCACAGGAATTCATTGAACAGTCAAGATGACTGCATGAGCTAGGTGCTATTGATTTCTCATTTTACAGAGAAGCAAACCAGGGTACAAAAGAGACCCAAACATTACTGATCTTTGCCCTTCAGCACTTCACCTATGGATGAGAAGACGGCAGAATCTATAACCTATGCCAAATTGAGATAAAGAGGTTATTAATGCTCCTGGCTTGTCAGCCGTACTGGGGTTCTGTGTAACACAGCTGGAAATGGTGGAGCTGGGATCTGAACCCTGACTAGTGACCCAGCCCTATTCCTTGAAACTGGACCCCTCTACCTGAGACATCACAAGGCTATACCAAGTTCACTGGTCAGGCGGCCAGCTCCATTGAGCTCTTCACAGTCATTGTGTCACATCATCAGTTCCCATCATCCTGGATTCTCTCCTCTGCCCCTTGTAGTGATCAATGGATCATACAGGACCAGAGGAATAGAATGAGAGAGAAAACTACAGAAAATTTCAGGCTGTGCCTACCACAGCCCCCACCTGCTGTGGAAAACGGTCCCTGAGTCTCACAAGTCTACAGTGCCATCTGCCCTTTTTTGGCTGGCCCAGAGCCCCCTTGGTCCTTCAGTACTCCTGAAGGTGTGGGCCAATGACGTATGACATCCACAAAATAAACTGAGCCAATAAACACTGCCGGCAGCAACTTGTCAGCAGGCAGGGGGTTTATGTTCCCCAGTTCTGGAAAGGTGGCAACTGCCTTGCCTTGGGCCAGCATAAAAACTGACCTGAGAAGGTCTCCTCCATCTCCTGAGAGCACCTCACCTAGCCCATCGAATGGATTGTGGTGCCACAGAGATACATAAGTCTTCTTTCCAGCCTGCTCCATAGTCACAGTGGCCATTATCCATTCTGGGACCTATACTCACAGTAACAGAAAAATCCATACATAAAGGTAATGGAGAATGGAGCCCCATGCCTCTGGGTTTGATGGGGGGGGGGGAATCCTGGGGCACAAGGATCAGGATCCAGCTTTCTTTTATTCTTCCATTTGCCAAAAATACACACTAAGCAACTTCTGGGCACTGAACATCACTCCAGGCAATGAATGGTGCCCAAGCTTCATTCTGCTCCTGAGAGAACAATCCAGAGGTGGGTTGCACAGCAGAACCTTCATGACAGTGGTCAGCTAAAGGCATCTTTTTCCAGTCAGGTCCCAAAGTCTGCAGATCTTGGGCAAATCTGGCTTCCTGACCAGGTCTCCACTTTGATAAAATGCAATGCTTGGTTTTTTTGTTTTGTTTTGTTTTGTTTTGCCCCAGAACTGGGATAAGACCCAGGCAAGTCCTCCATTGTTGAACTAATCCAGGCATCGCTACCAACTGTGCCATCAGAGAGTCTAAAGACTCAAAACCCCCAGAACAGCTGAGGGCTTGAGAATTGAGTCTGAAGACCAAAAATTCTGGTAGGAATTAGGTCATGGGGGATTTGTGTATGGAGAGAAAAATCAAAACTTAGCCCAAGTCATGGCATAGCACACGTGTTCAAACATATTTATGAAAGGAAGGGATGGGAGGTAATGGAAGGAAGAAAGGAGAGTGCTGGGGAGGGGATAGAGTGGAGGGAAAGGACTAGAAGGGAGGGAGGGAGGAGATGGGATGGAGAGAAGAGGGAGGGCTAATTTCAGAGTCCATCCTGTTTCCCTGCTGAAAGAGACAGTGGGGCTGACAGTTTTATTATTCTATTGTTCCATATAGATTTTGAATAAAAACTAAATTGGCTTCTTTTAAAGAAGGCAGTCAGGAAAGGCAGTGCACTGCGGTGAATCATGTGTGATGCTCTCCTCCTGCTATGTGAGCACCTGGTTACAACAGCAAGGACATGGGCCAGTGTGGAGTGATGGGGTCAGTGACCTGATACAGGAATCTCAAGTTAAAGACGGCCACTAAGCTCATGCCCCACCATCTGCCTGCTCATTCCTAGACCGGATGTGCACTGTTTCCTGCTCACTCTGAGATCCTGGGCAAATGTCTTTCCCTCATCTGACAGATGGATGCCAATAAAAACCTCCCTTCTAGGAATACCAAGAGAAGTAACCAAGGTGTCGTGTGTGGAGATTCCTGCTCCAAAAAGGATGTTCAGTATGTCAAAAGTGGGAACTCAGAGGTGTCCAAAAGAAAGCCACAGCCTCACCAGGAATTAACAACAGCAAAGATAAAGAAAGAAGTGGAGTCTAACAAATGGAACCTTCAGTAAAGATCCACTTAATTATTCATTGATTTATTTGAGAATGAAGCAGGATCAAAGATAAGCCCCAAGACTTGTGCTACCATAGGGACCTGAGTTTGGATTTCAGCCCCCAAATTTAAAAATCAAACAAACAAACAAAAAAAAAAAAAACTGGGTATATCTGTGAGCACAAACCTGTAACTGCCACACTATGGGAGTGCAGAGAGAAGAGAGTCTCTGGGCTCCATGCATATCAACCTAGTATGGGTCCAATGAGAGACCATCTCAGGGGGATAGGACAGAATGATAGAGAAGGACACCTGACATTCTAGCTGACTTCTGTAAGGACAGAAATCTGCACACATTCATGTGCACAAGTGCACACACACATACTTGTACACACATGTGTACACAAACATGCACACACACATGTACCACACACACTCTCATGCACCACAGACATACACACACACACACACATACACACACACACACACAGCACATGTGCATACATTGCACTATTCATTCCCTCTAGGTGTGTCTGGGAGGGTGTTTCTGAAGACTATTAGGTGCTGAGGATTCTGGAATAATCAATGGGTTTGTGCTTTGATAGACTCATAATAGGAAGGCATTAGTGAGGAGTCATGAAAATTAAGAGGGGATCTTATTGAAGAGAGTGGGCCAATGGGGATAGTATGCTTTGGGGACCTTGCCTTCCCAAAACCTCTTTCTATACGCCTTCTCTCTGCTCCCCATCTGCAATGAGCTAAGTAGCCTGTCACAAACTCCCTATGCCACAAAGCCCTGCCTCACTACAAGCCCAGGATCAATGGAGCCAGCCCTGAAAGACTGATCCCTCTGACCCCCTGTGCCTTACTCTATTAAGTTGTCCACAAGTGTTTAGTCACAGGGACAAAACTCAATCACACCACACCTAGGTTTTCTATTAAATGCACCTCAGAGCAGATCTAGCTCAGAGCATTTGTAAATAGCAAGGATGGACTCTGGACACACCCACAAAGGGCATGACTCTAAAGCTCAAAGCAAGAAGATGGGAAAGGTCCCAGGATCCTCTCTGAGCCATGCTGAACATTCAGTTCCCCCCACTACTCCTTGCCCAGCCCCAAGCTTGCCCTGGCCCTGTCTCCTCCCACTCCAGCTGTGAGCTCACTCTACTTGTGCTGCTTAGATCCCTGAGGTAGGGAGCCTGGGGAAGCCAGGACACACACACACACACACACACACACACACACACACACACACACCCCAGGTCACCCCTTCCTGAGCTCAGACTGTTAGGTTCATTCCTAGGAAGGCTCTGCCTCTCCTCTGCTCATTACAACCCAGTCACGTCAAAACAGCCCACAGGATCCGAACGCAATTTTCTCATTGAGTTATGCTAAATCCTTCAGGGAAGGATGTGAAATTATTTAAAACCTATAAAAACTAAAGCAACATTCTGGCTCTATATTTTAAGTTTCTCATCATTATTTAGAGTTAACCTTTTCTGCCGCTAAATCACAAACTCATTTTGCTATATATCAGGTGGTGTGGCCATAAGGCATGGGGGGAGGGAGTATTCAGGCAAAGAGCAGACCTGGGGACTGCTCCCAGGACACAGGCTGATCATAGAGACTGAGGTGGCATTTTGCTCTTGGGAATCAAAAGTATCAGGAGCTGATTCCCTGGAGCAGGTAAAATGAGCTGTGGCTGCGTTGTTGTAAATACGAGAGCGATAGATTAGGGCGAGGCGTGTCTCTAGAGCATAATGTACTGGCTGGGAGAGTCATAGATGAGGGACAAGGCCCTGTGCCTGGAATCTCAAGGAATTATTTATTCCCTCAGAGTCTCCACCTCCCGCTGCATAAAATGAAAAAAAAAGATAGTAACTCACTCAATTAGGACTGAAGCACCAGTGGGTTTTCCTCACTTTGAAAACTCTGCAGACTGGGAAAGCTTCCAGCTGCATTCTCTGCCCTCCTTGCATTGAAAGGATGTCTTCAGGGATGGGGGATGGGGGGCTCTGAGAGGTAAGAAGATATGGTAATGGTCAACTGTCATTCCAGAAAGGAGAAAGCAGCCCCGGGGAGGAAAAGGTGGTCAAGAAGGAAACAGATGAAGAAGGAGGCAGGAAAGGCAAGATCCAGCAGTGGAGGCACCCTCTCCCACTCCCGGTTTCCACTCAGGAAAGAGCACATGAACTTTCTGAACAGGACTTTAACTACAAGTCTCATAAGAGCCTGTCCCAGTTTGCTTCCCATCTCTGTGATAAACACCATGACTGAGAGCAATTCAGAAATAAGAGGATGTGTTGGATCCCAGCCTGATCCCAGCCTGATCCCAGCCCATCATTCAAGGAGGTCAGCGCAGGAACTGAAGCAGAGGCTGTAGAGGGATTCTCTTTATGCTTTGCTCTCCATGGCTTCTTTAGCTTGCTTCCTTATACAACCCAGGCTCACCTGCCCAGGCATGGCACTGCCCACAGTGGGCTAGACCCTCCAAACACCAACCAAGAAAACACTCAAAGACTTGCCCACGGGCCAATCTGATGGAAGCAGCTGCCCACCTGATTCTTCTTTCCAAGCAACTCCAGCTTGTTTCAAGTTGACAGAAAGAAAGAGAGGGGGGGGGAGAAGGAGGAGGAGGAAGAAGAGGAAGAGGAGGGAGGAGGGAGGAGGAAGAGAGGGAGGGAGGGGGAGAGGGAGAAGAAGGAGAAGAAGTAATAAACAACAAAAAAACAAGCAAGCACCGAGTTCAACCTAGACAGCAGACCCCAAGGGTCAAGACCTTTGCTATGTTCCCAACACCTTGCTATGTCTGAAAACACAAATGACATCCATGAAACATTTGTATTCTGAGCAACAAGAACTCAACCCAATGGAAGCCATGAAGATACACCTAGAACCCAGCCTGAAGGACAAGCCAACCTGACCACACAGGGGCTTGCCTGGCCCTCACCTCACCTCGTCTCAGTTCTGACATGAATCATCGGAGACTGGCTCCTTTCCTGAGGTCACGTGGCTCCCAGGTTGCAGGCACAGACTCAGAAAGCATGACTTCTCTTCACTTGGTTGGCCCAGCATCTGGATACCTACTGTGTGCCTTGCTGTGTTGAGCTCAGAGAAAAGCAGAAAACAAACTAAAGTACAGCCCTGTGAGGGGAATGAGGAGGTGTTTGGATAAACGGAAATAACAGGGAAGGACTGAAAGATATTTTCAAAAGTGGACTTGGTGGGTTAGTGGGTTGGCTGCACACAGTGGAGGAATGAATCATGGAGTCACCAGGAACCCAAGGGAGCAGCTTTCTCTTTGAGTAATCCTAGGAATGAACCCAAGGACCTACGGCACAAACAGAGAAGTTTAAACTGAGTACTATCCTGTGTTACTTCATTTATTTAGGCAACAGGCAACTCACACCCAGCATTCAAGTGGGCAGGTGGCACAGTGATTAGCAGCACTACTGAGAAAACCAAGGCAGGAAGAGATGGAGCTACTTTCCCAAGGCAAAAGAGCAAGGGGGGGGGGGGCAGATAGGGAGAGGGGTGGAAAGGACAGGGGAAGCTGACACTCAGTGGACAGCTCCTTCCCCAAGCATGGAGCCTTGTCCGACTGGGTAGGTTGAGAGAAGAGGAGCAAACAAAGCATCCCTGCCCCCTCCCTTTGCAAAGAGTCCTAGGCTCAGGAAAC
This sequence comes from Mus musculus, assembly GCF_000001635.26. Lineage (NCBI taxonomy): Eukaryota > Metazoa > Chordata > Mammalia > Rodentia > Muridae > Mus > Mus musculus. The sequence continues at coordinate 125,311,028 of NC_000073.6, forward strand.
CTGAGGTTCACATTGATCTAGTTTGGACACAAAGAGCCACAGGGGAGACAAGAACCCAAAATACCCTGTGGCATCAACTCCATGTACCCAGCTATAGCAGGGACAGATGGTTGTCAGCCTGCTTAATTCTGTAGGGGAGCTCCCAGCTGTCAGTGTGCTCATACTAAAACTAGGATAGTGGCCAAAAGTGCAGACACACACAATCACCTTCATTCGTTTCTTACAACGACTTGCTTCCCCCAGCACCGTGCACAGCAATACTCAGCAGATACACTGGGACTTCATCAGACATGCAGCATCCCCGGGCCCACTGAAGACAGGTCTGCCACCTAAACAAGACCTCCAGACACACCCACCTTTACTCGGAAGCTCGGGAAGTCCTTGTGTAGTAGGAGACTAGAAATGGAGAAAGATTCATCGAGATTAGCAGATCGGAGAAGCCTATAAGCAGAGAAAGACTGGAAAGACAGGAAGCCCTTCCTTACCTAGGCTTCATAAGACTCACAGAGCTTGTGCAAGGAAATCAAGGCCTGTGCAAACACGGGAAAGCCATGAAGTGAACAGGATAGAGAGGAGCGAGCACCCTGGGGCTTTCCTGACTGCTCACCAGCACACTCCCACTCTCAGGAGTGCTTTCTGTTTCTTAATAATCTGCCTGACTTCTATTTCTGACCCTGTGTCCCTGCTCCAATCCACTGCCATGGGACACATGAACTTGGGAACTTCAGCAGGGACTCTGATCCACACCTACAGAGCTGGCATCGTCCACACTTCTGACCCCAGGCACCTCCCACAAGGAACCATGTTTTAGGAGACATCAACGTCAATATCTGAATGTTCAATGTATTTCTAACACGTCATTCAAACAGCTCGGGTGAGATTGTGAACAAAGTGTTCACAACAACCGGATGGCATCCTTAAGCTCTTAGTGGAGGATTCACAAACCACAGTGGTTTGTTCTTGGGACGCCGAAGGACCCCCAGGATTCTCCACCAAAGCAGCAGCATCCGAGGGGGCAGGGCATTCAATCTATAGAACAAAGGTGCTTGAGGGCTAAGTTGCATCACAGATGTTCAACCAAGTCACAGCAGACCTTTAGAAGAGAAGCGTGTGGACAAAAAGCAGCACACTCGAGTAGAAAAGATGGAGATGTAACCAACAAGGGGCTGTGGTGACTGGCAGCTCAAAGTCCCTTGCTGCTGTTACAACACTGATGGTGTTCTGACAATAGAAAGGGACTGAGTGTGCCTTAGAGTCAACTGGACAGTATCTGTGAAGACAGCGTGTCTTCTTAACCCAGCAACACAAAACCCAGAGCATTTGGCTTCTGAAAGTGAGGTATTGCTATAAAGACATTCATGTAAAGGATGATGGGACCACAGGGGACCTGACCTAAGGACAGACATCCCTGCTCTCCTTCCAGCTGTGATGCCCTAGAACCCAAAGCCCATGTTGAGCATTGCTGCAGCAAATCCACCCACAAGATGCCATAGCCCTGTCAAAGGGCTGGGAAAGGTCGTTCTTGCTGATATGAAATAAAGACAAGATACATCTGTTGTAGCAAGTATGGCACTGAGTGGTGTGGCAAGTCTCCCTAGCTATGTGGGCTCTTGTGTGCAAGAGGTGGCTCTAGACCAGTGAGTGGTATGCACAGTTCTAGAAAACAGAAGACAGACTAAACCCTATAGGCTGACTGCTTCCATCTTTGCATCCACTCATTGCTTGGGGGTGGCTGGGGGAGCATGTGAAGAGCATAGTCCCAGACAGTGCTTAGCATGCCAAGACTCAGGCTCTACACTGGATGTGACAGGAGGGCTAGAATGGTCCTCTGGGACACTATCTTCTTGCTCCCTCAGGCTTGGTGGTCACTCACAAACAAGAACAAACAGGAACGGTGCAGTTCCTCTTGAGGCCATCCTGGAAGCTGACATGTTGTCACTTGAGCCAATGGCCACAGGGAGGCAGCTAGTAGGGAAACCATCAATGATGGCTTCAAAGATGAGGACATACACTAAGAGTGGAGGGAGGCATCGTCCCAGGTAACTGTAGAAGCCAACCCAAGTAGTAAATGTTTTGTCCTCATGTGTAAGCGGTATCTCCTTCCCCGCCCCACCCCCCATTATTGTGATAAAGTATCCTGACAAAGACAACTTAAGGAAAGTTTTTAGTTCAAGAGTTACCATCCATCACAGTGGGGGAAGATTTGGCAACAGCCTGGGGAGATATGAAGGCAGAGGCTGGAGGCTGGCTGGTCACACTGCATCTACACTCAGGAAGCAGAAAACAGATAGGAAGTGGATCCAGGCTATAAAGACTCACGGCCCACCCCTACTTCTTCCAGTGAGGCTCCACCTCCCTAAGGCTCCATGGTCTTCCCAAATAGCCCAGCCAGCTGAGCACCAGATGCTTAAACATGTGAGCCTATCAGGGACACTTCACACTCAAACTACAACCATGGTTAAACTGAGACCTGGGAGGGTGTGGTACTAGCCTACAGTCACAACATTGAGAGGTGAAAGGTGGGGATTAGGTAACATGGACCAGTCTATTTCTACCACACTAGACTCCTGAAAGAGGACTGGGGGCAGGTCACCCCTCCCCAACCCTCTGTGTGTCACCCCTAGTACCCAGAGCCATTCTTCCTTGCACAGACAGGCCCATTTTGTGTATATAGAATCTTCGGCAGATGAAGGAAACCTGGCAGTTGCCACTATATACAGCTTCAAGGGCACATATTGGCCAAGCTTTAAAGATTGTCTGTAAAATTAGCCTATGTGCAATTTCCACGTGGGTCTTCAGTGCCTCAGGCCTGCCCCTCAATCTGTTCACTGTCTCCGGCTGTGTGAACTCCAGACTGACTGGCTAAACTCAAATTGGTTAGGTGTGAGACATTGGCCTCAATTTCCTTGTCTGCAAATAGTATAACCACAGTAGGTTTTACACATTCAGGAAAATTAAAGGATTAATTCAGGAAGATCTGCCTGCTGGTGTTGGGCTCAGCACACACCCCATGGCAGTGCTTCATCCATCACCTTCTGACCCCCAAGCCAACAGTGTCACCCTACATCTTTCTCTCAAACAACAGTGAGTGCCATTGCTGAGACAAGATGGCTTCAGAATGCACCAGGAGAGACATCCAGATGGCTCCACCCAGAAGCCCAATAGCCTTGATCTCTCATTTGAATTGCCCAGAATAGGTCACATGTGTTGTAGACTGGTTTTAAGCTATTTGTGTTAATTCGGCTCCCAAAATCACATAGGAACCCATATTTCTTCATGTAAGACACTGAGTGTCCCTGCCTCCAGCTGACTCTAATTGGTAAATAAAGTTGCCAGCTGCCAATGGCTGGGCAAAGAGACAGAGGTGGGACTTTAGATCTCCCGGGCAAGGAAACCACAAGGAAAAAGGAAGGTTTTAAAAGCGACATAACTGGGAAGCAGGAGGATCAAGCTTGAGAGCTGCAGGAGAGAACAGCCATGTAAGAACTGGGGAAGAGCGGCCTCAGGGGCCCCTCCCACAACTGCATGGAATATAGATTTTAGTTAGTAATAATTAGAGAGTATCAGATGGGAGACATTAGCAACGTGGAAGTTTGGGAATAGCTCAACCATTGAGCTGCTAAGAGCATATTAAAAATAAGGCTCTGTGTTATGTGTCTTTCAAGAATCTAGAGCATTCTGGTGGGTGGTGAGGAACATGTGACTCCACTGAGGTGATTTGTGTAGCAATAATAATTAATGCACGCAACACACATGCTCATCTCTGAACCAGTCACTGAATGAGTTGGGCTAATTGAGTAAATCAAGCAAGGCTTGCTCCTGGCTGTAAGTCCCAGTCCACCAACCCTTGGTCTTTTACAAGGCTTCTTCAACTGGTGAGGTATTCGTGCCATAGTCAGGAGACTGGGAAGAGAAGAGATGAGGGACTTCCCAAAGGGTGCCTTGTTAAATTCCCCTGCTCAGGAAGGACAATTGTACAGAATAAGACTTGTTCATTTTTACAGTGTAAATCACATAACCGTATCTTTATGTTTTTATTTTATTACATGCATATACATGCATGTGTGCACATGTATATATGTGGGCACATGTGTGGAAGTCAGAAGACAACTTGCTTTCTCTTTCCACCATGTGTGTCCCAGGGATGGGACTCAGGTTCTCAGGCTTGGCTGCAAGTCCCTCTTCTCTTTGAGCCGTCTTGCTGGACCACATAACCACATTTTTGTCAACTGACCTATCACTACATGATGGCATGTAGACACAGATGTAGTGTGCTGAAATATCTAGTCATGTGGTATGTTCTCTGAAGTGTGTGAAAAGCAATGACATTGTATTACAACATATTTCTCAAAACAAATCCTGGTCTCTAAGGTCCTGAGACCTTCCCATGAGACTCCCAGTCAAAGCAATATGAAGCCCAGAAGGCCACTCAGTTCTCCAAGGAGGTCATGTCAGAGCCTCTGGGGACTGTCACCACCAACAATGATAACTACAGCTATCGTTTATTGGGGAACTACTATGTGGCTGACACCAAGCTGGGTGCCGCAATGACTTGCTTTTTTGATGTTCCTAACAGTCCTTTAAAAGTTGACCCCAAAGCAGGCAGGCTCATGTCTCCTTCTTTTTCAACCTGATGCATCTGTCTGTCTGTCTGTCTGTCTGTCTGTCTGTCTGTGTAGTTACTGTTGTCATCACTGACACAGAGTCTTATACAACCCAGGCTCCCTGGCCTCAGCCTGCTTGTGACCATAGGCATGCCCCATATCTCTGGCCTTGCCTTTCCCTCTATGGTATCACACAGTCTCACACGAGCCTTCTAGTGGCTGCTCATTTGTTCCGGTGGCTGATTGTGACAAGCCAGACAACCTAGAAGACATTTTTAAACCATTCAATCGTTTCTTCGGTGGGTACTTTTTTTCATTAATTTATTCATTCACTTTACATCCCAATTGCAGCACTCCTCTCTCCTCTCCTCCCAGTCACACCCTTATAAATCTCTCCCCCATTATCCCTTCTTCAGAGAAGAGTACCCTCTTGAGTACCACTCCACCCTGGGACATTCAATTGCTGTAGGACTAACTGCATCCTCTCCCACTGAGGCCCAGCCAGGCAGTTCAGTTAGGGAAAAGGGATCCAGTGACAATCAACAGAGTTAGGGACAGCCCCTGCTCCAATTGTTAGGAGACCCAAATGAAGACCAAACTGCACATCTACTACAAATGTATTGGGGGCCTAGATCCAGACACTGTGTACCCTTTTGTTGGTGGTTCAGTCTGTGTGAGCCCCCAAGAACCCAGGTTAGTTGACTCTGTAGGTCTTCTTGTGGAGTCCTTGATCCTTCTGGCTCTCTTATTCTATCCCCAACTCTTCCACAAGACTCCCCAAGCTCCACCTGATGTTTGGCTGTGGATCTCTGTATATGTTTCCATCCACTGCTGGATGCAGCCTCTCAGGAGACAATTATGCTAAGCTCCTGTCAGCAAGCATAGCAGAGTATCATTAATAGTATCAGGGGTTGACTCTCTCATATAGGATGGGTCTTAAGTCAGTGGGTACTTTTTAAATGTCCACTTTATACCAATGGCTAATAATCCCAACCTTATCTCTGCCCTCAGAAATCTCACAACCTGTTTCTCTACAACTGCCTAAAAGCTAATGGCTGTTATCTGTGCACTGTACAGTGGTGTCCAGGAGACAGGATGATTGAAATGACATCTGTCCCTTCACTCCTCTTATTAAATCCTATGCTTTGACTCAGAACTCACTATCCCAAAAGACACACTGGAGATGCCCCTGTGCTAGATGTACCGGATATTCCCAGTAAAGATAGCTTCTCCAATTTACAACAAACAAGCACAGCCGCGCCCGGGTTAAGTGAAGGCTTTAGTTGTACTGACTGGTGGATCCTAGCAAAGCTATCCACCACACAGTGGCTCTTGGTCTTGTTGTCTGTTCAGTAGGTGATTCCAGTTTGGGGCTGAGACTAGTGTCTCGTGGAGTGCTGGCTGGTGAACTTTTTTTCTTCATGGGTTTTTCATCTTGATGCTCGAGGCTGCCCTAGAAGCATTAGGGAACAAGCAGTAGGCTCTGCAGGTTAGAATATCTCCCAGTGCACAGGCAAGCGAATCCCAGTTTACTTCCCCCCAGTTCCATGGGAGACAGAACCCCAAATCCTATGTTGAAGCTGCATGAGAACACTACCCACTGAGGGTCCTACACTAGAGGCTGACAGCTCTGTCCCTGTTTACCCATAATCCCCTCTACCACTTACCCATAAGCCCCCCAGGAGACTTTCACCCCCATCAGCCAGCCATTGTACTCCTTTACAGTAGACCTGTCCCAAGCTGCTGGCCTCTTCTGCCTGTGCGTCTGAAAAGTCTGAGCAGCCAGGAAACCACAGGGACCACTTAACCCATGGCACTGAGATGGACACCCAGACTTCCTTGCCTGCAGATTGGGGCATTGAGTAAGACAGACATTGACATTGCCCCTGGGAATGCACATGACCCAAGGTGTGTGCCATGGACCAGACATCACACCTGATCCCTTTCCTAACATCTTCCTTCCCATTATTGAGTCTCCTTAGTGATGCTTCCTGCCAAGAATCACACATTTCAGTGAGAGAACAGATTCAGGAGTCAAATTCAGCATAGGAACCAATAGACATCCGTCAGCCATGTGGTCAGGAATCAATAGACAAGGGTGGGACCCTCATCCCACTTCTGTCTTTTCACTCCTGTCATTCCAGAAGACATGTGCCAAGGACTTGAGACCAGGCCTGGGCTAATTAACTCAGCCCTCCAGCTCTCCATGAAAACTGATTTTCAAATTGTTTCTCTTTCTCACCCTCTTCCTCTCCTTGACTTTTGCTCTGTATCTTACTTTCTGCCTAAACTTAGGTGTTGCTGTTCAAGGACTCCTAGAATGTTTCTCCAGATGACAGCTTGATGGAGCAATAGCCCAGTGTTATATGTGTCCTCGGACAGGCAGGTCTTTTTATACTGCATGTGGCCCCATAAAAAATGATAGGTTTAAAGTTGTTATTCTAATATTGCTGTGATTGTAGCCTTGGTGCCTACACTCTCTAAAGGAAATGGGTATCATAGCCTGACAGAAGTAGGCTATGCTTGCAAGAGGTTCTATAGGTCTGTGCCAAAAAAAAAAAAAAAAAAAAAGACAAGGCTGGGGGATTCTGTCTGCCAGCAAGGAGGGTCTCAAACCCATTGTTTTGATGTCACAAAGATGATAAACAAGTGGTGATGTCATAAATACTATGAACTGTATCCCAGGTTGGAGGACAGCAGAGGGGGTGTGATGTGACCTGAGAGGACATGGAAAGGATCCAGGGGAAAAGAGAGTATGACAGACAGGCGTCAGTAGTAGAAATAAGGAAGAGACAGACAACAACACATGAACAAAACCCAAATCAGACAAGATCAGAAAAGGGAACACAGTAAGACGTCAACAGCAAAAGCAGAATGGGGATTCAGAGGAAAGCCTGGAGCAGACACACAGATGCACAACATGATAGACCAGATACCAGTGGCCACGGGCAAAAAGAAAGGGATGAGAAAGACAGAGGCAGGTGGACAGCAAGATGGAGAGGAAGAAACAAAACGGAATGGATTCTGGCTGGCAGGAAAGGGGGTTCCCCAGCCAGAGAGGTCAGAGTCAAGACCAAGCTCACAAATCAGATGGCCTGACTCAGTGTCCTCACCTGCAAATGGGATGACATACTGGACACAGAACCTATTCCAGTACCTCATCTGTGGTCACAGCATATGAACATGCCTCTTGTGATATGAAGCCACTCAGGTGGCTCCCAGTGACACATACCATAACTACTCCTCATGTGATATCTTGAGTTTGGGCTCCATGGTTAGATTCTAAAAAAATGTTCAAGGAACCTGTAGTGATGGCAAGGATTGTGTAATGAATGTCCTCAACCAATGTCTTGCTAATCCCATTCCCTTTCTTTAGGACATTGGAGACTGGAGAGGGGGACCACATGGCAGATGTTAATGTCCCCAGACATCAGCCTGCTACCATGTGCATGAGCCTTGTCCCCCAAGAAGCCTGAATTGGCATCTTCAATAGAGACTTCCAGCCAGGGGAGCCACTGAACAATAGACAAAGCCCCCAGCTGTTTAAGCCCTGTGTTTGGAAGTAGCTTGCTACGCAGCAAGTGACACTTGATGTAGACCTTGGGACCTGGAAGTAGGAGCCACCTTAACAGAGGTGTAAAGTGTGGATGCCTCTGGAACGAGGCAAGGAGCCAATACTGGAAGGACATCAGCTGGGGAGCTGGAGAAAAGCTCCAGTGGGCCATGAAGATATGGGGAGATGACCTTGCTGGAAGAGCTGTGTCACTGGGATCAGATGTGAGTACTCAGCTATTGCTACAGCTCCATGCCTGCCTGTCTGCCACAATGCCACTGTGATAATCATGGACTAATCATCTGAAACTGAAAGTAAACCCACAATTCAATGCTTTATTTTAAATGCTGTCCTGGATTCGATATCCCCTCACAGCAATACAACAGTAACTAAAACAATATGATTGCAAACTGGTACAGCCACTATGGAAATCAGTGTGGAGAATTCTCAAAAAGTTTTTTAAAAATCTAGCATATAACCCAGCTATAACACTCTGTAGTGTATACTCAAATGACCAGACATCGAGAGGCCCACCCATGGAACGAATGAGCAGAAGACACTGAGAACTTAGCCGGCTGCCAGGGTGAGTGAGCTACACACAGCCAGGGACCCACAGGCTTTTTGGCTCGGTGGCAGTGGGAGCCACTACAATGTGCAAGTATGTAGTGGACAGATAGAAGAGAAAGAAGTGTGACCGTTTGAGCACTATGAAGAGAGGGGAAACTGGAGATGTGACAGTGGAGAGGAACAGCCCTACCACCTGAGGCCAAGGTAAAGTCCCAGCCACTGCTGGGTCTGGGTCCATGGCCATGTAGCATCAGGGATCTGTGTTGATGTCTGTAGCTCATACTACCACTAAAGACCATGTGGATGCCTAGTCTGGGCTACTACCTGGATCATATTAATGTCTAAGGGCTATGTAGAGCTGGCCCCACCTCACTGGCTGTGGCACTCTAGCAAACTGTCCCCACCTCTCACTGGCTGCAGCACCTGGGAAATCAGGCCTGTACCTACCTTACCTGGGCAGCACATTAGAGCTGGCCCTGATGGTGTGGGTACTAGTGAGTGAGCCCAGAGGTGAGAGTGGGAGAGCTGGCCCTGCCCCTTGTCAACTGCAGCACCGGGTGAGCACAGGGCCGTTCTGGAGAGTTTGCTCTGCTGCTGTGGGTCCAGGAGAGTTGGTGACTGAAAAACTCAGCTACCCACACCACCAGATCCAGGGCTTCGTGTTGACCCAGCTCAACATGCATTAACCTCATCTACGAAATGCTAGAGTGTGTGAAAGGGGCAGGTCCTGCAGATCCAAAGTTGCAGGAGCTCCAGGACACGGGGCAACAACATGCTATCCAACCCCCATGAGGATTCAGTATTGATGGTATAGCAGAATCCAAGGGCCTCATACCAAACCAATGACTCATTGCAATGAACATTTACAAGTATAAAGATGTGTGGACAAAAGGGTTTACGGTGGGACATAGCATGACACACTACAGCTTCGACAATGAGACACTTGTATTTTTTCTTTGGCAAGGGGACGTTACGAGCATGAAGGGTAGGTATGAAGGGATGGGGAGATGAGTGGGACTGGGGTACATGATGTGAAACTCAAGAATCAATCAAAAGCTTTTTTTTTTTAAGAAAAGAAAAACCATCACCATCATACTGGACAGATGCTTGCTCAGCCATGCTCATGGCTGCTCTACTCACAATAATAGAAAATGGAAACAACTTGAGTGCCCTTCAGCTGAGTACTGGACCATGAAAAATATGGTCCATACACACTATGAAACTGTATTTAGCCATAAAGAAAATTCAAAGGAAGTTTGTAGGCTAATTGAAAGAACTAGAAAAGATCATATTGAGGTAGTAGGGTAACTCAGAAAGATGAGTACCGTGTTCTCCAAGAGTGCCCCTGGAAAGCAGCTAAGAGGCAACCGGCCAGGGGCATACTGGGAGATGAATTTTACTGGTTAAACCAGCCAAATACGGTAATAAATATTTATTAGTTTTTATAGACACTTTTTCAGGGTGGGTTGAAGCCTTCCCCACCAAGAAGGAGACTGCCAATGTTGTGGCAAAGAAGATATTAGAGGAAATCTTCCCAAGATTCGGCATCCCTGAGGTAATGGGATCAGACAATGGCCCTGCCTTTGTTGCCCAGGTAAGTCAGGGACTGGCCACTCAACTGGGGATTGATTGGAAATTAGTGCTTATGGACCCCAGAGTTCAGGACAGGTAGAGAGGATGAATAGAACGTTAAAAGAGACCTTGACTAAATTGGCCTTAGAAACTGGTGGGACAGCCCTCCTACCCTTTGCTTTGTTCTGAGTATGTAACACCCCCAGGGAAATTTAAGCTCACACCCTTTGAACTCCTCCATGCGGGACTGCTCCCCTTAATAGAAACAGGAGGAATGCCTGACCCTGATGCCCCTTTTTCCCAACCCCTGCTAGCTGGGTTGAAGGCCCTAGAACTGGTCAGAAAGGTCGCCTGGGAACAGCTGAAGAAAACATAGGAACCGGGAACCACTGGTGCCACATAAATTTCAAATAGGGGATCCCGTCCTGGTCTGGTGCCACTGATCCGGCAACCTTGAACCCAGATGGAAAGGACCCTACCTGGTGCTTCTGACAAGTCCCACCACCATCAAAGTTGACGGCATCCCAGCTTGGATCCACGTGTCCCACGTGAAAGCAGCCCCTCCCATAGCCCACGATGATTCCTGGAAGTTGGAGCAGACTGATGATCCTCTTAAGCTACGCTTATGCCGCTTGTGCCTCACTGAAAGCTAAGAACCCCCATCAGACTATGACTCTTACCTGGCAGGTACAATCACAAACTGGGGACATTGTCTGGTCTACCACCAAGGTTGCCCCCCTAGGAACTTGGTGGCCCCCTTTGTTTCCTGAAATTTGCGCCCTGATAGCAGGATTAGACTTTTGGAACATTCCCGTGCTGACTCATGAGGAAATACCCTTGGAAGAAGTGCATTTACCAAAGCGGTCCCTTCACCAAGGAGTAGTTCCCCGGGGTCAACACATAGCTGACCGCCCGGGATGTAAAGATAGACCCACACAGGAAAAACTATGGCAGACCTCCTTTTATGTTTGTCCCAGAGATGGCAGATCTAGATCGGAGATACATAGGTGTGGAGGACTAGAACACTTTTTTTGTAAACAATGGTGATGTGAGACTTCCGGAGATGCCCATTGGAATCCCACATCCTCATGGGATTTGATCACCATCTCCAGGAGAAATAAGGGCTTAGGTTCGCTCAATATCACCTTTACAGATCCAGGGAAGCAGTTTACTGATTGGCCTAAGGAACGCACCTGGGGGCTCAGATTTTACATGCAAGGATGGGACAATGGCTTCACTTTCCACATTTGCCTCAGGGTTGAGAGCCCTCCCACCATCTTACTGGGCCGGACAAGGTACAGGAGACTCCTCCTCGACAAGTACCACCACCCCCTCCTTCTAAGATTCCTGAGCCCCAACCCCAGGGGACAATCGTTCCCAGTGCAGGAACCTCCACCCAGCCTCCTACTGCTGGTGAAAGACTCTTTAGTCTCATTCAAGGGGCTTCTAAGGCTCTCAATGTTACAAATCCTAGAACTGTGACCTCATGTTGGCTCTGTTTGGCAGCCAGGCCCCCTTATTATGAAGGAACGGCAGTAGATGGATCAACTACTATGACTTCAGATGCAAGCCTCTGCCCCTGGGGGCAATCCAAGAATAGGCTCACCTTAGATGAAATTTCAGGATCAGGGAAATGTATAGGAGTTGTACCTCCTTCTCATAGACACCTCTGCAACCATACCTGGATTATTCCTGCTTCTTCTAAAAACCAATTTCTTTGGCCTGGCAACCATTATTGGTGGGCTTGCAGCTCCAGATTGACTGTGTTGCTACGGCTGTTTTCGATCAGTCGAAAGATTTTTGTGTGTTAACGCAATTAGTCCCTAGGATATACTACCACCCTGATAACGAGGTCCTAGGCGCTTATGATTTCAAAAATACCAGAAAGACGAGAGAGCCTATCTCCCTCACCCTCGCAATGGTCATGGGTTTGGGACTAGCCCTGGGGTCGGTATGGGGACCTCTGCCTTGGTAACTGGACCTCAACAACTGAAACAAGGTCTAGAAGGACCTCACGCAGCAATAACAGTAGACATTAAGGCTTTAGAAAAGTCAGTCAGTTAGAAGTCTTTGACTTCACTCTCTGAAGTAGTCTTACAGAATAGGAGAGGCTTAGATTTATTATTCCTCAAAGAAGGAGAACTATGTGTGACCCTAAAAGAAGAGTTCTGCTTCTATATTGACCACTCAGGGGCAATTAGAGACTCTATGGCTAAACTCAGAGAAAGGTTAGAAAAATGAAAATGAGAGCGAGAAGCTAATGAAGGATGGTTTGAAGGTTGGTTCACAAAATCCCCATGGATAACTACTTTACTATCTGCCCTCATGGGCCCCTTATTAATCTTGCTTCTATTACTTACTATAGGCTCCTGCATAATTAACAAGATAATGGCTTTTGTCAGGCAGCAGGTTAACACTGTACAGGTTCTTATGCTATGCCAACAATATCAAAAAGTAGAACAGGCTGATACGGGCTGTACTGAGTCAAAGGTTTAATTTTTCTAGTTCTATGACTAGAACTATTTACTAGGAGTGGGGAATGTAAGACCCCCAACTCACTATGTCTCCCAGACCCCTAGAAACAAAGCCAGCATAAAGCTCTTTGTTCTCTTACCAGGCAGCCTGAGAAGCCAAAGACCACTGGGTGACCCACCCAGGCGCCTGACTCATTGTGTTAGGGACCAGGAATGTTTGCCAAAGATAGCCTGTAACCCCTCCGCCGGAGATGAGCTATAACTCATCAACCCCATTCTTATGTTTACTCAACTTCCCCATCCCTTGTGGAATGTTTGCCAAAGATAGCCTATAATCCTTACATCAAAGATGAGCTGAACCTCATCACCCCCATTCTTATGGTACTTACTCAGCTTCCCCATTCTTTGTGGTCTTATCCTCCCCTTTCTTTGTGTTTTTTTTCCTTCAAAAAGCCCCCAACAGCAACTTATGGGGGTCAATCTTCTCTGCCCCTGTGCGGGTTATGAGCTCAACCTCAGCATGCTGACTCCCGGTTAAACCTCATGAGATATTGCATCAAAAAAAAAAAAAAAAAGAGTGCCGTGTTCTCATTCACTGGAGGCTCCCAGTTCCCAGTCTTCACATGTGGATACATAGCCTGTGGTGACTATAGGAAGCGGAAAAGGGAAAGGGGGTAACTCAGGGGTACAAGAAGGAAATGGTGGGGTATGTGTCCTCTGAAGGTGGAAGTGTGGGGGGTTCTATTTAAGGAGGAGGAATGAAATAAAAGCAAAAGAACAGTAAGAATGAAAAAAATGGAAGAGGGATCATCATAAATGTACATAACTATGTACATAAACACCTACAATACACAATAGTCCCTGTATAAATATATAAAGCTTAAATGAACCTTTTGCTATCTGAGCTGGCAACGCTCCCCACAAAGGCCATGGACTGTCTAGCAAAGTCCCAAATATCAGTCATGAGAAGGAAGTCGTCCTCTGAGTTTATCAGAGGTGTCTAAGACTCCCAAAATACCATAGGCTATGGCCCTTGGTTGTCCTTTAGAGGTGGAAGTTAACTCCCTGTGCCTGGAGATGTCCTACAAGTCACATGATCAGAAGCTCTGAGCTCCATCTTACCGGACAGCTCCACCCCGAGAACTCATTTTCATGGTACCAGAGAAGGCCATGTTAAGCTTCCAATGGAAGGAAGCAACAAATAGTCCTCCCTACGCAGTGATGCCTATGAACCACAATTCCCAGCATGGCATGATAACCCTTGTCATCCAGTGGCTGCCCTCACACACTGCAGTAACCAACAGCTCTCTGGTAGGACCAGGAACTCATACTTATTACTGGAAACCTAGTGAACTAACTACCCAGGACTAGTGAAGTCATGGATGCTGAAGAATATATATAACTACCACTTCAGTAAACCAGTGTATTCTTTAAAGATGTACTAAATATATTTATTCTTATACCCACAGATTAAATGTAGGTCTCATCCCTCATTAAGGAAACTTCTCTTTACAACATATAAAGACCATTACAGAAAGCCACAACTAATCAAAATGTGAGCTGTAGAGACCAACCCCAGTAGATCCATCTACAAAAGAATTCCGCCAGGCTTGGTGGCTCACTCTTTTAATCCCAGCACTCGGGAGGCAGAGGCAGGTGGATTTCTGAGTTCAAGGCCAGCCTGGTCTACAAAGTGAGTTCCAGGACAGCCAGGGCTATAAAGAGAAACCCTGTCTTGAAAAACAAAACAAAACAAAAAAACAAAAACAAAAATCCAAATTCCTGCACCTCAGGCTCAGGGACTACTGTGGAAGATGGCTCAGAGTATAAGAGCCAGACTATCAAAAGTTTGCTGTGAGGTTGTGTCTCCTAGAAATGTCAGTCTATGCCCATGAAGCCTCACTGACATATCCACCTAAACAGAGAGGGTGCAAATGAGCATGCCAATGTGAAGGCAGAAAAACTCAGCCCTAGGCAAAGTACAGGCAACTACGTAAAGCTGACCACAGGAGGAAGTCTTCCCCAGGGGAGAGCACACCCATTAATTAACCAATTCCATGGTCAGCCCTGAAAACACACACATACTTTCAATAGTGTTAGACTGCACATGTTGCATTAATATATTTATGAATACATGTATAACATTTTTAAAAGAGGCCTTGAATTTAAAAGATAGCAATGGAGCTGTACATGGGTTTGTAGAGAAGGGGAAATGTAATCATACTCAGGAAATTATTTTAAAGGAATTATGGCAAGCACTTTGATCATATCTACCTCTATCTCCACCTCTATCCCCAGTCTCTCCATAAGCTTAAAAATTGAGTGTCCACCTATCCTTTATCGCTGTCACCTATGAGACAAAAGATGCCCTGGAGCATCTTGGGTGACAGTACATTTTCTTACATCACAGTGGAGAAGGAAGCTACCATCCTTTTGATGACCATAAATTTAAGAATTTCCAGAGACCACCGTGGCCACCAAAAGAACAGATCAGAAAGGTTTCCTCCAGCAGCGGATGGGAGCAGATGCATAGACCCACAGCCAAACATTAGGTGGGGCTCAGGAAAACCCAAGGAAGATGGGGGAGGAAGGATTATAGGAGCTTGAGAGGTTGTAGACACCTGGTGAACACAGCCCACAGAATCAACTAAGCAGGGCTCATGTGGGTTCACAGACACTGAACCATCAATCAGGGAGCCTGCATGGGTCTACACGAGGTCCTCTGCATGCATGTTATGGCTGTGTAGCCTAGTGTTACGGGACTCCTAACAGGGAAAGGGGGAAGTGCCTTTTGCCTCATAGGACTTTTTCCCTCCTACTGAGTTGCCTTGCCCAGCCTTGGGGATTTGTGCCCAGTCTTGCTGTGTCATGTTTTGCTGTGTTTTGGTTGATATCCCTGGGAGGCCTGCTCTTTTCTGAAGGAAAATGGAAGTGAATCTGGGGGAGAGAGGAGATAGGGGCTAGGTGTACAGGGAGGAGAAACTAGTCAGGGTATATTGTATGAGAGTATAAGGGAAAAAAAGTATTTCACAAGTGTAGAGATGAAGTCTGTACAAGCCTAAGTTTCCAAGAAATTTTAGTGAAAGTCACTGAAGCAGCCTACACCACACCATGTTCTCCGGTGAGCATTGAGGCAGCCTTTACCACACCACGCTCTCCAGTGAGCATTGAGGCAGCCTTTACCACACCACGCTCTCCAGTGAGCTGATCCCCTCTTGCATTCCACAGGGCAAAACACAGAAACTGTCTCCATTGCCTATGCTGCAATTATTAAAGGTCCAGTCCTCCTTAAGGGTTGAATGTGAAAATAGCATATCATGTGACCGAATGCCTGGCCTCTAGCGGGTAGTGCTGAGAGCCAGAAAAAGCATGGGAGGCAGAACCTGTTAGAATCAAATCACTGGAGAGAATCAAGGCTTCCCAAAAAAGCCCATAATGCCTCAAATATCTCTCTCCAAACCACCGGCTCCTCCCGGGACAATTCCTTTCCTGTTCTCTGAACACCTGAGGCAAAGCCATCCTCCTTTAAGTTGCTTCTTACCAAGTTTGGTCACAGGCATGAGAAAAATAATTCTATCCTTGGGGGTCAATGAAACCACATTGGGGGACTAGTGAGATGGCTCAGTGGTTAAGAGTGCCGACTGCTCTTCCAAAGGTCCTGAGTTCAAATCCCAGCAACCACATGGTGGCTCACAACCATCCATAACAAAAATCTGATGTCCTCTTCTGGAGTGTCTGAAGACCGCTACAGTGTACTTACATATAATAAATATTAATAAAAAAAAAACACATTGGGTTGCTCCCTGCTACCATTGGTTCATTCTTTTGTGACATCACAAAAAAAAAAGTTGTGACAGACACTGGCTTAAGCTTTGTCTGAAGCTCATGTTTGTGTCGACAGTCATTGGGTTCCAACTTTGTCTTTGAAAACCTTATATTTCCCAGATCTGTGGGATGTTTTTTGTGTGTACTGAGTTTCCTACTTTGTTGCTTTGGGTCTTGGTGTTTTTTGTTTGGTTTGGTTTGGATTTTATTCATGCCCTTATTACTTTTGCTTTGGGCTTTGTGTTTATTTTCCTTCACTGTAATTTTTCAGTTTCATCTAGTCTGTGGTGAAACATGTTACTAGCTATGAAAAATGAGGTACTTTGTGACACTTCCACACATGTCAAATTTTATCATTTCCCCTCCCCCCAACCCCGCCCTGTGAATTTTTACCAGATTCCAACATGTGGCTAAAATTCTCTTTACCCCAAAATTCTCTAAGGCCCCATCATCCACCCATCCACGCCATAGTACAAATAAGCCAATGTCCATCTATGTGCCAGAAAATGACAGCATCCTGCTCTTGGTGGCTGAGCTCAGGGGTCTTCCTTTTAACCTGCCTGGACACAAGTTTCTGTGGACTTTCTAGCATTCCTTGCTGAATTCCCCTTGATCATGAAGCATTAGCTTTTCAATGTGCTGCTGCACTTGGTACTCTCATTACGGGTTTTCACGTGTATGTTCATCCAGGAAACTGGCTTACACTTTGCCTTGTGTCTAAGGCTTTGGGACAACAGCAATGCTATCTTCAGTTTAGCAGCATTCCTTCCATTTCTATTTGATGGAGCACTGGGCCTTGTTCTTCAGTGGTGAACAGAGAAGTGCATCAGTGAATCAATGGCCTCCAGCCATCCCTTGTCAGATTATTTATTTCTATTTCAATTGTGTTCTGTATATTGTTGTCATGAAGTGTTTTAAAATATCCTTCTTTCAGGATAGTCATCTCTCTGTAATATAAGTTTGCCCAATTGTCCTCTGGATTTTTATTTATTTTAATAACAATTGTCTTTATTAGTACCTTTCATTGTTACTTGAGCTAAGCAAGAGGTGTCAGATTTCATCGCTTCTTGGCCTTTTGGCTAAGATCAAGTGTAGAGGTGTCAGTTTTCTTGATCATTTCAAATAAACTGTTTCTTTGGTTCTTTGTCACTTTGGTGCCTACTCAACCCCAGCTCTCCTCTTCCTTACGCTTTGTCATCAGCTACTTTGGGGTTTCAGTTGCTCTTGTTTGTCTACAAACTTGAAAAGTATCATTAGGTTGTTTGAGGAATCTGGGATTTTAAGAGGTGGAAATTTGTGGCCATAAACTTCCCTCTTAGATTTGCTCTAATTTTTTAAAAGCATTTTATAGTGGTACCTTTTTCCATCTGTAATGGTAGCAAAGATAATGGAAGAGCTTCAAAACCGCCCCTTTGATGAGGACATTCTCAAAAATTATTATGTCTTAATGACCCTGGTCTACTGCTTATTTTCAAAGGTTAAGCAGCATTCCATGTACCCACCAACACCAGAGTAGCTGTGAAGATCTTGGACAAGGTCTTCAAGTATTAAGAGAGAACAGTTCTAACACTGTAAAATCTTCCAGCCATTTGATAAGCCAAAAAACAACAGATTCGATCATGGAATTTGTGGCAGGGAGAGACATGGTCAACCTCATAGAGGCATGTGGCTGTATGTAGAGGGGAGAGATGGTGGCACCTGCAGTTCAGAACCTCCATGAAAGAAGCATTGCCCATATGACACGAAAGCGACAGTGTGCTCTTTAGTGTAGACAGAAACAATAGACTCCGTGAAGTCCTGGTAGCCATAAAAGTCACCTCTGGCTAGACATTGTCACTGGCACATTTTCTTACTTAGCACTGGAGATGATGGAGACCATCAGGAACTTACCATAGATATGTAGATACCATAGTTACACTGATTTACACTATGGTCACTGGGCCCACACCATACAAGACTTCAACCTCTTCAGATCTGCACCTGCTGGTCACAGCCACAAATATATGAGTCGATGAAACCTACCAAAAACCTCAGAAAAATTTATTTCATACCTATACATTATAGAACCTAGGTCCAGGTGACCATCAAGCACAAGACACCAATGAGATACCTATGACTCTCACTGTGCTGAAGCCTCACCACGAACCTCCAGAAAATCCTAGTCGCCGAGACTGTGGACACTATGTTAACTATGTTATTACTTTGTCTACAAGATTCAAGAAATCATAGAATCTGTAGGGAAGAAAAGGCATAATGATATCGTGGCTACTTACAATATAATCTACCATCAATTCAATAATAGGTACCTCTATCAGCAAATATGGAAACTTGCAAAAATCCATTCAAACACAAGGCCTGCTGGGGCTAACCTCCCTCTCCCATGAGGAGGAGGAGCAGTGAACCTGCCCTGCCTACCACTATCTCATCTAGAAAACTGCAAGAAGTTGTTGAAAAAGGAACACGGACAGGCTGCACAGGGGACAGTTTGCCTGCTATCACCCGATCCTTTCAGCAGCAGTAGCCAGCCCTGTGGTACATCCACAATCCAAAATCAACTGAAGAGGAGGTAGAAGTGAGTATGGGGGTTGATTCTTCACCTGTTTCGCAGTTTATGTTGTTGCTTCCTTACCCCAAAGAAAAGATGCACACACCCTGGGGGAGGGGCCACCAAAAAAAAACTGAGTCCCACAGGAAACCTGGTTGGCCTTGCCACCAAGATTTACTTCTGTGTTGTAATTCCCTTTGCTTTTTAAATGTATTCTGCCATTGGCAGATTGCATTCATTTATAGAATGTGAACCTTTAAGCTGTCCCACAGCATCCCCCCTTATCTGGGAAACTTGAGCCAGAAACAGTCGGCAGTTGTGACCAGAGTCTGTGAAGGAGGGAGGAGGGTTTGGTATGAGATACAAGGATTCAGAAGGGAGTGAGCCATGGTACAGTGGAGCTAGGTTGACGTTGAGATTACTCTGATCTCTGTCACAATCACTGACTGCACTTTTCATCTTCGTTCAAGGACTGAAGAACAGACTCCCATATCTACCTGTTAAACATTGGATCTGGTCTCTACCTGGTACGGACTGAGAACCACAGGAGGAACACAGTCTAGAACTTTTAAGGCAGTGTGCCCAAATGACTGTCAACCACCACACTCCAACAAGAAACATGACACAAGCTCCAATTCCCCCTCCTCTAACAGCAAGGTTCGAGCTAATGCCCCACCCTCCTTCAGTTCACTGTGACCCAAGCATCAAGTTCTGGAGAGAGATATGGTCCGCATGGCTCCCACCTTAAGAAGGACCAACCCTCTAGGTTCTATGTGTATGACTGAACACTCACACAGAGATGAGTGTCCCACAGAGTTCAGAGTGTTTACCAGCTAGTCCCCTCTTCCACACCACCAGTGTCCCTGAAGAGTTGTATAGAAACTGTATGCCCAGGAGGAGGAAGAGTGCCAACGAGAAAAGGGGGAGCCCCAGGGAAGTGGGACAATGAAAGAGAGAAGAGGGAAGGGGAGAGAAAGGCATCAAGCAAGGTAAAGCCAGAAGGAAGACAGTCTGAGGGGAAATTCTAGTCACCAAGATAAGGAAAAAGGGTTGCATGTGCTGGCTAGGGGCAGGGGCCTTGAACTAGCAGGAACAGGGCCAACACTTTCCCTGTAGAGCAGACTTGGAAGGTGCAGGGCCATGAAGAGGAGAGAGCCTGTCCCCAGTGGAAGCCCAGCTTATACCAAAGAGAAAATGTAGGATGCTGCCTTTTAAATCTACTCCTGGGGACAAGATCGAGCCACAAGGTATGCCCCGTAGGGCAAAGGGAATCCCAGAGCCATCTCATCCTCCTCCCCTTGCCTGACCCAGGCTTCAGCAGCTCTGTCATTTGTGATTGTCTCCACAGCCTCCTTACTCCAGCCCCATATGATGTCATCTCCTCCCCTCTTAAGCTCCCACAGAGGGATTCCTGATACTTCCCTTTGACCCAGCTGGAAAGATCATGAATATTAGATTGAAGCCCTAATGATGACCCTGGGGCTGGCAGCCAGTAGGCTCTTTGCAAGGCCCTACTCTGGGAGGAGCTTGCAGGTTTCCTGGGTGGCATGCAGTCAAGGGATGCTCCTGGAATGAGCGGAGTTACAACTTTGGCTGACAGCTGGGGGCTAATCTCTGTGGCCACACTGCTGACAGGATATTTATTGACTTCAGTACTGGCTCGTGGTAGAAGACAAGGTTCTGATCTGTGCTCTTGACTTGACAATGGTCTGAGTTTAGAGTAGGGAAACATGGGGCAGCTGCAGTCAGCCTCCAAGACAGCCAGGTACCATTGGTATTTCCTTATTGAAGACCAAAAGATGGCTGAGAGACTGACAAAGCTGTGCTTTGGGGAAAGGCCTGGCATCTGTTGGCCCAGAATGTGGTTGAGCACCAAGTCATATTGAAGGAAGCTCCCATGTGGCAAGAAGGCTGAGCTGTCGTGAGCCAATCACTGCACTGTGCATCACGATCTACAATCATGACCATCAAGTGAGTCCCACAAGTCCTGCCATGGGAAACAAGAACAGAGCAGATTTGGGCTGTAGGTGACTACTAAGTCAAACCTCCAGTCCATAATGAAGCCAGTCTAGGGAAGGCATGTGCTCATTTTCACTGTGTAAGGGAGTCTTGGTGGGGACAAACCAAGTGAATCAGTCAATGTAATACTGACTGAGTCTTGGAGATGCACAGAGCAGTGCACCAAGAGGCTGTATGACTTTGTGGCATGGCTCCAGCCATACTTCTTGGGACATGTCCCTCATTCCTTTGGCCTTTCACCCAAGAGGATGATGGACACACAAACCTAGCCAGCTCATAGACTATTTGCCTGACTTTTCTTCTGTTCCTCACTTTTCCAATGGGCGAAGATTCAGTCACTGGGAACTACCACGTACCCAGGCTTTTGGCATGCATGCCCTTTGTGGAGCCCACAGATGTAAGCTCACAGAGAGAATACACTGTACACCTTGTAACAGACTCTTAAGTAGTTGCTCTGGGTCACAAAGAGTTTCGTCAGAGAATCGTATAACTTTGTAAGCCAGTCACAATGCTCTTTGTAGCCAGAGGTCAATTCCGGAACTCTTAGGGCAATTTTTTCTTTCTTTGGTTTTCTTGAAGTATGTTATGTGCTCTCTGGGAAGCATGTGAGGAAAGGCAGGGCGCATGCATGGGGAGTTGTTTCTGGGTATGTGTTCCCAGATCCTGCAAGCCAGGACAGCAGCCGGGGCAGGGAGCCTCACTCAGCTCTGCAGACATGTCTTCCAGGACAGGTCCCAAAGGAAAGGGGACCAGGTGGTGTACTTCCAGCCAGAGTGAACTTGTTCTCTGAACAGGTGGCAGCCCTTAGTTCTGGAGAAGAGGAAACTTCATGCCAGCTATCCATTTGTCTCAAATGTTCTTCCTCTTTTCCTTATCCAGATAGTTCATCTATATATCTTCCTCATTCTGCCTGAAGAACTTCCTCAGCCCTGAAGGAGACCAAGCTGGGTTAGAGTGGCACTATTCATGCCTGCCTTATTTAGAAAATACAGTAACTGAACAATATGGGTAAGTACAAGGCCAAACTAATCAGAGATGAGACCTAAAAGAGGAAATATGACTTAAGATTTCATACCTGCAGCAGGTAAGGAGTATATGGATCTCACTCAGGTTAAAATGTCTTCTTTGAACACAGAAAACATTGGAGTTTTGGCCACAGGACTGGGGCATTGTCCTGAATGAGCGAGCCCACTGCTGAGCATGCTAAGTGGCAGATCCACTACATCACTGAGCTGGTAGATATCTTCTCCTCTCCTAACTCGTCAACTTTGGGCCACACAAACCCCTGTGCATGTGTATGTCTACTTAGAGTGAATTCATTGTAAGGTGGGCTTCCAAGAGAAGCACCTTTCCTGCCTAGAAGTGTCCCTCTAGGGGAGGAACAGGGTGGGACTAACGGGAACCAAAAACCTTCGAGTACGTACTGTAAAGTCATCTTGTTTTGTAAATATCTTCCTTGCTTACTCTCATTAAACTCTGGATGCTTAATATCCAACTGTATCCTATCTGAATTCTTCTGTTTTAGGAGCACTAGATCTCTCCCCCATTAAATTATGTACTGTCTCACAGGCTTCAAGCTCTCATTTGGCCCCTGGGTGTTCAAGGCTCTTGGAGACAGGTCAGAATCTCTCATGTGCCATTCCCTACAGTTGGAGGTCAGATTGAGAGGTCACCATCTCTAAAGGCCCTGACAACTCTCCATGGAAGGATGAGTCTTCAGGACAGAAATTATACCCTCTACAGTTGATATCCCACTCCCCAACATCCCCATCTCTCTAGTTTTTTCCCCCAAGGGCCCACGGTTAAGACTCTCCATGAAGTGCTCCATTCCCTATGGCACTGGGACTGAGAGCTAACCCAAAGGGAGGTCTGGGAAGAGCAAGGCAAGGAAGAGCCCATGAGGGTAGTGTAGGCAAAGTTGTGGGAGGAGGGAGCTTTCGTTTGGCTGAAGTTTCTCCTAGGCTTGGTTTGGGAAATAGCAACAGAGGGGCATGGTGAGGAAAGCATAGCGATGGTGAAGATTAGAAACTGAAGCTTGGAGAAGGGAGCTGAACTGAGAATTGTCTAGGGACTCAGTGGTCATCCTAAGATCTCCTATGAAGCCTTGAGGATAGCGGGCAGCAGAAACCAAGTATATGCAGTGTGAGGATGATGCGGGCCTACGGCAAGCCAGAAGCCCTCTCAGACCAGGAGAGGAAACCTAGGTGAACAGGCACTGGCACCACCACCACCACCCTCATCTCAAAGCCCACTGAGTACCTTGATGAGCCAGATCCAGTCAACAAAGTAGAATGCTCAGGTGAAGATACTGGGGTGGACTGAGCACTTTCCAGAATCGCCCTAAGGAAAAGACAGGAGGAGTTAACATGGGGTCAGAAGCACCATGTGAGTCAGGGCCCACGCCGATACACTGGATCAAATCTCCAGGACATGAGACCAAGAATCTGGTGGCACCTGAGCCTGTGGATGGATGTTATTTTAGGAAAGGCAGGGCCAGGTTGGAGAACATCAGCCATAACCAGTGTGACTTTGGAGGCAGCATCTTGTCTCAGACGTTCCCTGTTACAGGTCCATCATGAAGTTCCCTCCAGGATGCTGAATACTCTTGAAGCTGTGAGTTAAAACCAGCCCTTTACCCCTTTGCAGTTTCCAGCCAGGCATTTGGTCTCAGCACCTATCTCTCTGGTCTGCATTCAGAACACTATCATTGGGGCTACCGAGTATCTACAGCAAGCTGTGACTGAAGGACAGAACTCAGATGCTTTCTTGGCAACTGTCCAATTCACCCCAGTCCTCAGCCAATTTCCCAGTCTCCATTCTTGGCATCTATCCTATGTACAGCCTTCTTACGACAAACTTGGTGTCTACTTAGTGTCATCCTGACCAAGCAATGGCCAAGCATCCCAACACCAGTGCCCACCACCACTGTTATGACTGCTTTTGAGAAGGGAAGTATAACTATATCTCTCCATGTTACAGTTAGGCAACTGAGGCACAGAGAGGTAGCCTAGTTTTTCAAAGCTAACCCAGATACACCAGACTATGAACCCAGGAGAGCTATAGCACCTGAGACATTAGCTGGCAGAACACCCTTCACTCCCAGGCCCAAGGCACAATCCGAGGATCCCCCATTTCACCTCCAGAGACACAGCCTGGGTGGGAAGCTATGGACAGACACAAATTTCAGCTGAGTGAGTAGTTCTGTGCCTCAGTTTCCCCATGGTGAAATGGGGATACTGACCTTTCCTTTACATAATATGAAGATTAAAAATAGTGTGTCCTGCCACATGCCTGGACCATGGCAGATGATGAGCAGTACACAGCTGACACTATTCGAGATGAAGCAGGGAGCAAGTGGTAGGCAAGTGAGGAAGCCGAGGTCTCTTCCCAGCCCCGCCACAACTGTCAACTGCACAGCAAGCTCTCCAACGTGACCAATCCAAAACAAACAGCTGACCCACTGCCAGGGACAGTGTGCCAACAGTCACTAGAATTCATTCTCTGCCTACCAAACCCCACTGTGCTGACAGGGAAAAGTGCCTGTAGACTGTTTCAAGCCCATTTGGCAAATGCAATTAATTTGGTCAGCATTAAATTGTCTTTCCATAATTGCATGTGCAGATGCCCAGGCAGAAGAAAGGGACAGGATGAAAAGGCCATTAATGTCACTTGCTGGCCAGCAATTAGCTGTGCTAGCGGGAGATGCTAAAGCCAGCCAGCCACCACAATGGAGGCCCAACTGTCCACTTACTTGCCACCCAGGCTGCAGAAAATCCTGGGAGGCAGCAATTCGTCTGCAGAGTGCTTCTGTGCCACTGGCCACTTCTGAGGAGAGATGGCAGGTTCTGGGGCTGTGCCAACTCCTCTAAGCCCTGGATCTTAAAGTTGTGGGTGTCTTTCCAGCCAAGGCTATGAGCCAGGTCTGAGGTATTGCTAGGACCCTCTCTATATGGGGAGAGTCTGGCTGGCCCAGGCTGAGTCTCCTGTGCACCTAGAGGAGATCTTGGCAGCTTATGCCCACAGAATTCCTATCCTCCCAATTCGTCCAGCTACCTGAGCAAGTCACAGTTAACAAAGCTGGGGGGCTAAACAAACTTCCCTGAAAACTGCCCCTCTGGGGCTTCTCACAAGGTCCTGCCCCCTCCCTGAGGATCTATGGGCCCTGCTAAGGGAGAAGGGGTGATTTTTCCAGTGCTGTAACCAATGTTAAGGGGCCTGTACGCCTCAGTAAATAACCCCTCATTCATGTTCCTGTAAGCAACCCTAGTGAAAGTGATTGGCTCACTACACACACACACACACACACACACACACACACACACACACACACGCACGCACACATGCACACACACACACACACGTAGAAATGAGTGGGGGCACTGGAGAGATTCCTTAGAAGTTAGGAATCCTTGCCACTCTTCTAGAAGACCTGGTTCAATTCCCAGCAACCACATGGTGGCTCACAACCATCTGTAATGGGATCCAATGCCCTCCTCTGGTGTGTCTGAAGACAGCTACAGTGTATTCATATATAGAAAATAAATCTTTTTAAAAATACAGTATATATATGTGTGTGTGTGTGTGTGTGTGTGTGTGTGTGTGTGTGTGTGTCTGTGTGTGTGTGTCTGTGTGTGTGTGTGTGTGTCTGTGTGTATATCTGTGTGTGTGTGTGTGTGTGTGTGTGTGTTTTTATAGTACCCAGGGGCTGGCTGATTATGTAAAATGTCACAACAAAACCCACTATTACGTATAAGTAATATATGCTAACAAGAAACTTTAAAAATAGCCTTCTTGCACCCACACAGTGAGTAAGCTCTCTGTATTCATACCGGCCTCTTAATGCATAAGCAGACCTCTAAGTCAAACAACTCAAGTGCAACGTGACACATAAGTGGAGAGTCCAGTAGGGAAGGGCTGGTCTGAATCACAGCTTTGTTCTGGAGATGGGTCAGGGTGGTGGGCATCTCTCATTGGGATCTGGGAAGTTTTGATTAATTGAGCCTCCCTAGAACCATTTTCCTACTTCAGCTCCTGCTCTTCATTCAGTCATCCCCCTCAGAGTGCAGAATGAAACAAGAAGGAGAAGGAGAGGGACTGGAGAGCTGGCTTAAGCATGAGGCCCTGATTTTAGATCTCCAGAGCCCACCTAAAAAGCTGCCCATGATGGCATGCACCTATAACCTGGTGCTGGGAAGACAGACCCAGGGGAGCAGGGAGGTCATTGGGGCCATCTGGCCTAGTCAAATCGGGAATCTCAAGGTTCAATGAGACATTGTCTCAAAACATAAGGTGGAGAGTGGCGGAGGAAGATAAAGTCGACTTCTGGCCCCTACACTCATGTACGTACACATGTACGCATGTGAACATGAGTGGACAGAGTGGTGAGCAGAGCCATACATGTCAGAAAACCCACCCTCCTCTATGTGAGCCAAGCCTGGCTTGGGTGGGGCAAGACCTAGATCCATCTCTGGTTCTGCCTCCTAAGACATAGCATCTCAGCCCCTCTCCGCTCTCCCACACCACCAGTCAGATCATGAGTGAGAGGCAGACAGACTTGGGAACTTCTGGGTTCATTCCTCCTGGCTCCAGTCCCAGCTGCTGCTCCTGCTAAGGCCTCCACACACCAAGAGTTTGCCTTGGCAGGCATACCTGCTCCAGCTGTACCCCACTTCTCAGACTTGAGGTTCTAAAAGCTAAGCTCATCAGAAGAAGCACCTGAGGGACTCCTTGGGCCCTGTATGGCATAGAGAGGCCAACAAACCTGGTGCCACTAGGTCAGTGGGACATACACCCTCATCAGGCACAGTGGGACATGATTACATATGCCCAACATGAAGGGAGGGGAAGTGGTGAGGAGAGGAGGAAGGAAAAGAATTTCCAGCTCTCATTCCCGCTTGAGAACCTCGTGCTCTCACCCAGATCACCCCACTACTGCCTGTGAACTCCCCACCTCTCACCTGCTGTGCAGGCTTGACCTTACTCCCACCCCCTTCAACAGCCACACAGCCAGCCCACCCACCTGAGACAGGGCCACTTTGCCTGATGATTTTGAGACACACCAAGCCCAGAGATGATCTTCCAGATGCAGCGTGACCTGCATCCCGTGAGCCTCCTTGTCAGTCCTGGAAACCGGCCGCAAACTCCAAACTCTGCTTGCACTGCATCCCTTGAGCACCACTTGCTGGAGACTCCAGCAAAGGAACCGCTCCCATGACAGTGACACAAAGCCAGCACAGCCCACAGTGGGTTTGCCTGGCCTAGAAGGTGTCTAAATATTTAACTAATCCACACTTAAATAGCAGGAAACCACACCAGGACCACCTTTAACACAAGAAGGTGTAAACCAATGCTCCTGCTCAGGCTAGCAGCTGCAGCCTCTTCCAGCAGCCTCCATTCCCATTTGCCGCTAAACTATCCCATCTGGCATTCACATATAGGAATTCTGAAGCAATAACAATAATAAACTCCAGATACCCACCTGTTCCAACTGGAAAGGGGGAAATGCAATCCTTTCTCCTTGCAGACTCCATGAGTATAAGTGTAGAAACCCTAATTGAAACTACACATATACACACAGCGATCCACCTGAGAATGCTCGTGCACACACACACACACACACACACACACACACACACACACACATTCATAAACACTCCCAGAACTAGTGAGTCCAGCAAGATGTCAGGATATGAGATCTATACACAAAGGTCAACTGCATCCTTGTCTATTAATAGTGTACAGATCTAAACTGAACTTTAAATACTAGATTCAATTACTTTCTAAAAAATGAAACACTTGGGAATAAATCTAGCAAAATACCTCAGGGCTTCTAAGCTCAGAACTAAGCAACATGAGCGAAATCAAGGACTATCTTAAGAAATGGAGAGGCCTGCCACATGTTCATGGGTGAGAGGACATGACCCAGGACGTATGTCCATTCTCCCCACATGAATGCACAGGGAAGCAATCCCTATCAAAACCCAGCCATAATGTATGTTTGCAGAAATGAAAACAAACAAACAAAAACAAACAAACAAAAACCCCTGCAGGGACAAATCATGCCACCCGCTTTTGAAACTTACGGTAGCGACACAGTATCAAGACAACGTGGCACAGACAGAAGGACAGACACACAGATCAGTAGAACAGATAGATGCAGCAAACCCACAAACACACCCCCACAAGCAAAGCCAAGGATGTTTTTTCAGTATGCAGGAAACCGTGGCCTCCTATGCAAGCAGCAAGTGCTCTACCACTGAGCCACACCCCAGCCCTGGCCACTGACTGCTGACAAGGACCCAGAGCCCCCTGAAGAAAAGATGGTGCCTTCTGCCAGCACTTGGGGGCCTATAGACAAAAGGCAAGAAGTTCTGAGAGAGAGGGGTCCTTGCTCTGTCCACAGCTCGATGATGGAGCACCAACAACAGTAATGGGCACTCCGTAAGCAATCGAGAAAAACAGGCTAAGTGGCTAAGTGTGAAATAGTTATTTTAACCTTTTTAAGACTATTGCTTTTTGACACTGCGCACCACCTAAAGCCCTGAATGTCTGACAAAGTTAGCCTTAACACAATCAGATGGGTACTATCCTTCCAGCCTGATAGAAGGAAATTTGAAGTTCAATATTTCCCAGTATTACCCAGCATTTAAAAAGTACTTCTAGCATATAACAATTAATGGGGTGTGGGGAAGGCTATGAATTTGAAAGAGAGCAAAGAGGAGCAGAAGGAAGGAAGGGAGCCTCTGTAAGGAGGGAAGGGGAGGGTGAGATGATGCGCATGCATGTTGATCTCACAAATAAAAGCAAACTGAATAAATAAAGACAGGAGAGAGGGGGGAGGGAGGGAGGAGGGATAGAGGGAGGAAGGAAGGAAAAAGGAAAAAAGAAAAGAAGGAAAGGCAAGCTGTGTGTGGATGTGGTGACCATAACTCCTGTGCAGAGACTGGGAGCTCACTGGCTAACCAGATCAGTGAGATCCTAGTCCAGTCTAGTCTAGTCTTGTCTCAAAGGAATTGGAGCAGAGGAAATCATGTCCTCCCCTCGCCTCCAACTGTGTGGGCAATGGCACACTTATGTGCATGCAAAACACCACACACACACACACACACACACACACACACACACACACACACACAGTCTTTTGGATATACACTATCCAGCTGAATCCTTCCGCTCAGCCCTTTCCTCTGAGGAAGGAACTGAAGGCCAGCTAGGGCAGCAACACACACCCGTGATCCTCCAAAAAGGAGGACAGGAGTTGACTGCAATGTCCCCAGGCTCTACCATGGCAGATCATTGCTGCACACATTCCCCCACCCATGCTTCCAACCCCTGCCTAGAAACTGCTTAGTGTATACAGCTTAAATACCAGGGCTCCCAGCGGGGCACGGTTCACCAAGCCAGCTCATTTATTCATTAATTTGCTTTCCATATTTCCAAACAGAGGCGGCTGCAGGCGGGGCAAATCAATATTGCGCTCTTGTGATTCATCTTCGTTCCTGCCATCTCCTGCTCCAGCCCCTTGTGCGGCTCCTCTGAGGGTCCTGAGCACTGACGAATGGGATTCTCTGAGGCAGCCACAGCACGTTAGGAGATTAAATCATTAATATCTGCATCAGTCATTTTTACGAGCCTCCCTTGCCCCAGACTCTGCCGCCCTGTTTAGAGACCCATGCAGGCATGCTGAGGACAGAATCGCCACTTCTGTGGCATGATTGGTTGTGAGAGTCGAAGTATTGATTTTTTTTCTTCTGCATTTCTAAAAGCAGGTATATTGCCCACAGTTGCAGAAACTATTGAGACAAGGTCTGAATTCTGACCAGCTGACCCCACCCACACCCAATGCCACAGGGGTTTTCTACAGATGAAGAAAAAAAATGGTCTTGGAGTTACAGCTTCAAGTTAAGGCCTATGGGTTTCAGGCTGAGTTCCACATTGGGCCTCCTGGGCCTCCCAGGCCTCCCGGGCCTCCCAGCCACCCACAGAGGTGCCTCCTGAGAGGAAACTCATGTTCTGAGATTTCCCCATAACCACATTAAACTTGCATCTTGGGGACCTGGCCCCCAAACTACCCTGGTGACCCACTATAGTAAATACAGAGATGTCAGGTGTAGGGCCTGGTTGGTAACGTGCCTGCCACTGCAGACATGGGAACCTGAGTTCTTATCTGCAGCAGCCACATACAAGGCAGGCATGGTAGGTCATACCTGGAGCCCTAATGCTGAGAGTGGGGAGAGAAGTAAGGGAGGCTGGAGACAGGCAGAACCTTGGGGCATCACAGGCCAGCCACCAAGGCACCAGTGAACTCTGGGTTCAGTGAGAAATCACCACCTCAAAATCCAGGGGGAGGGGCGTGATTGAGGAAGATACCCAAAGTACACCTCTGTCACACAAATACACACACACACACACACACACACACACTCACACACACACACCACACACACACAGGAATGTTTACTTGTATCCACATATGTACACACACACACACACTAAACACGCACAAGCATATAAAATAAACTAAAAGAGACAAAGACCCTGTGTGGGAGCACTTGTCAGGGAGCACTGTCACCTCTGGCTCAACACAGGCCATGGACTAGGACGTCCCTGCTACAAGCAGAGGATACTGGAGCTTTTTAAGATGCTCCCCTCCTTTGTCCCTGGATACTTTCATTTCTACTTTTAGGATATACATAAATACATACATACATATATACACGCACACGTGTGCACGCGTGAGCACATACATACATACATGATGTTAGTAATCAAGTCACCTAACTGGAAGCTTTTTTTCTCTTGAACTCCAAAAAAGCTCTCCTTGGACAGTGAAGAGTCACTTAGGACCCCTAAGAATATTTTATAAAAAGTTACTGAAATGTGTGATATGATCTGCCAAATATGAGATATTTTCATTCATATAATAGATCATAATGATCATAAAGCATAGGTAATTTTATATAATAAACAGACCTCATTCCCCCTCTCCTAAAATTCGGGATTCTCAGGCAGGCAGAGTGAGAACAAAAGCTCCCCCACACCCCACCTTCCATGCATGCCCTGCCAGTGGAACCAAGAGAGGGACCAGAAGCCAAGTGGAGCTACGAGGGCAGACATGGAGAAGAAACTGAAGAGCCGAGTTTGATGCTCTATAAGGGGCTCCTAATATCACCCCATCCCTCACTCCCCCTC
This sequence comes from Mus musculus, assembly GCF_000001635.26. Taxonomy (NCBI): domain Eukaryota; kingdom Metazoa; phylum Chordata; class Mammalia; order Rodentia; family Muridae; genus Mus; species Mus musculus. The sequence continues at coordinate 125,342,378 of NC_000073.6, forward strand.
TATCTCTGACTGGCCCCACTTTCCTCTCCCACATACACTATCCCAGCCACAGGGACCTCTGGTCCTCTCCCTCATACAACCAGAGTCCTTATATGATCACTTCAGAGTCCTCATATGATCTGTTCCTTCTGCCTGGATTCTGAAAGGCCAGTCCTATGGAACAGAGACTAACTGGACCATCCAAGACCAGTTAAGCCCCAGCCAGTCTATCCATTAACCTCAATAAGTTCAGGCAAGATCATCAAAACCTGCCCCGTGTCAACAGAATACCCAAAGCAAGTAATAGACTCAAAAGAAATTATCTTAGTGGGTTTAAGTCACTTCATTATGAAGGATTTTTTTTTCTTACTCAGAAATAGCTATCTGATACAATAAGCATCTCTGCTCATTACAGTGGAACTCTAATACAAGCATTTCTCATCAGAAGAATAAGAGAGCTGGAAATTTTAGTCTGCTTTTGCCTGGCATCTCAGAAGTGCTCAACTTTTGAGGCTTAGCCTTTTTCTGAACCGGTCCTTCCCTTGGCTTGTGGGACCTTCTATGTCTTAGTGTCTCTTCCTGATGCTGTGACAAAAGACCCTGACAAAAACAACTGAAGCTAGGGTGGGTTTCTTCTGGCTCACAGTCTGAGACCTACTGTGGCAGAGGAGTTCTGGTAACAGGAACTTAGGGCAGCCAGTCACATCGCTTTTATGATCAAGAATTAGGGAATGATAAAAGCTTGTTCTCAGTTTGCTTTCTCCATTTTATACAGTCAAGGGACCCCAGCCCAGGGGATGTTGCCCCCCACAGTGGACAGACAGGCCTTCCTGCTACATCCACTCCAGTAGTGACAAGCGCGACAGGCCCCGAAAACCTGGGCGCTGTTCCGAGGCAAAAAGTCCACGGAAACTTAGTCTCCTGGAATCGTGGCATCCTGTATAAATAATGCTCCAATGTCCTTGCTTTAGTTGGTAAACGGATCTGTGTGCTTCCCCTTAATATTGCTTTATTACAAGTGCTCCTAAGGATTGATATTTTGACATATAGCTAAGTTAGATTCTAGGCAGTCCTTGATCCAACCTTGGGCATGGATAGCTAAATCTCTGCCCTACACAGAAATTTACCATTATCTAGGAAGAAGGAAGTTTGTGGCCTAAAGAGGAACCAGAGTAGATACTTAGAACTATAGATAGTTGAGTTACACCCATACACAAGTATTTACAATGGCCTAGGGGGAAGGTGGACTATTCAATAGACTAGAGTAGGAACTATGGCCCTTGCCCCTGGCTTCTAAGATTAAGTGGACCTTAGGTGGAGCTGTTTTTGATCCCAGTTGTTAACACTGAATTTTACCCCAGTTGGTTCCTGCCAGTTCTTCCGTGTTTGCATTCCTCTGTTTTGTGTAGGAATCCAGTAACCTCTTTGTACCTTGCCGGTGTATCACCCAACTTCCCTAGTTTCTTCTGTATAAAAAGTTTGATGCTTGATTTGACAAATTACATTCAGATCTGTCTGTCAATTCCCACCAACTCCTTGCCCACCTGTGACCAGAGACCCATTCCACACAGACAAGGGACCAAGAGGGTCTGCAGCACCTTCCCACCTTAAATAACCTAATCAAGATAACCAACCGCCACAGGCATGTCCAAAGGCCCATCTACTAGGTGACTATACATCAAGTTGACAGTTTAGATTAGCCTCCAAAGCCCATAATGATCGTAATGATCATACAGTTCTCCCACCTCCATTTATGCTTCCATATTCTTATGTTTCTTTAGAAGAATCACCCTCCAATGATTGTTTCTTGCTAGTCAGCTTTCCTGATCCTATGACAAAATACCTGAGAAAATCAACCTACAGGGAGAAAAGGTTCATCTTGACTCATGGCTCAGAGGGTTCAACCCCTGGTTTCTGGTACAGTTGGTTTAGAGTCCAAGGAGAGGTTCTCTCATGCCTGGGAGAGCATGTGGTGAGGTAGACCTGTTAGCCTCATGGTAGCTGGAGAGCAGGAAAGCTGAGGCCCCAATATCCCCCTGAAAGGCATGAGCTAATGAGTTTGCTTCCATTTAGACTCCATCTCTCAAAGGTCCCACCCCCTCCCAATAGTGCCACAGGTTAAGGACCAAGCCTTACACATGGGCCTCTGGGGACACAAACCATAGCATCCCTCCAGAGCTGGACCCTGTATGTGGTGCTCCTGTCCTGTATTGTAACCTCATATTGCTACCCCACTCATGGGTCCTCACAGCCAGATCCAGGGCACACACTTTCCTTGTGGCAGGCACCAAGAGTGGGTAAGGTGTTCATGCTTGATTTAAAGAAATCATCGCCCATGACCTGAGACTGGTCAAGAAACCTAGAATGACCAATTAGACCTTCCAAAAATGGAGTTTGACCTCAAAGGACAACTTAAGAGGGACAATTCACTGTGACTTCCTTTCCCTCTCCCTCCCTCCTTCTCCTTTCCCCTCTGTCTTTGCTTCCCTCTCCCCCACCTTCCCCCTACTCTTTCTTCCTCTCCAAGCAAATCTTTACCAAGTCCTTAACCTCTCTCATTCCCACCTTCTGTTTTTGGCTCCATCTCCTCCACCCTATTCCAAACCTATTGCATCCCTTCCCTAGATGAACACAAGAACAAACCAAATGGTCTCCCTGCTGTAACATGAACCTCCTCCTTTAACCATAGTCCCTCCTTTATCCAGCAACCCAAAGTACAAGCTTCCCAAATCACGCTCCTGATAGAACTCTGACTTCCCATTGCTCTTATGGAAACAGTTCCTGACAGTGGCAGTAATTTTGTTCTCTCTCACTCTCCACTGACCCACACCTGTGCTCTTGCCTTGGTTCCTGAGGTTATGGGGTCCATGCTCCCCCACCACAGGGCTTTGCTTTTTCACTTCTTCCTAGGATGCTCTTATTGCCACCCTTTGCCTGCCTGTCTCCTTTCAGTCCATAGATCTTAGCTACAACATCACTTCTTAGGCCTCCTGACTAGATTGATGCCCTTAGAATGTACATGAGGCCTTGTGTCACTTTGATTTCTGAACCCATCACTAGCACAGCAGTGAGAATTATTCTTGGCATGGGTACAGAACTACGACATGGTATGTGTGTGCTTCTTTCTTCATGCTAGTACGCAGAGTATTGCTCCTCAGGGTCTGATCCTTCTCAAGAGCCACATCTAGGAGAGAATTAGTAAGATTGGAACCCAGGTCATCTAGACTCCAGAACTAAACTCACTTCATTTCATCATTGATCATCAAATTTGTTTCCACAGGGTCCTGAAGCTCATCTTAGCAAGCAGGGAACCTGAGGGGGGAAAAGTCAGGACTTGAGATGTTATGTTCATCTCTCTGACCACATGGTTTACTACCAAGAAGAATGGGCCCATGCATCCTTTCCCTGCCCACAGCCTCTCCCTGTACAAGACATCACAACCCATCTTAAACTTGTACCCCTGGTCTGTGCTGTCTCCCATGGTTCCCACTCAGGTCTTCTGCATACTCTGTGATCTGTCCAACTCTGTCACCTAACTTCTCCCAAGCCTCCAGCCATGCTCAGTCGTTGGAGAATGTCTCTTCAGGGGGCAGGAGAGATGGCTCAGAAGTTAAGAGCAGTAGCTGCTCTTCTAGAGAACCCAGGTTCTAATCCCAGCACCCATATGGTAGCTCACAACCACCTGTTAACTCCAGTTCCAAGAGATCTAATAATCTCTTCTGGCTTCCTTGGACACCAGGCACATACATAGTATACATTCATACATGCAGGCAAAACATTCATACACATAAAACGGAAATAGCTCCTTTTTAAAATACCTCTTCAGAGGCATGGGAGGTAGCTTAGTGAAGTGAGTAATGTGGACCTGAATTCAGGTGCCCAGCACGCATAAGAAAGCCAGACATGGCAAAATACTCTTCCAGAGATGGGAGGATGGAGACAGGATACCCATGGTTTAGAGATCAGCCAATCTCTCCAATCAGGGAGCTCCAGGTTCAGTGAGAGGGCTGCCTCAAAAAATAAGGAGGAGAGTGATTGAGGAAGACATCTTCCATTGATTCCTGACTTCCATAGGAATGTCCACACCTAAAGACAGACAGACAGATACACACACATACATGCATACCTCACACATCCACTACATACACAAAAGAGGAAGAAAATGTCCCCTCAAGCTAATCTGACTTGGATTCTTTGCTGGCCAAAAGCCAATGGTTGGGTACACATCTTTGGTTCACTCACATATGTGACTTCAATTCTTATTAATAACTTTGGCAGTTTCTTTTTTCCCTCAGTGTTAGTTAGTTTTGCATAGCCATGACCAAAATGTCTAAAGGGAAAATAACTAAGGATTTAGCCAGGCTTACAGCTGCGATGCCAGTGCTTAAGAGACGGGGGTATGAAGAACTCTAGGCTAGCCTGAGTTATGGTATGACACAATCACAAAGAACCAAAAAGATTTTAAAGGAAGAGGGAGGAAGAGGTCCTTCAGGCTGGTTTCAAGACTTCGATGTGCAGTCCTTGGCATCACAGATTCTGAAACTGCAGTGAAAGGAACATCCTAGTTGTGGGTGTGTGTAAAATGCTGTCCACCTCATGGACAACAGAATGCAGAGGATGAAGAAGGGGTTGGAGACCAAGTCTGATCATCTTCTGCATGAACCGGAAAAGAATTAAAGACCCAGAAATGAGCCCACACACCTATAGTCACTTAATCTTTGACAAAGGAGCTAAAACCATTCTGTGGAAAAAAGACAGCATTTTCAACAAATGGTTCTGGCTCAACTGGCAGATAGCAAGTAGAAGAATGCAAATCGATTCATTCTTATCTCCTTGTACAAAGCTCAAGTCCAAGTGGATCAAGGACCTCCACATAAAATCAGAGACACTGAAACTAATAGAAAAGAAAATAGGGAAGAGCCTTGAGGACATGGACACATGGGAAAAATTCCTGAACAGAACACCAATGGCTTATGCTCTAAGATCAAGAATTGACAAATGGAACCTCATAAAATTGCAAAGCTTTTGTAAGGCAAAGGACACTGTCAGTAGGACAAAAGGGCAACCAACAGATTGGGGAAAGATCTTTACCAACCCTACATCTGATAGAAGGCTAATATCCAATATATACAAAGAACTCAAGAAGTTAGACTCCAGAGAACCAAATAACCCTATTAAAAAATGGGATACAGAGTTAAAGAATTCTGAGGAATACCAAATGGCTGAGAAGCATCTAAAGAAATGTTCAACAAAACAACCCTGAGATTCCATCTCACACCAGTTAGAATGGCTAAGATCAAAAACTCAGGTGACAGCAGATGCTGGTGAGGATGTCGAGAACGAGGAACACTCCTCCAGTGCTGGTGGGATTGCAAGCTAGTACAACCACTCTGAAAATCAGTCTGGCGGTTCCTCAGAAAATTGGACATAGTACTACTGGAGGACTCAGCTATACTACTCCTGGGCATATTCCCAGAAGATGCTCCAACATGTAATAAGGACACATGCTCTACTATGTTCATAACAGCCTTATTTATAATAGCCAGAAGCTGGAAAAAACCCAGATGTCCCTCAACAAAGGAATGGATACAGAAAATGTGGTACGTTTACACAATGGAGTACTATGCAACTACTAAAAACAATGAATTCATGAAATTTGTAGGTCTGGAGTATATCATCATGAGTGAGGTAGCCCAATCACAAAAGAACACATATGATCTGCACTCACTGATAAGTGGATATTAGCCCAGACGCTCGGAATACCCAAGATACAATTCACAGACCACATGAAGCTCAAGAAGGAAGACCACAGTGTGGATACTTCGGTCCTTCTTAGAAGGGGGATCAAAATACCTATGGGAGGAGATACAGAGACAAAGTGTGGAGCAGAGACTGAAGGAAAGGTCATCCAGTGACTGCCCCACCTGGGGATCCATCCCATACACAGTCACCAAACGCAGACACCACTGTGGATGCCAACAAGTGCTTGCTGAAAGGAGCCTGATATAGCTGTCTCCTGAGGGGGTCCAACAGTGACTGACAAATACACAGATGGATGCTCTCAATCAACCATTGGACTGAGCACAGGGTCCAGAGTGGAGAAACTAGAGAAAGGACCCAAGGAGCTGAAGGGGTTTGCAGCCCCATAGAAGGAACAACAGTATGAATTAACCAGTATCCCTAGAGCTCCCAGGGACTAAATCACCAACCAAAGAGTACACATAGAAGGACCCATGGCTCCAGCCACATATGGATGGTCTTGTCTCATGAATGGGAAGAGAAGCCCTTGGTCCTGTGAAGGCTCTATGCCCCAATGTAGGGGAATGCCAGGGTCAGGAAGCAGGAGTAGGTGGGTTGGTGAGCAGGGGGGGGGGGGGGGTGTTGCAGTAATTCTCTCCATCCCAAATATGCCCCAGCAATAAAAACACAACTCAATTAACATAAATACATGCTGTAGACCTAGATTGGGCAGATCTACTGCTACACTACCATCTTCCACATCTGTGAGACCCCTTAGAACTTGTGGTTTCTACAGGCCATGTGCTTCTGCTCTGCTTTTCTTCTTCTTCTTCTTCCTCCTCCTCCTCCTGTGTCCTCTCCCTCTTCCATTTTCTCCTCCTTCTCTCCCCACCTTCCACACCACCTTCCATGTTATCTACCCAATCATCAGCTCTCCTTTATTTTACAAATTAAGGTGGGAAGAAGGTTTACAAGAAATCACCTGAGTACTGACTCATTCCAAGTTTGTAGCCACTCAGAGGAGAACAGAATTCACATTAAATATCATTTAATCCCAGGGCTATCCACAACAAGGAGGGAGGGAATGGAGGGTTTGGAGGGGAAACCAGGAAAGGGGGTAACACTTGAAATGTAAATAAAGAAATTTTCTAATAAAAAACAAACAAAAACAAAAAACAAACAACAACAAAAAACTTCTGCATGAACTTGGACTCCATCCTCTGCTTACCAACAAAAATCTCCTGTCATTTCCTCCCAGCTCACCAATTCCACGCTCGATCCTCCTGTTCTTGAACTACTGTCCAGTCTCATTTTCATCTCCAGCCTCTCACCCATCAATCGTAAGAAACTGGCTCCTCTAGAAAACACCAGCTAAGCCTTCCCTGGAACTGGCACCCTCCATGACCCAAGCCATCTCTCCAGGTTCTTACCATCTCATCCAGCTTCGAAATGTTATGGGATCTTGGGTGAGAAGTGGTCATCTAGGATAGCACTGAGGTCATTAGGTCAGGAGCAAAGGGTCAGACAAAAAAAAAGTGTAGTTCTTAAAAAGGCTCAGTCAGAAAAGACAGAGGAGAGGCAACTGGGAAGTGAGGTACTCTGACAGTGAGGCAGCTAGAGATCTGAGGTCAGAGCCATGAAACTGCAGCCAGCCAAGTGAAAAAGCCAGAGAGCCACAGACTTCTGGACACAAAGTAACAGTTAGAATCCCAGCTGCCGGCAGTTACACAACCTAAGGGCAGTTACAGACCTGTGTGCCGTTACAGGCACGAGGCACATACAGCTCTGAGAGCAACCAGAAGCATGAAGGAGACAGAGAAGCACTGGGCTGGGAAAACTTTTATAAGAACAAACAATTCACACCCACTTGATTAGAGATTCCCCAAATTGGGGACCCACCTAAGAGGCTCTGGGTTTGACTTTTTATAGGCTCCAGGGGCCCTCCCCTGTCTTGCCTCATTAGGATCGGCTCTTCCCTAGCCTTAGTTTTTTGTAACAAACAAACAAACAAACAAACAAACAAGGAGCAGCCCTGCTTAAAGGGCCCAGTCCCCGTTTTCCATGTTCCTCTTTACATGTACCATCAAGCCTTATCTCTTTTGCCTGTTTCCCCCTTCTCCTCCCCGACCCCACCGTGGTAAAGTTAGCAAGTGACCACTCACCCCAGATCAGGCATTGACAACAGACCCTAGAAATTATTCCACCCTCGTCTAACTTGATGAACCAATACATCTATCGGGGTTACTTCCTACCCATGTGATTAAGGTGTTACCGGCATCAGTGAAAAGCCCATTCACTCCCAAACCTATATCCCTGAAGCTGCCCACACACCCGGAAGGCAGCTCTGCTGCAACAGTCTCTTTTCCTCTGTATAACTTTGGGGAGGGGGGCTTGAGTGTCTGTCCTGTGACTTTTTGAGCTTCCAGAGTAAGTTTTTCAAGTGCTTTGTGTGTTCTGAACCTCCCTCCTCTCTCCTGGGGACGGGGGTCAATTCAATGAAAGCAGTGCACAACACCTTAGCTGTGCCTTGCCACCAGACCCCATTCCGCTGCCGTGAGTGGCTAAGGGAAGACACCTGAGAACTGATGTATGTCCAATGCCGAGGAGACAGAACCCCCTACCAGTGACCTTGGGACTTGGGACTTGGATAAGTTTCACATAGCGGGTACCTCTGAGATATGTATCCCACACATCGGATGGGGTTACCCAGGAAGATGAATCTCTGCCTTCTGCATACTGCTCGCTAGCTGACAAGCCTGGGTTTCGTTTCCTGCTTCACTTCTCCCCACTCCCTGTGCTGTTTACTGGGGTTATCTTCACGCTCTACTCCATCCTGTTTGATTACCTGATTGTGAGGGACCAGAAAGCCCTCATCTCCTCTGTGTACCATGTCCCTCACCCCACCCCTACTTCTGGACGTGTGTGTGTGTGTGTGTGTGTGTGTGTGTGTGTGTGTGTGTGTGTGTGTGTGTGTTGCACTCATTTTTCCCATGCCCTCTATCATGTGCTGAAGCCCACTGCCTTCAGTGTCTCACCCAAACTGAATTTTAACTATACGAATACAATCTTCCCTTGTGTTGATTCCTCTCTAGCATTCAGTATGTGCCACTCTCTCCTCTCAGGGCCCCCATCCCTGCTTTCATATCACCCTCTGGTTTTCCTTCCACCTGCCATTCCTTCCCACAGACTCTAACTACCTTTTAAATATCAAAGCCCCTAAAGGTTCCACACCCTTGGCCTTCTCTTCTTTTGAGTGTATATGTAACCATACTTTTTGGCTACTTCATTAGGTTCCTATATCTACACCCTTCTCCTTAAGGTTGCTGCCTTCCTGCTGAGTCATAGCGGCTCTCCATTGCCTTGGCCATACTGAGTATGATCTCAAGGACCAGATCTAGATTCTAGCTATCAATCAAATCTCTCTTGTTCTTCTCCGATTAACGTCCCAACCACCCACCCAGTCACCCAAGCCACCCCATTTCCCACCTTGACCCGCACATACACCATAATTTGAATATTAGCTGTTCCTTCATAGACCCATGTGTTGATGTTCGAAGCCTGGGTATCTGTGCCATTTGGGGAGGTTCCAGAAACTTCGAGAACTTGGCAAGAGGAATTAGGTCACATGAAGCATAGCTTAAACCTGGACCCCAGTACTTTTCCCCCTGTTTGCTTTCAGTCTACTATGAGGCAAAGCAGCTACTCGGTTCCCTGCAGCCATGATGCTCTGCCCCAGTAGATGGGGCTGAGAAGTCATGGGTGGGACCCTCCATAACTATGAGCCAAAATAAGTCGTCCCTCCCTGAAGTTGTTTTCTCAAGTATTGGGGTCACAGTGGTGACTAAGCTAACACCACGAGGTTCACACTCTAGACTTTTCCATATCACCACCTATGTGCCTCTCCTGTCCACCAGCACTGGCATTGCCACGGGGTCAAGCCTAGTCACTGTTTTATGTTTATTTGCCCCGCCCCCACAGTCGGTGTTGCTATAGCACAAACCTGAGCAGCTAGCTCCTGATCCTGCTGTGCTTACTGCCAATCCCAGGCATCTGTGACCCATCCCCCACCCCACCCCCCACCCCCAAAGCTAGTGTGCTGTCCTCTCCAATGTCTCTTTGCCCACACTGGACAATCTCCAGCTAGCTCCTGATCCTGCTGTAGTCTGTGGTTACTGCCACCCCCGGGCTTCTGTGACCCCACCACCCCCACTCCAAGGCTAGTGTGTTGTTTGTTCTCTCCGGTATCCTTACTCCCACAGTGGGCAATCTCCAGCTCAGTAGCTCTCCCCTCCACCTGAACATCACAGCCACCTAAGAACACTTCTTCCACAAAATGATAACTTAGAGGATCAGATATGGGAAGACAGACATTTGCACGTTTTCAAAGCCCCGAGTGAGAATAGCAGGAGCTGGACTGATAGCACTCTGTAAGCCAAAGGATCAGGGTCTTTCATCTTCACAACACAAGCACCCAACACAGGGTGGCCCACCTTAGATAGTACAGGTTTGCTGAGTGATTGAATTATCTCTAGCTATGACCATGGGAACTTGGTCATCTTTGCATATCCCCGTCCACTTCCTCTATTCTGATGCCGTGGCATACAGTAAATGCTCAATAAATAAACATTTGTTGGGTGAATTAATACAGAGAAGGCAGAGTCAAACGTCCACCTAGCCCTCTTTTTTTATAGGCAAGCTCTAGGGGAATAGAGACAAATCAAACTAAACTTCCTACAGTTTTGCTAAAATGGAACTTGCCAAAGACATGCTGAAAAATGGATTTAATTAGGCCCGTTAATAGGGGAGTCTTTGGTGGCAAAGATTTAAAGCTGGGGCTGGAAAAGATATCAATAATTTTACCATTTTAAATTATATAGGAGGTTATTTCTCACTCTTGCCTTAATTATAAGAATGCTTTTCAACAAACCCTCGGCTTTGGGGGGAAAGAAAGCCAGAAGTAGCCATGGGATCTGATCTATCTTGGAAGGCAGCATCGGAGGCAGCAAGGTGGGGAAAGAACTGATCAGTGCGGGATGCCCACCCAGGGGGAATGTGGCATGGTGGGCCACACCACTGGGGCTCACTAAGCTAATGACTGTCACTAAAACCCAAGTGAGTCTTAATTGTAAGAGCCGTCAGTGGAGGGGAGGTATTGCTGCAGTTAAATGGAGCACTGAGGCCTTGGCTGTGGGTCTCCCACGCCCTCTCTCCTTTATCTACATTCAAAAACCAAGTTCAAATGTGCTCCCCAACTGGGCCTTGGCCAGGACACTCCTACCCATCACAACAGTAAATCATTAGAAATCATAGCTGCCCCCAAATCAGGATGCTCAGGATTGGGGCTCTGGCTTCCTTCAGATACACTGTTTGGATAAACAGGGTATTGAATGGCCATGGGATGCAGAAATCTCTATTTTCTGGTAACTCAGGAAATAAGTCTCCATACGTCCAACAAGGTGCCATTCGTTGTACAAATCTTCACTGATTGTTGATTCATGACATAGTGTGGTAGACACAGAGGAGGAGTAAGGTGAAGCAAGAAATAAAAATTTTAAGAGAACACCAAATATCTAGTTACTAAAGTAGTAAATATTTTAGCACAAAATTATTAACAATAAAAATCTATTTTACATCTTCATGTTGGCCTGGTAGGGTGGCATACACCTGTGATCCCAACACTCAGGAAACAGAGGCAGGAGGATCATGAGTTCGTGGGGTAGCCTGGACTACATAGTGTCTCAAGACTGTCCTGGTTGAGCTGGACTCTGTCTCAACAATATACATATGGATATGCTCACAATAAGATGTAAAGCTTTTTGCTGTGACATGCAGGCACATTCTTGTGAGAGTCATACACTCTCTCCCTCCGAGCTCTGGGCCCAGACACCAAAGACACAGCAGTGAATTGAGTAGCCTGTTCAGGGATAAGAGAAGAAAATGAGGGTGAGGTATCAGAAAAAAGCGTGGAGGGTCAAAGGAAGCAATGGGAGAGACGGCCATACTGACATCTCCAGACCCTACTCCAGTAGAGGCAACCATACTGACATCTGCAGCCCCCAGCCCAGCCCAGACTTCTTGCCATCTGTTGTAAAGAAAGGATTTGTGAATTTTTTTTCCAATCTATGATCAAAATCCTGAAACCATTTCTGAAAGGGGGCTCATTTTCTTATTTTGGCTTAAGTTCCTAAAGGGTCTTGACCCATATCTACCTGCCAAGCCCCTCCAGCTCCCCAAACCTGCTACCAGCTAGAAACAAACATTGACCTTGTGAGCCTGGGGGAGGGGCAATCTCAGATTCCAACCATGCAAAAGAGGGCTGGTGCAGAGAATCCTGTCACCTGCCATCCATGGCATGCATCCCATGCAGCTCTGCACTCTTACAGTGTGGCATGAGGTATGGAAACCAGAGTCAGCAATGACTAACCCTGCCCCTGTGCTCATACATCTCCTCCTACCAGGCTTGAGAGATTCAGGGAGGTGTGCACCCCTGCAGGATGGGAAGCGACTTTGGGTGAAAGGACCTGGCAAACAGAGAGGCTTAAGCTTTGAACAAGTTCAACACAAGTTCCCAGCTATATGCTCCATACCTCAAACTGAAGCCAGACTCCACCCCTGAGGACCTGAACTAAGCCTCTGGATCTTTCTGAGCCTTGTTGTCCTCGTCTGGGAAATGGGTATCAAACATAGCTCCTGTGTCTAGTAATTCTACTACGGTGTTCAAGTGTTCCTGCCAGGGCCCGGCACCCAGGAAGCGGGCACCTCTCTTCCTAAAGCACTGTCCAGGCTGACAACTCTGTCTCCAAGGCGACTAGACTCCGCAGGTGAAGTTTAGAGGCAGCCCATTTTCTATCTCCCTGACAGCCTATTTCATGGATCACAGAGACAGACGCAAGCACAGCTGCTTATCCAACGAAGGAAAGAACAGATTCATTTTCATTCCTAATGCCCACTGTGACCTATTCTCGTCGATTCTCCTTTTGGAGGCTACAGCTCTTTCCTAGGACTTTCAATTTAGCCAAAGACGGAAAACAGGCCCTAATGACAGACGGCCCTACTGGGAGGGTGCCAGGAGTCTGATGGCTGCCTCGCCAGGAAGAAGTCCAAATGAAAGATATTGTGTCCCCTCGTCTGAATTAAACAGATGAACTATCATCCTGGACCATTAAAAATGAACCCGTGTACTGGAAGGCATCCAAGAGCTCTGTGCCTCGCACTCCCAAAAATCTCCAGAATCCAGTGGGGTTTTATATCCTCATTTTCTGTCAATAATCCTATGTCTTTGCCAACCCATAGGGATGATTTGATGAAATGGCCCTTCAACTTCTAGAAACGAGGGCAGCCCACAAGCAGGGGGTTTAAAGGCACTTGAGATGCACCGAGGGGCAGGGGGTACACAGAGCATATACCCAAGCGAGTCTGGGGACTGTGTGATGAGTAACGGTCCCCTGAAAGTATTCTCTTCTCTATATATGATCAGGGATGCTCCCCCACCTGCACCCCAAAAGCAACCTGTTGTCTCTTGCAAAGGCGTCTTAGACAGTGGAGCCCCATGTGCCTATAGTGTCTGAACAAACAACTTCCTGCCCCCAGCTTCTCTTCAAGGATGCTGTGGTCTCTTCTTAAGAACTGTCACTGCTGTGTATGGCCCGACCAGGCTCCTCTCTGCGAATCAACCTCCTCAGCCTGCATACATTTAACGGTCACGAGAGTGGAGCTGCATTTGCTGCACACAGACCATAGACACCGCACAAAAGTAAACTCCGCCCTAAATGGGCAAATTCCGTTTGCCTTGGACTGCCCACCAAGAGTTTAAAAAAAAAAAAAAAACAGGGCAGCCAATGGTCAAGGTGTCCCTCATTATTCACTCAGCACACATCATAGAATAAGTCTCCCCTGGGCACTGGGGACACAAGGACAGAATGCACACTTCCAGGTCGAAGGGTATTACAACTCCCACTGAGCAGGCTTACAAATCTTACAGAGGAAGAAGAAACTGAAGCTGAGATGGATGGAGAATTTGTTCAGATGGCGGCACAGCTGGCAAGAGGCACAGTCTGGATTTAACCCTAAACTCTGCACCGTGGAGCCGTCTGGGGAAAGGGATACTGGAGCCTCCGTTTGCCCCCAGGACCTAAGTAGGAGTTCTTAAAGACTCAGCGGCCTCTCCCACTATTTGGTTCTCAAATTTGTGTATGCCTCACTGTGAGGAGCACCAACAGATAAGTTAGTTCTTCAGAGGCATCTTGACTATACACAGTGGAGTCACTCATGTTGGGATGAGCAGCGGTCAGCTTTGATGATAACTGTTTGGCCTTATGACTTAAAGATCCAAGCCCTAGAAGCCTTCCAAATCATGTGCTAAATGAAAAAAAAAATTTAAGCTGAACCTAAATGCTCAGTCCCGTGTGTTTTGTGTTCTGTGCTAAACCCCAGCTGACCAGAGCAGCTGTTCTGCCTGGCAGGGCCACTGCACTCTCTCTCCAGTCCCCTGAGACCCACTAGGTCAGTACACGTGCCCTACCTAAAGTAGACATGGGAGACAGACATCCTATATCCACCTATGAGAGTTGTAGCATCTCTGGGCCTGCATACCAAACCCAGCAGCATTCACATTCTACGGCCACAAACCATGGTCCCAACCTCTAGCAGTCTGTGACCGGGGTCAGTTTCATACCATCTCTCCAACCTTCAACTTCAGCATGTCTTGCTGTGGCCTTGGCGCAGTATAACATAGAGTTCTCACATTTGGCACTCGGCACCTTCTGTATACCATGACTGGCTTCCTAGAACCCTCACCACAACCTACAGCAATCACACACACACCCCTTTATCCCCATTACATCCCCTCTAGTGTCCTCATATCCTATGACCTTCAAGGATAGAATCTGAGGGCTTCTGAATGCTACCTGATGGCTTGACCCAACCTGCCTCCAGACCTGCTCCGATGTCACCTGAGCATGCGCAGGAAAAACCGGAAGTACAGGCAGACCCTCCATAGAGGAAGCAGTGAGGTCGATGAAGCACATCCCATAGTTCTCTGAGGCCCCACGGGACCAAGCTCATGTGGCCTATTCTCCCTAAGGTCCCAGCCTGCCTTTTCTTCTTCCCTGTCTTGCTTGCTGTGTCTTGCTAGGGACCTCTCAGGATCACCTCCCAGACAAACTTCCAGTTCCAAGCCCTTCTCCCAAGCACTGCTTTTTAGTGAACCCCAAATGAGACCAAAAGGGTAGGAAGCTTGCCCAGAATTACACAGCTACTTAGTGTCAGAGTGTGGAGTTGAACTTGAGCCTGTGGCCCTGTATATGCCAGCTCCCAGTTACACTACTGTATGGGCAGGCCTCGTGGTTATCCTTGGAGATCACCATGCCTTGGCCCTCAGAACTCCTTGGAAATCTGTCACCTTCTGCCTTCTTCCCTTCCCACTTCTACCTCTACAGAGAATCTGTAATTGAGAGTATGGAACAGTTACAAAGCTCAGGGCATGGGAAGCCGTATGACGATCCTTAAAGAGGAATAAAGACATCTTTAGTGGCTTGTCACCTTTGAGCCTTCTCTTAGATGTTTCTTCCCCAACCCTACTCAAGTAAGTTAATTCTGTGACCTCTCATTTAACCAAAACTGAACATCCTTGAGTGACCATATTTTCTGACTGAATAACAGACAACGGACATCTTGCTAATCCCTCTCATCCCTAAGCTGGGCCTCATAGTCTCGGAAGATGAGTCCCAAGGGATGTGGAGCAGTGTCTACCATATACACTAGGGGCAGTTGGAAGAAACTGGAGTGTCACATTCTGTTAGGTGGGTTGTATGTTCTCAGAAAGCCTCAGCGGGGAACGCCATGGGAAGGGAACACGTAAAGGAATCTTTATCATGGGGAAGGAGGGGAGTAATCTAAAGGTACCAGTGGGATGAGTGAGTGATGGCATCCTTACAGAGAACACAGAAGTGGAAGTGAGCTTGAGATACATGTAAAAGCAATGATGATTGCATAAGTGTTATACTGAACGCAGGCAGTGTGGCAAAGGATGCCACATCAAGATGAATGGCAGGCAAAGTTTCCCACCCCCCACCCACCCACATACTCCAGCTAGAAAGATGTGCATGACAATGCTGAGCATGGCACTCCGGGTTTCCATGGAAACACACAATGTGGAGGGGTAAACAGATCTGCTGTATGTGTTAGATTTCCAATACTGTGACAAATATCTGGAAAACATGCTTTCAAAGGGAAAAGGCTTCTTCGGCTCAGGGTTGCAGTTCACGAGGCCATGGCCTTGGGCCTGTTGCTGAACCATGCACTATGGTAGGAGCCTGTAAAGGAGATCTGTTTGCCTTGTGCTGGCTAGGAAGTAAAGATAGGAGAAAGGGCTGTCCCAACAGCATCCTCCAGGGCATGGCTCCCAGACAGTCACCTAAGGATCTCCCACCAGGCCCCGCTCCTAAAGACTCTACCACCTTCCAGTTGCACCAACGTCAGGCTGACAACCAAGCCTTGATATTCGGAATATCAAACCATATTGAGATGTTTCAGGACATGGGTCATGGGTCTTTATAGTATTGCTCCATTTTACTTCTACAAAGTAAATGGAGCAGGGGCCCCAAGACAGTCCACTTGCTGGTTCTTCAGGGTCAAGGGGACCTGAGAGGCAGCCACCGCTATAATACCAAGATGGCACCTGTTAGCCTGTGACAAAGCATCTTGTAGCCCAGACAATTTAGTTAGGAGCAGGGACTGCATTGTAGACTCTGATGGCCAGTGCTTGTCATCTTGGCATAATTAGAGTTATTTGGGAAGGGGAAAATGCTCCCACCATTGGCCTGTAGGCAAGTCTGTGGGGCATTTTATTGATTAATGATTGAATGATCGATGTGGGAGGGCCCAGCCATTGTGAGTGATTTCATTTCTGGGAAGGCAGATCTGGTTGCTATAAGAAAGCATACCGAGCAAGTCATGGGAAACAAACCAGTAAGGATTGCTCCTCCCTGGCCTCAGTTCCTGCCCTGACTTCTTCTGCTGACGGACTATGGTATGGAAATATAAGCTGAAATAAGCTCTTTCCCCCCAAAGCTGCTTTTGGTGTTCATGGTTTATCACCATAGTTATTCAAAATAAGGCACAGCTAGAGCAAATCATCAGATGTGTGGCCTTGATCTCTGCTTATTGTTCATCCTCCAAAACAGAGATGCCAATCACAGCATCGCACAAAGCTATTTGAGGAGTAAAGAAGACAGTGCAGGGAATACGTAGTATACAGTGGCTGCCACCGAGCCAGCTCTCCAAGCCATCCTGGAACTCTAGCTGAGATGCTGAAGGAAGTCTCCAGGCCAGGGCCAGGTACCAGTCTCATGCTGACCCAGTGTGTGCACGGCCTCCCTTGGCTGAGTACCAGAACTAAACACACAAGGAAAACACAGCATGTGCTCAGGGCTTGATAAGGAAATGCTGAAGGTACTTACCCAGACGGAGGCTCAACGGGGTGGGGTGGGGAGCTCAATGGGAGAGAACGGTGAGCTGAGCAGCAGAGGAAGATAGGGGAGTCCTTTGAAAAGCTCCATGACACTCTGACCAAGCCTCAGGGAACATTGCAGAAAAGAGAGCAGACCCAGGGGTTGGCAGAGATTGCTTGGTACTGCTATATCTTCTGGGGACGGCAGAGCTGTTTTACTCATGACCTCGGAGCAGCTGTGGTGGTCAGCACAGCTCCCACACAATATCAAGCCAGTCTACACTTCAGCATGCATGGGGCCCGGGCTCACAAGGCCCCACGCTCAACTGCGGAACTGTTGGCAGCCGATGGCTGCCAGGGGAGGGAGATCAGTTTTCCTAAGCAAGGTGGTACACGGTAGGTGCCCTGTGCTCCAGAGAATCGTGCCCTACACACATTCATAAGCAGCACTATGTCTCAATGAGTTTGGTTTTTAATTTTATTTTAAAGGAGGTATAAAGATGGGAGGGGATGTGGAGGGATCCAGGGGGAGTCAGAGGGGTAGAGATGATCTAAATGCATTGTATTTGCATCTGTATTTTTCAAGAATAAATTAAAGTTAAGTAACTGAAAATTTTATGACCCCCCCTGAATCTGTGGCTACCTGGTCGAAGTTGCACAAGATTAGCCCCATCACCCTGTCATTATCGGGCATGGAGAAGGTATGCATATGTCCTTGTCCCATGCTGAAGGGTCCAAAGAAAAGAAAGAAAAAAAAAGATCAAAGTAGGAGGGGGACTTTGGGGAAGAAGACAGATTTCTATGGGAGTCAGGAGAGAGGAAAATGAGAGTAAAATGTCCCAAAGTCTGTATATACATGTATTAAATTGTCAAAAACAAAACATTTCATGTGTCTATTTATATACACTCCCATGTATTCCTATGCACATCCTTCCATGCCCACACATAGCTGCATCACATGCACACATGTACACACATATACTCTGCTTTAAAGCAGAAGGTTCCACGAGGGCCAAAGCACCATGTGTGGAGCGTGAAGGAGCAGGCTCGTCCTGACTGCTGCGTCAATCTCATCAGCCCGGTGTGGAGCAGTACCCATTACCACTCACTTTCCATGTGCAGGAGCTGAGGTTTGGTGAAATTAAGTGGATCCTGCAATGTCTCCTCACTGGTGGTCACAGGCTTTGAACCACAGCATGCTAGAGAACTACCTTTTCCCTGTATCTACTGTCCTGGCCCAAGCCACCCCATGCCCAAGATTACCATATCAGCCACTCTGTGCACCCAGCTATCCTGGCTCAAAATTTATTATGCCACCTTTGCCCAGCTCCTGGCTCTTTGCGCTGATCCACCAGACTTCCCTTCGTATGGCATCCTGAGCCAGATGTTCTGGAAAGTTCCAGCAGTCTCCCAGGGCACTTAGAAGAAATTCCAAAGCCCGACTGCCACCCTTTTTATGGCTTCCATATGACACCCACCTCTAGAACTTGCTTGTTCTGATTGCAGAAATGAATGTGTGCACTCACATACACACACACACACACACACACACACGCACGCACACACACGCACACACACACACACATGCGCATACACATGTTTGCATCAGTATTCTCTACTCCCTAGTTCTGCTTTATTGTCTTCCTAACATTTCTTGTCCCGTAGCACATCTGCCCATTTCCTCATGTCTGCCTCCCTCCGTGACTCATCTTACTGAGGGCAGGAGATAATGTCCCACCTAAGCACTAGGCAAGATCCCATAAATGTCTGTGGAAGGAAAGATGGGCAAGAATCTAGACATCACTGTGGATGGGTGAATAAGCTTCTGACCTGACACCTGACACTGGAAGTGCTTCTGAGGGCCAATTTTCTGAAGTTACGTTGAATGCTGCTGTCTTTCTTCCTCTGGATATGAGAAAGGGCAGTGTCCCTATCCAGACATTTCACCCTGAGAGGAGTGTAGGAGAAAACAAGACAAGGAAGACATTGCAAAACCCTCAGGAATAAAACTGAATCCTGCAGAAGGTGCACAGGCTGTGTCTGGGAGCATGGTGGGTCATCTAAGGAGTACCGACCACGGGAGGCTAGAGCTGCAGCTCTGTAGAATGTTTACCTAGTGTGAATCTCTGAGCTTGACTCCTGTACTACACAAAACCCAATCATGGCGATGCCCTCCTGTAATTTCAGCAGCTCAGGAGGCAGAGGCAGGAGTAACAGGTAAAGGTAGAGAGTTTGAAGCCAGCCTGGAATAGAGGAGACCTCTCAAGAAAGGAAAAAAAAAGGGTGGGGGCAGAGGAGAATCCCTAGACCACCTACGCAGTGCTTACCCCCTCTGCCTCCAAGGGGCAAGCCCCAGAAGAGCTAGATCTCACTCCCACTGCCAAATTTTGGTTAATCCCTCAGATGTGTGGAGAAGAGAGAGAGAGAGAGAGAGAGAGAGAGAGAGAGAGAGATTCATGTGCGAGGGGTCTCTCTCCCTACATTGGGGTTTCAAGAGGCTAGGATTGGGCGTAAGAAGATAGGGGTTATTACAGTTCAAGAGGAGGAGATTTCTAAATGGGGAATTTGGCAGGTAAGTAGGTGGAGTTACAGAAACAGAACATAAGTATTAACAAGTTGATCATAACAACCTCCAGAAACAAAAACATGGCTGTATGGTGATCATAACAAGGTGTTCATGGTAACCTTTTGAAACAAAGGCATGGTTGCCGTTTTTTCTGGAATGGGCAGTATAGAAAAATTTGTAGTTAAGGTAACAGGTGAGACAGAGCCCAAGCCTTGAGAAACAGATTTAATTATAAAACAGAAATAAACCTAGTTAGACTTTACGATAAGATGACTGTCTAGCCTAAGATGAAGGCAGGCTGGTTTATCATATCCACCAACGTCCCTGGTGCTGAGCTTCACCACTAAAGGCACCAAGCACCTCCACCCTCCAGTCCCTCATAAGGAACACAGGGGTGGAAGTCAGTCAGCTAGAAGGCCCCCCTTTCATCCAGGAAATCATTTCTGGACAAGAGGGTGCCTCTGTACAGACCATAGAAGCTGAATGGCTCCCTGAAACAGCACAGGGATTGGCGATGAAGTTGACAGTAACAATTAGCAGAGACATAGTTGATAGTTATCAAGATGCTGGATGCTCTTCTCTCCAAGGAGCACCTTTCTTCTGCCTGTGATGCAAACACAGCAACCGTCCTGCTCCAGACCTATTAGGTTTAGGCAAAGCGGAGGGGGGGGACACACCCTGAATAAAGGAGAGCACCAGAATATTCTCATTCTCTCTCTCTCTCTCTCTTTCTCTCTCTCTCTCTCTCTCTCTCTCTCTCTCTCTCTCTCTCTCTCTCTCTCTCTCTCTCTCTCTCCATTCCTCCCCATGGTGGTTTGAATATGTATGGTGCCCATAAATCCATATGTTCAAATGTTTGGCCCATAAAGAGTAGCACCATTAGGAGGTGTGGCCTTGTTCCTTGTTGGAATAGGTGTGGCCTTGTTGGATGAAGTGTATCTCTATAGGGGTGGGCTTTGAGGTCTCCGATTCTCAAGCTACCTCCAGTGACACAGTCTCCTTCTGTTGCCTTCAGATCAAGATATAGAACTCTCAGCTCTTTCTCTAGCATCATATCTAAATAGACACTGCCTTGCTTCCTACCATGATGATAATAGAGTAAACCTCTGAAACTGTAAGCCAGACCAAATCAAATGTTTTCATTATATGTTCCTTTGATCACAGTGTCTCTTCACAGCAATAAAATTCAATCTAAGAAAGAGGTTGATACCAGGAGTGGGGTATTGTTGTGATAGGCTTGACCATATTTTTGTTTGAAGGAATATGGACTTTGGGACAGTGAATTAGAAAAGCAGTTCAAAGCTTTAAGTGGGCTTAATGGACCATTCTAGTAGGAACATGGAAGACAAGAATGCTGAGGGTGATTTGAACTGTTGGGGTCTGGATCAATAGGAGAAAAGGAAAAGAATTTTAGTATGTTGCCTAGAGGTCATTCTTATGATATTTTGGTGAAGGATGTGGCTGCTTTTTGCCCTTGTCCAAACATTCTGCAAAAGGCTAAGGTGAAGAGATTTAGGTTAATTGCATTGGCAAAGAAAATCTCACAACAGCCTAGTATAGATTCTGTCCTGTGGCTCACTCTTTATAAAAAGTGTTTTAGTCAAACATAAAAAGTTTAAAAAAGAAAAACATAAAATGTATGGCCCAAGAATTAAGGGGTACTAGGAAGTGAAATGAAGCTAAATCCTGTGTTCAAGAGGATAAATAATTAAAGATAGTAAATAGAATTAAGGGAGTGGTGGCCTTGGAGCAAGAGCTAAGCTTCCCAGCTAAGCTTCCATTTTGTGAAAAGAAAATAAAGAAAAGCTTAGGTCCAGACCTCATAGTGGATGCCATTAATATCAGCACTCAGGGAGACAGGTATGCAGATCCTTGAGTTTAAGGTCAGTATACAGAGAAAGTTCCAGAATAGCCTAGCTTAGGCAGTAAAAGAAACCATTGAAAACAGAAAGCTGATGAAAATGAAATTGAAGGAGGGACCATGTTCTAGCCAGCAGCAGCACTTGGCAGCTTTGGCCATGTGGTTCTGGCTTTAGAGTCAAGAATAGAAGAAAGGAGTTAAGAAATCTCCTCCCATGACTAAGTAAGGTTGCTGAGACCAGGTGTGTGTCAGGGATGTCCCTGCATGGTGGTCCAGAGAGGCCATTGCATGAAGCTGTGAAAGTGAAGCCTGGATTGCCATGGAGACTCCAAGAAGGTAGAGATGTCAGAGCCATGGGATACCTGCCAAGGAAAGCTGCTAAGAGGTAGTGGAACCAGCCAAAGAAAAAGAAGTGTGCTGCAGTCAACAAAGCTGAAAGGAGTTGGAGATCTGAAGAGTATTTGGACATCAGACATGGAGATGCAGAGTTTAGAGTTTGCCCAGCTGATTTTTTGTCATCCTTTGGTTTAGTATATTCTCACTATGCTTCCTTCCCTACATTATGGAATGGTAATGTATATCCTGTGCTGTTGTAGGTTGGAAGTATGTGATCTGTTTTTTATTTTGATTTTATAGGGGATTACAATTAAGAAATTGCATGAATCTCAGAAGAGACTTTGAACTTTGAGATTTTAAACATTATTGAGACTGGAATAGACTATAGAAACTTTTGAAATTGGACTAATATTATTGCTACAAGTTTATTGGAATGTGGTGCTTACCACCATGATGATAGTGGACTGACCCTCTGATACTGTAAACCAGCCCCAAATAAATGGTGTCCTTTACAAGAGTTGCCTTGGTCATGGTATCTTTTCACAACAATGGAAACCCTAGGACACTCCCCAACACCTGTCAACTGTCTCAATTCCTTTAACATATTTCTAATCAGTTTCCTCAATAAAGAACTATGAGTGGCCACTAATAATCATTTCACTGTGTGTCCCTTGATGGCAGGTGCTGCCTCCTGTTACACTTTGGAGAGAACTGGCCGGTGGGCAGAGGTGACGCACTGCAGCTACCTTAGCTAAAAAGCCTTTCACTAAACCCTCTACTTTCACCTTCTGCTTTCCTAGAAAAAATAAAGGGGGAAGAAAAGGTTAACCGCAGGATACAATGTACCCCTCCCAGCAATCCAGATAAGACCTTGAAAAACTGCACCTGAAGCTGTGCTCCCCCTACAGGAACACCTGAATTGTGCTTCCAACCCAAAATTTTCTTATTTATTTATTTAAATGCTTATGTTCTCTCTAGTATTCATGATATATGTCCAAAAAATTCTCTCAACTTGTTTAAGATTTCCTTTAAGGTTCAAAAGTCATCTAATCCTTAATTAACAACCAGTTTCCTTTCCTAACAGACAAACTGTTATTGCCTACCCCAGATACACAATTAACAAGATATTTTCTTCCTCAGCCATCCACAATGGACTATGATGTGCTCCTAAGCAAACCATTGCAGACATAATTTTTGCTATCCACCCTATGCAGACACACTCTGCTGGTATTTTGCTCCTCTGTTACAATTACTCTACAGGTCTATCTCCACATAGTGCCTGCTGCCACAAATCCACCTGAGACAGCACCATCTCCTGAGACCTACAGACAACAAAGCTGCCTTCCTCCAAAGACGCTGGACTCCACTGAAAACAGACTTTGGGACCTTCCAACTACAGATGAACTCTCTTGCCAAAGCCAAATGGCTGCTGAACTTTGGGGAAAGTTACACAATAATAAGGAAAACACAGTGTCTATCTAGATTAATTAATTGCTGTTCAGAACTGATGTTATTACCCTCAAATTGTATCACCCATGGAACAATTGATTGTATAATCTCTTGCCTTCTCAATTCTTACCCTTAACCCTCCTTACTACTCTGACTTTGTTCTGCTACTTATCTAGGCTATATGTTTTCTTCTGATACTTCCACTCCACTCTAAATTTTCACAACCAATGACACACTCACACAGTGACACCCCCCCCTCTTTTTCTTATAAAAACAGAAGGGGGGGATAACAATGTATGATCCGTCGTGCCAGAAGAATATAGATTAGGAAGTGAATAAAGAGTGCCAGGGGCTCTAGGAACTCTTCCTGGGAAGTCAAGAGAGACTTACTGGAAAGGGCCAGTTAGTTAAAAGCCAGGAGGAAAGGAACCAAAGGAAAATTAGGAGAAGATAGGGACAGCCAGTACACGTGTCCTACAGCAGGAAAGGGCTTGAAATAAGAAAAGGTAATAAAGCTGGATCATAAGGCAGTTCTATTTTTAATATTTTGGTTTGAGTTTTGGTTTTTAAGGAATGGCTAATTTCTACAGTAGCTGGACTAAATCTCATTCCCAATTTGCAATGTGAAGAAACTGTGGTCACATGTCCTACCTGTAACCTTTCTTCCGTTAGGGCTTCTCTATCTGGAAGGACCTGTTAGGAGGAGGGGAATTTGGTTCTTTTTTAGTGCTGTAAGGAGGGAGAGGTTGCATCTGGGTGTGGGGAGTCAGCTCTTCATGTGCTGTTGGAGTCAAGGCCAAGGATGCACACTAGGCAAACAGTCTACTGCGATACCCCTCATACTTTTGCAGCTGGACACTATGCCCCTCCTTAGAAGTGGGAACAAAACACCCATGGAAGGAGTTACAGAGACAAAGTTTGGAGCTGAGATGAAAGGATGGATCATGTAGAGACTGCCATATCCAGGGATCCACCCCATAATCAGCATCCAAACGCTGACACCATTGCATACACTAGCAAGATTTTATCGAAAGGACCCAGACGTAGCTGTCTCTTGTGAGACTATGCCGGGGCCTAGCAAACACAGAAGTGGATGCTCACAGTCAGCTAATGGATGGATCACAGGGCTCCCAATGGAGGAGCTAGAGAAAGTACCCAAGGAGCTAAAGGGATCTGCAACCCTATAGGTGGAACAACATTATGAACTAACCAGTACCCTGGAGATCTTGACTCTAGCTGCATATGTATCAAAAGATGGCCTAGTCGGCCATCACTGGAAAGAGAGGCCCATTGGACACGCAAACTTTATATGCCCCAGTACAGGGGAACGCCAGGGCCAAAAAGGGGAAGTGGGTGGGTAGGGGATTGGGGGTGGGTGGGTATGGGGGACTTTTGGTATAGCATTGGAAATGTAAATGAGCTAAATACCTAATAAAAAATGGAAAAAAAAAGAGTTCTCTTGTCCCCGAATCTTCAACAGAATGATCTTTTCCTTATGATAACCATGCTGACTGGAGTAACATAGCATTTCAGCATAGCTTAATATACCACAAAGACATCTGTATGTTTATTTCAGCACTGCCCACAGCAGCCAAGTTATAGAATCAGTCTGGATGCCTATCAAGAGATAGAGATATAAATATATTGTATATATGCACAGTGGAGTTTGGACATCAAGAGTGAAGTTGTGTTGTTTGCCACCAGAGATCATAGAAAACAAAATAAACCAAACTCAGAAGAACAAATACCATATTTTCTCACATTTGTAGATTCTAGACTTTTAAAAATACATAAGAAAAATTTTATGTATATCTTTGTGCATATATATGTATATATGTGTGTATGTACATGTATGCATATATAGTATGTGTATATATGAGTATATGTATATGTGTATATATGTGTATATGTATATATATGTGTGTATATGAGTATATATATGTGTGTATATGTATATGTATATATGTGTGTGTTGTGCATGTGCGTATATATACAGTATGTATATATGTATATATGTGAATATATGTGTGTATGTATATATATTGTGTGTATATATATATATATACATGTCTGTATGAATGTGTGTGTGTGTGTGTGTGTGTGTGTGTGTGTGTGTGTGTGTGTGTGTGTAGGAGGGGAGCTGAGGGAAGGAAAGAGACTAACAGAGTAGAGCAGTAAGAAGAGGGGATGAGAGTAAGGCAGTAAACATGACTGACTTGAACTGAAACCCAATACTACATGCAACCTATAATAGCAATAAAGACTATATGTGTATATATGTGTGTGTATACATATATATGTATATAGTGTGTACATGATGTGAAAGAGAGGCCAAAAGAAGATACCAAGTTTCCTATAACTGCACCTTAGAGACAGGGTCTCTCACTGAACCTGACATAGGGTCATGGTCATCCAACCCCAGCTATACTTCTGTCTCCAGTCTTTTATATCACAGCGTTACAGGCTCCCTATGGCCACATCCCCATCCAAATCCACAAGCTCACACAGAAAGTGCTCTTATCCACTCAGCCATCTCTTCTGACCAAAGAATTATCAAGAGAAAGGGAGACCCAGCCAGCATGACTGGATGTGTAAGGACACATTAGAAATGGCTGCACCAAGGCTGGGAGACCCTGGCTCAGCAGGACCTTGGCGGTCTGGCAAGGAATTAGTGTTCAATCTGACTGAATTCTCTACAGTCCTCATAGCCTCTTCAGCAGGACACAAAGGCTTGAAAAGCAGGCCTTAACCCCATCTGGGAAGCATCCGGTTCCCACGCAGACGCAGTGATCTTCTTAATGGTGAAGCACTCAGGAGAGTAGGGAAGCACAGCGTAGGTGCCTGCACATGTGTTTCTGTGGAGGACATCACCCTCACTGTCAGCATCGTCCCTTTGGTCTGTGAGCATGGAGTGCATAAAGAGGAAAAGGACAGAGCCCACAGCTCAGATGTCCTCCCTGCCTACGTGTACTGAGTGTCATGGTGGCCTTGAACCTTCGGAAGCAGTGAAATAAATCCTCCTTCAGCTTCTCTAGGGTCTTCCCTTACAACAACTAGAACTCCCGCTATGGCCACCAGCCCTTTTTCTGCCCAGGCTGACCACTGTCACTGAAGTGACTAACTGGTATCAGGGAGGCATTGTTCTCCCACCCACCTCACAGGTACCATCACCATGGGAACCAAGCTGACCAATGAGAACAAACACTGAGCCACCTCTCCCCAAGACAGGCCACAACCAACATTCAGAGGCCTCCAGGGCCCCCTCCTGGATAAACCAATCCCACTGCCCCCCGCCACCAAGGCGGAAAACAGAGGATCTTCTGCCTGGAATGCTCAAGAGCAAAAGCCAAACTCATCCTTACCCAGCTTAGAGGTCCAGGCACATGTGGGGTCCTGCCATTCAGCAACCATTCAGAAGCCCCCAAAGACTGTCCGTAGTACCTTGGGAACACCCCAGAGCACTGAGAGCCTCGTGAAGAGCACACAGAGCCTCAAGCCAGAGGTATGCAGCATCTCCACCCCCACAAGCAGTGGCTATGAAGCCGACGGGGAGTGCAGCAAGGACAACCTGGTTAACAGGAAGCAAACAGTGAGGCTAACTAAGCGTCTCACCACCCGGGTGGAGAGCAGCGAGATATTCCCCGTGCCCCATCTCAGCCCATTCAAGATCCGAAGGCTGGCCAGGAAAGGCCAGTGCTCCCAGAAGTCTGGAGGGGAAAAGTGAGACCAGCCTGCCGGATGGCAGAGTCAGCAGTCTGAGTAGCATCAGCTTCCTCAGCCCAGGCAGCAGTTTCCTGTCCTACCAGGTGAGCAGTGGGCTTCTCAGCTCCAGCAGCAGCAGCAGCAACACCAGCAGCAGCAGCAGGCCCTCCAGCAAGGCCAATAGCAGCCAGAACATTAGGGTGGACTGTAATGAGCAGAGCGAGCCAAGAAGCAACACCAACCTCCAGGAAGACAAAGCCAGGGACCCTGTGGAAAGTAGCAGCCAGTCCACCCAGGCTGAGCAGCCCACCCAGGAACCCATGCCTTTATGAGGAAATTTCTCAGCTGCTAGTATCTAGACACTAGGGCCCAACAAATACTGGTTCATCTGGAACATCCATTAGCAACTTAAGTAGGAAAAACTACAGAAGTGGGAGCTGTCTTCTATAGCCATGACCATCAACAGACAGGTTACATACAGGACTGTCTGCTGAGAAGTAGGTGAAGTGGACCATCTGTATAGGAAGATGTTGTGAGAAGAGCTGGAACAAGAACCATCGATGCCAGGCCATCTTTATCAAGCCACCCATGGGAAGAGCATCAAGTGCCATGAACCTCAGCACAGGCTACCCGTAAGATCCATCGAAACTATCAGCACCAAGATCAGTAGTGACAATTGACAACTGTTTTAAGAACCCTTAGAAGGCAGAACCTTCCATGATGAACCCATTATAAACAATGAGCACCATGTACAACTGCCTTGTGCTCAGAAGAAACGTATCACCTCTACTGGGAGTGGCCCAGGTCCAGAGGCATCTGGAATGATAAGGACCCTGCATGGGGATCTATAACCATGGGGAACTCCATCTCTACTGAGTACTATAATGTACAGGCACTGCCCATGGAAGCTCTAACCGGGGGACACTGTATACAAAGAACATCCATGACTCCCAACAGTATAACCCAGCCCATCTTGGGGATCATCAAACGCAGTTGGTAGTACCACTAGCCCCAGGGTAAAGTGTCTAGAAAGAACTTCTGAGGGGATATGTCAAAGGACCCAGGTGGCCAAAGAACATCACCCATGGGAGAGCTGTGCTTCCCATCTGATTCTTTCTGGGCATCTATACCCCACATTCCATCCAGGAGCAAAGGCTGAATACACTGTTTCTGTCTCTATGTTGGCCTCAGAAAAGCAGAAATCAGAAGCCAGGGACAGCCCTTTTGCTCAGATGGTCAGAACCAGACTCCCTGTGGCAGTACATCATGGTAACTGCCACCATAGACTCAGAGACCATCCTGCAGGAACTGGTAGGGCAGGAACTCTACACCATGGACAAATGCTGCATAAGTGGATAAGAGGCCTAAGGCCCTGCCCCCATCCCTTCTCAGAACAGTGGAACCATTCCCCAGGCTAAACACATAGATCCAGGAAACAAGAGGGTGCATGAAGAGGAGAGGCCAGCGGCAGACAATGAAAACATCCACTGGGCACCAGAAGGAAAGTGGAGGGGGCACCAAGCACAATAAATGGTATCTGGAGAGGTCACATGTACATGGGTCTGTGTGTGTCTTCCAAGCAAGGCCATGGAGAAGGCAGCCCAAATTCACTAAAGAACCAACTATAGCTACCACTTAGGCCAGTGCCCAGCCAGTCCCCTGGAGTAAATGCATTTTCAGAGCCGGATTTCCTATAAGGTTCAAAGTCCAAGGTCAAGGATCTGACAGGAGGGGCCCCTTGATCATAGATGTCTACTTTAACTCTGTAATGTCACAGGGAGAAAGGGCAAGAACTGTCCCTGGAATATTTCACAGACACCAATCTCATTCATGAGAGCTTCACCCCTGTGACTCTAACATCTCATGTTCTAGCACCAGGGAGGTTGGAAGAGTCCATTTCATTATCCAGTCAGGAGCTGGAGAGATGACTCAGCTGGCCAAGTGCTGTCGTGCAAGCATGAGGACCTATGCTTGATTCCCCCGGAATCCATGTTTTAAAAACTGGCATACCTCAGCAATCCTAGTCCTGGGGAGATGGGAGCAAAAGAATCTCTGAGGCTTACTGGCCAGTCCCTCACCACTGATACATCCTCATACTCAACTGTTCCAGCAGGACCCTGTGTGAGACAGTGTCCCACCAGTCCCTGACACCTCTCCTATCCACTGAGACACCCAACCCACAGCTTCATCTTCCCCTGCACCTGTGGGTCCCTTGCACCTGTGGGTCCCCTGCACCTGTGGGTCCCCTGCACCTGTGGGTCCCCTGCACCTGTGGGTCCCCTGCACCTGTGGGTCCCCTGCACGGGTCCTCCTATATACCTGTGGGTCTCCTACACCTGTGGGTCCCCTGTACCTGTTCATCAGAATCACTGAGGGTCATTTAAAACTCCAAGTGCCCAGGTGGCATCACACTGTGAACAGCATGTCAATTTTTAAAGTTCCCAGACTGTGCCAGCCTCATGCTGGATGACAAAATTCCTGCAAAAATCAGCTTGAAGACAAGGCTTGTGGGGGGTGTCTTGTTCCAGAGTGTTCCATGCCTCCCTTCCATGTTCATTGGGCCTGCCTCTTTGGCCTGTGGATGCATAGTGCATTATGGCGAAGCATGTAGTAGAAGAGGTCTGTGGGCAGCATTACAGCCAGGAAAGAGAGGAAACAGAGCCGTGACCCCAGTATCCCCTCCTAGGGTGGTCTAAAGTTGGAACCACCTCCTAACAGTGCTGTACTGCCTTTGGGGGACACTCAAAATCTCAATGACAGCACCAAATGATGCCTGTGTTCAAGCCAGGACTGGGGCATGTGGCTGCTCTGGATCTCTTTCCATGACTTTAAACCTGGGGTGAAAAACAAAAACAAAAACCTACAGGGCCAGGGAGGTCATGGGAAGGGATGGGGGACAGGATGGGCGAACTGAAAATTGAAAAGCGTGAATCCTATACAGAGAAGCTAGAAGTCTGAAGACAGTCTCCTGGGTTTATGGCTCCCAATTCAAATGAGAGGAGGGGAGGGTTCTAAGAAGACGCAGGGATCTTCCAGCAATAAGCATCTCCTTCTACTTCTCAACTGCTCAGGGGCACTCAGCACTTTCCCAGCACCTGGCTACCTCACACCCTGGCATCTTGTTATACCATCACCTCCTATCATGCCAACCTCCACTTTCTATCTCCACCCCTGAGCATATAGCAAACCCACCCTGGCTAGTGTGCAGCTGTGACTGTTGCAAATACATCCAGTCCTGTGCCCCCTACCATAGAGTGCCAGGCAGCTTCATGATGGTCTATTATATGCACCGGGTCGTGGCTATTCGGTGCAGCATGAGGTCTCTCTAAATTGGCTTTCCATAGGCAATGTGAGTCAGCCGAGGTCAAGTCCACTGCAGAGAACGGTGCACTATGCATGTGTTCTCTGAAAGGTACCTGGACTGTTCCTAGTTTAGATACTAAACTCTAGGAACATTTGGATACAAGAGTTTGTGTCACCAGGAACTGTACAGCTCACTGCATCAAGCCCTGGGCCTTGAGTTTGGGACAGTGCAGTGAATGACTTTATAAAATAATAAAAAGAAAATGGAGCTTCCAGTGAGTGTTGACACACCTGTTATCCAAGAACGCCAGAGAAGCAGAAGGACTGTGAGTTTGAAGTCAGCCTGGGATACGAGTATACCAAGAATCTGTCTCAAACAAAGCTGTTAGTAATTTCCCCATCTGAATTCCTGTCTGCTTCATGTCCCAGAAATCCTTCTGTCCCTAAACTCACAGTGCTATAGTGCTGGAACTGCAGGGTTCTGGGATCCAAACACCAATCTTAACTGCTATGTGTTCTCTGTCTGCCTGCCTGCCTGCCTGTCTGTCTGTCTGTCTGTTTCTCTCAACAGACAGACAGACAGACAGA
This sequence comes from Mus musculus, assembly GCF_000001635.26. Classification (NCBI taxonomy): domain Eukaryota; kingdom Metazoa; phylum Chordata; class Mammalia; order Rodentia; family Muridae; genus Mus; species Mus musculus. The sequence goes on from NC_000073.6 coordinate 125,373,350, forward strand.
CAGATAGATAGATAGATTATATACAATGATATATACATATACATATATATGTATATGTGTGTGTGTGTATATATATATATATATATATATATATATATATATATTCCTTTTCCTCTCTCCCTCTCTATCTCTCCACCTTTCTCCCTTCATTTTCCATTTTCTGAAAGTTGCTATCAATTTGCTCACTGTGTTGGAGTTTGGGGGTTTCCTTGATCATAGGTAAGGGAAATGTATGTAGTCTACCATTGTTAATCCACTTCACCTATGGGGATCTGAGACACGGGATAGCTCTGTGTAAGTAGAGGGACTGGCATTTAAATGCAGAATGTAGCTCTGGAGTCCATGACCATAACCATTAAGCTCCCCAACCTGGCACTCTGCTCTAAAGACATTGGCATATTCCAGTGTCACGGGCACCTGGCTGCCTGTGTACAGGGCCTGAGCATGCTGTTTCTTGGGGACTCTGAACATAGAACCCCTCTCTCCTTCCTGCCTAAGGCATGGGTGCTTGCAGCTTGAGGAAGAACTCATCTCTCACCTCTCCAACACTCGTTCTGTGTCTTCAGCATCCCTGAACAGAAGATGGAGGGAGGGATAAATGGCCAAATCTAAAGAAGCAAGCTGCACCTTCCAAGGCCTAGAGTGCAGTGTGATGCCACAGGTGCCTCAGGGTCCCTCCCACCCCAGCAGAGGGACCAGGCAAGCACGTGAGGGGAGGTCTATTTGTTAAGTAGACAGGTGATTTTTTTTCCTTTCCTGTCCATTGCCCCAGCATTGAGGGTGTCAATGGGCTTAGAGTAATGGGTGGCTGTAGGTGCTGGCTCCTGAATTATTAACTGAGCTGGAGGAAGAGCTGTTTGCCAGTTCTCTCTGGCCAGCAGACTAAGAAGACCCCAAGACTCTGTATAGACATAAAATGGGAAAGTGGGAAAGGTGGCCAGCCAGTAGACCTCATGAACCTGGGGTGAAAAAAAAAAACGAAAAACCTACAGGGCCAGGGAGCTGGGTATCTAAACATGGCCTCCCTTCCTAAATTCACCCTTGGCCTCATCCCGCAGCCAGGATGGCACTTTGTCTTTGTCCTTTGTTGAAGGACCTGTTGCTCTGGATGGAAGGTCCTAACAGCTCCCCCACTGACTCCTCCTGAGCCAGAAGCTCAATGCATGTAGGAAGGGAGAGGACAGTGCCTCAGGCTGGCTCCTCCAAAAGCTAGCCTGAGCTGAGTTCTCAGGTGAGATCTCCAGGCTGTACCCCAAGGAGGTCAGTGATGAGGGAGGACTGGGGATTCAATGTTCTATCCTCTGCTTGCGGTAACGTTTTGAAGGCTGTGGGGCCTTTAGGAAGTAGTCCCTGACTGGTAGACATAGGTTGTTAGGGGTAGGCCTTTGAAGGTTATATCCACCCCAGAGTTCCAGCCTGTGTGCTCTGCTTTCTAGTTAACCATGATGTGAAAAGCTTAGGTCACTCAATCACATCACCCCAGCTAGAGCCACTCTGCACTGCCTTCCCCAACCAAGAGGGAGTGAATTCACTGTCTTTGCTCCTGTCGGGTAGGTATCTAGTCAAAGAAACACACACAAAAAATAAAAAATAAAAATAAAAGATAGAAGATAGATAGATATGCGAAATGCTCCCCATCCTGTCAAGAGCAACTATCCAAAAAGGGGGTATCTAGGAGCGACCAACAGCCCTGGTCATAACCAAGCCCAAGGAGATGCTGTAGCTCCAAATTCCCAGGAGCCGGCTCCTTCCAGCCCCACAGTCCATCACACTGCAGATGGGATCTGGATGAAGACTAGCAAAGGTGAGCTAAGCCCCAGCCAGACCAGAAAGTCACCAGCAGAGCCCAGCCGTGTGCCAGCCTGAAGGTCTCTGAGCTGCAGAAGAGCTGGGTATGTAAACGCTATTACAAAGCTGGGGCTGGTGTGACCCTTCGCTTCCATTTCAAGAGAGGATTTTCATCATGGCCACCAAAGGCCTGCCCTTGTGACTACTGTGGCCTCAACCCCATCTCCTCACTATCTGTGGAACATTCACTTCTTTAACTGCACACGCCCCACACAGGACCTTTGCAGTGTCAATGTTTCCAACTGGGATATGCCCTACTCTCTGTCCCTAATCACTGCCTATGCTTCCTTCAGAACTCAACTCAGGTATCTCTGCCCTGGGAAGGTTTCCTCCACAAGGCTATACCCAGCCTGTTTGTCTATACTCTCAGAGCTGTGAGTAGACATAGATTTGTGTGACTCTCAACTAAAGTCTGCCTCCCCTGTGAACCTTTAACTCCATGGGAGAACTGTGCATGGCCACGGTTGTATCTGAAGAATCTACAATAGCACTCTATTCCCAGTGGCTTTGACATTGTGTCCTCAGTACTGATAACCATGCCTTGTATCCAGCAGGTGCTTTATAAGCTATCTGGAATGAATCATCAGGATCCAAGCACTGGAAAGTCTATCCAAGGAGAATTAGTCAAATCATGACCACCTGTTAATTCTTGAAAGACTCACATCGATCTTAGAAGTTAAAGCCATCACACCCAGGCACACACACCAGGTCTGGGAACTGGATAGCATCCTCAGGTTGTAAGATGGGCTGACATGGATCCAGGGCCATCTGTCCTACTCAAAAGGCCATCAAATGCATTTGTGGAGGCCTATCCAGAATCCCCTTCTTTCTGATGAAAATCTTTCACACACAATATTGTTTGCCAATATAAACACAGGGTGCCAAGTGCCAATCCTGGAGTTCACAGCAGCCAGCAAAACAGACCCTGGATAGAGACTCGGCAGGCACAAGGCCACAACATAAGCTGTGTGCCTGACAGCATGTGTCCTCAGCATCCTTTGATCCCCAGTGCCATCCTCCATAAAATTAAAAGCCAGTCCTGCCTACTATGGTCAGTACAGGACAGTTTGGACAGAACACTTGGTTCAGCCACATAACAGATCCCCAGCCAACGCTAGCCATTGCTACAGTAGATCCCAGATCATGGTGATCTCTGAGACACCTCCCAGCATGCCTTGTTCACCTCCCACCTTGGCACCTGCCACCAAGTGGATGGCATGAAGAAACCAGAACTTGAAGAGGAATGGTGGTATTCAGCTCACCTGCCTGAGCCTTGGCGGGGAGAGGGGGGTTGCTCAGCCCATGCAGAGAGCGTGGAAAGAGTGAATTTTCCCTTGGCTGCTTATGGCCCAGATTCATGACCCATGTCCCTCCTGCTCATCGGGGATTTTCCTGGAGAGCCACACTGCCAGCCTCCTGGGGCTGAGAATGTGACCAATTCATGTTTCCTTGGTCTGGAGTCCTCAGAGTCACAAGCCTGGTCTACAGGATGAACTAGTGGGTAAATGGTGCTGTCCAGGGTATGATGTCATGCGAAGAGGCAGGAGCACACCCAGGGACCTTGACCATCCTGGGGTGAGGAAGAGGGAAGACAGGCTGCTTCCACCATGGACGCTCATGGGTGGCAATGGCCTCCTCACCTAGGTGTAGCTCCCTGGGAGCTAGGGAAGGCTGAATTGCTGAATGGTTCAGTGGTGTGGTGTGGTGTTGTTGTTGTTGCTGCTATTGTTGTTGGTTTAGTTTGGTTTGGTTTGGCTCTTTTTTAAAGAAATTAAGCCATATTCTTCCTTTTAGACTCCTCTTCTCCTCCCACAGTCCCCCTTCCTACTTTCATGTCATGGCATGTATGTATATGTATGTCCGTATGCATGTATGTATGTATGTATGTATGTACTGCCTCTCAACCTGCAGGAATGGCCATTTCTGAACTGACCACTCAGCATAGGAGGTGGCTGACCCCTGAAGCCCTCAACTCTTACCTAACACAGAGAACAAAATGCCAAAGGAACAAGAAAATCTGTGAGGCAAGTAGACTTAGGAAATGGAGGAAGGGCTTGTCTTTGAAAAGGGCAGAGGCAACCACAGGGTGCAAGAGTGGAAACCAACCTGGGAGTTCTCACCACTAGACAAGGGTTATAGAGTTCCCTCCTCCCTGATACAGACATCTTCCCAAACCAATCACTGTGGCAGCTCCTGCTTAAGCCTCCATCTGATCTCCATTGCCCTCAGTGAATAAAACCTAACCCCTGAAGCCCTCCACACCCCAGCCTCTGTCCAGCCCATCACGCTGTCCTTCACTCAGTAGAAGAAAGGCTTTCTTCCTTTCTTATGGGGCTCAGGTTTTTTTACAATGTTTTTTTCCTAGTGGAAAACACCTTCCCTCTCTTTCCTATCCACCCATATGGTTTAGATGTGTTATATCCCTGCAAACCTCATGTTGAAATCTGGTCACAATGAGTTGTTAAGAGGTAATGGGGCCTTTTAGAGGTGTCTGCAATGGTCTTTGCATAGGATTAATGCCATCTCTCTCTGAGCTAGATTCCCATTGGTGACTTTCATGAGGCAGCTACTTACTACAGAAGCCTGTCCTGTCAGCACAGCTTGCTCATGTCATAGGCCCTCTGGCCCTTCCACCTCTTTCACCAAGCTGTGACACAGATGCCCTCACCAGAAGCAGAGCAGATGGTAACACCACACTCTCAGACACCCCAGTCTCCAGAAGGAAGAGCCAAGTAGACCATTCTTCTTTTTAAGTCACCCATCCTCAGGCATTCTGTTACAGCCACAGAAAACAGCAAAAGCACCATCTCCCGCCAGCAGGGTTCAATTCAGGTGCACCCGCCACCAGAAAACCCTCACCTGTCACCCTGAGGCCAAAGTTGGAGGTTCTTACCACATACGCTGCTCACGTTCACCGTTGTCTGGGTTACCCTGTACTGTAACTGTCCCCTGGCTTTGGGATTCTGTCACAGTCACAGAGCATGCCCACAGTAAAGGTGCATTAGGAGAAAGAAAGAGAGGTGAGCAAGAGTGAGGATGTCATCTTACAGAAGCTGTGGAAGTCAAGGCCTTGCTGGCTGCTCTAGACATCTTCTGCCACATGAGTCTAAAGGATTCCTCGGCAGTGCCAGGGTGATGCCAATGAGGGCTCCTGTTCATGGAGGGGCTGAATTTATCAAAAGTCACACAGCCAGAAGATGGTGTGGACAACCCCCATAGGATTCTGTCACTCACTCCTGCCACTTCTCCAGATGACAGGGCCCCATCTCCATGAGGAGTCAGAAAAATAAGAGGACAGAGAAACCAATGGCAGGAAAGACAGACACCAAGGATTTTTCTGTTTCCCTGAGCCTCTGTGGACTCTGGCCACATGAATTATTCACCAGGGAGTCAGCTGGACATAGTTAGTGTCGTAATTTTCAATTCTCCTAATGCCAACCAATTCTCTGCTGAAAACGTCTCAATTATTAATGTTTCTAAAACAATATTTGTTTTCTCTGCACCTAGCAACAAGCAGAAGTCTCACAGCTAAGATCCTGCTTGGAGCTCCCCAGAGAGAAGCTGGGCAGGGGTCAGGAGCGCTCCAGATTGCAACAACTGCTGGGTTCCTATGGAACTTACGTGGCAAGGAGGTCTTGAAGGTTTCCCAATATCCATGACTCCAGGAACAAAAGAAGCTGCAACAATAAAAAGCAAAACTGAGCGCCCAGCTCCTCCATGCTGAGTGTAGCCATAGGCTTTCACTTGCTTCCTTCCTTCTTACCAGATCACCCTCCCAACCCCTCCCCCAACCCAAGGCCATGTCCATAAAGCACAGGGGACAGAGAGATTTTGGCTCAATTCTACAGGACGCCAGTGTGCCCAGTAGTGTGCCCTGGAATTGTAATGGCATCTTGAGAGATATGAAGAGACTGTTGTTATAGGCACAGATCTGAGTCCCAGCGGACACCCACTAGACTATCCAGGTTTTCATGTCCCACTGCAAATGGGTACCCCAGGGATATGCTGCTCAAAATATGAATGAAGATAGCTCATTAAGAAAGGAAATGTACTCCCAGGAATGGGAAGACTAGAGAACTGAGGGAAAAGCTCAAAGAGACCTGGGCCGCAACATGTGTGATGCTCTACAGTGTCTTGACATCACACCCACCTCTCTGTGGTATTTGTACAGCACGGGTGGTTCTCACACGTGCTCTGCACGTTGTATGAAGCCCAGTTAGGGAAGGGCTTCCTGTCTTTATCACGTGGCTTCTTTCATACGTTAATCTTGATGTAGCTGTATCCAGTGACTTGTATTCTGACATGATTCTATGTTGCCATGATTCCAAGGTGTATATGACTGTGACTGTGTGTGTGTGTGTTCATGTGTTCATGTGTCTGTATATGTTCATACATATGTGGGGGGGGGGAACAAATCCTAATTTCTCTTAAGGAACTTTCTGGACCTGTGAGTGAAGATGGAGATGCAAATGGATTTGAGCATGGCCAGTAGGAGTGACTAATGAGCTCGGTACCAAGAAAGTGAGGAAGCTAAGTCAGGAGCAATGTCCACCTATATTTTTTTTAGCATGGGGATCTGGGACAGTAGCAACACCAGTCAGGGATAAGGACGCTGGGGCAGCAGATGTGAATTCTGTGATTACAAAGAATCACAGGTTTCACCTGGACCAGTGCCTCTGCCCACCATACTGGCTATGACCACTGGTCCTCTCTTTCCCTCAGCCCAGGCAGCTTAACCTCCCTTGCCTACTGCTGATGGAGCTTGCCTCCTGTTTCTGCTGTTTAATAAATCTTCATTTCACCAAAACCCAGTGTAGTCACCATAGAACTGGCTTCCCCATGCAAGGAGCCCTTGTGTGGTATCAATTCTTCCCCCTTGGTCTCTTCCTTAACTTCACCAGGCACTCCCTGCCCAGGACCTTTGCCCTGTGACTCTTTCATCCCAGACGCCTTTCACCCTGATCTTCAAACCTCTACCAGATCATTACTTTCTCAGGGACTTTCCTTGGCCACCTGAAAGTTTTGAAGTTTGAGTCCCATTGTCCTCAGAGGAAGGTGCAGCTCCCCAGCAAGAGCCTCACACATTGTCTTCTGTCCTGGGCACAGTAGGGAGTGGCCCCAGGGCCTCACATATTTAGCTGCAGGAGTTGCATGGTTGTCTGACCCACATTCTATGCAGGAATTCATTGTACACATGCTTGCATCCACACAGAGAACCGCCAACATGCCAGGGTGGATGCTTTCAAATGCTACATGAGCCAGGGTCAGGATTTGGGGAGGCAAATTTGCATCGATTATAAGAAACGTGCAGGGCTGCAAAAAGCTCAAAATTCATGGTAGATATTTTAGTGGGGGAATTTTTTTTAATCAAAATTAATTCAAGGAGTCCATCATGAATTTTTAAAAATAAACTTTAAATAGAGTCAGGATCAGTAGTCATGCTGAGACAAGCCAGGCCAGAGCACAAGGTAAGGAATCAACCATTCCAATCCCGTCTTTATTTAAGCTGTTTGTGTTTGGTTCACCCCTGTATTGTATTACTCTTGATTTTAAAAAAAAATAATACATTAAAGGCTGGAGAGATGGCCCAGTTGGTAAATGCTTGCTGCCAAAGCATGAAGAGCTGAGTTTGAATCCCCAACCCTCCTACAGGAGCCTGTGAGGGACATTTTACATCCAAACTATAAGAGCCTTCAACTTGGACGGAGAAATAACCAACACATGTGAACACTGACACAACGACTATCTGAGAATTGATTTGCTTGGTGATGCGCACCTGTAACCCCAACACCTGAGAGGGTGAGGCTGGAGGATCACCACCTGAGAGGGTGAGGCAGGAGGATGACAAGTGTAAGGCCAATGGGGAAGCTTATCTTAAAAATCAAAATTAAAACAAGCAACAAAACAAAGAAAACAGAATTACCTGGGAAGGATTTTAAGGCAGTCATCATAAAATGCTTCCAAGCACACTTACAGACCCACCCGACAGCGATGGTTCAATGGAAAGTCTCCTTGAAGAAACAAAAGACTGAGCAAAGACACAGAAGACACAGAAGAAAAAGCTGGACACCTTAGGGCTTGAAAACATAACAAAGAAAACAGAAAATGCATTGACCAAATTCATTATCAGAAAAGAGATGCCTGAGGAAAGGATCATCAAACAAAGATGGGAAGGGTTTGTTTTGTTTTTGTTTTTGTAACCACCCCATCTGAACAATAGAGGGAAAACATGCTTGAAAAAGTTGAGCAGAATATCAAGGGCTCCTGCGTCTTATATCAAAAGATCAAGCCATGGAGACTCAAAAAGAGACAGGAGAGGACAGAGCTGAGAAATCACTCATAGATGGAATGGTGAATTCTTTTTCCTGAATTTGACAAGGTGTTTAAACTTACAGAATCAAAGTACACAACAAATTCACATGCACACACACACACACACACACACACACACACACACACACTCACACACACATAGCTAACCCAAGATATACCTCTGTCAACTTCAGATACATAAAGAAAAACAAACAAATAAAAAGACCCAAGAGATAAGCATAAGATACGAAGAGATGACCCTGGGTTTAGGTTTCTCCTCCATAGGAGAGGAGGCAGCAGCCACAGCTCCAAGGAAAGAGCTGTGACCCTAAATTCCTAAGGAAAACTGCAAAGCAAAGACTTTCTGGAGTCGGGGAATGGGATGTTTTGGGGTAAAAGAAAATGAAAGGCGTTTGTCTCTGTTGACTTGCTTTAAAAGGACGGCTATGGGAAGCTTTCTAAACAAACAAGAAACCACAAATTGAATGGGTTTGGAAAGTTGGGTATTAGGAAGGGAAGGACAAGTGTGTGCGGCTCTTGGTCTCTCTGTGATTACTGTCATCACTTCTGCCCTGTTCCTCAGTTTAGATAATGAAAAAGAAGTGTCCGTTCATAACCAAACAATAACAGGTCAGGGAGCACTCTTTTAAAAATCATTTTTTTCCAGAAGAAATATGAAGGTATAAAAACTCCTTAAAGAAGGAAGAGGGGGCTGGTGAGATGGCTCAGTGGTTAAGACCCCATAATGCTCTCAAAATCTTTTTTTTAAGTTATTTTAAAAGGCAAAAGGAGACAGAAGGGAGGAAGACAGATAAATGCATACCATTTTCTTTACTTCAGTGTTCAAACTACCTTTGACAGTTGGCTCAAAAATTATTATACCATCCAATATATTTCTAAATGTCTGCAGAAGGCATAGGGAAGGTTAGAGTACCACTCTGGAGAATAAAACTTTAACACATGAAGAACACACAAAGACCACATAGTGGCAAATATGCTCACTCTCAAAAACACTGTTGATAAGTCAAATTGAAATTATAAGATTGTTCAAGTAACCCACTAGTAGGGAAAGAAAGAAAGAAAGAAAGAAAGAAAGAGAGAGAGAGAGAGAGAGAGAGAGAGAGAGAGAGAGAGAGAGAGAAGAGAGAGAGAGAAAGAAGAAAAAGAGAAAAAGAGAGAAAGAAAAAGGAAGGAAGGGAGGGAGGAAGGAAGGAAGGGAGGGAGGGAGGAAGGAAGGAAGGAAATAAAGAAGGAAGAAGGAGGGAAGGAAGGAAGGAAGGAAGAAAAATAAAGCAAATTTTTAAATGGCAACTTTATCCCATAATATAAGAACCTACATTAAATGTAAGTTAATCTAAACTACATCACAGAAAAAAAATAAAGATTGTACTGGAGAGGTAGCTCAGAAGTTAAAATCATGTACTGGTCTTATAGAGGACCCAAGTTCAGTTCCCAGTATCCATGTAAGATCACTCATAACTGCCTGTAACTCTAGCTCTGGGAACTCTAACAGCATCTTCTGGACCAGCATTCTGGGATCTACTGTCTATAAAGATGGAGAGACTCTGAAGTGAGCTTGCAGGCCTGATTTAAAGCACATTAGGGGAATTCCCAGGATGGGTAGGTGATTTCTATCTTAGTCTTGGCTCCATCTCTAGGCACATTCCAGAACCATTGCTGGTGTCTGGGAGACTGGAAACTATTGCTGAAGAAACTGCTGTTGACTCATTGTCCTTGCCTCAGGCCAGGTGGTGGGGCAACTTCTAAGGCCTGGACTCGACTATACTTGCCCAGTTCTTGGAAACAGATTTAGGCCTAGTCTCCTGAGCTGCCAATTTGAAGCCTGTCATGGAGTCAGCCTAGCCTTCTCATGGTCGTGTCTGGTAGTGGCTCCTATATTACAGAATACTGCTATAGAGAAAATGAAACAGACCTCACCAAGTACTTAGGATATGGGCTGTTGACAGGAACAGGGAACAATTCTCCACAGCTGTGCTGAATCTGGGAAGCTGAGGGAGTAAGAAAAGAGTTTGTCCTACCCAAGAGACTTGGCCTTGAAATGGACATGAGTGTATGTCTCCTGGTGGCGAGCCTTCATCCATTTTGGGCTGCCACAACAAAGATCCCTGAAACTGAGAGATTTATAAATGATCAAACTTAATTGTCTCCCAGTTCTGGGGCTGAGGCAGCCACAACCCAGGCCCTAGCTTGTCCAACTACCTGAGGAGGAATGCTGGGCTCTTCCCAGGCTGCACCTGAGGCTGTGTTCACTACTGGGGAGGAGCCAGCACCACTCTCACAAGGCTGAAAGGCAAAGACATATTCTCTTCAGGAAGCCTCTTAGGAGGACACCTGATTCTGTTCAAGAGGGCTCTCCACTCATGGCTCATTTCCTGAAGGTCCCACTTCTTACTGTTGTTACATTGACAATTAACCTTCAATGTGAATCTAAGATGTAAACCAGCATTAACGTGAGGTGTACTAGAGTTGGTGAAGGGCATGCAGGCATTGTCCCCATAGTCTAGACTAGTCAGTGTTGCAGGGTTTATGCCTACTGTAGAGAAGAGTCCGGAGCTAATACCAACTGATCCCCACACATGGCCCTTGCAAACAAGACACAAATGGCAGAGCAGTCAATGACATAAGGAGGAGAATTTAGAGCATTAGTGTACTTTGGGCCTTCCATTGCTATTTCATCATGCTATGAAGCAGAACATAATTAAAGCAGGATTCCCTCCAGAAAAGCAAACAAGGTCCCCACCTAAGGGAAGGGATTTAAGTAGATATACACTGTTCCTAGACTTGGCAGTGCCTTTGTGGCGTCAACACACAATTGGCGTGACACATTCTAATTTCTTCCTGATTGCTAGACATGCTCCCTTGTTATTCAACCTGAGTCCTTTGAAAACACTGCCAATGGCCCAATTAAACAGAGAGCTAAGCGTATGAATGGCAGTTTGCCCCTAAAGAGAGTCGCAGAAAGTGCCTTTCTGGAATCTGGGTGAACCTCACTGGTTGCTTGGCCCTCTTGACTACATACCTTAGAAACCAAGATGCCACTGCCCAAGCAAGGAGTCCAGGCACTGCCCACGTGCAATGGTCAAGTCTCAGGCTCCCTCAGGTTGACATAAAAAAAAAATGCTGTAGGTTGGTCCGTCGGCTTCAACGGTTTATTTTCTTACACTTCTGAGGCTGGGAGTTCAAAATCAAAGGTTCTGTTTCTTGTGAAGACTCTCCCTGGCTCACAGACAACCTCCTTCCTGTTGTGGCCTAGTGGCCCTTCCTCTGTGCAGCAGTAGGAAGAGAGAGAGCTCCCTAGGATCCGACTGCTCCCCGGGATCCTGCACTTTCTCCTGGTGATACACATCCTAACCACCATCGCGAACTGGCTTAACTTGCATTTGCTCCATCTCTGGGCACTTTAACAGTTAAGACTTTGACATAGAAAGGTAGAATGGACATAGGATATTTGAAGATCAAGGCTTCGAAGATGCCACAAGCTGGAGCAAGCAAAGAAGAGTAAGGGATCTTGGTTCTCTCTGTTTGTGTGTCATGAGAGCTAGCCCCAGTGGGCTTGGCTGCCACAGTTCCAGGCCCACTGAGATAGTAGTCATTCAGTGTTATGCCAGTGGGAACAAGCTGCTGCTGCTGCTGCTGCTGCTGCTGCTGCTGCTGCTGCTGCTGCTGCTGCTGCACTGTGAACAAGGCATGCTTCCCAACCTTGGAGTACAGTTCACTGACAGGAAGTGCAAGACACCAGGAGAACTCATGTGTCCAGACAGGAATGGTGCGGAAACTGAGACCTAAAAGCTTGACTGTAGAGTTTTCCAAGTGAGATGAAGTAGGAATGGAGTGATATATCCCAAGCAATGGAGACAGAATCTATGCAAAGCTACTGAGCTAGAGAACAAGGCCCAGGGAAGGCTACAAATCCACCAGGTCTGAGTTCCTGCTTTCCAGACCCTCTGCAGCCCCAGGGCACCATGGACTCCTGCCCGGAGGTCAAACCCTGGCTATTGCTGATGTTTTCACCGACCAGAACCTTGGACTTTATCTTCTGACACCAACGGGAGCTCAGCATCTCTCACTCAGGGAGGCAGGTGGAACCTCACCGGGCAAGAGCCTCAGAGGAACTTCCAAGACATCTGCCTTGGGAGACCAGGTGTTTTATGTGTCACTTCTGAGTTAACCTCAGTGTCAGGTAGAACTCTGATGTGCAGTGCCCCCAGGTTAGGAGCACAGTGTGTAATGAAACCAGTTCCTTAATGAGAAGGACTCACACCAGCAACCCTGTTCTGCCTCTTCTAGCCATGGGCTGTAGGGAAAATCAGTCACCTCTCTGTGCCTCGATTTCCCTCTAGGACATGGGAATCCATCCTACAGGTATCCATTGACATCTACCATGTGTCAGGTATCATTGATGAAGACAACAGAGGGACTACTGCCTGCACATCACTTCCAGCTAATCAGGTAATGGCAAAACATGACCAAGTCAATGGAGGGCATGAAGACCTGAGCAGGATGGCAAGAACCATGGTCCTCTTTACAAAGAGCATCAGAAAGGCTTCTATGAGGGGACAAACGAGCTAAGATCAAAGGGTGGATAACAGTGGTGACAAACCAAAACAATGTCCACAAAGGCAAGATTACAGCTGGGTCGTGAACAGAGCTTAATAAACCAGTTGTAATAGCAATGGGAGGAATTGCCTCAGTCTATGACACACTGTCGCGTCCGCTCTCGACCAGCAAGAACGACACAACCACCAGTCCTTCTAACAGCAGTTTATTCAGCAAACTTCCGTCTTCATCTCTCTCGCTTCAACTTTATCTCTCATCTTTTTCCCCCAACCCCTGGCCTCTCACTCTTATATACTCTCAGTCCCCATCCACTCACAGCAGGTCACGTCACCTCACCAGGCACGCAGCTTCAGCCAATCAGGACGGCAGGGGCATGTCTCCACCAAATATGGACTTGTTTAAACTGCCAGCATCATGGTGCACCTGTGCAGCTCTCACGATGGTTGTGGCTTATTTTCAGGTGTATGAGGAAGTCAGGTGCAAGTCATAAGACTTAGCTGCAGTCCCGGGCGCCATCTTGGGACTGCTGCCACACCTGCTCCTCACAACACACCACCACAGACCAGTTAAGTTATAAAGAGGTTTATCTGGGTGCAGAGTTCAGGTCCAAGGTCAAAGGGCTATACTTGCCAATGGCTAGGGATAAGGAATATGAGAAGACCCAGTCTCAAGATAACACATTAATCCATTCCTCAACATGAACATGAGGACCAAGGTCTAACCACCTCTTCAAGTTCCTACCTCTCACTACCATGGAACTCAGATTAGATTTCAACATGAGTATCACGGGAAGGGGGAAAGGACCATAGCTGGCAGAGCAATGCAGTTGTAAGAATAATGTTTGCTTCAGTCTGCAATCTCTGCCACAGGTTCATGTGTTGAATCCCAGTAGCTGGTGGTGCTATCTGGGGAGGCTGTGGAAGCTTTAGATGATAGACTGGGGTCTTTGAAGGTCATTGCTCCGCTCCAGGTCCCTCCTCACTCTCTTCTTTCTGCCCACCCTTAGGTAATCAGCCTCCATCATACCTCCCCCCTGCCTCGAGGGGTTTTCTCGCTATGGACCCAGAATCTCAGAGCCACGTGACCAGGGGCTAAAGCAAGTCCTCCCTCTCTCCAGATGCTTTGCTCGGGTAACACAAAACTAGCTTACCCAACTTGTTATCTGTACTGGACACAGAAGTAGTAAGACTAACAGCAGCGGTGAAGGGAAGGAAATGTGAGTGCACAGCCTCTGGAAGGCACACTCATAGCTGGTTGCCCATCACTGGCTAGTTGAGACCTATTTGCTTCTCATGCAGACATCTCTGGATCAGGAAATGCTCCCATGGAAAAGGTAATATGTGACTTTTAAAAGTGTGTGTGTGTGTGTGTCTGTGTGTGTGTCTGTGTGTCTGTGTCTGTGTGTGTGTCTGTGTGTCTGTGTGTGTGTCTGTGTGTGTGTGTGTGCTTGCATGTACTGGTACACATGCATGCATGTGTATAAGTACTGAGGTCAGAGGTCACCACCAGTGTTTTCTAACTCTTCTTACCTTGGTTTTTGAGACAGGGTCTCCTACTAAGCTTACAGATTCAACTAGGCTGGCTGGCCACCAGGCCCCAGGGATGCTGGCTTCCTCTCCCTAGCTCTGGGATTACATGCACTCACCACTGGGCCCAGTTCATTACCTGGATGCTAGTGATATGAGCTCATGCTTACCCAGAGACCACTTTACTGACTGAGCCTTCTCCAGAACCCCTGAGGTAAAAGTCCTCCATTGAAATTCCAATTGGCAGAGAATGCATGTAACTGTCAGAAAATTAATGTCAATCAACAAGAAAAAGCAAAACAACAAATAGTAATAGCAAAATAGACAGTTTGTCACCAAGCAACACTCAGGACCAACTAATACATGAAAGGAGCAGAAGCAAAACGGAGGAGGCTTTGGACTATCAGATGCCTTGTGACTAGAAGCATCCTGGTTAGTGACAGTGGGTAGACATTTTCAACATTGTCTCTAGAGATGACCAACAGGAACAACTTGACATGAGGACACCCTTTTACCCACAACTAAGGGTATCCTGAAAATGTCCACACAGGTAGACTCTGGACACAGACAGAAATCCTCCAGTCAAACAAAGCCTGTGCAATGACACCAGTGGGGACCATCAGAGGGCTTCCTCTATGGCCCAGGCACTGGCTACTTGGCCGCCAATGGACTTGACCTTGAAGTTCAACTGGGAGTTGCCTCTGGCTCTTAGTTCAAATCCTATGACAAAGGCTGGTGGGCTAAGCCTATCTGTGCAAGCCAGCCAGCACAAGCAGTAGACAGTGGGATGGCTTACAAACCAGCCATCTTCCCATCATGTGATCACTGTTGCTCCAGTCGGTCAGAGGTGGAGCCCCAGCCACAGGTGTCGATAGTGTGAGGAGTCACAGATAGATAAAACTAGGGAAGGCTCCCACAGAAGGGTGTGTGACTGGAGGTAATTAGCATCTCCAATCCCAACAACAGGAACACTGCAGTCAGGATGAGTGTGCCTTATTCAAAGGGTAGCCCATGCCTGAACCACAAAATGTATCAGTGACCAGCTTCAAAACCATGGTAACTACGATATAATATATATAACTTATAATAACTCTAACTAATATAGTCACTGCACAGGGTCAGGCTGTTGGCCTTCCATCGCAGGTGGGAAGGGGCTCATGAAGCTCTACCCTAGCTAAGGAGCTATCGATAATCAATGGCTGCTGTGGGAGGAGGGCTCATTTCCCTTAGTCATAGGCGCTGGTGAGTTTTGAACAGTCCTCCGCTCATAGCCATTCAAGCATCCTCCATTAAAATCAGAGGATCACAAAACAACCTATGAAAATAGGAAAGACATGGCAGGGGCAAGGGAGGGAAAGGACGTTCAGTGGGAGTGGACTAAGAGAGGCTAGCGAGGGATGAATGTTGTCAAAATCCATTAAATCCATGTATAAAACCACAAGAAAACATAAAAGAAGAAATGACAAAAGGAAAAAAAAAGTGCAGGTTAAACGGATGGTTAGCAACAAAATCTACTTCTGCCACTTAACAGCTCTGTGTCCGTGGACAAGTAGCTCAGCTGCTCTGAGTGTTTCCTCAGTTGTACGAGGTAATTGATGCTACAAAGCTTTGGGTTACTGTAACAAAATACCAGACATAATGAATTTACAAAGAGGAAAGGATTCTTTTGGCTCCAGGATTTAGAGATGTCAACCAATGATTAACTAACTATATGTCTTTGTGCCTGTGGTAAGCAGTATGGCAGAGCACATGTCTGAGGAAAGCCATTCATCTCATGGCTGGGAATCTAAAGAGAGAAGAGGAAGGAGCCTGGATCCCTTCAGGCCACACCTCCAATGGCCCAACTCCCTCTCCCCACGTCCTGCCTCTTAATTCTACCACCTCCCAAGGGCACCAGGTGCCAGAAACCAAATCTTCAGCACAAGTCCTTCTGGACCCCAGCTATAGCCCAGCCCAACAAGCAAGTTCCCAGGGAAGCATACAGTGTCACAGCCCGTGGTCCAGGCCACAGGGAAACAGATACAGTGTCTACACCTTCAGAGCAAACACCAGGAATTATGGTCTTACAAGCACAGCCCCATGACAGGCAATGAGACTGACTCTGTGGGAAGAGCTGGCATGGTAGTGATCACAAGCAACAAATGGGGTCTAGAAACAAAAATAAAAAAGTCTAAAAATGGGGGTGTGGGTTGTAGTGAGAAGGTGGTCAGATCATGGGGTCATTCGGGAATATTCTAGCCTTTCTTCAGAGTATGCAATGAGTCTTCATTCTCTTTTATGTTAGATATGCTTCTCCTCCCCACCCCAGCATGATGTCATTGAGCAGCAGTGAATCATGTTTTGGTTTTTTTGGGTTTTTTTTGTTGTTGTTGTTTTTTTGCAGGCAACATGCTGGCTGTGTCCCCCAGGGTCTGAGAGAGAGAGAGAGCTGAGCCTAACATGGCAGATTTTAAAGGAACTGTGGAAAAGCCCCAGGGAGTGAGGCGGTAGCTTGTTTATTATTGCAGCATAACACATCTGCCCTGACTGGTGTAGTCAGGGCTCAGGGGAGAGCTGAGGAGTGGGGCTCACTTGAAGCCTTCCTCACTGGGTAGGTTGGAGCCTTGGTTTCTATTTCCAAAATGGCAGGGTAGGGGGCGGTGCGTGGACTTGGTTAGGATGAGGAAGGACTAAGACAGTATTTCCTTCCCTTTCTATGTCACCAAAACTTGGCCCTGCAAGCAAAGGTGCCACATCCATCCAGACTGCTGTCACCAAGGGAGAAGGACAGTCAATGATAGCAGCCACCTTAATCTTTATTCCAGAAATTTCACTTGATTTTCCTGGAAGGGGCCATGGGGATTTTCTTTATTACATTTTGAGGTTTCCTCTTTCCCTCTGTAGAGCCTGCATTTGTCCCCATTTCTACCAGCCCCACTGAGCAGCAGCAAACCAGGAGCTCTTAGAAGGAGTTTGTAGAGAATATCAAAGCCAGGTGCTCAGGGGAAGGGGGTTTGGGGGAGCAGTGAGACAAGAGCCTCCCAGGTGGGACCTACTTCTCCCCTCAGCAGGCCCCTCCCATCAACAGGCCCCTCCCATCAACAGGCCCCTCCCATCAACAGGCCCCTCCTATCAGCAGGCTCCTCCCCTAGAAGGCTGTAGGGTCTGGGACACCCCAGTGAGCAAAAGATGTCAGCCCTACCTCCTAAGTCTACAGGAACATATCTGAACAAATCTCCAATACATTATCGATCCAAAGGTCATCTTTATGAACCACTAAGAAAGAAAAAATGTTGCCAATTAAACCACAATACCAGACTTTGTTAGCACTCCAGCCTTTTATTTTGTATGTATCAAAAGAACTTCCTTAAACTTAGTGAGCCATAGGTTTATGATCATAGATTATGCATATAGAAAGTGGAAAATACCCACAAAACTAACTGGCCAGAATATCTCCACACATCTTCACACCAGAGCCTGACACTGCAAGTCGCTTTTAGCTTGGAGTCACTAATATTTTTTTGCGTGTTCATTGGCCAGTCTCTTCTAGGGAAACAAGAGGAGCTTGGTGACAGAGCTTTCTGTAAGAGGTTTCCGGCATTGACGCCCATCAGGTTCTGATGCAGGCGCAGTCTCGGCTGTTGTTCCTCAGGAGCTGCCTGCCTTGCTGTTTTGGTTGGGTTTGTTTTTTAATTCTATTTGCTTCTTTATATTAATGAGTGTTTTGCCCGCATGCATGTCTGCACGCCACATGCATGCAGTGCCCAAGAAGGACAGAAGGTTGTGAATCACTGTGTGAGAGCTAAGAACCAAACCCAGGTCCTCTGGTAGAGCAGCAGGTGCTCAGCGCTGAGACATCTCCTCCACTTTGTTTTCTGAGACAGGATCTCTCAACCGGACCTAGGGCTCAATGGTTAGGCTCAGCTGCTTAGCCAGTGAGTTTCCAGTGGCTGACCTGTCTCCGCTTAGCCGATGCTGAGATCAGAAGCACAAACCCCTCAGTCTGGCTCTTTAACATGAGTCAGGGAATCAAACTGAGGTGCTTGAGCTTCCAAGACAAGCACTTTACCCTTGAGCCATCTCCCCAGCCCACAATGCTGACATTCTTAAAAATCTGATAGACAATTGTGTCACACTCCCAGCAGTACCAGCAAAGACTATGGGATGTCATTGATTGTAATGAGAAAAATTAATTCCAAAGTGTGAAAACGTGGAGAGAAAAACTATACTCCGTTAAGTCAATTGACCTGCACACCTTCCCCCAGTCTACATTTGAGGCAAAAAGAGAAGAACCCAGGGTCAGAAAGGGTTAAACTCCAGTTCCAGCCATATCTCTCCCTAGCTATGTGATGTAGCAGTCAGGGTGGGCTGGGATCTGCTGCAATAACAAACAGTACCCAGAATCATCTGTCTGCACGCACATCTACTGCAGGCTGGGCAACATGACAGAGGGATGTCCTCCAGGCTCAAACAACAGTTTCGGGGGTGTGGGGGGGAGCCTAGGAGAACACAGAGGAAGTTTCCTGTTTTGGACTGAAAAGGTTTACTCTCACCTCCACTTCCCTTTGCCGGAACAAAATAAACAGTCTTAGCTAACTGCAAACGGCTGGAAAGTGAGATTTACTCAGGAAGAGGAAAAGAATAAAATATGCCAATAGTACCATCTAGAACAGTGACCTCATGGAATTCGTTAAGCCTTCCCAAGCCTTGCTTGCTTGGTTCTGGTAGAAAAGACTATACTGGACCTGTCCCACCATGCAAAGGATACCGGGGACCACTCTGAAATGTTTCTGTCACAGGAGCACAGCTTGAAAACTCTGGCTGGGACTCACACCTGCACCTTCCCACCTGGAAAGGACTGGCAACTTCTCCCTCATCCGCCCCACCCCCATCACCTCTTAGGCCAAATAGTCGTAGCCCCCACCCCACCCCTATCTGCTTTTCTAATACTCATTAGATGACTCTGGACCCCAAAACTACTTACTTTCCTCCCAAGAGAGGAGCAGCCACACCCAGGAATCAGTCTTGGCCAGCAAGGCCTCCAAGACAGCTGTTGGGCCCGGCTCTGGAAGTTTCTCCCCTGGCAACTATGTGGGTGGCTCTGAGCCAAAGAAGTCCTCGTGGCAAAACTAGCAGGAAAGAGAGGGCAAAGATTCAGGCCAGGCCTCCGGTGTCCTACCCCAGCTCTGCCCACTGGGAACCCCCAGCACCATAGAGGACCCACAGATAAGCTTGGGGAACAGAGGAAATGCTGTTTGCTAATGGAATGTGGCCAGGACAGGCAGGCCTTCCAGAGCACAGCCTTGCTGCTTGGTGCTGGCCTGGGGGTGGAGGAGATGAGACTGGAGCTAAACCTGCAAATTCCTGGAACAGGGTGGAAAGAGCGCAGCACTGAATCCGAATCCCAAGCAAATGGGTTCCCCTCACACCCTTTGTCAACACTCAAAATCATTTTCAGCCTCCAACTATAACTCTATGTTACAAGCTGTGCCTTAGGGGGAAAGGGGGGGGGGGCAGAGAGCGCAGGACTCCCAAAACTTAAAACTGTGTTTGTGGTGCTGGGGGGGGGGGGGGACGCCAGGGACTCCCACTTGGTCAACAGGTACTTTATCTACTATCCAACAACCTAGCCCAGAGCTCAGCAATGTTTTAAAGCTTTCTGGAGAGCTTAGGCACAGCTGGAGTCCGGATCCAGGGAGCCATGCACTGTCCCCTGTACACTGCGGACCCTCACCACACAGCCTCACGGAGCCGCGAAGGTTGGTCTAAGGCGCAGAAAAGCTGCCCACTACCCGAAGTCGACTGGCAGGAAATCTGAAGTTATTCAGGCCAAATCCAGAAAGAGAGGAGAGTAGGAGGGCAGAAAAGGCGGGAGCGCGAGAGCGAGCGGAAGGGTGCATGGGTAGGTGGAAGACACTGTGAAGAGATGTGCAGAGGGAATGGAGGAATGAAATCGGGAGAGGACGGGAGGGAGGGAGGGAGGGAGGGGAGAAGGAAGGGAAAGAGAAAGGGAGGGGAGCTGCACATAGGTTCGATGAAACAAAGGGAGAAAAGCCGAATAAATGAGTCACAGATGGGGTGGGAGGGAGGGAGAGGAGCGCGAGGCTCCGCGCTAGACCTGCTAGGGACTTAGGACGCCGCTGCAAGCGCGGGCTCTGGTCGCAGGCTCGCAAACCTGAGCACGCGCGCAGTCTCAACTCGTGGACGCCGCTCAGGCTCTAGCAGTCATAAGGCCTGGGTGCCCCCTAGCGGTCATATGTGGCACTGCAGCGGCGGTGTGGCGGGACCTTGCACTCTTCCCTAGGGATGTGCGCTGCACCGAGTTCCCGAAAACTCCTCCTTAAAAGCCACTTCCTTGCTCTCGCTACAAACCTTAGGACCTCCTGCCCTGGCATCCTCTGGAGAGCAGAAAGATAAGCGCTTCCTAACGCTCTTTTCTGAAAAGGCTTCCTATTCCCTTCCGTGAAAACGGATCAGTAAAGGTGGGGGGGAGAGAAAATGGTTTGAGTTAATTTAAACTGTGTCTGCCGCGGGCAGCAATCCAAGAAAGGGTTTCCTTTTTTTTTTTTTTTAAGTCCTGGTGGAAGCATCAAGGGAAGCTCTTTGCTGCAGCCCAGCGGCCAGATGGAGCCAGGTTAGTCCAATGTGGAGGCTGCGGGGAAGAAGTCTCAGGCAGCCAGGAAGCCTAGGCCTGGTGGTGCCAGAGAATCACTGGGAATGACAGTGCTCATACTCGCTTGCAAACCCAGCATTCAGAAAGCAGAAGCAGAAATAGAGCCACAAGTTCAAGGGCAGCCTGGCCTCAGGACACAGCAATACCAGACTGAGCACTTTCCCCTCCCAGGCTGTTTGCATAGGTGAGCTTATTTCATGGCCAGAATCTTTGACGTTAGTACTATGTGTCTCCGTGTCACAAGGAGGAACCAGAGACCCTCAGGAATTAAAGGCACCCAGCTAACAAGTGGGTATTAAGCTGCTGGACCTTGTAGAACTTCAGGCTTCGGCTCTGCCTCATGGACAAAGCATGTGGGAAGTGTCTGGAGGCTCTCTCCAAAGTGACCCTGCCAGTGAGTACCCCGGGATGACCCTGGCTGTGGGTGAGGCTGATGACATCACAGTCCCTCCCACCTGTCGTCTCCCTCTGTGCTCCTCCACATCAAGGGGCACAGCCTGCCACTGGCATGGAGTCCCCAGCTTCTTCATCCGTTCAGCAGAGTGTTCAGAGAGTGTCTCCTCCGTGCCAGGCTGTGCTAGAGAGCCAGGAGACCAGACCGTGGCAAACACTAACTAGTAACAACCTGTGATAAACAGATCAGCCAGCAAATGCACAGTGTGGCTGCACATTTGCATGTGACAAGATTATGTACTAAGAGATGGCCTGGCCTAGGGACACCGATGTAAAAGCTCTTATTGGAAGCCGCCTCGAACTCAGAAGTTTACAACTATGCCCCAGCTCCCCCGCCCCATCCCTGGCCCTTCTTCATACCTGGAGTCTTAGACAAGGAAGCTAGGAGAGAATGAGGACCATCCCTCAAGGCGTTTGAACTTGACCCTGGCTCTAGACGGGAGATCATAGTGACTGTACAGCTCTCTCAGTGCTCAGCGCTTGACTTTGTTTACATCCTCACCACTGATCTCTGCAGTAAGCTTTTGAGGTAGATGCTCTTGATAAACCTGTATTTCCAGGCTCTAAAACCAAGGTGAACAGCTCCGTGGGGCACCAAGATTTTAGGAGGAAAGGGTTTTGTGGCACACAGTTTCAGGGATTTCAGTCCATGGTCACCGGCTTGCTGGCACATTGTGGTGGGAACATGTGACAAAAGAGAACATCCAGGAAGCAAAAGACAGAGGCTGAAGGACTGGGAGCTCCAATATCTATTTAGAGGCCACACCCCCATGACTTACTTCATGTCACTGGGCCACCTTCTAAAATTTCCAGCACCACTCACAGGCTGGGGACCAAGCCTCCAAATCCAGCTTCCAGCATCAACAACACACATTCCCTAGATAGTAGCCAGGGAGGCAAAGAAAATGTCAGCTCAGATCACTCGCCTCTTCTGTTAGGGACCAATGGAGGCAACACAGAAATAAAAGATCGCAGACAGGCATCTCCAGAAACAATTGCTCTTTAGCCAAAACATCTGGAGGTCTGCAGCCTCTCCATAGAGGTGAGACTGTGCTCACATGATGTTGGGGGGGCGGGTATTGAGGTCTTATAGTATGGAAAATGGGGAAGGTTAGGGCTGGAAGAGTCCATCTGGGGTCAGTTCCCCAGCAGTCAGGACATGGTAGAGGGTTTGGCCTGTGGATCTCCTTATTAGATGCTTTCACAGGTGTTATCAGACAAGTCAGCTTTCCTTCGGGACCCCTCGGTCCACCTGAGGCTTGTAGGTCATTAACCTTCCACCTTCAGCAGCTCTAGACTGGGAGTGGCACATACACTGTGATGACACCATGTACCCCTGACCTGGACAGCTTTTGTTCTGTAGTCTACTCTTCAGGCATTCATGTGCACATAAGGGTGTGGATACATGCACACACATAAAGGCACGCACACACACACACACACACACACCTTTGCCTTCTGCTCTCTAATGTGTGGAAGATTTTGACCAATAGGCAGTGCCAGCAGAGTGGACAGGGATATTCTCCCCCGTCTTCCTGTCCGCTGAGCTGTGCCAATAGCAACAGAGTCCCTCTGAAGAGAGCTGTAGGGACCTCCTCCAGCTGCCACTCATACTGGGGGGTTCCAAAGGCTCCCACAGAAGTTAGAAGCAACTCAAAGAGTAACAGGAACCCTCAATTGACTGAGCCTTTTCCCACCACTCAAAGAACGGACATAGGGTAAATGAATGATAACGTGAATGAGTGAAGTGACTTATAGTCTCTACACAACTCAACTATGGACTAAGGATCATCACCCTGCCAAGCCCTTCCATAGGGTATGCTATGCTTGCAACACGAATGAACCACTAAAGAGACGTCTCAAGGGGTGTTGAGCCTCTGCCAGGTATTACCAGACAAGAGAGAATAATTCTGCAGGATGCTGGAAAAGAGAGGATAAAAGTGAACAGGGGTGAGCCGGGATCAGAAAGGAAGCCCCAGGGGCTGACTGAGTTGCAGAGCACCTGCCAGGTGCACCCAAGGTCCTAGGTTTAACCCCAGCATGCCTCCAAAAGAAAATCAAACAAACAAACAACAAAAATAACAACAACAACAACAAAAAAGCCCTTCCTACCTGGACCCACCCAGTGAGGGAAAGGACCACCTTGGGAGGAAGTGAGTTCCTCCTCCCTCCAGCCAGAGGGTGTCAAGTGTGAAGAGGTGACTCCTACCTGGGGAGGTGGCTCTATTAGATAAAGGAGTGACCCCTTTTAACCTTAATAGGCTAAGAGCTGGCAATCAAGACCCCATGTGAGTGAGGGAGTCAGTCTGGGGCTTTCTTACCTGAACATGCACTTGCAGGAAGAAGAGAGTTGGTCAGAGGAGGCTGGAAAGAGGGAGGGAGAAGGAGGGGAAGCAAAATGAAAAAGAATGGGGAGAGAGGGGAGGAGGAGGAAGAGAAAAGGGAAAGGAGGAGAGAAGAGGGGGGAGAAGGAAAGGAGTGGGGTGGAGAAAGAGAGAAGAGGAGGAGGAAACATAAGGCCCCGGTGGAGGTCAAGTCTTTGAAGACAGCCCCCATGCTCTTTGGCTTACAATGGGTGATGCCCCAGTAAACAAACCATCCAAGGTTGAAAATATCTAAGTCATAACTGCCCCAGTGCCCCTCGCCTGCCAAACTCCAACCTCAATTCCCGGAAATGTGCCCAAAGCTTAGGTTAGCTTCCAATAGGGCAAAACCATTAAACACCAAAAAAAAAAAAAAAAAAAAAAAAAAAAGTCTGCTCTAGAAAAAAAAATGCTGTGTGGTCATACACACATACACACACACACACACACACACACACACACACACAGGCATTTTCTAGTCTTAAAGGGTGTGAGAATGCATGGTTCAGTGTGCAAAGAGTACCAGTGAGGATCCTGAGCTCAGCCACCAGTCCTGGTTCACTGCAGATGCCAGGCATGTAAGAGCATCCCACCACACCTCTCCAATGTGGACAAAGATCACAATCCCAAATCAGACGTCATGGTTTCTATTGAGCAAAGAATCACTTTGGCACCATGATGAAGTCAAAAGATGGTAAACCTGGCCACCATAAGTTAGGGAGCCTCTGTTTCCCACAGTGGCCCAACATAACAGTCAGAGTCCCCTGAGCTCTGCTGCTGTAACAAATGAACCGCTGCACCCTGACACAGTCAGCCTATTTCTCACTTGTGACAAATTAGGACGTCACTGTGGGCTGCTATCTGGATTATGTGACCTTCACACAAGAGGATCAGGTGCGCCAGCAGTTAAGTGCCACATGCCCCACCTACTCACAGCCATGGTCAGGACCTAGTCCCACAGTCACCGAGAAGCTGGGAGGGATGGAGACGTGCCTGGCCATTTGGAAAGCACCGATGTTTTCCTACCACAGGCCCGGCTCATAATGGAGCGCAGGATGATTTCAGATGGTATTTGCAGATAGTTTGCAGTGAACATAGGTAGGTAAGTGAAAAATATTAATTGCAAAATGAGCAAACTGTTCACAGATCACTTGTCTCCAAGGCCTTGCAAGGATGAGAAAGTATCTGCTTAGCGGTCACAGGCCTTAGCGTTTCTCTCACGCTAACATCACTGATCTGGATCCATGCCAGAGCTGCCTCAGACTCCAGCTTTCAGGACAGAATGTGTCTTACTGGGTTTTCTTCTTTTTTATGTGTGTCTGTACGTGCATGTGTACGTGTGTGTGTTTGTGTGTGTACGTGTGTGTGTGTGTCTGTCTGTGTGTGTGTCTGTGTGTGTCTGTGTGTGTTTGTATCTGTGTGGATACATGTGTGGGTATCTGTGTGTGTACATGTGTGTGTGGTCTGTGGGGGTACATGTGTGTGTGTACATGTGTGTGTGGTCTGTGTGGGTACATGGGGAGTATGTGTGAGTGTGGTCTGTGTGGGTACATATTGTGTGGTCTGTGTGTGTACATGTGCGGTCTGTGTGGGTACATGTGTGGGTGTCTGTGTGGGTACATGTGTGGGTGTCTGTGTGGATACACATGCGTGTGGTCTATATGGGTTCATGTGTGTGTGGCGGTGACAGCCTTGGATGAAAACCTCAGGAACACCACCCACTTCCTTTCACACAGGGACTCTCACTGGTCTGGAGCTCACAAGGACACTGGCTGGGCGCCTCAGACAGCCGCCTGTCTCTGGATTTTATGTGGAGTCAGAGGAACAAACTCGTGCCAGCAAGGCAGCTGCTTTACAGAGCCACCTCCTCCGCCCACATCCATTTTCTTGATTCCCTCCTACTAGGAGGAAAGGCAGTAGGAAGGCAGAGTCAAGCTTTCTTTGTTGTTGTTGCTATTGTTGGGGGCTGTTGTTATTGCTGATTTGTTTTGGGGACAGGTAGGACTCAGTCTCACTGTGTAGCCTGGGCTGGATGGAACTGGATCTGTAGCCCTCCAGAGTGCTGGGACTGAAGTGCATGCTACCACACATTTGCCACACATTTGCATTGCATCACCTGTTTTGAAAAGAGTCTTAACAATGGTGGAGATGGTGCCTAAGTATGCAAGATGAACTGTGTGAAGGCAGTGTGAACAATTAAAGTCTAGGAACATTGTTTCAACTGACAGAGAGATGATGTAGTCCAAGTACACTGTCTTGACTCAATACACCTACCTATTGTATAATGATTACCAGTCAGCTGAATGCACCCAGTCCAACCATGCTGTCCGAGAGCTCCAGACCCACTCATCTTAGGACCAACATTCCACCCCCTCGTGTCACCCTCCCTCACCCACTTCCACCTAAGTCTTCATCTAGATCCCACACAAGAGTAAGGACTCAGGGCAGGCAAGATGGCTCAGTGGATAAAGGCACTTGCCATCAAGCTGCATGACCTGAGTTCGATCCCTGTGACCAATATTATGGAACAAGAACGCTGACTCCTGCAAGCTGTCCTCTTGCCTACACACACAGACAGACAGAGAGAGAGACAGACAGAGACAGAGAGAGAGACAGAGACAGAGACAGAGACAGAGAGATCATTTTTAAATATTTAATATTGTACAAAGCTGGTCTTTCTGTCTCTGGCTTGTTTCCTCCATCTGCATCCATGTTGACATAGACACGAAGACTTCCTTCTCTTTATGCTGAATAATACTCACTGTGAGCCAGGGTCAGTGAGCTACTCAGGGGGCGGAGACAAGAGGAAACCCTTGCACCGAGGAGTTCAAGACCAATTTGAACAATGCTCAGAAAAATGGAGAGCTCAGTATGGCTCTGTGGTAGCACACATACCCAACATGCATGAGTCCCTGGGTTCCCTGGAAGAACCTGGAAGAACCATTTTTCATCGTGCACGGATTTATGTGTGTGTGGACCGTGACATGAGTGTGTGGAGCACGGATATCCCATTCTCTTTTTTATCCATCCGTGTACTCATCCTGTTTCTGCATCCTGGTCCTTGGGAATAAGGGAGGCCACACTGGGAGGATCACAAGCTTAAGGCCGCCTTGGCCTCCTCTGAGAGACTCTCTCAAGAGGAAAAAGCCAAAATGAATCCCAGACGGTGGCTGTTCCTGACCAACTGGGGACCCTGAACACTGCCTTGCATGGTGTCACTCCCGGCTTCCATGCAGCCATGAGTGTGCAATCCTGTTTTCTCTACGCTCTTGTCCATTGTCTGTCACCCTGGCTATTTGATAAAATCCATCCTGGCAGCTGTAAGGTGACAGCCCCCAGAAGCTGTGATTGGCACACTCTCTGATAGTCAACGGTACTGAGGAATTTTGCCTGGTCATTGATATACCTTAAATGTTTATTGCCTTCATTTATTCATATGTTGGTGCTTGTGCTTGTTTGAGCAGAACATCTTTTTACTTGTGTCCGATCCAGCTAAATGTTCCTTCAGGAGTCTGCCTTAGTCTTTCACCCGTGCCCACTTCAGGGAAACGCTCCTTTATGTGTTTGCCCCAGCAAAACATCATCTAGCTGACTTTCTAAAGAACTCTTCAGCTTCTACTTTACTAACCCCTTGTCAGATGTGTGGTTTCGCAGTTTTTCTCCCTTTTCCTGCACTGCCTTTCTGCTCTTCTGACTTTGTGGTGGGAAGAAGCTGGCTAGCTGAGCATGGTTTCGCATGTTTCTTGGTTTTATCTTCTTGTCTGTGCTTTATGATCGCATCTGAGAAGTCTGTCGAGACCAGTCCCAAGGAGTTCATTCCCTAGGGTTGTTTGTTTGGTTGGTTTTTTCCAATTGTTTTTTTTAGGTACTCTCATTGGTTTCTGTCTTTTGGGAGTTGGCTAGTTGGTTAGCTGGCTGGTTTGTTCTGTGTTGGAGTCTCTTGTGTCTAGGGGCTCTTATTATGAAGAGGAGATCGATGAGGCTGAACAGGAGACAGGAGGACTGGTTATCTAGGATAAAGACTGCCTACCTCAGGTCACATTGTGGCTGTACATGGTCCTGGGCTGGTAAAGCAGTCAGACTCACCCACCCTTCCTCTCTGTGTCTCCTTCCCACTCCCCACATATTAGGACCAGAATTAGATCAACGCCAAGTGCTATTCTTGAGACACAGTCCCTCCTTGAACCTGGTGCTTGATGGTTTGACCACACTGGCCAGCCAGCAAGCCCCAGAGATGCACCCTTCTCCACTTCCCCAGAGTTATAGGTTCAAATCCCAACCCCCACTTCTTATATAAGTACTGTGAATCCAAACTCCTTGTGCTTGTATTGCAAGCACTTCTATCAGCTGAGCCATCTCCCTCACCCTGGCTTAGCATTTTTGAGGAATTTAGAACAGTGGCTGACATAAGGCTCAGCAAATTTGTTCTATTAATGGAATCAGTCACCTGCCTCTTTTTAGGGCCACATACACATCTGCTCCTTTAAGAAGCACACCAATACCTCAAGCACCTAGGGTTAGTTCTGCAATTGCTATGGGCTAGATGAAGGAACAGCCCAGATATGCAGATATACCCATGTTCATATGGGCAGGCAGAGAGTATCCTGGGTGCTCTCCCAGGCTTGCTGTCTAAAGCGCTGTGACTTTCACAGCAGTGCCCGCCTAGCTCTGGTGACCCTAGCCAGTTTGCCAGCATGTTCCCACTCTCCTGTCACCCGTGAGGGGCTTGCTCTATAACGTCATTCGCTTATTTTCATACTTATCTTCTGTGAGTGGTGAGTGAAACTGTTCTTCAAATTTATTCAATAAAAACAAAATGCTCTTTTTATCCATTAGGAAAGACGGAAGACACCATTGAGCCTGAAAACCATTTGCTGACCACCTCTGGAGTTGGGTGGGCACACACTCCCACCTGATTGGCACCCAGTATGACCTGCCTCAACCAAGTTTCTAGGGTAAGCACATTGCTCCCATAGCTTCCTCCTTTCCTCCAGAGACACTCAGAGAAAGCCTGGGTTCTGGGGCAAAGATGACTGAATAGAGCCACAACCAACACACCAGCATTTTGCCCCTGGGATTTTCTTGGTCGGTGTGCTTTTCTGTACCACCCTAGTGGTAGACTCCTGGGACCCAAGGACAGAGCATCCTCTGTATCAACTAATCTCAGACACTGTGTGACACATGCTGAGAGTTCTGGCTTCTCCTCTCTGCCCCAGTATGAACCAGACAAACACATATCTGCCAGGGAACCTTGAGAGAATGAAGTGTATGATGTGAGAGCAGTATTATGTCAGGCCCCCATCTTCTCGGTGTGTGGATCTAGGGTCTCCCATCATTCATTCCAATCCTGGTATGGTTTTTAGTTCTGGTGACAGGGACCTGAGTACAGTTGTTGGTGCTGTTACTTCCAGTGGGACAACAGGTGACATCAGGGCATTTTGCTCTCCTCACTCTCCTCCTGTAACAGGGAGGACTGCTTCCTAGCCAGGGAGGACTAGTTCCCAGCTGAGCATTCAGAGTGGAGGATAAGAGTAGTACTCACCTGACTAGATACCATGGCAAACATTCTAGTCACCTGACTAGATACCATGGCAAACATTTCATAAAAACAACGTAAGAAGGCATATTTTGGGTCACAGTTCTGGGGTGTGGTCTATCATGGTGGCGAAGTCCTGATGTCAGGAGTGTGAGGTGGCTGATGACATTGTATCTGAAGTCAGGAAGTCAGCAAGGAGGGAGGGGAGGGAGAGGGAGGGAGAGGGAGGGAGAGGGAGGGAGAGGGAGGGAGAGAGAGAGAGGGAGAGAGGGAGAGAGGGAGAGAGGGAGAGAGGGAGAGAGGGAGAGAGGGAGAGAGGGAGAGAGGGAGAGAGGGAGAGAGGGAGAGAGGGAGAGAGAGAGAAAACACTGGTGTGCTCCTTTTCATTCAGTCCAGATCCAAGACCATTGAATGGCACCCTGGGGTAACTTCCATGGCTTGACATGAGTCACATAAATCAGAGGTTATACAGATAGGAAGCAGCAGACCACTAAAGGCTGGAATTCATGGCCCCAGGGTTTCAGGGGTTTGTACAAGCAAGGGGTTTGTCACCTCACTCACATGGCTGAGGGGCCCCAGGTTTTGGGTGCCGCAGGACTCCTTGAACTAAAATGCTGCAGGACACCCTGCTCTAGGGGTGCAGGAACAGATCCCAGCTGTCCCAGCAAATCCTTCCTTCTCCCGGAAACTACAGCCCATGGTGACAACTATGCTTGAAAATGACATAGAAACAGAGAGAGACCAGGCTTTCCCCAAAGCCTCGTTTAGAAAGTGGAAAAGACAGTTCTTACCTCTACATCCCCAAAGCAGCTGCCACCCTCGAGCCTGCCTCTCTGTCCTCTGCACAGTCCTCTTGGAGCAGCAACCTGAGAGGCGGCTTGGGGTCTACCAACACTTAAGAAATAATGAGTTCACTCCTGGAAGAGCACTACAGTGGACAGCTAGCTTATGCCAGGAAGGAACATCAGAACATTTGAAAGCTGTCAGTTAGAATTTTACTGCTATGGAGAGACACCATGACCTCAACAACTCTTATAAAGGAAAACATTTAACTGGGGCTGGCTTACAGATTCAGAGGTTTAGTCCATTATCATCATGGCGGGAAACAGGGTGGCACACAGGCAGACATGGTGCTGGAGAAGGAGCCGAGAGTTCTACATCTGGATCTGCAGGCAGCAGAAAGACTACTACACTCGTCCTAGCTTGAGCATCTGAGATGTCAAAGGCCATCCCCAGTGACACACTTCCTCCAGCAAGACTACACCAACTCCACCAAGGCCACACCTCCTAGTAGTGCTACTCTGTGAGCACCTGGGGGCCATTTCAAACTTCGACAGACGCTTTGTCTCTTTGCTTACCTGGTGGTGGCCTTGGGTACTGGGCTATCACAGCTATAAGCCACGGAGCCTCAGGCTGGCAGGTGCAGTAACCAAGTGGAAGGAGGTGGTTCAGATGTCAGGGTGGCTCCACTTCAGTCTTCACCACGTCCTCTCTCGGGTTGCTGTGGCTTTTCTGCCCATTAGCAATGATGTCACCTCTGCTATTAGTAATGTCACCTCTGCTATTAGTAATATCACCTCTGCTATTAGCAATGTCACCTCTGCTATTGGACGGCACAGCCAGCATTTGGAACACTGGAGCTCAGTAAGTTTTTGTTTCTCAATCCTAAAAACAATGTCTAGACTAGTACATTAATCAGACATGGAACCCACTTTACCCCCAAACCTTGTAGTTTTTCCAAGTCAAGCCCACGTCCCTGTGGAAGCAAACTTGGGGCCGGGTGGGAGACCCACAACTGACTGGCCCCTCATGACAGTTAATCTTATCAACTTGACAGGATTTAAAATCACCATAGGAGCCAGCCGGTGGCAGTGCGTGGCCTTAATCCCAGCACTTGGGAGGCAGAGGCGGGAGGATCTTTGTGAGTTCAAGGCCAGCCTGGTCTACAGAGCAAGTTCCAGGACATCCAAAGCTACACAGAGAAACCCTGTTTTGAAAAACCATAGATGGATGGATGGATAGATAGATAGATAGATAGATAGATAGATAGATAGATAGATGGAATTAAAATCACCATGGAAACCTGTCTCTGAAATGACTGCCAGAAATTATCTAGATTAACAGAGGTGAGAAGGGGACATGCCCTGAATAAGGGTTGTGATATCCAACGGTCTTGGATCTTGGCTGAATGAAAAGTAGAGTACCAGCATTCATTCATTCTCTCTGTCTCTCTGTCTCTCTGTCTCTCTGTCTCTCTGTCTCTCTGTCTCTCTCTCTCTCTCTCTCTCTCTCTCTCTCTCTCTCTCTCTCTCTCCCTCCTTGCTGACTTCCTGACTTCAGATACAATGTCATCAGCCACCTTACACTCCCGACATCAGGACTTCCCCACCATGATAGACCATACCCCAAAACTGTGACCCGAAATATGCCTTCTTACATTGTTTTTATGGAATGTTTGCCATGGCATCTAGTCATGTGACTAGTGAGTACTGTTCCCATCCTCCTCTCTGCCTGCTCAGCTGGGCAACAGTCCTCCCTGGCTAGAAAGCAGTCCTCCCTGCAACAGGAGGAGAGCGAGGAGAGCGAGGAGAGCGAGGAGAGCAAAATGCCCTTATCTTATGTCACCTGTCAATCCATTGGAAGTAACAGCACCAACACCTGTATCCAGGTCCCTGTCACCAGAACTGGAAACCATAGCATCTCCCTGTTCGTGGGATGGAGAGGACCCTGCCAAGCCCCCTCACCACTAGCT
The DNA here is from genome assembly GCF_000001635.26 of Mus musculus. Lineage (NCBI taxonomy): Eukaryota > Metazoa > Chordata > Mammalia > Rodentia > Muridae > Mus > Mus musculus. The sequence continues at coordinate 125,405,370 of NC_000073.6, forward strand.
GAACCTCGGTAACTGACCTCGTGGCTTCCCTCTGAAGGGGTCGTGTCTCTGGAAGACCCAACAGATCCACCCAAGGTCTCTGGGGACTTACCCCTCTCCACTCCCCAGTTCATTTTCATGATCATCCCGTATGAAGCCCTCTGTGCCCCCACCCACCCCATTTCACTCCCCTTGGGTAGATCTTATCTTCTCCTGGTACCCGACTGCTTCCCAACATCACCGTCGTCCCTGGCACTGGCTCCAAATACACTGTGCTTGGCAAACTCATTTGTCCCTAACACAGATGTAAGATGAAATTCTCCACAAATTCAAATGTAATTGAAAGTTATTTTCCAGTATCTAATTTGCCTTTTATCTGTTTCAGGCAAGATTTCAAAGGGAACCTCCCAACCAAAGCACCACGGTTGTTTACAGTGCTGGGCCCAACCAAGGCGGGAAGCTACATGCCCCAGACAGGGATGTTACCAATTCAGAAAGTAATTACAGCATTGAACACATCCCTAAATAAAAGTAAAAATGCAGCAGACAGGAAGGAAGTAAAAATAGAAACTGGGAACATGCTGTTTCCCCCAATGCTCTGAAAAATCTTCTACCTGATGCTGGCGCCCTGCCTGGAGGCAAGCAGAGCTGCATCCTGGATGGAATGGCGTCCCTGTCCTGTGACAGGCAGGGAGAAGTGACAAGTGATTGGAGGTTACTGTAATTCTGACAGGATAGATCCTGAAAGCCAATGCACCATCAGAAGTGGGGGTTTTCAAAAGTCAAAAGTTCTAACTCATCAGTGGTGACAGTCCTTGATGGGCCCACGATGGCGTCATTATCACACACACACACACACACACACACACACACACACACACACACACACACACGTTAATTCTTGTGAGGGCAGCATAGGTTTACATATGAGTAGATCTGATTTACATTATAAAGTGAAGACAGCCACCTAGCAGACCTGATGTCTTATACACAGGACTATCTCCCTTCCTGTTTCTCTGCCCTGCTGTGATGTAGACAGGGGACCTTCACCAGAGTCCAAACAGAGGTGGAGCCTAGTTGGATAGAATCGATGGCTGGAGTGTGTCCCAGACAGGTAGACCCTGTCGTCAGTCTCTCTTGGTGTGCTTCTGGACAGCTATGAGGTAAGCACCCTTCTTCTACATACCCTTCCACCACAATGCCTCTGCCTCACCATGGACCTAAAAGCAGTGGCGCCTGTCAGCCAAAGATTCCAACTTCTAAAACCATGAATCCAAAGAAATCTTTCTTCTTGAAGTGGTTTTCCTCAGGCATTTTGCCGTAATGCCAACAGACAGCTAACAGACATCATCTGCTGGCCTGCTTAGCCGTTTTCATTAACACCCTCCTCCAGCGAGATCCCTCTTATACTGGCCTGGGGATGATCTAAGTGATTATGACAAGTGATCCCTATTAGTTCTTGTGAGTGTGGGACACAACAAAGGGAAGTCACCTCTCTGCCACTCTGTGAGGTACTCAGGAGACCCTCACCAAACAAATAGATCAGGCCATTTGTTTGGACTTTCAGCCTCCAAACTTATGACCTAAGCAAACCTCTTTTCTTTGTAAAGCCTCCCCGCTCTGTTATTTTGTTATGGGGACAGAAAATGGACAAATACTTGGCCAAAGTCATGTCATAGTAAAACAAGAGCCAGAACGCAGACATCTTTCTCTCCACCTAGGACTTCCATGATAAAAGCCCCCATTAGTCTTCTAGACAGAAGAAATGGCAGGGACGTGACTGTTTATTCTACCCCAGTACAATGCTCAGTGCTTGACGATGCGAGGACTCATTTAATCGTCCCCACAGTCCTGAGAAGCCTCAATGTTCTTCCTCCATTTTAACAACGTGAATCAAGTCACAAAACTGTAAAGCCTTTCCCTGGGTCACAGATACAGCTGGATTCTCTAGATGGACTCAGCATACAGAGAAATACTGTCATTCTCCACAAGGGGACTCCCTGAGCAGCAGGCTGGCAAGTCCCTACTCTCCTGAGACATCCCTGAGCCTACCCTTCAGTTCCCAGGAAAAAGGCTCCAGGGATCTCAAAGGGCTGTAAACACTTGGGTTCATCCAAGAGATGGCTAGGCTAAAAGTGTGGTGACAGTTCTGGGGAGAAGGAGTCGTTGGCCAAGTACTTGCGGTGTAAGCATATGGACCTGAGTTCGAGCCCCAGGGCTGGACGTAGTGACAGATACTTGCCATGTCAGTGCTGGTGAGTTCCAGGCCAGTGAGACATTCTGAACCAACAACAACAACAAAACAACAACAACAACAACAAAACCTGGTGGGTGATGCCTGACATGGGGGTTGGGGGAGAGAGACTAGAACTAACAGAGAAAGGGAGGAGGAGAGAGGAGGGGGAAAGGGCAGAGGAAATGGAAGGTCTTTATAAAACACACTAGCTCCTCCGCTGCCCCCTCTGTGGAGTCCTGCAAAGATGACTCATAGGGAGAGTGGCCAGGGGAGGGGAGACCCTGCCCTAACAAGGCAGAGTCAGACTCCCTGAAACACCAGAGAAGCCTTCACCGAGGTATGGAGGGCCCAGGTCCCAGAAGCAGCTTCCTGTGTGGACCAGGGCTGGAAGGAACAATATACAGAGAGCCAGGAGATGAGGTACCCCACAATCACTTCTAAGGCACCCATTAAAGCTCCAGAGAGGAACAGGAAAGGGCCAGAGACAAGGCAGCCAGTCTGACATAGGGAGTGATCTTGAGGACCAGTGTCTGAAGCTATTATAGAGGATCCTGAGACCCCTCCATCTAGATGGAGGGATTCTGAGCTGTTAGCAGGAATCTGTTGAGTCCAGGTGTTCACGACACCTTACCCTATTCTAAGCTGTTGCTAGGGACACCATCATGGAGGCTTCAAGATGTTGGTGCTCACAGTCACTCTGGGGTCTTGCAATGTTATCGTTGTCCTGAGGCAAGAGGAAGGCTGAAGAGATGCACCTGAGTTCTAACTGGTACACTTAGGACAGATAAAGGCTCGCTGACTTGTGGGTTTCTTAAAGAAAAGACCAAGTAGAGTCCCCAGCCCAGCCAATGCACACAGTTGAGCCAGGCCAGCTATGCCAGGGCAGTAATTCATTCTGGCTAAGTGGTGGTTTCCCTCCACAGGACAACATCATCTATCACATTAAAGAAATAACACTAGTTTGAATTTTCCCACTTTTATTTACTTTGTGTCTGATTTGGTTCAGTCGTATAGCTCTTTATGAACTTCTCTTGTCCTTCATTGTAAACGTAATTTTTCTCATGCTTTGGCTCTGGAAGTGGCATGTGTGTAATATCTGCAGGCTCTAAAGAAAGAAAGAGAAGGAGGAGGAACAAGAGGAGGAAGAGGAAGAAAAGGAGGAGGAAGAAGAGGGGGAGAAAAAGAAGAAGAAGAAAAAAAGACACTCCATCATTGACAGAAATACAGAGGGCCATTTTACAGCAAACCAAATAAAAATTTTCAGGATTTAACCCAAAGAAGATGGAAACGATGAACATAAGGCATGATGTTGACATGAGATGGGGGAGGGTTGATGAAAATGGTGGCCACGAGAGCAGGGGATGTGATCATGGGAATGGCAGGTGGTGATGGTGATGGTGATGATGGTGTTGGTGCTGCTGCTGCAGATGGGATGATGGTGGTCATGGATGTCATAGATGTGGTCATGGCAGAGGTGTTAACAGTGAATGGCCATGGAGTTGTAGTAGTAAAACTGGCTTGGTAAAGAGAATGGCAGTGGTAGTGGTGGTGATTGTGGCTATCACGATGGTGGAAGTGGTAGTAGTGATGCTGGTGGAGATAGCAGAGATGATGGTGATGGTGGTGGTGGAGGTGGTGGAGGTGGTGGAGGTGGTGGAGGTGGCAGCATCAGCGGTGGTGATGGTGGCGGTGGTAAAAACTATATTAGAATTATCCTCACAATGCTTTTACCTTGGAGGCCTCAAAATGAAGGTGACCACGTGCCAACCCTCCTGCTGCCCCACCTGACATGAAATGCCCCCTGAGGATCCCATCCAAGCAGAGAATATCAGATCTTACTTCCTATCAAGGCTGTAGATATCTCCCTAATCACTCAATAGGAAATAAATTAAAAGTAAAATCTGAATCCAGCAATCCATCCCCCCACCACACACACACACATACACACACACACACACACACACACACACACACACACACAGCAGGGAATATCTATTATTTGCCCATAAAATATTTCAAGGATTATTAGCATGTAAACTGTGATTAATTAAATTAACAAAAATTGTTTCTGATGCATGCAAATGAGCTAGTTCCTACTGGGCAAGACTAAGGTGTGACTTCCCTGATGCTATTGGAGGCCACTGGGGGCAGTCCTCAATTTGTCTCCTGCTCTAGAAACTTTAAAAAGCTAAGACAGCCAGGCAATCTAACATACTTGCACCCCCAGAACTTGGGAGGGGAGGCAGGAGGACCGACAGTTTGGGGCCAGCCTGGGCTACATATAGGAGCCTGTCAGCAGAGGGGAGGGGAGGGGAGGGAAGAGAAGATGGTACTCTCCTCTAGCTACTTGTTTCCCTGAACTAGACAACTCGAGATAAGAAGGCCAGCAACAGCCAGGCATGGTAGCGCACACCTTTAATCCCAGCACTTGGGAGGCAGGAACAGGTGGATCTCTGTGAGTTTGAGGCCAGCCTGGTCTACACACAGAGCTGTAGTGATACCCTGTCTGAAAAGGAACAGGAGACCAGCAACATGTGCACCTCATGAGCCCCCCGAACTGTGAGCTAAGTGAACTCTTTTCTTTGAAACTTTTCCAGCCTAAGGTATTGCTATTAGCAATAAAATAAAAAATAAAACAGACTAAGAGACCTAAATCCAGTGTTTGAACCCCAAGAACACAAGTGCAGACTCTGCCTTCTGTAGCTCACCACAGCCCAGACCTGTGAGCCTCTAAGCCAGGCAGGCACCCTTAGAGGGGACCTCCTGAGCTTAGTACCTTCAAGAAGCCTCTTGTTACAGGCTAAAGCTTTTTGGTAGAAAACTGAGCATACCTGAAGCCCCTGTCTCCCATCTTTGTAGCAGGCCAGGTATGCCTCCTAGCACTCCTGCAGACATTTCAATCTTTCAAACTTACTCCCCAGTGACTTGAATTAGTCAAACTATGACCTTATACTGAGCATGCTCAGAAATGTGCCCATCCCCAAAGTGCTTTCCAATGAGAATGCGAACAAGCTCACCAAATAAAATTCCTCTTCCTTGGTTGGGGAACCAACTGAAGTACTCCTCTCTCTTCACCAGCAGAAGGCACAACTATCTCTCTACTCCTTTATTTCTTGTTCATGTTTAGGTTTGTTCCACACTCATCAAGCTGCAAACCCACCATGTCTGGTATAGACACCTCCTCCTCCTCCTCCTCCTCCTCCTCCTCCTCCTCCTCCTCCTCCTCCTCCTCCTCCTCCTCCTCCTCCTCCTCCTCCTCCTCCTCCTCCTCCTTCTCTTCCTCCTTCTCCTCCTTCTTCAAAGATTTTATTTATTTATTTTATATATATGATGAGTACACTGTAGCTGTCTTCACAGAGACTTCACACACACACCAGAAGAGGGCATCAGATCCTATTACAGATGGTTATGAGCCACCATATGGTTGTTGGGAATTAAACACAGTACCCCTGGAAGAGCAATCAGTGCTCTTAATCCCTGAGCCATCTCTCCAGCCCACCAAGACACCTCTTCTTTTCCCTTCTCTTTTCAATCTGCAGGAGACTGGATCCTCAGATCTTGATCCAGAGAGCACCCCCTATACCAAAAACCCTAAATACCATGGCACCTGCCTGGAGAATCTTCCATGCAGCTTAGAGAATATGCAGGGTGGTGAGGAGTGTTAACAAGTTAATTTTGCAGGTAGACCTTGTGGTTATGATAATTGGATGAAATGAGGCAGAAGGATGATAGGTGAGCATTGAGAACGTCTATGTCTGAACCACCCCTCCCCAACATCTCCACAGCGCAATGAGCCTGAGGGCATGAGCACTGTGACCAAGTTCCTTCTGTGCCTCTCAGAGCCCTTCCCTGCATCCCTAGGTTATTCCTGCACATAGATTTAGAAATCATCTCTCATGGGAATTCTGCCCCTTTATCATAAACAGTATTTGGCAACAAGAGCTCTAAATACTCATTTCTGAAGCTACTGCTGCAGCCGATGGTGGCTCCAACACCTGGAGCACACAGATGTCTCAGGGGCAGGCTTTTCCACTATTAACAAAATCATATAAACGATGAATGCATATAATAATCCGCTGAAGCAGCATCATGAGGTCAAATGCTTCCTGTAGCCATAACTAAAACCGGCTTACAGGAGAAAGTTTACTGTCTTATAGTTTCCAAGGTTTCCGCTGTATTAGTTACTTTTGCCCAACAAAAGCACCTTTGAAAAGGAAAGATTTATTTAGACACACAGTTTGAGTGATGCAGTCCATCAAAGCAGAGAGGAGTTGGCAGCTGGTCACATTTCATCTAAGAAGCATAAAGAAGCAGAGAGTGCAAGTCAGAGTGTAAGACCTCAAGCCCCACCCCCTGCCACCCCCTTGAGGCTCCACCTCCTAAGGGTTCTGCAACTTTTATCAAACAGCTGAGAACCAAACCACTACACTGTGGATACAAATGTATACCCATTTTGTATTCAACCCAGATCACGGTGTATACAAATGTACACACACACACACACACACACACACACACACCATTCCTGACTGAACAGTAGTTGAACTCATGATCTTTTTATTTTATGATGATGTGAAGCACACACAGGTAGCCTTCCTGCCTCTTACTTCCAACCAAGTATTCAGTAGACTACATAACGTATTTCATACACTGTTACAAAATGGGCTTTGTGCCAGGTGATGTTGCCAACTAGGACAGGTAAAGACTCTGCTTAACGTATACTAGGGAAGCTATTTATGCTCCTCGGTGAGCTTGGTACATTACACACACCGTTTGAACTCGGACATTTCGCTTTACAGTGAGAGTATGGGGACACGATCCACATATGCCATGGCGCATTTGTGTAAGAAATATAGACTTATCTCCCCATCATCCCCCCTCAGAGGAGACAGACCACACACAGGCTTGCTTTTCCCCTCATTATTTATTGGAGATTGTACTACAGCAATATGTGTAAATCTGTCTCATAATTTTTAACAGTTATGGAAAAGCCATAATTTATTTAATGGGTACCCTTCATGAGTTATTAAATATCATGGCTGATCATCACAATCTCTGGGACTCTACTCCTGCTCCACCACAGCCGTGCAGAGACTGGGAAGCCTCCATCCCACCTACTCTGCAGAGTCAGGAGAGCAAGACTGTTTCTTCAAGCCCCTGGGTCCAGTGGCAGGCTCTCTGCCTCCTCTCTGGCCTCCACTGCTATCTAAGCTTCCCAGAGTCTGTGGGAGGCCCACCCAGGGTTACAGTAACCCATCTATCTGTTTTTATTTTGTAATAAAGTTGCTATGCCTGCCTATGACACTACTTCCAGGCAATTTCTTGGGAAGTTAACCTGTCTGGCCCTCCTCCTTGAAGCTTCGTTGAGTCCATCCAAATGGCAGCTGCTTCAGCAGGAGCAGCTGGGCAACTGGCAGTCCAGTACTACCCAAGGGCTTCCTTTCCAAGCTGGGCTGGACCAGACACAAATGCAGAAAAAGATGGGTAGAGAGACTGAGACAGATACAGGCAGAGCAAAGGAAAGAAAGAGAGGCAGGCTTGGACACAGTGGGACATATCTGCTTCCCAGCACTTGGGCAGCTAAGGCATAGAATTGCAAGTTTGAGGCAGCCTGGATTATAGAATGAGTTCTGGGCTAACTTGGGATAAAGCAAAACCTTGTCTCAAAAAAAACTGAGAGAAGAGAATACTGTGCCCTCTGTGCCTTCATCCCTAATTGTCTTAGTCTTTGTTCCTACAAGCAAGTACTGGAAGCTGAGTATCTATCTTTGTTTATCTGAGTAGGTTTATTTGACTCACAATTCTAATAGAGGAAGGGTCTACAACCAAAGGCTCACATCTCTCCGAAAGCCCCATGGCTGTCTCACACATGGCAAAGAAGCAAGAGGGAGCCATGGGGTGGGACTTTGACACGATCTTTCGAGAACTAATTCAGTCACAGGAAACATGACCCATTCCCATTTTTTAGGGCATAGCCAACAACCTAATCACTTCCCTCAGACCCCACATCCTAAAGTCTCCACCATGCTTGGAACCAAGCAATATGAAATAGCAAAGTTGTGAATTGTGGTGTTCCCAGATTTCAGTGGGCATTTTCTCTGGCTACAAAGGGGCTGGGAAGAGCTGTGTGGTGACACAATGCTGTTTATCAGAGCTTCCACCCCACATCTGTGAGTGCTGAGTAGTGCAGAGATGCGGGAAAGAGCAAATGGACCACCCCAGTTAGGAAGTTAGGGCTTAAAGGTCCCTGTGGACTCACCCACAGAACACTCGGCAGCACATGGAACATGTGAGAGGTAGGGAGGGTCTGATTGGTGAACTCTGTCACCAGGGCCAACCTTTGGAGGTTTTATTCACTTCTGGCTCCAGCCTTGTGCACTCTGCTGTCTCTTGACCACCATGTATGGAAGCCACGACGTCAAGCTTCTATCACCACAGACAGACTTCTGTCCTGCCTTCCCCATGCTGGGAGACAGACTGAAAGAAATCTTTCTCCCTTAAGACATTTGTCACAGCAATATGAATAACAGCTTATACAGAAGTGTTGTGTTTGGGGTGTCTGTTTTCTTTGGGTTGTTTGATTGTTTGCTTGTTTGAGGAAGAGGGGGTTGAGGTTTTTTGTTTTCTTTTCTTTTCTTTTTGGATTTTTATGGTTTTGGTTGGTTGGTTGGTTGGTTGGTTGGTTGGTTGGTTGGTTGGTTATTTTTGTTTTTTCAAGACAGGGCTTCTTATATAACATTGGCTTTCTTCGAACTCACTATGTAGACCAGGCTGGCCTCAAACTCACAGAGATTCGATTGCCTCTGCCTCCTGAGTGCCAGGATTAAAGGTGAGTGCCACCACCATGTTGGTTTTCAAAAGAATGCATTTAACTGTGATTTTTACAGTGGTTTAGCTTTTAGTGGTGGCTATATTCAATAGCTGGTTCACTGGCTTCCTGAACAAGCGGTAACCAGATCCTGTTGGCTGAGAGCAGCCAGGTCAAGCTCTTCCACTCTCTCCAGCTGCTGGTCACAGGGCTGCAAGCCTCAGAGGTCACCACTATCTGGGGGCTGTCTTCAGGAGAACAGCTACACACACACACACACACACACACACACACACACACACACACACACACACACACATCACCATCACCATCATCATCATCATCACCATCACCATCATCATCTTCCAAGGTTGGTCACAGCTGGAGGACTGTGGCACTACAGAAGCATGGGCCAATTTTAGGGCCTCATTGAAGGATCACCCAGCTCCAGAGCTCTCTAGGAGGCTGCTCCCCACCTGCCTGGTCCTGTATCCTCCCTCTGCTCCCTGCGAGCACAGGTTCAGGGGAATCTGCCTAGGACACTTCATCCCAGACAGTCTTGGTAGAGAGTCTGTGTCTCTATGAACTTTCGTACTGGACAAAGTTACAGCACAGCACTATCTGCAGCTTTTTGATTGGACAGCAAAGGAGAAGAAGAGAGATCTCAGAGGGTCTCATTTCTGCTCACAGCTCAGTGGTCAGAGTCACTACCTACTTTCCTAAAATGAGAGAACTAGAATCCCCAGCAAGTAAAAATAGCAAAGGTAGTTGTCATTTACAAGGGTGATAGTCAACTTTCTGTTATACATATATCTAAGATAATAAACTTATAGAAAGAGGCATGGTGGCACCTGCTTTTATATCAGCACCCCGGAAGCAGAGACAAGAGGATATCTGTGAGTTTGAAGCCAGCCTTGTCTGCACAAGGAGATATAGGATAGCCAGGACCATGCTACTTCATAACTGAAATTTTACTACTGTATAAACCATAATTTAAATATCTGTGTTTCCTGATGTCTTAGCCCTGTGAAAGGGGGTCAAGGCTCACAGGTTGAGGACAATTTCTGTCCACAATCAGCTGTTCCCATTCCTTTATGTGACATCAGATCACAGCAGGACAACGTAACACAACAAAAGTAAGGGTTTGAACCCCTTGTTGGCCAAACATTAATCTTTTCCACTTCTTTTGGTAAGGCCCACTACCTGTCTATGGAAATGCCAAGTGACCTGGAGCTTGGGACCCAGAAAACATTCAGATCTGCAGACCGGAGTGAAAGAGGCAAGGATGGCTCAACCAGATAGGAACAGGCCAGCGTGACCACAGTGCTGGGGTGCCCCAATGGTCCAGGCCCAAACTCATGACCACCCCAAGGCCAAGAGCAATGCTTGGCATAGATTAGGCACAAGTTAATACCTGTCAACAATCTCAGTTCACTGTTAATACACAGTGAGTCACTGAAAACACAGTGGCTTAAAGCCACCGTCACTTACTTTATCTAGCTCATCATTTCCTAAGTTTTCTGGGCTGGCTCATGGAGGTGACAGGCTGCTTCCAGGGAACATCAGCCAGGCCAGTCCTACTGTGCTCCACTGGCAGTCCTACTGTGCTCCACTGGCAGTCCTACTGTACTCCACTGGCAGGCTCACCATCCCATAGGCTAGCCCAGCCCCTTCTCGTGAACCTACAGGCCTTAAGAGAGGGACAGTCGTTGGGAGCTTTTGGGTACTTTTCCAACCTCTGGTGTCACATCGGCCCCATAACCCAAGCTCATCATGGAACCAAGCTGAAACTTAAAATGTGGAGTACCAACAGGCTTTTACTTCCTCCCGGGAGAGTTACACCACTGCAAAGACAGACACCCTAAAAGAAAAAGGATTTGTGACTGGAACCTAGAGACCACCCAGATCTTCAGTTCTGTGAGTTACCACCTTCTATAGTGATTAGGGATAAAGTCAGTGGGTAGGTGACTGGGCACAAAAGGGGGAGGGAGCAGCTGAAAGGATGCATCCACACGGAGCCCCTGAATTCCACCTTTCCTCAGAGCCTCTTCTATTGTTCTGTCAGTGATGAAGGTCAGAAAGAAGAGTAGAGCAACAAGGGAGTGTCCGACCAGAAAGGAGTTGACAGAAGTCAGGAGTTAGCCAGGTCTGTGTGTACACCCTTCCCATACATAACCTTCCCCAAAGCAGGCCATTGTGGGCAGTTGTCCCCTCTGTCCCAGGGTCTATACCCTCTGCCCCTTGCCCATGCAGACCCTGTTCCTGGTCCCTCTGAGCCGTGTGAGCTTCGAGATGCTGAGGAGTCTAATCGCTATGGTGATTACTAACAGCCATTACATTAAGTTTTAAAATGTTCCCTTCAAATTGAACAATGTTTTTTCAAAGTCAACAGCTGGTTCACAGCTTGAATGCAACCGTTAGGATAAATTAAATAAAAAGGGTAATAAAATCACAGTCTAAATTTAATTTCTGAAGAGTGCACAGGCTCAAAAAAAAAAAACGGCATTTAAAAAAACTGCCTTTAAAATACAGCTTGAAAAGCAGAAGTTAATTCACTCGCTGATTATACCAGCTAATGCACACACTGGTGCAATTAACCACATAACTGCCCTGGTGTAGACCAAACTTCAGGCTCACTCTTGAGCATCTATAATATAAGGTTCTGTAATATAAGCCTCAGGGTCCTCTTGGGTAGGGGTTCTGTTCGGGGTCTTGTGAGTTCAGAAATCTTTGCGCCTCTATTCCCAGCACTGAAGAGACAGAAGGATTTCCAATAGGTTAAATGCAAACCTAGGCTGTGTGGCAAAACCTTGTCTCCAGGTGGGGGGGGGGGATATAGAGTGAGTTCTCATTCCTTAGGAAAATAACACTAGTGGTAGTGATGGCCAGTAGGACCTCAATCCCACAGTACCGTCCCTTGTCTGTGGTTATCTGCAACTTTCCTGGCAGGAGGCAGAATGGCAGGGTCCCCTCTGCATATGCGCCTATGTACTTGCAAATTCATCTACAGAACCCTGAGACCTAAGGACAATTCACTGAGTGACCCACATAAAGAGACCTTAGCCCCTCAGCCAGGCAACCTCACCCTCCACACTTTGGAGTCAGCAGGAGCTCGAATCCCTCATCTGCTGGACAAATGATTGGGTTGGCCAGCTGGGCCCAGTGTCCTCTGTGAAGAGGGAAGTCGGTCTGACCTTCCCAACATGCTGTGTGGGCTTACAGAGCCTCTGCTTGGAAGACACCCGGAGACATGGAAGGGAGCAGTGAGATGACAAGTCCCTGTGACGGGGATAAACAACGAACAAGGTCAGAGAGTAATATACAAAGAATAGGAAAAGACAACTGGTAATTTTAGGAAAGCCAAGGAGGGACTGGGGTGGGTGGGGAGGGAGAAGGCTGTGATTCTAAATGAGGTATCCAGGAGGAAGCACCCGAGAAAAGGAACTTGGAACACAGACCTGAGGAGCAGAGGGTCAGCTGTGGAGATGTCTGAAGTGATGCTGGCGAAGGGATCATGCAAAGGTCCTGAGGCAGGAGTGGTGCTAAAGAGACCAAGAAACACCAAGGGTAATCAGAGGAAGTGGGAATGATGGCAGAGAGCAAGAGGACTAGGGTGAGCGTCCTTCTCCTGATCTCTCTCCACGGTTTTAGTTACCTGTAGTCAGTGCTCTTAACTGCTGAGCCTCCATCTCTCCAGGCCCCTTAGTTGCCTCTAGTCACCTATGCTCTGAAAAGATTACAGGAGAAGTCACACAAAGAGCACGTAAGATTTAAATCACACACTAGGGGCTGGACAGTTGGCTCCCTGGTTAAGAGCACTTACTGCTCTTACATAGGACCCGGGTTAGGTTTCCAGACCCTGTGGCAGCTCACAACCTTCTGTAACTCCTTTCCTGGGGAATCTGTTGCCCTCCTTAAGCCCCAGGTACATACAGTGCAAATACATGAATGCAGGCAAGTACTCGTACACATAAGATAAAAATGAATAAATCTTTTCAAAGATAGTATTAAATCATGTGCTATTCTGAGCAGCATCTGCAGGAGGTTGAATGAGAAACCACCCCATGACCCCACCAGCCCACTCTTCCACCCTTCACCCGACTCCTCTACCACCTCACTCCCCCATCCTCACCAGCCTACTCCTCCAGCACCTCCACCCCAGTACCCACCCCACCCTAGTCTCAGGCAGCTGTTTGGAGAGCTTAGGAGGTGTGGCCTTGCTGGAAGGAGGTGTGGCCTTGCTGGAAGGAGGTGTAGCCTTGCTGGAAGAAACGCGCCTGAGATCATGCTGTGAGAGTTGAAGTCCTTGAGCCACTTCCAGCTTGCTCTCTCTGCTTCAAGCTTGCAGCTGAGATGTGAGCTCACAACTCCCTCTCCTGCTGTTGTGCCTTCTAAGTGAGGCCAGGCTTGTGCTGCCATGGTGGACTCATATCCCTCTGGAACCATAAGTCCAGATAAACTATTCCTTCTATAAGTTATCTTGCTCAGGCCGTTTTTATCACAGCAACTGGAAAGTAACTAGCACGGCATCTCGCCCGGACCGTGGCTCAGCGTTGTCTGTGTGCCCTGCGTCTATGCTGGGTATTCTGCTCATATCTGTGACTCACTTAGCCATCTCAATTACCAGACTGACTATGCGGGTCTCAGTGCTAGTGTTCAATAACCCTCAGTCCACTTAACAACAGCTCAGAGAGCAAGAGTATTCAAGGGAGGGGCCTAGCATGAAACACAGGAGAAGAGATCCCTTCTTGTGCTCTGTGTTAATACCACAGGTCACTCAGGAAACATAGGCATGGTGTGTAAAGGCTTGAGGCAATGGCATGAGGCATCCACTGAGGACTTGGGACATAGTCTCTACTTATAAGGGAGACTACCATAAAATCTGATTCAAAGGCTAATTCAGTTATTCATTAGAACTTACTGAGTGTTTAAAATGTATCAGAGAGTCCACATAAGGGCCCACTGAAGAAGGGGATGCAGCAAGGCCAGCAATGGACAAGCAGCTAGGTAGCAAGCACTCAGCAAGGTTAACAAATGGCTGGCAAGATGGCTCATCAGGTAAAGGTGCTTGCCACCAAGGCTGACAACCTGAGTTCAATACCCAAGGTCTACACAGTGGAAGGAAAGAACCAATTCCCACGAATTGTCTTCTGACTGCTATGTGTATGACATGGAATGTTTGGACATACACAGTAAATAAATGTAACTTTAAACATTTAAAATGTCAACTAAAAAGTGAGAAGAAAAAAGAAGAAAGGAAGGAAGGAAGGAAGGAAGGAAGGAAGGAAGGAAGGAAGGAAGGAAGGAAGGAAGGAAGGAAGGAAGGGAAGGAGGGAGGAAGGAAGGAAGGAAGGAAGGAAGAAAGGAAGGAAGGAAGGAAGGCAGGCAGGCGCTAGCTGGCAGAGCTCCTAGAGCTGAGGAGGTCAGCTCATAGACAGTCTTAGAACTGTGTCCTACCTCTGATTCTCCCCTAAGTGCAGATGTAGCCTCAGTGTTGGAAAATCTGGTTTTGAAACCAATGGAGCCCTAACTACCAAAGTCCTCTTTGATGGAGTTCTTCATTAATATCTTTCCAAGCATCTAAACTAGAGACTACCTCAAGATTGTTCTCTCATCTCTGGGAAAGCTGTGACTTTGTGGACAGGAGTGTGAGCAGGGGACTCCCATGCACAGGACCAGGGAGAAGCCACAGCTAACAAACAGAATGGATTCCTGCAATTTATCCTTCCACCTCTATGGAGCCTTGACTAGACAATGGATCAGCTACAGCAGGATGGGTGTGTGCCTTCGTGTGTGTGTGTGTGTGTGTGTGTGCATTTCCGTGTGTGTGCATTTCCATGTGTGTGCATGCAGATGTATGCATTTGTGTAGTCTCCTATATGCAAATTGGTACACCCACTACCACCACCCCATTGCAGCTTATTATATCTGTTTACTCATTTCTTGTTTCTCTCCAGCCTGGGCAACACTACCCAGATTGGCCACAAGGGGGCTCCCATGGCTGCCCTTTGCCCTTTCCTCCAATCAACATAGTGGGTCTCAAAAAGGGAACATGCCAGGAACACACAATGGGTTCAGACCTTCACCTTGCATAAACATTCCCATCTCCAATGCCCCATGCCCCACTCTCCATTTCTCCTCAATGTCACTCATAGAAGTCCTGCTCCAGGACTGGATGGGGGCGGGAGGGGAGGTCACAAAATAACTTGAGGTCTCCTGGATTTTAGTCGTTTCCACACTGGCACCTACTAGGTTCATTTCTGTGTATGTGTTCTTTTTAACTCTGGTGTCCCTGGAAACTATTTTTCTGCATCTGAGCATAGGAACTAAAACAAAGTGTGAGCAGTGTGTTACCACTCCTCCTTCTCCTCCTCCCCCCACTTCCTCCTCCCCCCTCTCCTCCTCCCCCCCTCCTCCTTCTCCTCCTCCTCCTCTTCCTCTTCCTCATCCTCTTCTTCCTTCTCTTCTTCCTCCTCCTCATCTTCTTCCTCCTACTACTCTCCCTCCTCCTCCTACTCTCCCTCTTCCTTTACCTCTCCCTCGTCTTCCTCTTCCTCCTCAATCCTGGCTGGCGGAAACTCCATGTTGAATGGGTTCCACCTCTGGCTGAAGCACAGGACAGATTGGAGGGAGATGTCACTCAAAGTAGTGAGCACAGAGAGACTGAGGCTGAAAAACGAGGTCTGATTCACTAGGCCTGGACCTGAAGGTGCCTTAACCATGAACTGACCAACACCTGAAATGGGCAGATTCGATGCTGCTTCTGATGCCATGGGCCTATGGCAGTGCTGAAGCCATGGGCCTATGGCAGTGCTGAAGCTAGCCCCAACCACCCAACCTCAGCAGACCAACAGCAGGTGACAGTAAATAGGAAAGAAAATGGCCACACTGGGGAGAGGGACTAAAACAATAACAAGATCAGGTCACCTCCTAAGTTCATCTTCCAGGTTCAAAGGGAAGGCAGGAGGTATACATGGCTAACAGTCCTCGCCAGGGTGGGGTCACCCATCACAGACCATCAGTGTCCAGGCTCCAGGCTCTCCTGCAAGTGAGAGTTAGGTGGCCTAACAAGTTTGTCAGAACTGTGTGGACTCTCTTCCGGATAGAGACTGAGGCCTCTATCAACTTCAGCCTTTTCCTTTCCAGGTGGTGAGATTCCTGAGGAAATGCCAGTTTCTTGGATACATTGTCTCAAAAGACAACAGGAAGGCCACGAGAATCTCTTCAAAATGTAGCTCCTCCTGCCAATCTCTTCACATTTCTAAATCAAATAACACCCTTATCAGTGCAGCCACCATGGCTCCCCGCATCAGTGTAGCCATCAGTGTAGCCACCGTGGCTCCCAGAGTCCCTCCTCTCCTCTCTGTGATCTTATGGACACTCCAGGATTTGGTTTCAGTCCATGGGGCTACCATTCTCCCATTCCTTATTTGAAGCTATAAGGTAGAACCTAAAAGAGACTTTTGTCCTTCTTGCCTACAATCCAAGGCTCTTTCTGTCACTACTGGCTGTGAGGCCTGGAGGAAGTTGCTAAGTTTCTCTGTGCTTCAATGTCTTTATCTGTTAAACGGGGGGGGGGGGGGGGGGGGGGGATGAGACCTATGGGTGGGTGTGTTAAACTAGGGAGAGCTGTGCCTGGCACTCAGCAAGTTGCTGGTCAGTGCTTGCCAACAAGGTCACCACGGTCTATAATGTCCATCAGCACCTGCCCTTGGGAAGATGACAGGCAGTCCCAAGGTTCCTCTGCATGGTTGCAGGCCTGTTTCAGGTTCAATGGACTACAACCCAAGCTTCAAGGACAATGAGTCTATTCCTGCTGACATCTAAGAAGGCCCTTTTGCAAAAAAAACCATAGCTGTGTCTTTGTCTTGTCCAGCTATATCCCCCCTCTGTGGTGCTCTGATGTGAGTGTCCTTGATCCCTAGGCTTTTGTTTGGTCCCTGGTAACGCTGTCTTGGGAGAGGCTGAGTATTTTAGGAGGTGAAATGCTGGGTATTTTAGGAGGTGAAATGCGGGGCAGGGTAGGGTGGGGACCCTCGGTGAGCACAGGCCCTTCTGCCCTATACTTCCTGCCTGTAGTGCCATGAAGAATGGCCACCACCACACATTCCACCACTGTGATGTTCTGGCTGAGCACAAAATGCCCAACGACCAAACACCGTGAAACCATGATTCAAAGCTGACCCTCCCTCTTGGATGTCGAATCTATAACATATATTGTTCCAGCAACAAGTAACTAGACCCTCCCCAAAGCTCACACATCCAGCGGCCTTACTAGTATTACTATACAAAATTTAATTTAAAGAGAAACGTCCAGAGCCTGGCAGTGTTTCGTTCTCTTTGCAGACTCCCACACTATGCTGCTGTACTGTCCATCTCTATGCTGCTGGTGGCTGCCATGGAGTCTGCACTCAGCATCTCACTACTGTGGAGTGGATAGGTGTGGCTTCTTTCCAAGGAGAGAACTGGGAAGCAAGGAAGGCACTGCCCAGCCTGTGGGTTTAAGGAGGCCCTTGCTCTCAGTTCTGTAGGTGCATAGGGTCACTACTGAGCAGAAGGACCTCTTAAAGGGCCGTATCCTGAATATCTTCCCTCTTCTCTTCCTATTCCTGGTCCTGCTTTCTCACCAGACTTTCTGTCAGATCCCAACATATCTGAATCCTCTTAGAATTTGCTGGGCCGACGTTTGCCTGACTGCCTAATAGAATAATAGTGTAACAGGAAACATTTCCTTCAACCTAACCTCCTGCTAAGCACATGGTCATGTGACTTCCCATTTTACAACTTCTGAGGTATAGAGAGGTTAAGGGGCTGGCCCAAAGTCACACAGCAAGAAAGTAACAGATTTGAACCTGTCATCCCACTCCCTCTGTCAAGCCCTTCCAGGAAAAGTGCTGCCTGGCTGTAAGAGTCACAGGAAATGGGAACTGCAGTCACTAGATTAATAACTCACTAGTAGACCTCACGACCACTGAATCATCTTAGAACCTAGTTATCATTAGTAGCATCTGTGTCTGTTTTAATAATTTCATGATTGCTAAGAAAGACCTGGCCATCAAGCTGTCGCTCCAGGTCAGGTGACATGGCAGAGCTCATGTGACCCTCTGTACAACAGAATTAGATGGCATTATTGTTTTCTATTTTACAGGTGGGGAAACCAAGACACAGAAAGTGAAATAAGTTGCTCACGTCACACAGAGAAGCAGAGAGTAAATGAGAACTCAGTAAGGGGTAGAGATGTAGGAGGTTGGGAGGAGAGGACAGAACAGAGCTGACTACACACGCCCAACCCACCTACCAGGCTCTGGAAATGGATGAGACCCACTACCATTTGTGGTCAGGCGCTGACCCTGGCTCCTCTTTCCTCTCTGAATTCCATGAGAATAGCTGTTTTCCTCAGAATCCCTACCCACTCCCCCAGAGACAGCAGTCTTCCAACAATAAGAAGCAGATGTTCTCCTCTTTAGCTTTAAGCCAAGAGACAATTCATGAAGTTCCAAAAATCACGTAACATACCATAATAATCCCATGACATCACTCACACATAATAACTGTCAGGTCCCGACCCCCAGGATGGCAGTCCGGGCTCAGTTCCGGCTGCACCAGCACTCCTCTGAAACCGAGCAAAGTGGGTTTCTGTTTGCCAGGGAGAGCCATTGCTTTCTCTCTCTTACCTCTTTGCCAACCTCCTTAGGGTGCAGCTAGTTCTCTAGTCACCCCAACAAACCTCCAAAGACCAAAGCCTCCCCCCCCCTCACCGCTGCAGCATAACCCCTTTAACTGGCAGGGCTCCCACCATCCCCTGCCATCCTCTCTGCTCTTCTCCAGGACCAAGGTAACCAAAGACAGACACAAGATGTGGAAAGGAGGGAGGGAAGGGGATAGTCTCTCAGTGTCCCTGAGGCTGACTGAGGACAAGAGCAATGGGTAGGAGCTGGGTCCTGCAGCAGGGGCGGGGTGGGGCATGGACGGGCTCATATATTTGCAAGAGTGAAGCAATGATACCTGGAGTTCCCTGCAGTGTACAGTAGGTAAGAGGGACTATTGTTCATCTTTCTCATTGCTATGACCAAATACCCAACAGAAGCTGGTTATTGAAGGAAAAAGGATTTTTTTTTTTTTGGCTCATAGTTTCGGAGGGTTTGGACCATCATAGCAGAGAAGGTACGGTGGGGGCGCTCGGCTCACTGGCAGGGCTCCCATCATCCCCTGCCATCTTCTTTGTTCTTCTCCCTCCCTTTTCTCTCCGCCCCTCCCGGTTTCCCAAGAGGTAGTAGCTATGGCAGGCTCCGGAGAGTGCAGTTAGTTCTCCAACATGGTTGACAGGAAGTAGAGAATAAGAAAGGAAGTAGCCAGAGATAATATATGCCTAATGGCCCACCCCTGGTGACCCATTTCCTCCAGCTAGGTTCCATATTCTAAAGTTTCCAGAGCCTCCCAAAAGAACAGCACTGATTGGAGACCAAGTGGCCACCACGTGAGCTTGTGGAGAGCATTCCATGTGTGATCCACAGCAGGTGCTGAGCGTGAATCGTGGTCCTCCTCCTCAGTATGGGTTACAGTGTCCGCCTTTAAGAGGCTTGAGAACACGGAGAGCATCGTCTGTTGGCACGTGCCGGAAGCCTGTCATGTATAAGGACTCTGAGCTGCCTAGCCCAGTCTCTCAGCCTGCTGGACTCTCTCTTAGGCCACTCAAGACAAACAGAAGCACCTAATCCTGGGGACACTGGAGGAGGAAAGTCTGCCTGGAAGCACTTCTAGCTACCCGTGGTTACAGGGGTTCACAGAGAGTCTTTAAGTGAAGAAAAGGGAAAGAAAAGTCTCCACAAAATATCAGGTTGTGTGTAAAGCTCCGGTGGAGGAAAAATTAAGAGGAATCCAACATGTCCCTCAAGTCTATCCCAAACATCATTGCTACAGCTTTGTGGGTTTGGTTCTTAAATATGTTGTTTTGTTTGATTGCTTGATTAAGATTATTTATCTGTTTTTGCAGTAGTGAGAATTGAAGCCAGAGCCTTGTGCATGCTAGGCAAGCCCATGCTACTGAGCTACATCCACACCTGATATTTTATTTTTAAGATAGTCTCACTATGTAGCCCAAGCTTGCCTAGAGTTCCTGATCCTTCTAACTCAGCCTCTTGAGTGCTGTGATCTCATGTGTGTGCCATCAGGTCTGGCTCACCTTTGCCAGAGTTTGGAGTCCCCTTGAAGGTTTGGTGCCATTGAGAGGTAGAGCCTGGCAAGAGGCCTTGAATGAGGAGGGTGTGTCCTCACAGGAGATAGTGGGACCTAGCCCCTTCCTGTGGTATCTTTTGCTCCTCAGCTGCCTCCATAAGAGAGGGTTTCCTTCACCAAGGGCTCCCACCATGATAGATCTTACCATAGGCCTAAAATGATAGGTTACCAGCTATGAACAGAAACTTTCAAAGCTGTGGTCGTCTTTCTAACTTGATTGTCTTGGGTATTTTGTTACAGTGATAAAAACTGGCTAGCACAACCACAGCATGCAGAGGTTCGGAAAATATAAATCACAGGAGCAAACTGTCATTGACTCATGTGGTGGCTAGTTTCAATTGTCACCTTGCTGCAATCTAGAATCACAGGGGAAGAGAATCTCAACGAGTGACTGTCTAGCTCAGGCTGGCCTGTGGGGTTGTCTATGAGGGAATTTTAATTGGTTTAACTGAGGTGGAAAGGGCCACCCTGAGTATGGGCAGTACCATTTGATTGTCTGGGCCCCGAACAATATGAGTGAACCAAGGGCCTGAGCAGTAGGCCCGTGAATACTCAGGAGCTCTGCTTTTGGGTGTGGAGTGAGTAGCTGCTTCAAGCACCTATCTTGCCTTCTCCACAATGATGTACTGTAACCTGGAACTGTAGGCCAAAGAACCCTTTCTCCCCAAGCTGCTTTTTGTTGAGGTGTGTTAGTACAGCAACTGAAATGAAAACAGGATACTGTGCTTATAATACCAGGTATTGGATAAAAGGACAAGTATTCTGAACTCCAGGAGAAACCATCTTCAAGAATATTGGTATTTTGCCCTATAAGTCACATATTGCTTACTCACAAATACTCCAGTGTGGGGATTTCTGGCATCCAGAAATGCCTGGCTCTACCCAGATGTGGCTCTGCCATCTTCCAGAGCAGTTTCCCATGAAAAGCCATTTTGGTTGGTGTCATGTGGTCTCTGTCATTGTACTCTGCATTGTCAGACAGGTCTCTGACATTTAACTCTCCCATTTTAGCATAAATAGCTCAAAGACAGCATGTATATGAGCAACAGCTGTGCCTAAAGAAAATGTCATGGCCACGGGCAGAAGCCAGGGACTTGCTCAGCCATGATCTACGATCTCCATTAGAGTATCGGAGCCTCCTGTTCTCCAGGAGACAGGAAGGATGCCATGTCCGTAAAGACAGCACACACAGTATCGGGGTTGGGGGTCGAGGGAGATGACATGAAAAGGCAACCTTGAGGCAGAGGAGCATAAGAAAAAGGCTTTACAAAAAGCCTGAGTTCAGATGGAACCCATAAACCTAGCAGTCATCTTTATCACTCCCTTTTCTTTGCTTTGTGTGTCTCCTCCATCTAGGCAAATGGTCCACTTATTAGCGATCACTGCCTGGCTCCCCAAGCCACTATGCTCCAGGAACCCCAAGGAATCTACAGCATGGGGCAACCCTAGCCTTCTGGATGCCTAGAAGGAGATCTCTCCCAGGGCAGGAAACAGAAGGTGTCACTGAATGGTAGTGTTAGCTTGAGTCACACCTAGGAAACACAGCATCGTGCACAGGATCTGTGAGCCTCACACTCTTGCCTTGGACATGAATGGAAACAGAGGGCAGGTGATCATCCTGCATGTAGGACAGTGACCCTGAAGCCAACACCACCCCCAAACACACACACACACACACACACACACACACACACATCAAACCTGCCACTGACCAACTATAGAGTCTTGAGTGATTTCTAGTCTTCTGTGCCTCGGTTTCCCTTTCTGTAATATAACAATGAGAACGGTACCAAGATCATAGGGTTGAGGTACAAACTTAATTGGGTTAAAAATCCATAAGTCACCTAGAAATGTGCCAGACATCCATAAATGTCAGATAAATGATTGGCCAGCTCCCCTGCCCCCTGTGACTGCAGGTACCGGCCTCCTGAGAAATAGGGCATGAACAAGCAAGACCAAAGCACGTGGCTTTTCTTCCCTTCCTGGAAGTAATAGCCCCGAAGCGGCATTACTGACTCTTGGCACTCCTGCAAAGAGAGCTGTCCAAATGTCAGCTGCCAAATGTCACCTTAGCTGATTGAAAGTTGTTCCACCTGGTAACAGCCCAGAAATTAAGGTGCTTCTATGTTCTACATGAACCTACGCTTCGGGGCCGGTCGTAGGCTTTGGCATCTGCCATTCTCAGGAGAGCAGACACTTGAAAGAAAAGTGCAGGCTTCAGCAGGCTGACAAGGAGGCGGCCTTCCCTTTGTGGGCTTTGCCTTGAGGCTCCAGTGGAACTGCGCCAGGCTTCCTGAGGCTGGCTTCTGTGCGCCTGGCTCAGAGTGGCTCTGTGCACTTACTGTATCTCTTCCATCTCACTCAGCTCCTGACCATCGAAACAGAGGTGACCCAGGAAGGGGGCCAAGGTCAACCTCAGCTCTGTCCTCCTGCACACTAGAAAGCCTGGATCCCTCTTCTGACTAAGGACAAAGCTACTAACTAGTGCATTTCCACTGACAGCCACCCTCCTCCCTCAGGGAGCACTCATAGCCTGGCTGGCCATGACAATGACCTGGGAGAGGAGCATAAACAGACTGCTGTTAGAATAAAAAGTGGCATTGGTGGGGTGAGGGTGGGGTGGGAGGGGGTAGGGGTGGGGTGCTAGTGTATTCAACACTTTCTCCCTGGCTGGAGGCACTATTGGGGGACCTGTGAGAACCTTTAGGAAGTAGGGCCTAGATGGTGGAAGTAGGTGTATGGGAAGTTGGCTTTGAACCCTGACCTCGGTTCTGCCTCCCTCCCTCTCTCTGCTTCCTAACCCACTATGATAGTCAGGCTTTGCAACGTGTTCCCACCGCCACAGAGCCAAAGTAGATCTTTTCACCCTTAAGTTGTTTGTTTCAGGCATGTTGTCATAGCAACTCAAAAGTAACTAATAAAATCCCCGTGGTGTGACCTCACCTCGGTCAAGTGAGCTAGATGGGCTGAGGGTGGAGCCCTGATGCAGATCGCGTGTGAAGTTCTTGGGGGGAGCTCCAAGTTGGATCCCAGGTGTCACTGGTAACTCAGTGTGGAAGGCCAGCTCAGGGCAGGCTGTGGTGGTCACCTTACCCACACACAACCTGACAGGATGGGTCTTCATCTTGGTGCTAGAATCACAAAGCTGGGAGAGAAGCCACTTGCCCAGAATCACACCACCTAAGTGTGAGTGTGGTAGGTAAGGAAACCCCCATACTGTGCTAAAATTCCTAAAGGACAGGCTCCAGGCAACTCTGCTCCCCCCTCACCCCACCCCTCAAATTGTAAAACTGCTCTGAGATAATCAACTGCTTGCTCTGGCTTTAGTGAGCCCACTTATCGCTGTGTAGCAGGGAGTGAGACAGCCCCCTTTATCTCCATACACAGGGGAGAGAGACAGATCCTCACAGCTGAGGGGAGCAGAAACACTCTTTCGCTCAGCTACTCATCCCACATAAAGGAGATCATTGTGGTTCCTACCTCTTTAAAACCTGCCCTAGCCTCTTCTGCATGATAGACCTTTGGATTTGGTTTAAGGCTGTCAGCTTGCTAGCAGTAATTGATAAAGTCATATAATTATAATTTAAATAGCGTCTATGGTCTTCTACCTTTAGAGTCCAACTCCGCAACAGCAGCAAGGACCTAAATTGCCCATCTTCAAGCTGCTGGGCCATGCTGATTGACACCTCTACTGTAACTCTGTTAAGCCCGTGAGAGTCCCCCTACTCCCACCCTTACATACACACACACACACACACACACACACACACACACACACACACACACACACAAGATCTACCTTCCAGAAAACAGGGCCATTTGGGAAACTGCTTAGCAACTGTGAGGTCTGGGAGAAAATGAGTCTTGCCCAGTGTTTGGTTTGGGACCTGGGAGAAGGGACTGAGGTGCATATTTTACACACCAAAGCAGACTGGGCCTCCGAGTTCTCCCAGCAGCCCAGCAGCCCAGTTCCTACCTGGCACACTCTGCCCCCAACCTTGAACTTTCCAGCCCAGGGGCTTGGCTGCCCTTCCCCCAGAGGCTCCTCCCTATATAATCCAGACATTTTGGTCTTCTCACTCTTCTTCTATTCTCTCTGTGCATGTGTACCCCTTTCTCTTTTCCTATATCCCTCCCCTACTCCCCACTTCCTTTCCCCCATGGCCTTGGTCCTTGGGGCCAGTGAACTCACCCGAGTGCAGCTTCCCAATGAGCCTGCCTTGGATATAATCTAATCTGGTTTAAATCGGTTCATTTTAGTGGCGGAGAAATCACTTATCATCCAGTACTTTTGTTGTGACCCTGGGAAAACTCCCTCTTCTTCCTCCACCCCACCTCAGCCATTCCTTCTTCTCCTTCTTCTCTTCATCCCCTTTCTTCTTCTCTTGAACCTTTCCCTCCTTCTCTTTCTTGATCCTCTACATAATAAGGTTAAGAAAGCCACTACAATGATCCCCCAAATGAGTAAGGTATGGCCTCTGGACCAGCAGCCATGGTGCCAGCCTCCCCTACTGTAAGAAAAATTAGGGGCCAGATCACACCTGCTCCATCCCCTGGGGCTGGGACCAGCAATCTGTCTGAAGACTGAAGGCTGAAGGCTGAAGGCTGAAGGCTGATGCTAACTACAGAAGACATATACAGGGCTCACAGAGGAATAAACAAGGCCCCTCTACAGCAAATGAATTCTTGGTCTTTGACAGGGACAAGCTGGGCCCTGAAGAACGAATGGCGTGTGGCAGTCTTCCAGCTCATCAGCAAACCTGCAAAGGAAGTAGGCTTCTTCCTAGGCTTTTGCTGTGCTGTGAGGGTGCAGCCCAGTTAGGTAAAACAGCTGCCTATTATACACAATGTCCTGAGTCCAACGGCCAACATAACAAGTAATAAAGCAACTTAAAAGCCCATAGCCCACTGGTTCCAGACTCTGACCCTGCTGTCCTAATGCAATTTAGTCTTCTTTGAGCTTGGGGGGAGGGGCGGGGGTGTCAGGCTCAATGCTGCAGTTGCCGTGGGCTTGGCCAGAATGTGTGCATTCTGAATGTGGTGACTACTGGGATGCCCACCATTCCTGACCATGTGGCCGCTTCCAACACATAATCTCTTTGTGGCTCTTGGTGTGCACACACAGGGATCCTAGGACCATCACTAAAGCTGCCTTTGGCCCCCGTATTCAAAGCTGTCCCCACCCCCTAGAGAGAGAGAGAGAGAGGGAGAGAGAGAGAGAGAGAGAGAGAGAGAGAGAGAGAGAGAGAGAGATTCCTAGGCCAGGCTGAGGAAGCAGCATAAGGTTATAACCTAGCAGACAGAGGTGGGAATTGTAAATGATGAATTTCTGCAAGACCCCAAGAGGACCCTCAAGGCAGCTCATTGCCACACGGTCTCTTTTGCTAGGCAGACGGGGCTGAATTTCCAAGAGAAATCTAAAATACCCAATCTTATAAACGTCAACCACAATTTGTTTAATTTGCACTTACTTCCTCAGAGGACACCATAGGAGAACTGGTCCTTCCTTCCATCATGTAGGTCCTGGATAGTGAACTCTGATCACTGCTTGGTGGCAGTCCTTTGCCAGCTTGAATCATCCCCTCAGCTTTACAATTTCTGACTCACATGTATGGGCCAAAGCAACATGATCCGGAGCTCAGACCTTCCACGAAGCTGCTTCTGCAGGTCCTTGCAACTGTCCCAGTGAGGTACAGGGAAGGAGAACCCACTGCCCAAGCCCATGGCTCCCTCCTCTCCTTCCCTAAACAAGAAGGGCTCTTTTCAGTCTGCAGAAGGGAGTCCTGATCTCCTCGTGTTGCTTGAAGTCCCCCGTGACACTTCGCCTGTCCTGCTTCCTTCTCGGAGGACTCTCTGGGTTCCCCTGAAAAAGAAGAACCAGAAAACTACATGGCTCTTTCTTTCCTTCCTTCCTTCTGCTCTTGCCTTTCCTCCAAGGCAATAGCTACCTGCTCTGATCAGAATAAAAAGAGAACAGAGAAGACTGAACAAAAGAAATAAATGAATGTGTCAAACCATGCTGCTTTGTGCACAAAGACAGAAGGGAGGCCACAGAGAGGTCTGGTTCCATCTGGATGGAGCCCATCCATTGCTTCCCACTCCTTTCCCCTTGGGTTGCTGGTTTAGGTGAAGGATTGTGATGAGGATGGTGGTCAGGAGAAGGGATTCATCTTGAGAGCCATTTGGAGGATGAACTTGATCTGTGTGGTGGTTTGAATAGATATGGTCCCCATATATTTATTTTTGAATGCTTGGCCCACAGGGAGTGGCGCTATAAGGAAATATGGCTTTGTTAGAGTAGGTGTGACATTGTTGGAGGAAGTGTGTCACTGTGGAGGTGGGCTTTGAGGTCTCCTATGCTCAAGCTATGCCCAGTGTGACACATAGTCTCCTTCTGCTGCCTGCAGATCAAGATACAGAACTCTTGGCTTTTCCAGCACCATGTCTTGCTTGCAAGCTGCCACATTTCCTGCCATGATAATAATGGACTAAACCTCTGAAACTGTAAGCCAACTCAATTAAATATTTGCATTTATAAGAATTTTGCTGTGGTCATAATGTCTCTTCACAGCAATAAAATCCTAAGACAGAAATTGGTTCCAGGAGTGGGGTATTGCTGTGATAGCCCTGTCCATTATTTTGTTTGAGGGAATGTGGATTGGAGGACTTTGGATTAGGAAAGCATCAAACTGTTTTAAGTGCTGCTTAATGGGCCATGCTAATAGGAATATTGAAGACAGTGATAGTTGGGGTGATTTGAACTGTGGGGGCCTGGCTCAAGAAGCTTGGGAGGAAAAAAAATAGAATGTTGCCTAGAGATCTTTGTTATGATATTTTGGTGAAGAATGTAGCTACCTTTTGCCCTTTTCCAAAAAATCCTGCCTGATGCTAAATTGGGGGTTTGGATTAACTGCATTTGCAGACGAGATTTCAAAGCAGCATAGTGTGGACTGTGTCCTGTGGTCATTAATGGCTCTATATAATGATCTAAAGTGAAAAGGGACACCAGGAAGAATGGAGCTAAATCCTTAACACAGGTGTTAAGATAAACAGATAAAAGGAAAGCCAGATGTTAAATGAAATAAAGGCAGTGGTGACCTCAAGGCAAGACCCCACCCAGCTAAGCTTCCAATTTGTGAAAAGGAATTAAAGAACAGTTTAGGTTTATGGTGGTGGCACACACCTTTAATACCAGTACTCCAGAAACAGAGGTAAAAAAAAAAATCTCTGAGTTTAAGGCCAGCCTGGTCTACAGAGCAAGTTTCAAGAGAGCCAAGCTTAGGCAGTGAAGAAAACCATCAAAAACAGAAAGGTGGTGAAGATATCATTGAAAAAGGGAGACATGTTCCAGCCACAGCAAATAGCAGAACATGGTAGCTTTGTCCACATGGTTCTGGCTTTAAAGTAAAGAACTGAAGAAAGGGGTTATAGAATCTCCCTCCATGACTAAGGAAAGTTGCTAAGACCAGGTCTGTGGCAGGTGTGTCCTTGCATGGAGGCCTAGAAAGTCATTGTGTGAAGCTGTTAAGGTGAAGCCTGGATTGTCTTGGAGACTGAAGAGGTTGAAGATGCCAGAGACATGCACTACCTGCCAAGGTAAGCTGTTAGCAGGGAAATGGAATCAGCCCAAGGAAAAAAACTGTGTTGCAGTCAACAAAGCTGAAAAGAGTTGGAGAATATGAAGAGTGTTTTGACATCAGACATGGAGATGCAGAGTTTGGCCAGCTGGATTTCAGTCTTGCTTCAGTCCAATATTTCTTTATTATGTTCCCTTCCCTACGTTGTGGAACAGTAATGTATATTCTGTGCCATTGTATGTTGGAAGTATGTAATCTGTTTTTGAAGTTTATATTATAGTAGATTACAGTTAAGAGATGGCATGAATCTCAGAAGAGACTTTGAACTTTGGACTTTTGAACATTGTTGAGACTGTTTTATAGACTATGAGGGCTTTTGAAGTTGCTCTAAATGCATTTTGCATTATGGCTACAAGTCTATTGGGATCAGGTAGTGGAATGTGCTGTTTTGAATAGGTAGAGCTCCCATAGACCCATACATTTTAATGCTTGGCCCATGAGGAGTGGCACTACGAGAAAGTGTGGCCTTGTTGGAGGAAGTGTGTCACTGTGGGGGGCAGGCTTGGAGGTTTCCTATGCTCAAACTGCACCCAGCATGACACACAGTCTTGCTGCCCATGGATCAAGATATAGAGCTCTCTCAGCTTCTCCAGAACCATACCTGCCTTCGAGCTGCCATGTTTCCCACCGTGACAAGAATGGACTGAACCTCTGAAACTGTAAGCCAGCCCCAATTAAATGTTCTCCTTTCTAAGAATTGCCACGGTCGTGGTATCTCTTCATTGCAATAAAACCCTAACTTAGACTATCTGATTGATAGTTTTATGATATTATTGTGTACAGAGATCAAAGTGCAGGGGCCCAAGAGAGATCTCCAAAAGACCTGAAGGACCTGAAGGAGCTGAAGAAAGATGATGGTGGCTGGCTCCCACAGAGGAGCTGGAGGCAGGGTTGTACACAGGGAAGGCATGACTCAGAGCTGCTGTTGCCTGCCCCTGGTGTGGAAAGGAAAAGAATACAGAATGTTCTCTGGTTCTTACCTTAAACACTGTTAAGTGGCAGCCTGGGTCATTTACTAAACACCTGCTGTTCTCCAGTACCTGGCAGCTGTGTGTGTGTGTGTGTGTGTGTGTGTGTGTGTGTACACAAATTTCAGGGGAGGTGTAGAAGAAAGCGACAGCATGTTCACCAACATGAAAGGTCTGTGCTTTTGCACACATTGAATGTCTCTTTCATGCCATTGGTGGGTCAGCAGTGAAGGCAACACACCAGGCCCAGGCCCCATGAAAACCCATTACAAAAATGGGAGACTATACTAGAAAGACTACAAGTACTGGAGAAAAAAAAACTAAAGGACAGGGAGGAGGAGAGAGGGCCAAGATGGCAGGGATGTGGTCTCAAGGTTAAACAGGGAGTTTAAGCAATAGCCTGTGGACACAGATCTGAGGGTGAAGGCCCAGTGAAAGAGCTAAGAGGAGGCGCATACAGTAAGAGCTCTATAAATGTTCCCACCACAGGCTTCCCTGGGCTCCAGGGAGGTCAAACAAGCCCGGGATGGGCTCTCTTAGCCTCCCCCCACTCACCAGCTCTCCAGCCTCTTCCTGGAGCTGGCAGCCTGTGAGTTACGGGTCCCTCTGGGGCGCTGTGTGTTTGGGGGCATCTGTTCCCTTCTGATTGCTTCTGGCCAGGGCTTTGAAACTCCACGGAGCAAATCAGCACCTCCCTTCCCACTAATGCAAACAGCTGCTTCCTGCTTGCCAGCTCCCCCGCTCTAATCACCAAGGGAAGAATTATAAATAAATGTGTACAAGCAAACAGATGCTGTCATTTAAAAAATTGATCCATCCAGCAGAAATGCCCCACTTAGGACTGAAGTGGTGACTGCGGAGCCCTGTCTCAGTGGCATTCTAATGAAATCGGGCAAACAATGGCAGAGCTTGAGAATGGATTCTGGAGGGCAGGTGACAGAGGAAGAGGGAGAGAAGAAGGGGGTTGCAACTGGGTGGCAACTGTGACACCAGCCCAGGATAGAAGAGAAGTTCTCATCCTAGGCCCTCTCCCTCTCCTTTCTCTTCTCAAATCCCCCTCATTCCTCCCTGTGTATGGTGTCCAGTCAGACTCTGTCTCAGAAGCATTTAAGGTTTTATTGGCTTCCTGGTTTCTAGGGACTAGGATCCAGAGAAGATGCAGCTCTCCCATGCCGTCCTGGGCGTGCAGCTAGACAAATCTCTCAGTCCTCCTGTGCTCAGCAATTCACGGAGAGACTGAGGGAATGGATACAGAGTTGATGATCACCAGACCTGGCCCATAACATCTTCCCAGAGGGCCTGCCAGGCTCTGCCTGCATCTTCCAGTAAAAGAACACTGAGTTCTCTACAGGAGGTAGGCATCCTATGAAGAAGTGTGGGTTCCTGAATGATCCTGTCCGCCAACATCAGAATGTGATGTGTTACTGAAGGGACTCTACTCTAGAATGCAGAAAGTTCCAGAATTCACTTCACATCACCTGCTCACTGAATACACAGCGAAAGGATGTCTAGTAATCGTCAGATATCTCAGTAACCAGATGGAAGGAACGGTATGGGCCTATTTTTCTTTCTTTTTAAAATTTCTTTTTTTTACATGTTTGGGTGTTTTTGCCTCATGTGTGTCTGTGGACCACATGCATATAGTGACCATAGAGGCCAGAGGAAGATATAAGATCATCTGGGACTGGAGATGGCTTGTAAGCTGTCCAGTGATTGATGGGAATCAAACCAAGGTCTCCTTGAAGATCAGCGAGTGCTCTTATCCACCGAGCCATCTATCAACCTCCAGGGCTGTTTTTCAGGTAGGAGATTTAGGTTAGGAAAGGCCAAGTCCTCTGTTGTAAAGCAAATGTTGATAATGACTACTTACTGAGCACTTGCTGTGTACCAAGCGAAGTGCTGGATGCTTCCCGCTCAGGAGGTTCCTTGCCTACTGGGTACAATAGCCTTGGCTTGCAGATAAGGAAACAGAAGCTTGGAGGGATGGATATACTGGTTCAGGAGAGGAAGGATAAGAAAAAGGGGGAATAGAAGAGAGCAGAGGAGCGAGAAAAGGCCAAGAATGTCAAGTTCACCCACATTCACACATATCCACACACATACGTACACATTCACAGGCTTACGCGCGTACATTCAGGGAAGGTTAAACTCATTACATCAGAGTAAAACATATGGGCACCCAAATTCTCATTTATGACACCTAATTGGAAGGGATGCACTCAGGACAAGGACTGTTTTAGCACATTCCAATGTGCAGACCACTGTGACAAGACCCAGTTACTGGCTGTGCTAGATAGTTTTGTGTCAACTTGACACAAGCGAAAGTCATCAGTGAGGAGGGATCTTCAACTGAGAAGATGCCTTCACAAGATAAAGCTGGGGGCAAGCCCATAGGGCATTTTCTTAATTGGTGATTAATGGGGCGGGGGGCAGGTGGGCTGAGTCCAGGGGTCCTGGGTTCTATAAGAAAGCAGGCTGAGCAAGCCATGAAGAGAAAGCACCCCCTCCAAAGCATCAACATCAGCTCCAGCCTCAGGGTTCCTACCTTGCATGGGTTCCTACCCTGACTTTTTTCAGCAGTAGACCATGAGGTGGAAATGTAGACCAAATAAACCTTTCCTTCCAACTTGCTTTTGGTCATGGTGTTTCATCGCAGCCACAGAAACCCTAACTAAGACACTGGCTAATGAACATGTGCCTAGGCTGTCCATCGCCTGCCTCTTGGTGGGTGTGTTCTGGTGGCCTCTCATTCTGTGTCATATCTCACTTACTGCTCAGTAAGGAGTACCCCATGGACAGGAAGACTTGAGAAGCCCCTAGTTTAATCCTAGAACTGAATACTTGCAAGTTGTTCTCTGACCTTATCATGTGTATGTATCAAGACACGTGTGCCCCTATCACACACACACACACACACACACACACACACACAGAGAGAGAGAGAGAGAGAGAGAGAGATCATCAAGTCTGGTGGTAATACTTGTAACTTGTAATCTCAGTGCTACAGAGGCAAACAGGTCCCCAGAACTCAATGGCCAGCCAGCCTAGCCTAATCAAGTTCCAGGCCAGATGAGAGATCTCAACTCAAAAAAGGTAAATGGTTCCTGGGAATAAACATCTGAGGTTGACCCCTCTGGCCTCCACAAGCACAGATACACACACTTGTGCACACACAAATCTGAAGTTCAACACTGGGACATTGAGATGGCTTGGTGGGTAAAGGTGACAGCCACTAAACTTGATAGCCTGGGTTTAATCCCTGAAACCTACACCACCATGTAGGAAGGAGAGAACCAACTCCTGCATGTTGTCCTCTGACCTCCACTCTTGAGCTGTGGCAATGACCGCCTCCAAGAACACAAGAAGAAAGGGGATGGGGAACTTGGCTTTGGAGAATGTTGACAGGCATCCCTCAGCCAAGTGCTCCGGATCAACGAGGATGGCTACCATGGTTCTGCCAGCGTGGGGGTTGGGGTGAGGACGCGGCTGGACGGTCTTCTCCCCTGAACACATAACCCTAGTTTAATCCTAAGAAAAACATCAGAAGTACTTCTGTAATGGGATGGTCTCCTAAATGCCTTCACAGAGTACAAAGTGGTACTCCTCAAAATCAGGAATGTTGGTAAAACAAGGGGAATCTGAGACTGCCACAGCCAAGAGCAGATGTGGGGATAAGTGTTTGTTGGATGCCAGGGAGTCCTGGGAAGAAAGGAATGTCAGGCATCGGAGGACAGGCAGGAGCTTTCATCACAAGCACCTCTCCATTTTGTTTGGTAACTGTGACAACTGTACAGTGAGTCAGGGGTCGTATAGACACTCTGGACTATCTCTGCAACTTTTTTTCTGAATCTACAATTAACTTTGGAATGAGTTTGTAGTTCAGTGGCAGGGAGTGTGTTTTTCATGCATGAGGCCCTGCGTGTCATCCCAGCACTAATTTAAGTATAACTGTCCGTAAAGTCACACAGCTCCTGTTGGATACTGTCTTTGTTGGGACACCCATTTCATGTGCTTTGAGACAAAATGCAGAAGTCCGGCTTTCTGAGGCTGACATGTCAAAAAGATGGTGGAGAAAGACCACCTAGAGACAGGGATGCCAGACAGCTCCCAGTCCCCGCCCACATCCAGGCCCCGCCCTTATCTGCTTTCGGTTTCTCAGCCCAGGTATCAGAGAAAGGTGCTTTGATTTTTTTCAAATTCTACTTTTAAAATATGGGTTCTTAAATGCTTTAACCTCCCTTCTAGTCCACCACCCACAAGAGGTAGGGGGAAAGAAAGGTTATTAAGATATTAGGGAAGTGAACCTGCTCAGAAGTTGTTCTTTGGAGCAAATCTAATCTGTGTTGTCAGGAAATCAGCAGTTCAGTTCACAGGAATCAGCAGTGGCAGCTCGGCAGCTCAATCCACTCACAAACACTTTCCATAAACACTTTACGAATATATTAGCAGTCCAGTTCAGTAGTGTCAGTATAGCAAACACAAATCAGCAGCCATGGTATGACCTAGCAGAGACAACCAGGCCTCAGACAAATTGGCATGAGTTAGCAGGGGTAACCAAGACCAGCAGGGACGCCAGGAGAAGTTCTCTGCTGAGCCTCTCTCAACGAAGTGAAGATTATCGAAGACTGGAGACCAAGAATCATTGCAAAGTTAGATATGCAAGCCCCCCCCCACCCCCCAAGCCCTAACCCTATCCCAAGCCCTAACACTAGCCCTAGCCCTAGCCCTAGCCCTAGCCCTAGCCCTAGCCCTAGCCCTAGCCCTAGCCCTAGCCCTAGCCCTAACACTAGCCCTAGCCCTAGCCCTAGCCCTAGCCCTAGCCCTAGCCCTAGCCCTAGCCCTAGCCCTAGCCCTAGCCCTAGCCCTAGCCCTAACCCTAACCCTAACCCTAACCTGTTGAATCCTACTTATAGTCCCTCCAAACATCACATGTCCCCCACAGGTCTTGCCTTACCTCCTGAGTCTGTCTTAGCAAAACTCCACATGAGTCTGTATCAGCTGACATCACTCTGCCAGTCAGCCCAAGTCTGTGGAAGCATCAAGAAGCAGCCAGAGCACCACCTGAAGTGTTTTGGTGAATTTCTATGAAGTCAGGACAAGCAGAGCTCAGCAACACAATGTAAGGCGAACTAATACACGTGCATTGTTAGCAAAGCATGCATCCTTCCACATGTTTGCTTTAGCAAAACATCCTTTCACTTGTGTCTGCTTCAAGAAAACACTCCTTCACATGTCTGTCCCAGGAAAAACACCAGGTGACACAACTGACTTTCAAAAGAAACCAGAAATCTCCACTTAAATGTGTGAGGAAGCTTTGCACGTGTCTTCAGCCCCTAGGTTTCTACTGGTCCCAAGTAGACACAGACAGCCTGTCCCTACCAGGACCTTCTCAAAAACACCTAATGTGCTTCCAACCACAGCTGCCAGGGATGTTCATTCCACAGCAGTACAAAACCACAGCTGGCTTGAAAGGCTGACTCCAGCGACTGATTGACGTCTGCTACACATGTGCACTAACATGTGCTGGGCAGTTGATATTCCCAGCGTGTGGCTCCTGTCCTAGAAGGGCTAGAAGGCCCCAGCCCTGGAGGAGGACAGTAAGAACAAGGGGCACCCCTTATTCAAGAAACTTGGAACCAGTGGGGTTTCCTATTGGCTATATTTTTTTGGATTTTGAAATATTTTGAATATGTATAATGAGAAATATTGAGGTTAGACTCAAATCTTTCTCTGATTCATCACTTTGTCTGCCATTCAATTAATTAGACATCACTTATAAACACGTGTACTTCCTTCTATAAACTAACTTTACCTTCATTGCTCCAGACTAAGTGTGTGTGCTAAGGGCATATCTGTATTCCGCCAGAGAGATTAAAGGTGTGTGTTAAGACTGAGCCACAACACAACTAGAAATGGGTTTGTTTGGTTTTAAGTAAATAAAATGATCTCAGGGTTCACAGTGTGATCAATTATCCTATAACAACTTCTTCCATGTGAATCCTGAGACTCAAACCTAGGGCATCAGGCTTGAAGGCAGGCGCTCTTACCAGCCCAGCCTTCTCATCAACCTGACCTTCTTCTAAGTTGATCTTTCTTAGGTATTTTATTGTTGTAATGTAACTATTTGAGCTTTTTCTATGTCTGCCCCAGTTCTCAAATAATGACAGGAAGGCTTAATTTTACTTACAGAGTTTATAGCCTTAGGTTCTGCTCGCTCCCAAACTAGTTCTTAATTTATGCTAACTCATTTACTCTATTCTGTCTACCACATGGCCAGTTAGTTTCCTCTCCTCAGTTTCCTAAGTGTAACTTCCTCCAAGTCTGGGTGGGGAAATCTTCCCACACCTCACTCTTTCCCAGAGTTCCACTCTTTATGCCAGTTGTCCCACCTTCTGGTCTACCTTCTGCTAAAGACCATAGGCTTCTTATTTTGACCAATCAGAAGGTATCTTAGCCAGGCATAGACGGACAAAGACACAGCTTCAGGGTACAAAAACATCACTCCAACATTGTTCTTGTAGAAATTTTTAATCCCAGTCCGAGGTTTCTACCTCACCTTGATCATTTAGTTCCCAGATAAAAGACACACGACTTTTATTATTTACAATAAGCCTTAAACAGCACAAGAGCTGGGCAGATATCTCTCTACCCTCTGTGCCATTAGAATCTACTTTCCTGTAGATAACCCCACGTTATTACTTACAATGTTTCATCTGGGCTGCTCTTAACTCCAATTGGCCAACCCTCAGGGCCACATTTTCATGAACTCACCTAACCATGGCAGCTTCTCCTCCCCCCTTCACCTTCTTCCCTTCCTCTCCGACCCTAGCTATTGGCTGTTGGTATCTTCATTTACCAAGTTATCAGAAATAACTTGGGGGCAGGATTACATAGAGTCACTTGGGTCTACAGATAGCCTCCAAGACTTAGGGGACTTGCACTCAACCCACTATATATTGTAACATAAATTCAACAGTAAATTTAGCCTTCTTAACACCTGCTCCCTTGCTCTAAGCAGGAGTCCCACAATTCCTTCATGTGGACCTATCCAGCCTTGCTGTCAGTTAAGCATATCCGTATGTGCAGTCTCAGCCAGTCACCGCACCATAACCACTGTGATGTGTGTCACTTTTGTCAAAGCAATTTCTTCTCAAAGTGTTTTTGCTAGAACTCTTGGGAAACAGGTCCTCTATTTTCCCTTGAAATGCTGAGCAAACAGAAGCACCAGGGCCACCATAGAGGAATATGCCTGGAAACAGTCTGTTCAGAGGCAAGTAGACTTTATGGGAGTAGCTGAGATATGACTACACCATTTAAACATAGGTCCAGTCTTACCAGATGCCAAACAACCCCCAGGGGTTTCTGCCATGGTTCATAAAAATTTACTTTCTGACTTGTGTTTGTTCTTGTTTGTGGTGCTGGGGATGGAATGCAGGCCCTTATGCTCACTAAGAAAAATATTGTCTCATGAGCGTTCCCAGGCCTACTTGGAATGCCCAGCTGTCTTTTCTTGGAGATATTATGTTCATTCCATGGAGGAGGAAGATGACAGTAAAGCCCTCAGCCAGCCTAGCCCTGTGTCTGAGCTTTTACTGTTGGTCTTACATCCAAAGCCACTTCTGTTTGGACATCCTAACATCTTTGTGCCTTGCTGAGGTTACTACTGTAGGCTCACTCACCAGCTCTTTGCTGAGACAGTGATGTAACTGGAACAAGAACACAGCATAATAAGTGACCATCACACACAAGGCAAGAGACAAAAACCGGAAGGTCTCCACTCTCCTCTTTGAGCAACTGAAGTGCATTAAACATCTCTCCCGCAGTCACACTAAATGTTGTTTTTGAGTTTAGAGTCTTGTTTGTGTATTTAAAATAAATTTCATAATTAAGCCACAAATGTTCCCAGAGCACTTGGAGATATTTAAATTATAGGCTTCAGATCTAATGGAGAAAAATCACAAATATGGGCACAAATGATTCCTTTTGTTTGCTTGGTGCCTTTCATGGCTCTCAAATGGGTCTGCCAGCTTAATGGCCACTTCCAAAGCCACTAGGATCAGAGCGGGTGGTGGCAAGGAGATGACAGGAGGCAAAACCCCTACAGTGATGAAAAATTACACTTCTTTTAAGGAAACATTTCCTTTGTGCCTATAACTCATAATAACAGGCTGGTTTTGAATACACAAACAAAGCTGGGGGCGGTAGTTCAGTGGGAGAGTGTGTTAATATGTGTAAGGCCCTGGGTTCTATCCCCAGCACTAAACAAAAGACACAGATAAGCAAGCTGACAAAGCAGTGTTTGTCTCTCTGGCTGGCAGCACTCCAGGCCACAGACTGCTGCCTAAATCCCATCCCCGAACACTGTGCAAGAGGGTTTTTGTAACTGCAGTTTCTGGGTTCAAGTCTCCTTTGGCAATTGCTACGGGATCTGTTTGGACAACTCAGAAACTAACGTCCACCCTACCACAGTATCTCTGTAGCAAACTCTCTTCCACTGTCACATAAAGATCAAATTCTGACTTAGTAAAGAGAGCTTTAAATATATATATATATATATTCGAAAAGAGAAAAAAAAAAAGACCATAGCTTATCATTGTAGTAGAGAGCTTGTGGTCAGAAAGTCTGCAAGTGCCCTGAAGACTAAACAAGAAGAGCTGACAGAGAAGGGGCTGGGGGAAAGGACATATGGAAGTCAGAGGTCAATGGTGGGTATCTTCCCAAATTGCTCTCCATCTCATTTTCAGACAATGTTGATAAGCCACCACCACTGAAATGAGACAACTTAAGCCAGATTAGATTGTATTAAAGGCAGGTTTATTGGAAAAACTGTTCTTGGGTGGGCAAGCTCACTGGCCCCAAGTCCAGGGAAGTTGAGCCATGGGTAGTGGGCGGGGGGTTGTTACAGGGAGGGGAAGAGTGAAGGGAGGGAGGGAGAAAGAGAGAAAGGGGCCCCACACACAGAGTGAAGAGAGAGACCAAAATGTCTGGATTATATAGGGAAGAAGAGCTTCTGGGGGGAAGGGCAGTCCAGCCCCCACGCTAGAAAGTTCAGGGTTGGGAGCAGGGTATGCCAGGTAGGGACTGAGGGATTCTGGGAGAACCTGGAGGCCAGGTCTGCTTTGGTGTGTAAAATATGCACCCGAGTCCCTTGTCCTGGGGTTCAAAACCAAACAAGCATCTCTCACTGAACCTTGATCTCACTGACTCTGCTGGGCTGACAGGACAGAAACCCTGGGGACCCTCCTGTCTCTGCCTCCCCAGTTCTGGAACTGCAGGTGCTTGCCCCTGCACTTGACTTTTTACTGAGAATTTACAGCCAGGCCCTCACACTTGCAAAGCAAGCACTTAAACGACTGCTCATCTTCCCAGTTAGAGCTTTTCTTTCACAGGAAAGAAATCCAAAGCTAGAAAATTCAGGAAATAAAATAGAAGGGTGGCCTGCTAATATAGCAGGTCAGAGCTACTACACCCCGGGTGTCAGCCTGTGCACAGCTGCATGGGGACCAACATGCAGGCACCTAATTTGGCTGTCCAGCATTTTGTTGATAAGTGGGGACAAGTAGTTCGATTAATCACTTATTAAACCAAGCATGAGTTAGGTGTGGTGGCGCATGCCTTCAATCCCAGCACTCTGGAGGCAGAGGCAGACGGATTTCTGAGTTCGAGGCCAGCCTGGTCTATAAAGTGAGTTCCAAGACAGCCTGGGCTATACAGAGAAACCCTGTCTCACACACACACACACACACACACACACACACCCTAAAAACAAACAAACAAACAAACAAAAGACCAAGCATGGAACTTTGGAATGCTGGCCTGTCACAGAGAATGAAGGGATATCCTGGAGTTCTGTCTAAGTCCTATTGGAAGGATGTTTTCCTTGCAGAGACAGGCTGTGTGGAGTGGTGTGGCAGCAACCGATTCAGTGTTCCTGAGAAAACGAAAACTGAGGAGTGCCACATCCCGACTCAATCCCTGCTGACCAGTAGAAGTCACACTCCAAATCCAAGGCTAGCAGATCGCTGCAGGGAATCGTTTGCTGCTGCTGCTCCAGGCACCTCTGGAGTCAACCGGGAGAGAATGCTCGAAACTCAAAACTCGAACTGACTGCCACACCACTCCACATAGTCTGTCTCTGCAAAGAAACCATAGGCCAACTCACGGAAACCAGTCCTGCAAGCAGTACTTGTGGGCTCAAATTATATACGTGACTTCTAAAATCATGTGGCTATTTTTCTTCCACCTCGGCTTCCTACTCTGTAAAATAGGGAGAACTCATTATCTGAGTTGGAAGGATTGGGTAGTCGCAAGTGACAAACTGCTCTGCAAGGTATGACCCGGAAAAGAAAGCTCAAGCCTCCCAAGTCTTTGAACCGGAGGAGGGCGGGGCCTGGCATCGATTGCTCCGCGTTCCTCTAGGCACCCGTCGCGATCAGCCGAGTCAGAAGTGATCGATGCTCTCGGTGTAGTCGGTGATAAAGCCAGCCGAAGAATCTTCGCCCGGACGGAACCAGTCGTCGCCAGCAACGAGAGACACAAACAAGTCCAAGCGCCAGAGAGGTTAGTTGGAGCTCCAGGCAGCTGCAGTTGCTTAGACTTGCAGCCTGGCCGTGAAGGACGGATTGCGCAGGCGCCATGCTAAAGCCCGGCGCGGGCGAGCCGGGACGGTTTCACGCAGGCGCCTTGGGAGGCCTGGGAGCTGCTTGAAAAGCCGCGTGCGTAGTAGCTATCTGCTCCCCACAAACAGTTGAAGGAGCTGCTAGGGATGTCAAATAGCGCATGCGTGCAACTGTCGTGCCCTTCCCTTTTAGGCTTCGGTTAGTGGTTCAAGTGTGAGGATAGGTTTAGTGGCGAGACCGGCCCACATAACCACGCCTGCGCCGTCTGTCCGGAAGGCATGGCTGCGGCCACTGCTACCTGTTTCCAATCTCCATCCTCGAACCCGTTCGCCCAAGTCCGCCTGTCCCCCGTAAGCGGACAGAGGTCCACAGCAACAACCAAAGACTTCCTGGGAGTCGGGGCGTCTTCTCTTAGGCCACTTAGCCAGCCCTCCAATCCAGACTGTCCAGAAGGGCGTGAGCAGCCGGGTACTTTGAGAGAAGGACTGCACGTGCTTTCCCTAGACTGTTGTTCATGCTAAGGCATCCAGCATCCCGCTTAGCAACCAAAACCGGTTTCTGTAATGCATCCCCAAAAAGTGCACTTAGGAAGCGAGGCTTGATTCCGTTCGGCCCCGTTTTTGGCTCCTTTGGTTTTGGTGTGAGCAGCTTAGTTCACTTAGGAAGCCCAGATAGAACCACACAGATTAGATCCTGCACCCTTTGGGTGACATCCTTTCGCAAAAAGCGTCGTTTTGTACACCAACAAATGGGCCTTTATTTAAAGACCTTTTAGAATTAAGGCTACAGAGAAACGTTTTGTGCAACCCGCACCTGGCCATTACTTGAAAGCAGTGCCTTTTGCCTGACACGTGAATGTAGAATACCAGAAGGCCACCTTGCAAGCAAAGACACAGCCCCTACCAACTTCAAAAGCAAAGCAATGGCCGGCAAGATGTCTTTAAGGCCTATTAACTGTTGCACTGTGGGAGAGAAACTTATACTGGAACATATGAGGCCATTGAGGCTGGTACATGTGGCCTGTGTTTGGGTGATTGTGGGTGTCATTTTACCAACAATAACCCCCGGTTTTGTTTGTCTAGGCTCTTAAATTTATAGTCTCCTGGTTTAGGTGGTGAATTCCACAGTTAGGCCATCTATACCTGACTATTGGAAGCCTATTTATACATCTCACAATAAACTTTTATATGGTACTCTGGGAAGCCAATTTAGAGGCTAGTGTGGGTACACTGTTAAAGACTGGTTTATAAACCAACAGTTGCTCCCTTCTGTGGCAGGCCTTTTGGTTAATACTGCCTTTTCTAAGAGGCAATTCGGGGAGAGGGTATAGGAAGCCAGGCCATACTTATAGCCAGGTTACAGGGCCACTTAGTCTGGTCCTATCTGTGTCAGACCGGGTTGTGTGGGAGCACTGGGGGGTTGACTTGAAACCTGGGCTTGAGGCCATAGAGAAAGGCAGTCCAGGCAGTATACACTGGAAGGCCTGTTCAAGCTTCTGGTTGTGTGAAGACTGTTGCTTTGGGCCCACATCAGACCAGCTCCTCTGGAAACATTCATGGAGCCTAGGATCCTACAGTGGACAACTGCTGAATCCTGGAGCTCTTATAAAGAAACCTTGACACATTGGCTGTAAAGCCAAGGCAAAATGTGCCTTCACCTGGCGCATGGATTGTACCTGTTAGCTACTGTCTTAGTTAGGGTTTCCATTGCTGTGAAGAGACCATGACCAAGGCAACTTTTATAAAGGACAGCACTTGGGGCTGGTTTTACTTGGGGCTGGTTTACAGGTTCAGAGGTTCAGTCCATTATCATCATGGCCGGAAGCATGGTCGAATACAGACATACATGGTGCTGGAGGAGACAAGAGTTCTACATCTTCATCGAAAGGAAGCCAGGAACAAACTGTCTCCCACATGGCTGGGAGGAAGGTCTCAAAACCCACCCCCACAGTGACACACTTTCTCCAACAAGGCCACACCTCCTAATAGTGCCACTCCCTGGGCCAAGCATTTTCAAACCACCACAGCTATTACACCTGAGTTACCAAAAATATGTCAGTGTCAAGGAAGGAAAAGAACTTCCCCTTCCAGTCACTTAACCAAGAGTGAGTCCAGATCTGAGTTCTCTGTCATGCTCCCTGTGTCTTGTCCTCTGTCTGTCTGTTGCACTAGTCTGGATCAGTGCCGTCCTGAAGGCCGTCTATTGAATTGTTTTAGCCCTGTGTCTGACTGTTCTATGCGTGCCTGTCTGTCTTGTATGTGACTGCCTCTGTCTCTGGGTGTGTTGTGTGACTATCCATCCCTCACAAAGGGCTTCACTCTGTATTTCTTGAACAGTACAGAAAGCATCACAAGGGCAAGGAATAGGATACTTTATAGGCATCTTTAATGGACACCGGCTCCCATTGACCTAGACAGTAACAGTCACTGTGTTTCAACCCGTATCCACAAATGCTGCTTTCAGCTCTTACGGTAGATTGGAGGAGGTTACTTTGAACTTTCAGCAAATGATTCAGTGGCATCATCCGATTCAGAGGCATGAAGGAGTACATGACTTAATATGATAGCTCTGCATTAGCCTAGGTTGTAAAAGTTGAATTCACGGGAAACCCTATACA
The DNA here is from genome assembly GCF_000001635.26 of Mus musculus. NCBI lineage: Eukaryota > Metazoa > Chordata > Mammalia > Rodentia > Muridae > Mus > Mus musculus. The sequence goes on from NC_000073.6 coordinate 125,447,469, forward strand.
AGTAAAGTTGATTAATATAGTCTTCTCTTAAAGGCAGGTTAAACAGCTTGAGTACACAGTAGCATGACAGCCTTAATACAGGGTGTATTATTAACTTTGGCTGTGAGGTCAAAATTCCAGTCATTTAGAATATGAGATGTTTATATAATATTGCCCCACCAAAACTTGGCCCTCAGCAATTAACTGTAATTTAAATTGCTTATAATTACTACAGCTAGCTCATGTGGCTGAGAGAAGACGATTTACTAATAGCCAGTGTGAGGCACTCTCCCAGAAGGCTCTTTCATGCAGTCTACAACTGGAGGTCATTCTCTTCAAGGCCATTGGAAGTAGCAGCTTATAAATGTTGGGTTTCAGCTGGGCGTGGTGGCACACGCCTTTAATCCCAGCACTCAGGAGGCAGAGGCAGGCGGATTTCTGAGTTCAAGGCCAGCCTGGTCTACAGAGTGAGTTCCAGGACAGCCAGGGCTACACAGAGAAACCCTGTCTCGAAAAACCTAAATAAACAAACAAACAAACAAATATTAAAATAATAATAATAATAAATGTTGGGTTTCTGGGGCAATATAAAGAGACAAACGGCAGGAAGAGACAGAATCTGATATCAATAGATGGGACTTTATTTCAAACAGTGGAGGACAGACACTCTCCTGTGGGGAAAGGAGTACCTGTAAGAGAAAAGGCGGGTTGGACCCCTTCCTAGAGGCGGGGTGCTTCACTTAAGGATGAGGAACTTGTTGCGGCTGTAGAGAACTCCATGTGGGCCTGCAGTCCCTCTTGCTGGAATTCTAGGTCTCAGGCAGGACAGAGCATCTTGGAAGACAGGCCTTTAATCTGGGCCACACCTTCTGGTTAGCAGCCTATATAAAGGACGTGGAAGCAGGAAACTGGCTCTTTGCCTGCTTGTCCTCACTCTTGATGGCAAGTTCACTCCTTCACTGGCATTAGAGTTTATTTGTTCAGGATTTGGCCATATACTGGAGACCAGCTGAGACATCCAGCCTAGTATACTGAACAACTACTGGATTCTTAGACTTTCTGTTGGTAGACAGCCATTGTTGGACTAGCTGGACCACAGCCTGTAACATACTTTAATCAATCAATCAATCTCTCCCTTTCCCTCTCTCTTCCTCCCTTCCCCCTTCTCTAGTATACATACACACACACAAATTATTTTATCAGTTCTTTTCCTCTAGAGCAACAGTTCTCAACCTGTGAGTCATGACCCCTTTGGGGATCAAATGGTCCTTTTACAGATGTCACATACCAAATATTTACATTATTATTTATAATAACAGAAAGTTACAATTATGAAGTATCAATAAAAGAATTTTGGGTTAGCATTAGGCACAAACCATACCCAAATACTTGTTTTCACAGAGAGATCCTTTATTAAGCAAGAAAGAAAAGCTTTAGTGGCCACTTTCTGACTCAGGCAGAAAAACAGCAGCAAACGACCTTGCAGGTGTAATTTTTAACAAGAGAAAAGGGGAGGCCTGTGTTAGAATGGGCTAGCATGTGGTGGTATATTTTGATTGGGGTATTAATTAGGTGAGCCAAAGGGGTCTTTTGATTGCCAGACTTCAGTACTTTGGAAGCTGGATTTTGGTAGTCAGCCTCGGGAGGAGGAAGTGGCCAAAAAATGGAGTAGCTAGCTTCTGGTGGCTAGCTTTAGGAATGTAACGTGATGTGACAATTTTTAGCAAGGTAGATGGAATTGGAAAGAAGAGCAAGCAAGCTCTGTCAGAGCCATGCTCACCACGCCCAAGGTGGCCAGAGTCCTTCAGGACCTGGTTTTCTGAGCACGGTGTATATGTGCATGGTTAGCCAGGTCCTCTGTGTTCAGATCCCTTACACGGCTATGGTCTGGGCTGAGCTCTCACACAAAGACTCAGCTGCACAGGGGAAGAAGAGGTGAAGTGGCTGCTTTAACAGACCTACGCCCCTGTGCCAGGTTCTGTTGGCAGCAGTACTCCATGTGGGTGTGGGCAGCTTACAGACATGGAACCTCGACTCTTTGCTCTCTGTTAGCTACAGGCTCTCTTTATCTATATTGCCATGTAGCCTTTCCGACACGGTAGCATGAGCTAACACTTACTAGCTGACTGGTTAGTAGAGAGTCAGTAATGGTGCTAGCCCCAGGCTCATGTGGCCTGACTACAGAAGCAGAGTCCTGTCACTTCCTACTACCACTGCTTTCTTTTTATTTTGTGTATCTTATTTTATCATGAGCATGGTGGCTGTAAACTGCAGGCTTGCCAACTCACAGATCTGTGGGCTGGGATCTGACCAGTCTTGCTGGGCTGAAATGGAGGGATCAACAAAGGCCCCAGGAAAGAATCTATTTCTTTGATTTTTCTCAGCTCCTGTAAGTTGCCCTGAATTCTCTCAGCTTCTAGTCATCAAAGCCAGCCACTCTGCCTTTCTGTGACCATTCTTCTGAAGTCACAAGTCCTTCCAAATCTGATGTTAGTCCAAAGCAATCCTTTCAACGTGATCCTGAGCCTACCTTGATAATCCAGGATAATCTTCCATCTTAGCTCCCATTCTCAGTCACACTAGGCGACATACTTACCATTCAAAGTTGGGATATGGCCACCTGTAGGGGCTGTCATCTGTCCGGCCGCACAGACTAACTGCTGTAAGAAGCACCAGCTATAGTCTGCTAACTGGCTAAGTGTGCTTAATTTTTGGCTCAGGCCATTCCCATGTGGCTCTTCCAGGCTCAGTGGCCTTCCCACAATTCCCCTTTCCATGTGGCAGCTTCCTGCCACCTGGAACTTTAATTCCCTGGAGCCTGAGAGCCCCCCACTTCCACCTTTAGGGGACCTGTGGGAGGTGTCTATGGCCAGACATTAGTCACTGCATTCATCTCTGTAGCACTTGCTCCTGTCCCAGTACATGGCAAGCTTGTATGACTGGGCCAGGAAAAGGTAAAGGCTGTCTTTTCTGCCTGCTGGTGGTGACACACACTTTTGATACCAGTACCCGTGAGGCAGAGGCTACCAGATCTCTGAGTTTGAGGCCAGCCTGGTCTACACAGTGAATATCAGGATGGCTGGGAATGCACAGAGATACCCTGAGTCAAAGAAAAATATATAAAGGGTATTTTTTTCCTTTTTATTCTTTTCTTTTACCCCAAGCCAGGGATGAAACCCAGGGGTAAAACTCCAGAACACAGAACAGGAGATGGCAGGCTACATCTGGTACCCACTCTGTTTTATAAATAAAGCTTTAATGGAACACAGACACCCCTATTTGTTTATTCTGATGCATGACTGGCAGAGTGGTGCAACTGAGACTGTGTGGCCAACAAAGCCAAGTGTTTCATATTTGGCCATCTGCATTCCCTGCCCAAAACAGGATGGTCCCATCACTCAACAGCACAGCAGTCAGAGGATGTGTCTCACAGAGGATGTGTCAGGAGGTGTTGCTGTAAGACTATCTGACACATACTGGAGGATAAATAAAGAAAGGGCATTCCTTGGCTCACAATTCTGATGGCTGCAGAGTCCCAACAGCTTGGTACAGACATCCAGTGAGGGCTACCCAGCTGTGTCACCACATGGTAGAGAAGTGTGGGAGGCGGGGGGAGCACAGACACATGCAAGGACCCAACATGAGGGTGAACCTCACTTTATAACAAGCAGCCTTGTAGGAACTAGCCCACTCTTGTAAGGCAGGCATTAACCCCTCCCATAGCAGTGCCTTTAATGACCTAATCACCTCCCTGGCCCCATCTCTTGAATGCCCCTCCTGAGGCCCAAACTCCCAGCCTGTGAACCTCTAGGGATAAATCACACCCAACATAGCAAATGCCACAGCTGTCAGGATAGAGCTGAGAACATAGAGCAGGGCAGGAAGCCATGGTGGTCTGCAAGCTGCAGATCTGTTAGTGTTAGTATAGCGACATTGTCCACACACGACACTCAGGCCAAGACACCAAGGAAAGAAGGAAGGATGAAAGGAAGGAAGAGTGGGTGGCTCATGATTTTAGAATATCAGCAGGTGGCATGGCCCTGTTGCTCTGGACCTGTGACAGCTCGGTACATCACTGTGGGAGCACAAGCCAGAGGATTCCTCTCTACCTTACGGTGACTAAGAAACACAAGGCTGGGGTCATAACTTGTCTAACTGTGAGGCCACAGCTCCATGACCTTAGTTTCTTCCCCTAGGCTCCAACTCTTATAAGGCTACACCTTCCCCAAGTACTGGGATAGGCTGGAGACAGCCTTCGACACAGCGGCCTTTGGGGACACTAAAACAGAGCACTTCCTTCTGCACCTGTAGCTTTAGGCTCTAGGGAAACCAACATGGAATGGCATAACCCAGCCTTGGAGAGGCAGATCACGCACATGTGCTTGTAGATGTATTTTGTGACAAGTGCTATAAGAAGAGCCCAAGGGCTGTCTGTGGACACACAAACCCTGACTTCACATAGATCATTCAGGATGGGCCTGAAAGGTTGAATAGGAGTTTGCCAGGCAGAGGAGCCATGTTGGAGTCGTTGCGGATGAGATCAGCACACATCTCTCTGAAAAGATATCTATCCAGAGTCCACTTAGTGCCGGGCATTGTACAAGGCCCTGAAAACAAAGTAGTGACCCCAAAGGAAGGGCCTGTACCAGCGAGGCAGCCAGGAGCAAAGACCTTGTTGAAACACACTGGTGTGAAGTACAGGTGTGTGTGTGTGTGTGTGTGTGTGTGTGTGTGTGTGTGTGTGTGTGATTCTGTGTGATTCCTGTCTTGTTCCTCTCAGGTGCTGATCATGTCAGAGGACACCACAGAGCCCCTGGTGGGGTCCAGCACCCTCTGGAAGGAGCTCAGGACGCTCCTGCCTGACAAAGAGGAGGAGCTGAAGCTGGACCTCGGTGAGAAGGTGGACAGGAGCGTGGCTGCGCTTTTGCGGCAGGCTGTGGGTCTATTCTACGCGGGCCATTGGCAGGGGTGCCTGCAGGCCAGTGAGGCCGTCCTAGACTACTCCTGGGAAAAGCTCAACACTGGTCCCTGGAGAGATGTAGACAAGGAGTGGCGCCGGGTATATTCCTTCGGCTGCCTCCTGAAGGCCCTGTGCCTGTGCCAGGCACCACAGAAGGCCACTACTGTGGTGGAAGCACTGCGGGTGTGTGACATGGGCCTGTTGATGGGGGCAGCCATCCTCGAGGACATTCTTCTCAAAGTTGTCGCAGTCCTCCAGACACACCAGCTCCCAGGAAAGCAGCCTGCCCGCGGCCCCCACCAGGATCAGCCTGCCACCAAGGTGGGTCACCACTGAAAGCTGAACCACCCAGCAGCCCAACCCATCTTCTAGAAGAATCCAGTCCTCACCCAGGGTCGTCCCGCACAGGCAGCCTCTCTGGTGAAAAGAGCATCTTGTAGATTTGGGGAATTAGCAGCTGCAAAGGGAGTGCCCTTTCTAGGGGTGGGGGTCAGGGGGGTGGCAGCTTCCTTCATCTAAGGAGGCAGCTCTGAAGGAAATCCAGCATGCCTTCTCACCACCAGCTACCTCAGCTGACTGAGGTTCAGGGGGCAGTGTGTCCTGCCCCTCCAGTCCTCATGGACGTTGGCTGTGGTATTTAAATGTCCCAGAGCAAAGGCTGCTGATGCACAGTCCTCACCCAGCTTCCACTGGGTGAGCCAGACACCATCTCCTTGGGCCTCAGTGTCCTCATCTGTAGATTGTCAGAAAGGTCCTGAGCTTCAGAGAGGAAGGGCTGGGGCTGTGTCAGATGCCAGCCATGGAATTCTGGACTGTTTTGCATGTATTTTCAGTGCTTTTTTGCAGTTTTAGAATGTCCTGTTGAGTGTGACCTACAACTAAGATGGATGTCATTACCACATAAGTGTGACCACAGTGGGAAGAGATCCACAAGCCAGGAAGAAAGGCGGAGTTGGAGGGGTCAGCAGGGAAATGAAGCCTGGATAGCCAATCTCTCCTGACGGCATAGAGCCATTAATGAAATGTGCCTGGCCTCAGCTTCACCAAATAAAGAGAAGCTAGGCATGATGGCACACACATCTGTAATCCCAGCACTTGGAGGCAGAGGCACAGGATGGGGAGTTTGAGGCCAGCCAGGTCTGTAGTGAGATTTCATCTGGGGTTACAAAGTGAATAAATATAACAACAATAAGTTACAAGAGAGAAGCAGAATGCCTTGGAGACTGCCAGCAGCTATTGCTAATGTGATGCTTGGTGCCAGGAAGATCTGTGTGGCTGCAGGGTAGTGTGCTGCTTCACTCTTTAGAGAACAGGATAGTCTACAGTTCAAGAGACACGCATGTCCCCTTCGATCTAAGGGTACAGACCTCCATCTTCCCATCAGTGTATCCCAAGGGGACATAACAGTGGACTCCTGCCCAAAGTGGTCCTCATTGGAGTAGGGGGCAGGATGCATAGCCAAAGATGAGAGCACAGGCTGTTCTGGCAGCCTGCCTGAGCTCAGTTCCCATGCTACACCCTATCTGATCTGACAGGGCCCTTCTCTGTCCCGCGGTACCCACTGGGAGAGGGAATTGATTTAACAACTTCACTGGGCATCTGCAGTGCCCTGAATGAACTGGCTGAGCATGTGTACCAAGAATCCCCACTTCCACCCCACAGCTTATGCTCCTAGGAGGCTGGAGAAGAATTCTCTGTTGCTAAAGGAGAGGCGGAGGCTTCTGGGAGGGCTGTATGTACAAGGCCTATGTTGAGTGGAGACAGTGTAAAGGAAGCAGGGACAGTAGAGGCCAGCCAGAGTTCCTGGGTACCACATATGGGTGCTGTTGTCACCGCCAGTTCACAGACGAAATGGAGGCTCAGGCATGGTAAGGGACCTGCCTGCTCAGCTTACCCAAGGGAACTGGATAAGGGAAGTGCAGTGCAGCCATTTGTGTGACAGTGCAAGGACTGAGTGGCCGTGTGGAAACTGCCTAGGACACGGTGCTTCAGGACTGCTGTCACCTGCAGTGCTCTAAAATTGTGAGATGGCTAAGGAAAAGGGGACCTTGAGTTCATGAAAGCAATCAGTGTAGAAATGTCATCTACTGATGGGTGTGGGTGTGGTGGGTACTCTGGAATTTGAGGCAGGGGGATTCTGGGTTCATGGTCATTCCAGGCTTTCCTACTGAGACCATGTCTCAAAAACACAAAACATAGCTCCATGTAGTGGTGAACACCCTCACCCTTTGCACTCCGGAGACAGAGGCAGATGATGTCTGTGAGTTTGAGGCCTGCTAGGCCTGCTGGACATGTTGAGACCCTGTCTCAAAAACAAAACAAAGCTCGGGACTGAGGAGATGGCTCTGGAGCACTGGAGTCTGATCCCTGGGACCATGTAAAAACTTGTCATGATGGCATGTTCTTGTCATCCCATAGCCAGGCAAGTAGACTCAGGTGGATCCCAGGGCCTTGCTAGTCAGCCAGCCTTGCTGCAGTCAGTGAGCCCCAGGCCTGGGAGAAAACCCCGTCTCAGTAAGGTGGATGGATGTGCATGATACGGAAGTAACAGCCAAGGTTATCCTCTGCCACACACATGCGCACACAAATAACTGCCCTCTGCTGTTAACACTGCCCAGACATCCTGCCACTAACGCAGATTCCTGACACAGTTGCCATCTTGCTTTGTTTGGATTCTGAACAGAAGGCAAAGTGTGACGCCAGCCCAGCTCCTGATGTCATGTTAGAGCGGATGGTACCCAGGCTCCGCTGCCCACCTCTGCAGTACTTCAAGCAGCATTTTCTAGTTCCTGGGAGGCCTGTGATCTTGGAAGGTGTGGCCGACCACTGGCCGTGCATGAAGAAGTGGAGGTGAGTAGCTACTGTGGGGAACCGAGGCCCTTCCCAGTGAGTGTCCCCAGGACTCCGCAAAGGTCTCTCTTGGCCACTTGTAAGTCACTGCCCCAGACCAACCTTCAGAATCCCTTGATTGATTACAGAGGATTAATGAAGACTTTAAAATGGGGTACCCTGGGGCTGGCAAGATGGCTGCAAAAGCCTGGTGGCCTGAGTTCAAACCCCAGGACCCACACAGGTAGAAGGAGAGAACCACAGAGCTGTCTTCTGACCTCCACATATGACACAGTGGCACATCAACCACCCTGTCCATGGAATAATATTTTTTTAAATTAATGTTTAATGGGCCATCCTGAGTGTGTACAGGAGTCTCAGCTGTCACCAACACACACTCACCCTGAGCATAGCCTTGCAAGTGCCTGAATAACAAGCTCAGAGAGCCGTTAGGTGTTCATGCAAGACCTTAAAGACCCCACAGCTCTCCTTCCCTGTGCCCTGAGGCCATGACTGCACTCACCCAAGAGATGGATTCAGAGAGGCCACACCAATGTATCCTGTAAGGACTGGAAAACCCTGACATTTCAGCATCCACAGGGGTCATGTCAAAGTACCCTGGGCGCTCTGTGAGACAACTGTAGCTCACGGGAGTAGGTTGAGTCAGGTTGGCCTGTTGTGAGTTTGTGGAAGAAGTAGCCCCTGAGACTCCAGTGAGGAAGAATTCTGTGGGAGTCACAGCAGAGCAGTCATGTTCCAAGTGGGGGCAGGTTTGGCATCACCTCCTTTAACAGATGGGGAGCGGGGACTCAGGAAGGTTAACTCACTCAGCGATCCTGACTTACCTCAGGCTGTAAGAGTTCAGAGCCTGCACTCATCACCCCTATACTGCCTTCCACTTGTCCCAAGGTGTCTCAGCAGTGACAGCAGGAAGTGAGGAGTCAGCAGGATTGTGGATGCAGAGGTGGTCAGGACAGTCTGTGTGACAGGCCGAGCCTAAGGGTTGGGCAGGCGAGGGCGGCCTTCCAGAGCCATATGCAAAGCCACCTCAGCTGCATGGTCTCAGGCACACAGCCTGGCCTTTCTATCGAGAGAATGCTGTCAGGGGAGTAAGGGCAACAGTCTCCTCCTCGAGAAACCATTCCTAGATGTCAGTAGCGACAATGCGTGCTGACACTGTGGTGACCTTCTCGTAGTCTGCAGTACATCCAGGAGATTGCTGGCTGCCGCACCGTCCCCGTGGAAGTGGGCTCAAGGTACACAGATGAAGACTGGTCCCAGACTCTCATGACAGTCGATGAGTTCATCCAGAAGTTCATCCTGAGCGAGGTGTGAGCAGGTTACTACTTAACAGCTCTACAGTGGCTGTCTAACGGGCAGGCAGTGCATCTCAGCATCGCAGCATCGCGGCACAGCTCCCAGGGAAACGCAGCAGCGCTTGACTATGTGCTACACCTGCACTGTTTTCTTAAAGGAGACACTGCAGGGGCTGGTGGCTCACTCAGACAGAGCAGAGCTGCATCCCGGGCCCTAAGTCTCCTGCCCTTCAGCTCTGTCCTGCCTGGGAGATCACTGACATCAGACCCCAGGCTGGGGAAGGGACCACACGGGACAGTGGTGGGTGAGGCCAGGGCCAGGACTCAGCATCCAACTAAGCAACAGGGCCATCAAGAGATGCTTGACACAAACTAACCGACGGTCACCTCTGCTTTCCTCCTCTGGGTCAGGCAAAGGATGTCGGGTACCTTGCTCAGCACCAGCTCTTCGACCAGGTGAGTCTGAGACCACATTTCCTGCCCTGCTCCTCCGCTCCCAGGAAGCACACATGGCTATCCTGGGGCTACCCTTTGGAGCAAAGAGTCTTCCTGATTACCATAGGCAGCAGTGAGGCAAATGGAACTGCCAGCTTAAGAGACTGAGTATGCTGAGACTGGGGGCCCAGTTTGGAACCGGATGACCTAAAGGTGCAGCTTGGCTGAGCTGGAGTAGGATTGGGTGGGATAATATTCTTATTTTGAAACACCCCAGCTGGGCAGTGGTGGCGCACGCCTTTAATCCCAGCACTTGGGAGGCAGAGGCAGGAGGATTTCTGAGTTCGAGGCCAGCCTGATCCACAGAGTGAGTTCTAGGACAGCCAGGGCTACAGAGAGAAACCCTGTCTCGAAAAACAAATCAAAACAAAACAAAAAAGAAACAGCCCAGCACTAAAGCTTTAGGAAAGTGTGAGGATCACCAGCCAGGAGGTTATACACAAGAATGGGAGAGCCAGGCAGTAGAGGCCTGGAAGGCCAGCCAGGTCTCTAGATTCAATCTGGAAATGATGAGTCCTGTAAGTCCCCTGATGAGCAAGAAGGCTCCCTGGAGATCCCTGGCAGGGTAAGAAATAAATGCACAAGCCGGGCGTGGTGGTGCACACCTTTAATCCCAGCACTCGGGGAGGCAGAGGCAGGTGGATTTCTGAGTTCGAGGCCAGCCTGGTTTACAAAGTGAGTTCCAGGACAGCCAGGGCTATACAGAGAAACCCTGTCTCAAAAAACCAAAAGAAAGAAAGAAAGAAAGAAAGAAAGAAAGAAAGAAAGAAAGAAAGAAAGAAAGAAAGAAAGAAAGAAAGAAAGAAAGAAAGAAAGAAAGGAAGAAAGAAAGAAAGAAGGGAGGGAGGGAGGGAAGGAGAGAGAGAGAGGGAGAGAGAGAGGGAGGGAGGGAGAAAGAGAAGAGAAGAGAAGAGAAGAGAAGAGAAGAGAAGAAAAGAAAAGAAAAGAAAAGAAAAGAAATGCACGTTTTCTGAATGGAGCAGCTACTGCTGCCTCCTCTCCCAGAGTAGGCCCTTAAGAGCAGATTACGAGGCCTGCCCCTTCTGGTGTTAGCCCACTGCCACCCAGCCCATCATCTGACTGTATGACCATCACTGTGGGAAAACAGACTCTGCATCAGCAGCTAGACTGCCTTTCCATTTTGAGTGGTCTGTACCTGGGTGTGGTGCACACACCTTGAATCGAAGCACTTGAGAGGCTGAGCTGCATAAGGAATCCTTCTGAGCTGTCTGGTTAAGGCACTGAAACAGTGGCAGAGGGCTCATCCTGGGGATGGCATTACCTGCTCGTCTGGAGCCTTGACCAGGGCTAAAAGGCAAAGCTGCCATTATCTTTAGGGTGAGTCAGAATAGTGTAAGGCTATTTCAGGTAGATCATGCTGTCTGCTCCCTCAGCACTCGTTTTTATCTGCTGTTCAGAGCACCTCACGGAGGAGTTTGAGTAGCCATGTATCTTGGGGACAGGACACAGGCTATGTTCTAGGACCTCTGTGTCTGTAGGAAGCTTAGGCTACTGACTAGTGCTTGCCAGGAACCTTGCTCTGACTTTTCTCCCAGTGTGGTGTCTTGGAAGCCTCTGGCCACTGCCTTGGGCTTGTCAATAGTCACATCTCTGGAGCATGTGTTTTCTGAGGGTCTCTGAATCCTTGGCCAATGATTTTGATATCCACCCAACCAGTCACCCTTCAGAATTCCTGATGACATCATCAGGAACCAATCAGAGTTATGCTCAGTGTCCAGGGGCAAGGTTTGATCCCATTCAATCAAAACAGTAATATTGGTATGCTAGGAGCCTGGGGTTGGAGATTGTGGACTATCCATTTCTGCTACTTGCTAGTAAGACCCAAACCCTTCCACAGCACTAATTTGCTTCTGAGTGCCTGCTTTAGTCCCCTGGTGGCTGGGAGATGTACTCAGCTATACTCCTAAGGCTCGCTTTTCTGGCTTCTGAACACTCTTCAATAAACTCCTTTCTTCTCAGAGTAAGTATAGTACAAAGCCTACTTTGCCAGTCTTTGTAGTAATTTATTTAAAATATACCAGTTGTGACTTCCTCAATGGTAGTAACTTTTTGAAAATTATCCTCCAGAGATCTGATAAATATCCAGTACATTGGACTTTGGGGGGTTGTTTGTTTTTGAAATAAGATCCCATGGTGACACCCACGCTTACCTCCTGCGCCATGTTTTTCACGCTCCCGTCTCAGCTTTCCAGGTGCTGAAATTGCAGGTGTGCACCAACTAGCTCAATACCTGTGAGGTTTTTTGTTTTGTCTTCTGGGTTTGTTTTGTCATGGTTTTTGGTGGTGGTGGTGGTGGTGACTTAACTCTTGCCTGGTGTGGTGACTCATGCCTTAATGCCAGCAGAGGAAGATGGGGTTCTGTAAGTTCAAAGCCACCCTAATCTACTTGGTGAGATCCAGACCAGCCAGAGCTACAAAGTAAGCCCATCTCAAAACAAAAGAAAATATTGTTCATTAGTAAATGACACTATTATGCTTTAAAAAAAAAAGTACAAAGCAACAGTATCAGGTTTCTAAAAAGAAAATAACCATATGATGTAGGAACAAATATGAAGCCAGATTATAATTCATCTCTATTATTTCTATCTTAAGATTTGTATTTATTTGACTATGAACCTGAGCTGGGTAGGATGGCACATGTGTGCTATATCTGCACTTGGGAGGCTGAAGGCAGAGGATGAGAAAGAGAAACTAAATAAAAAGTGCGTCTGGAAGTGCGTATATTTGGCTTTCAAGCAGTCAGATGTCAGCTGGGCCCTGGCTGGCATACCTAGCCCTGGCCTCTGCTTTCTGCCGCTACCCTCAGATCCCAGAGTTGAAGCGGGACATCAGCATCCCTGATTACTGTTGCCTGGGCAATGGAGAAGAGGAAGAGATCACTATCAATGCCTGGTTTGGTCCACAAGGCACCATCTCCCCACTGCATCAGGACCCCCAGCAGAACTTCCTGGTCCAGGTAGGAGCTGCTGCCAGACAGGGGCTGAGTGAGGAGCTTGTGATGGTAAATACTCAAAATCGTAGCACTTGGGTGGTTCAAGGCCATCCTCAGCACATAGCCAGTTCAAGGCAAGCCTGGGCTACATGACTCCTAGTCACAAAAAGGAGGGAGTGGGAGAAGGAAAGGGAGTGGAAGGGATATAGACAGAAAAACAAAACAGTCCTGTGACCCTGGGATAGGGCTGCTCCCAGGTCAAGGCTGCATCCAAGTGGGATTTCGCTGGGCTAGATAGGAGAGCTCTTGGGTGGAGGCCTAGCACGTTCTAGTGCCTGCCAACCTCCCCTATTCCTACTGCCAGCTTGCACCTATGGGTAAGGGCTGACGGACAGGCCTCTCAGCCACTGACAGATGTTTCCAGAGACTCAGGCAGGTTTGTCACAAGGGAATCAGCACACACTCACTGCTGTAAAGCCTTGTCATGGGCCCAACCGCTAGAAACTTAGTAAATGAGGGCGTTCTTGAAGAGCACTGGACCAGCCCTGCTGTGCAGCTCAGTAGCAGCTAAGAGCCAGGTCTGGACAGTCCACTGCCTGGCATAGCACCAGCTGTCACCTTAGTCAGCTTGGGCAATTCACTTTACCTCTGTGCCATAAATCCTCAAAGCCAGGGTGAAGAGGAAACCCCTGAGATTAAACCAGGTCAACACTCAATGCTGGCCTGAGCTTAGCTACACATAGAACACTGATCTTTAAAGTACCTGAAGGTGAGCACTCTCAGAACGTCAGAGCTTGTGATAGGGCAAGGCAATAGCAGACAGACCACAGAAAGGCCTGGAAGACAGGTCCACAGACCTGTAGTCAGTGGGCACCACAGCTCATCACCTGAAGCTAATGGGCCTTCTCTCCCAGGTGCTAGGAAGGAAGTACATCCGATTGTATTCGCCGCAAGAGTCTGAGGCAGTGTACCCTCACGAGACGCACATTCTTCATAACACCAGCCAGGTAGGCTCACGGGAAATCAGGGTGACATGGCGCCTTCTGCCTTTACAGATCCACAGATGACTTCTGTTGCTTTCTGCAGGTTGATGTGGAAAACCCCGACCTTGAGAAGTTTCCCAAGTTCACTGAGGCCCCATTCCTGTCCTGCATTCTGTCCCCAGGAGACACCCTCTTTATACCTGCTAAGTACTGGCATTATGTGCGCTCCCTGGACCTGAGCTTCTCTGTCAGCTTCTGGTGGTCATAGCTAGGACCAGACTGGAAAGGACCTCTGGGCAGACACCTTACCCAAAGGCAGTAAACCAAGTGTCAGTGTGGGCCCTGCATGCCGCTAGACTCCAGCAGCCCTGCCCCCAGCCAATGTCTGTTGTGTGACAGAGCTGCTATGTACCCACGTGTGGCCCACCTGCTGTGTGTGCCCGCGTGTGTAGGGCAGAGCTGCTACATGTACCTAAGCTATCCAGATTATGGGTGCTTTTTTTCCTTTGTAACTGCTGGGCTGAGTATCCCTTGCTGCTAGGTGCCCAAGGGCAGCTGGCAAGCTGCTCAGAGACAGAACACAACCTGTAATAGGGGTTTTCTTGGGTGGAATATAGCCGGGTCTGGGACAGCTGCTGTGGTCCCAGTCTTCTGTGTACCCAGGCCTCACTGCCAGCTTACTACTAGGAGTTGGAAACAGAGGTCCTTGGCTCCATACTTCCCCTCGGGGCACTTATGCACCAGGCTGGAAGAGGAGGGCAGCGGAACTACTTTGTTGTGAATGTGGGGAATACAGAGAAGAGCGAGGTCTTCCCAGAATATATAGGAGCGGCCTTTTACAAGGAAGCCCCTGCCCCCAAGCCTCCTTGATGAAGAGATGGTTCTTACGTTCAAACTGTTTTAGTTGATGGCGGATGTGCATGCACACACCTTACTCAGGGTGAATCAAGGAGTAAATACCTCTTGTGGGAAGGACTGCCCAGGAAGGGAAGCTCATTGGCTGAACACTCGGGGCCCACTTAGATACCACATTACCATGGAGAACTCCAGGTTTTTATGTTACAAGACTGACTGTCACCGTCCTCTCAGTGGGGTGTCATGTTCCAGATCAGGTAGTTTGGCAGGGAGCTGGCTCTACTCCAGCTGTTCTCAATTCTGAGATTTCCCCAGTCTGAGCCTGCTCAACCTTACCAGTTCTTCTGTCTGGTGGCCCGGTCCACTTGCCCCATATGTAACTTAAATATTTTCAATAACAATAAAATATATTTTATTAATTAAAAAACAAACAAAAAGAAACATTTCTTTAACCAGACTCCCCTGCTGTCTGTGGGTGGGGCAGGCAACAAAAGAGGCATTGGGAAAGGAAGAGAAGCCTGGACCCTGGAAAGGAGACACCCACATCTGTGGACTCTGTGGGAAGTGCTGAAGGAGGCCGAGCCACATGTCACACAAGAGGCTGGCTCAGAGAATCAGAGGTCAGTCTGTCAGGACCATTGATGAACTGGTAGCCAGGCAGGATCTGAGTCTTACGGCCTAGGGGCCTGCACAGTGAAAAGGAGGCTGGCTGTAACTAGCTCAGTGAACAGGAGGCTGGCTGTAACTAGCACAGTGAGCAGGAGGCTGGCTGTAACTAGCACAGTGAGCAGGGGGCTGGCTGTAACTAGCACAGTGAGCAGGAAGCTGGCTGTAACTAGCACAGTGAGCAGGAGGCTGGCTGTAACTAGCACAGTGAGCAGGAGGCTGCTGTAACTAGCACAGTGAGCAGGGGGCTGGCTGTAACTAGCACAGTGAGCAGGGGGCTGGCTGTAACTAGCACAGTGAGCAGGGGGCTGGCTGTAACTAGCACAGTGAGCGGGAGGCTGGCTGTAACTAGCACAGTGAGCGGGAGGCTGCTGTAACTAGCACAGTGAGCAGGGGGCTGGCTGTAACTAGCACAGTGAGCAGGAGGCTGGCTGTAACTAGCACAGTGAGCAGGAGGCTGCTGTAACTAGCACAGTGAGCAGGAGGCTGGCTGTAACTAGCACAGTGACCAGGGGGCTGGCTGTAACTAGCACAGTGAGCAGGAGGCTGCTGTAACTAGCACAGTGAGCAGGAGGCTGGCTGTAACTAGCACAGTGAGCAGGAGGCTGCTGTAACTAGCACAGTGAGCAGGGGGCTGGCTGTAACTAGCACAGTGAGCAGGAGGCTGGCTGTAACTAGCACAGTGAGCGGGAGGCTGGCTGTAACTAGCACAGTGAGCAGGAGGCTGGCTGTAACTAGCACAGTGAGCAGGAGGCTGCTGTAACTAGCACAGTGAGCAGGAGGCTGGCTGTAACTAGCACAGTGACCAGGGGGCTGGCTGTAACTAGCACAGTGAGCGGGAGGCTGGCTGTAACTAGCACAGTGAGCAGGAGGCTGGCTGTAACTAGCACAGTGAGCAGGAGGCTGCTGTAACTAGCACAGTGAGCAGGAGGCTGGCTGTAACTAGCACAGTGACCAGGGGGCTGGCTGTAACTAGCACAGTGAGCAGGGGGCTGGCTGTAACTAGCACAGTGAGCAGGAGGCTGGCTGTAACTAGCACAGTGAGCAGGAGGCTGCTGTAACTAGCACAGTGAGCAGGAGGCTGGCTGTAACTAGCACAGTGACCAGGGGGCTGGCTGTAACTAGCACAGTGAGCAGGAGGCTGCTGTAACTAGCACAGTGAGCAGGAGGCTGGCTGTAACTAGCACAGTGAGCAGGAGGCTGCTGTAACTAGCACAGTGAGCAGGGGGCTGGCTGTAACTAGCACAGTGAGCAGGAGGCTGGCTGTAACTAGCACAGTGAGCGGGAGGCTGGCTGTAACTAGCACAGTGAGCAGGAGGCTGCTGTAACTAGCACAGTGAGCAGGAGGCTGGCTGTAACTAGCACAGTGAGCAGGAGGCTGCTGTAACTAGCACAGTGAGCAGGGGGCTGGCTGTAACTAGCACAGTGAGCAGGGGGCTGGCTGTAACTAGCACAGTGAGCAGGGGGCTGGCTGTAACTAGCACAGTGAGCGGGAGGCTGCTGTAACTAGCACAGTGAGCAGGAGGCTGCTGTAACTAAAGGTGTTTATCAGAGTGCAAGTTCAGTTTCTGATGAATGAGCCTGCCTTTGTAGGGATAAAAACCCATTTTCAGGAATTTTTCCCCTGTGCCCATATCTTCAAGGCTTTTCCCCACTTTCTCCTCTATAAGTTTCAGTGTCTCTGGTTTTATGTGAAGTTCCTTGATCCACTTAGATTTGACCTTAGTACAAGGAGATAAGTATGGATCGATTCGCATTCTTCTACACGATAACAACCAGTTGTGCCAGCACCAATTGTTGAAAATGCTGTCTTTCTTCCACTGGATGGTTTTAGCTCCCTTGTCGAAGATCAAGTGACCATAGGTGTGTGGGTTCATTTCTGGATCTTCAATTCTATTCCATTGGTCTACTTGTCTGTCTCTATACCAGTACCATGCAGTTTTTATCACAATTGCTCTGTAGTAAAGCTTTAGGTCTGGCATGGTGATTCCGCCAGAAGTTAGTACCCCGGAGCTCTTGACTCTAGCTGCATATATATCAAAAGATGGCCTAGTCGGCCATCACTGGAAAGAGAGGCCCATTGGACTTGCAAACTTTATATGCCCCAGTACAGGGGAATACCAGGGCCAAAAAGGGGGAGTGGGTGGGCAGGGGAGTGGGGGTGGGTGGATATGGGGGACTTTTGGTATAGCATTGGAAATGTAAATGAGTTAAATACCTAATAAAAAATGGAAAAAAAAATGAAAAAAAAAAAAAACCCATTTTCAGCTGGCTTATGTAAAACCTGGGGTTTTTACAGCACTAGGCCCCTGTTCCCTGCCTCCCTTCACCTCTGGCCCCTACTTGGTTTCATAGTTTACCCTTTTCTGGAAGGGGTGGGGGGAGAACAGCTCTGACTCTATCTCCCTCCCCATATCTTGACCCCCAATATCAGCTGCTGGTCCTTTCAGTTCAAACTAAGAATCAGGTCTCAGGGACCACTGATGATTGACAGGCCTAGCTCACAGCCCTGCCTCACCCCACATGACAAGAAGGTGACCAGGCCAAGGAATCTGAACTTGGTCACACAGAGAGGGTCTGGGAGGGCAAACCATCAGAATGCACCCTTTTATAGACAGCTAGCTTTGGCAGGAGGGGATGTACAGCAGGCTGAGGAGCCAGAAGGCCCGGAGAGTAGGTTTAGAGACTGGCATCCTGTCTGGTACAGTTAACAGTTAATCTCACCCGGTGCTGCTGGGTGAGGCACAGAGTAGGAAAGCTAGCATGGCAGCTTGTGTAAGCTGAGGAGGAGCCACACATCCCCAGGGCCTCGAGCACTGGCACACTCTGCTAGGTGTATCAGCTATGTGGCTCCGGCTTCCTGCAGTGGCCTGGACACTTTACAGCATCACCTGTGACAACCGACAGGTCCATGCTCTCCTGGGTCACTGCTGAGCAGCAGAAGGCCATCATCAGGGGGAGGCAGGAGGATGAAAGGTCTCTACCTATGGGCAGGTCCCAAGGTGGCTGGAACCTGCCTGCAGGACTCCCCTCTTACTCTGGAGTGTGAATTCTCAAGCTGGCTTGGAAACACAGTGCCAACAGGCCCTTCAAAGCCAAGAAAAGAGCAAGTGTGAAGATCCACCAGCCCGTCACTCAGCACACAGGGCTGCTCACACTGTGGCCCTGGGCCAGACACTGGAGACAGGGCACCCAGCTGCATGGGCTTCTTGTTCTCCTGGTGTTGGACACACCGTGGAGTAGGTATCAGCAAGACCAAAATATGACAAATAAGACCAGGTGTGCATGCAACATGCACGGTGACAGGACAGGGCAACAAGGAGGGCTGGGGACATCCTGGGTAGCAGACATGAAGGATAAAATGATGAGGGACAGAACAGGACTTCAGACTGGCATTAGGACCCACTCACAACAGCAGAGACAGCAGCCTGTCCTGGTTGGGTTCTTGTTTGGTTGGACTTTTATGGTGTCAACTTGACACAAGCTAGTCATCTGGGAAGAACAACCTCAGCTGAGAAAAATGTCTCCATCAGACTGCCCTAGAGGCAAGTCTGTGGGGCCGGTTTTTGATTACTGATTGATGTAGGAAGGCCCAGCCCATTGTCCCAACCCTGGGCAGGTGCTCCTGGGTTGTATAGGAAAGCAGGCTGAGCAAGCCAGTTAGCAGCACTCCTCCATGGCCTCTGCTTCAGTGTCTGCCTCCAGTTCTCTCCTACCTTTGAGTTCCTGCACTTCGGATGGGCTGAAAGCTGTAATAAGAAGGAAGTCTCTCCTTCCCAGACCCCCTTTGATCACGGTATTTACCACATCAATAGGAGTGAAGTAGGACAAGGCCCAAGAGGGACAACCAGGCCCAGGAAAGGAAGAACAGTGCAGCTGGAGCGGTACTGGCTGTCAGTGAAGCCAGCCAAGTAGTCTCAGATGCCACAGGTAGACAAAGGCCTGCAAGTGGGAAGGTTGTGAGCCGGAGAGGCAGAAGGGGCCTGGTCCAGTCAATGATTCCCACCCAGTGGCACCAGAGGGACCAGAAGGCAAGACAGACTGTAAAGGACAGAGTGTAGTTGATGAACATCAAACTAAGATCTGGAAAGGTGAGGACCTTGGGTGGGGAGTGTCAGTCCTGTGGGATGCTTACACTGACTAGTTGGTACCATGATAAGAGAATGGGTAGAGGCATGGAGACAGGTGGCAGGAAGGCTGCTATCTCCAGAGCTCCTTGGTCACCCTCAGGGATGGCCTGAGCTGTACCACTGTGACACAGGATAAGCAGGCAGCTAGCCATCCCAAAGCAGGGACTGCAGAGCCACCTTGCCCAGTGTAGTCCTGAGGGCAGGGCTTGAGAGACTGCCCCTGAGCTTCACCTTGAAGGCTGTGAGGATGCAGAGGATCCTGGGACCAGGGACTCAAACACTCCCAACCCAGAGCCCCCAACTCCAAGCCCTGGCTATTCTAGACCTGTTCTGCTTTCCTGCCGGAGTTCAACAGAGGTTAAAAAGTGGGGTGACCTGGTGACATCATCGGAACCACCAGCCTAAGCCTCCAGAAGGAATGCTAGCATGTCCCTCCTCATTTGAGCCAGTATGAGTCCTGACATATTGGGGTGAGTAGAAGCAGGCAGGGAACCACAGTGCAGCAAGTAGTGATCAAGGAAGTTCAACGGGCACTGTGGTTGTGAGCCCAGGGACCAAAGAGGAGGAGCTGAGGAAGGAAGGAAGGCTGAGGTGAGCAGGTGAGAACCCTCACCATGAGTCCTAACTCAATGCAACCATCTGAAATCAAACCAAGGTCTCGGCGGCAGGGTACGGCATTTGACTGTCCAGGGGACTGAGGCCAGGAGCAGAGCAGCTGCGGCAGCTGGGAATGAGAGGTGGGATCCAGTCTGGCCAGCAGTCGTGAGGCCAAATGGACAGGGTTTGAGGACAGCCTGATCTAGTCCAGCCCAGCCTGCAGGGGTCTACTGCACTTGGGGCCAGAGTAAGGGCCTATTGTAGCTGTGGACACTAAGGTTAATATCATGGGCCAAAACTGCAACGAAGCAATGGCACCCAGAGCCAGCCAAAGAGACATCTGCCCAGGGCTGCCGTTCAGGCCAGTCCACTCAACTCAGCAAGGGGAACCCAACCTCACACAAGCCCTGGATTACAGAGCACAGCGCCATCAGGAAACATTTACTAAAAACGTGTTAAGAACAAATAACAAAGGAGGCACGGCAGTCCTAAATGGACTGTGAGGGTCAGCCCAGAACGATGCAGGACACAGCTAGTGCTGCCGGGTCCGTAAGGACTTTCTGCTCGACTTGGAGATGCCAGCTTCCCTCTCCTTCTCAGGGTTGTAGACTTCTGTGTATAGAACAGCACAGAGACACACAATGAGCAGCAGGACCAATGGCCTGATCACACAGTACAGTACAGCAGCTACATCTACAGCTGTTTCCCATGAGGACATGTCACTGTTAACCCTCCTCCCACAGCACCGTGAGCCAGGCAGCATGGCTCACTGAGGGAGCTGGGGAGTGGCTTTCCCATCCCTGTCCCTGGGTGGCTATAAGGACAGCCTTGTTTGGCTCTCACAAACCTTGGGGTCTATTGGATTTTAGAGCCCTGTAGGATAAGGCAGTGTTCACCTGTGCTTCAGCAGGTCACTAACGATGATCTTCATGCTCAGAGACCTCCTCATGCCTCGGGTGCTCTTGGGGCCCAGACTTAGAACAGAGGTCCCACAGACAGCCCATCACAAGGTCACCCCATCCCATAAGCACTCTGGAGGCCACGTACCTGGTATATCGTGGGGCCAGTAGTCATTACAGTGGGGGCAGTGTGGTTCAGGGATGGACTGGAAGTATTTGGCCACACAAGGCAAATGCATCCTAATTCCACACGTCTCACAACTTTGACCCTGAAACAAGAAAGCCTGATGACCATGGACAAGCACATCTCTCAACTTCACAAACCTTCAGAAAGCTGCAAGAAAATGGCTAGCAGGCTGGAGGGTTTAACCTTCTAGGCCCCAACTTAATGCTGGCAATAAACCCAAGCCCCTGACCAGAGAGTCCCTGGTGGGAGATAGAGGCATACAGTTTTGTAGTAGGCCAAGTAGCAACATGTATCGCACACTTTACGATCAAGAGAAGCATGTTATAAGCCAGAGAATCTGAACATAGAAATACCATGGGCCCCATGGATACACATATAGAAGATCAGTATGGAGCCTGGTTGTCCAAGATAATCAAAAAGAAGCAAACTCAGGCATCCAGCCAGACTGAGTCGTAGGGGACCCTGCAAAGCAGAACAGCAGAATGGTGGGGACAGAAAAACCTGCCACAGAGCTACCAAGGCTTAAGGTATCAGCCAGCACCTAACAGTACCCTGGGATACGGCTGAGTGGCCAGGGAGAGAGCTAGGGAGTGCAGCAGCAGGAGTATAGCATGGCCTGTCCTAAAGCTGCTATATCCTGAAGTATATAGTAACAGTAGAGGTCCAGTGGGCTGAGCATCAGGACCCCACTCCCACTGCTGCCTGCAGTACCTGGATGAGGAGGCCGTGGCAGATGTTGCACATCTTCACAGAATCTGGGTAGCTCTCTCGGATGAACTGCTCCATCTCCAAGATAGCCCGGCCATGCAAGGTGAACTCTCCCTCCTTCTGCAGAGATACAACACACTCACGCTAGCTCAGTGCTGACTCTCCGGGTCCCACAGCCCAGAGTGCAGGAGGACTAGGTCTAGATACTCTAGTCACTGCACACTGTCACCAATCCCAGCCAACCAATGTCAGCAAAGTCCCCTTAGCCAAATCTCCAGAAAGGGAAACTAAATGTCAGACAATGGAGGCGAAGGTCTTCTTACCCTCCAGATCTCAGAACCTCCCCTGCCTTCACAGATATGATGACCCCATCTTCACAGCCACCCTACAAGCTAGTCACAGTTGGTGTCGTCAGCAAGAGAAGACAGAGGCCAGGGAGGAGAGCAATATCCCAATGGGTAACCCAAGATAACCCCAGCCGGGTGCCCACTTCCCAGCCCTTTACCACCAGTGTTGCCCCATCACTGCCAGCCCTGCCTGCCACTTTACAAATGAAGCTGGAAGAGCCAGCGTGGAGGCTCAGTGATCCTGGGCATGTGACGTGGACAGAGGGAAGCTGACAGGACGGCCACACACAAAGGTGGCCCTGTAATAGAAGGAGGCTGAGGAGACAGTCCAACAAGATAGTCCCCCTGATACTGTTGTCTTCCACACTGGAGTTCCCTCCCCACCCACCAGTGGGGAAGGATGCTTGTGGAAGACAGGCTTCCTTTCCAAGGCAGAAGTGGCAGGGTGGAAACAGAGCATTTATGAGGCGGCCTGGTGACTAAAGAAGTGAGTGAAATTAGTTCCAGGAGCAAGAGTGGGCAGTGGGCAAGGAGTTCAGAAATAGAAAGGCTGTTGTACACAGAGCACAAGAATCCTGAGCAGTGGTTATTGCTAGGCAGACAGGGACGTGGGGCCTCCTCAGATGTGGCAGGAGCATGGCTAACTTGCAAGCTAGTCTCAGTTCTGTGGGAACCTGTCAAAGATCCCGGGTCCATACTAGTGGCCAGCTTCCTGAACCTCCTTCTCCTGCTCTTGAGGCTGCATGCCACTAGAGGGAGCCAACCTGAACTACGAGGAAAGGTGGGCCAAGCTCTGATGCCTGACTTACCACCCTCCAGTCCAGAGCCTCCTAGTGGACCATCCAGCTGCATAATACCTAAGCCCTTGAGCAATGAAACCTTGTGGGAAGCCTTAGCAAAGGGAGGCTGCATTTCTGAGGCCAAAGATGCCTCTAAAACCGAGTCCCTCGGATCAAGGAACCAGATGCCTAGGAAGGCTTGGCAGGGACCAGCCAGCAACCCGGTCAACAATCCTTCAGTGGGGCCCCTACAGAACTCACAGCAGCCCTGCCCAGAAAGTGGAGGAGCCCAGAGGTGCTCTCCCAACCGCGACCCCTACTGCCTGAGCCTGTGCCTTCCTTCACCAGATACATGGTGAACGAGAACTCAAGGGATACCCAGTGACAGGACTGAGAAGATTGAGGGGCTGATGGGTGGCAAGGTGGAGGGCCTCCATGCTCCCCTCCACAACAGCTCACAGATTTTTTTCAGGACTCCCATTAAACCCTTGCAGCCAAAAAAAAAAAAAAAAAAAGCTGAGCAGTGGTGGCACACACCTTTAATCCCAGCATTCTTTGGGAGGCAGAGGCAGGCAGAATTCTTAGTTCGAGGCCAGCCCGGTCTACAGAGTAAGTTCCAGAACAGCCAGGGCTACACAGAGAAACCCTGCCTTGAAAAAAAAACAAAACAAAACAAACAAACAACAAAAAAGAAAACGCTTGCAGCAGCTCCAAGCTGTCTACAGAAGGGACAGCCAGCAACTTCATTCTGAAAGGCATCTGATAAGCCTTCCATTGATTCCAGCCTCTTCCACTTGTGGCTGCAGCACTTAAGACAGACCATGTGAAAGTCAGGGAACACAGGCTCTCCTCTCAGAGGTCATGGAAAGCTTACAATAGAGAAGGGCCCACAGACAGGCCGGGCTCAACTGCTAGCACACAGACTGTGCACTCCTGAGTGAACGGGGAGGCCCCAGGGTACCTCAATCAACCACTTGCTCTGCACAAACTTCTGCAGCACCTGCTCGGCCTCCTTCTTCCTCATCTTTTTCCCTTTGAGTTGATCAACTAGGTTCAAAATGTTTGTAGAAGAAGCAAAGCCAGTTTCTGAGTCAACGATCAGTTCCAGCTGCAAGAGAAAGAGGTGCCTTATTCATCTATTTGAATAACAAACTCGACACCTAAGCCTCCAGCCAGCCCTGGTAGGAGAAGCTGCATGGACCCACACCAGGCACATCCCTACGACAGGTGCTAGGTATCCAATGTGCACACAGGTTGTGGCCCTTGTCCTAGCTTTATTCTCCACACACTGTAGACAGCCTAGGAGCACCACAAAATGGTTAAACTAGAAAGTCTACCTGCCTCGATGGGCCCAGTCAAGCTGAAACTGGAGAGGGGCGCTCCTTTCCCACCTTCCCCAGAGCTGCTATGTGCTCCCAGGACTCAGAACGTCTTAGCCAGGTGTGTGGCACATGGGCTGAGCACACTGCTACAAAGCTTGGACAAACCGTCCAGTGAGCGCCTCATTAAAGTGCAGGGCTGGGTTTGGAGCATTCTGGGCCAGGGACTGGGACCCATGCACTCCCACGAGTTCTCAGGTGCTCTGTTTGACAGGTAGCTTAAGGCCTGTCACTCCCTGTGAGACCCAGGAAGCTGGGAAGCATGACAGTGGCCTCCACAATTGCCGTTTCTATTTCCTCCCGTTAGAAACGCTGCATATGGTAGCAATGAGTACTGTACTCACAGCCTTTCTAAACAGATCCAGCTCGTTCTCTGCAAAATCCGTAGCCATTTTGGAAACTGAAGTTGTAGCAAGATTCACCTAAAAATAAACCACATAAGGATCAGGCCACGTGTCCACCACAAAGCTGATCACTTTCTCACCCCTCTCTCAGAAGCATGGGTCCCGCACGAGCCACTGCAGAGCCCTCTGAGCCAGTTTCTCAAAATGCCACTAGAGGGCGCTGCCTCGCATACCAGTGCATAAATGGGTCTCCCATCATCTTCCGTGACTCCTTTCTTTATCTCAATATACAGAGACTCCAGGACACTGTTGATGTTGTTGATGAAGTCCTCCAGCTTATCTACAGTCGCATTTCCTGGAAATAAGCAGGCAGGGATGGGAGTGGATTCGTCGAAAAAGCACACACAGCCTGTTTCAATCTCTGGCCCCTGACCACACTAGCAGCCCCAACAGAAATGTTTTGGCTTTCTTGGGCCAATGCCAATATTGTGGTTTCTTTCTTCCCGGAGTGCTCAAAGATAAGCTGAGACAGATGGTGTAGTGAGGCAGAAAGGCGGACAAGATTGTTATCTCAGACCACTGAGACAGTAGCCTTCCTTCCTCTTCCCCAAGGCTTCATGCTGCACCAGTGGCCCTCCACAGCTCCCTCCTCCTAGAAAGCTAGCCAGGACACATCTGAAGGCCTTGGGCCAGCCCAGGCCTGAGCCACAACAGGGTAAGTGAGGCACTCACAGCAGAAGAGGCCCTGTTCTAAGCATAATCCAAGCAGCTATTGCCCAAGTGTCCTCCCACTGGCCCTTCTCGGGCCCTGGCAGCTCTGAGCACAGGCAGAGACGGTGTGAACTGTGGGAGCCTGGCTCTAGCGGAAGCTCCTGCTATGCCACCATCAGGAGGCCACCAGCCATCAGGAGGCCACCAACAGGGACCTTTTTGAGAGCCATGAGTCTGAGGAGGGGAAAAGGTCCAGAAGCAGGGGGCTTGGGTGAACAGATACTAACAGCTGGTGAGAAAGACCAGGAAAGGATGCAAAGGGAGAGGGCATGTGTTACACATCCCAGCTTGGAGAGTCAGCCCCTCTGTCGGCTACAGAACCTGCTCTAACACAGTGAAGGCATACGGCCAGCTTCATACACTAGAATTACCGATCTGCAGTGTGATACTTTCAAGACCAGAGTATACCTGTTTTCACTTATTAAAATAATGTCAAAGGATTTATACTTTAGAGTTACTTTGGGAAGCCCAGCAGTGGTAGCTCACGCCTTTTAACGCCAGCACTCGGGAGGCACAGGTAGGCCTCAGAGTTTAACAGGCAGCCTGGTCTGCAGACTGAGTTTAGGGACAGCCAGGGCGACACAGAGAAACCCTGTCATGAAAAAAAACAAAACAAAACAAAAAAAAAACAAGCAAAAAAAAATTTTAAATAAAGAAAAAAAAACAAAAAACAGAACCACTGAGAAAAAAACTGCAGGAAAAACAAAAACAGAAACAGACACCATGCCACCATTTATGTTACTAAGCTTACTAAGGCTTGCACTAGAAAGAAGACTCATCTAAAGGGTCAGTCTCACTTCCTACAGAAAGTGGGCATTTCTAACACTGTGTAACAAAAATAAAGCCAGCTTAAAAGACAAAAGGTAATATTGGTAGCAGGGGAAGACATGCAACATTAAGGGCAAACAAAGACCCAGACTCATGGGTTCACAGTAATAGCAACATACATGTGCTGCAGTGGCTCTTTGTCCCTTTGTTTAATAAATCCAAGTTAAATGAAAAATCAGTATCAGCTATTAAGTGGAAAACAATGATGCGGGAGGAGGAAGCCAGGACTCAGAGCTGACATTCGCACCTCCCACTGCGGCCCCCTGACACCAGAGCCGATGCAAAGGGGCCTTTCCCATGACACACTCTGCTGGGCATGTAAGATGGCTGACACACGGTGAGGACCCCTTCTCGTCCCAGGTACCAACTTTGAAAGACTGATACTAATTCTGACAAGGGACTCAGGTGCTCAAGAGCCACTGTAATAGAAACAACATGGCTTCCCAGGGAGGAATCACTTTACACACTCAGGAAGGAAGGAGGATGTGTCCGGCGCTGGCTAATGCCCAAGGAGGAACTGGCCCTGAACAGATGAACTTCTATACCCCAGGCTTGTGCACTTTACATAGCTGACCTCTTTAATAAAATCACTTTTAGGTCCCAGCCCCAAGTCATACTTAGAACAATTTATAGAGAGACAGGTAGAGACTACAAGTCTGTCCTCTTGGGCAGATGGGAGACTTACACAGCAAAGACACTGCCAAAACTCTCTCTTATGTACATCAGTGCTGGTCTTTTCGAATAGTTGTTACCTAGGTCCACTTGCCCACCTGGCAGGCAGGACTACTGATGGTTGTGATCCTGCACTGCCCTCTTTGAGCTGCCGTTAGAGGTATGTCTTTGGGAATGGGCCTAAAGGCTGGTTCTAAGTCAGTAATGTCTCCTTTGTTATGGGACTGGAACCTAAAGGCTGGTCACTCCTGCGAAGCAAACATTTACATCCTAGGATTCTCAACTGCCCCTATTGCAGCGGGCCTGTTTAGCAGACCACTTATCTCTGGAATATTTTGGAGGCAGTGTTCCTTTAGCTAAATTCCACTTGTGTGACTTGAGTTCTCCAAAGCAAATCTATTATTGAGTCATTTATAACACTAGTTTTAATACTTTGAATTTCTTCAGTATCACTACCTCTCACTGGGTAAATGACAAGATCCTTTGTGAACAGGTTCAAACCAGTCTCACCTCCCTCTGAAAGGGACAATTCATATTTTCCACCAAAGAGGTACCTCAAAGTATCATTCAGAAAACTGCTCTCTGTGGGCAGATCAAAGGCACTCTCTTTTATACTGTACTTTCCGAGTCCTCTGGGGGTGGGATGCGAGCAACCCTCTTTTCACACAATCCCCCAGGAAGGCCACATTCATGTGGCTGCCTCCACCAATGACCTCGTGCTCAACAGGTCCCCACACCTTCACTATCTCCGATTTGCTTTGCTATTTGGTAGCAACAGGGCCAGCAGCAAAGACCCGCTTCTCTGTGAGCTCGTCTTCCCTTTCATCCCTGAGAGCCAACGTAACTTTTGACCTCAAAGCCTCTCTTAGTCACTCCAGATGGCCTGCACAGCTCTCCGTGGTGCCCTCTAATCTTCACAGCCTCCTGGCCAGGCTTGGCCCTGACAAGCCAGCCAGAGTTTCCAGTACTGCCCTCCAGAGTTCTCAAGCAGTAACCTCATGGTGGTCACCAATTGCCATGTCTGGACACCCACCCAGGAATCCCAAGCCTGGCTCCAGGTGCCAAGCAGCCCCATGTCCTTCCAGAAGCTTCCCAGCCCACTCCATGCTAAGCTGGCCAGCTCTGGGGTCTCTCTTGTGCTACCACTCAGCATCAAGGTCATTGTTCTGCCTTTATTGCTCCAGGAGGTCTTGGCCAAAAAGCGACAGTTTGCAAACCTGCAGAGCTACACATGCCCCGAACTGTGCCATGTGACTCAAAGGCAAGTATTTCCAGGCATGAAATCCTACTGTGAAAGATTTAAGAGTTAATTACCATTACTCACGCCAACCTCTCTTCAGAATCCTGAACCTACTGAGAAAATGGCACACACTTCCAACATCGAGGGTCATGCAAGCCCATCAGAGACTGCTTTCCCCAACAGCAGCAGCCTGCAGCTGGCAGTATGAAGTGTGGTCTGCTCAGCCACAAGGTGAGCAGGCTCTGGGCTGACCCCGGGGCTGTCTCCTTGTCATGCAGGCACCTGCTTTTCTTCCAGGCTGTGATCATGAGACTGTAATTAATGCATCGTGCAGCCTGCTGGACACACTGGGTACTGGTGTGATGCATTTGTCATTGCAACCACCCTGCCAGGTGCATTCCTAATGTCCCCCTCCTACACTGGCTGCCTAAAGAGAGTAAACAAGTCTCAGAGTTTCCCTAACTTGGACATGGAGCTGGGCTGCCAAACTCCAGATCCTCAGCGCAGGCAAGAAGCCATCCACCCTCAGCAGAGAAAAGCTGACAGCCTTCCCCCAGCACAACCCAGAGCTGTCACAGTACTTCAGTCACAAAAAAGGGGCTCTGCCAGGGGACGGGAGGGGAGCACAGGAACTGTAGCACCCTGGATGAGGTCACCAGAGGGGCTGCTGAAATTGGAGATGGTTTGCTGGAAGCCAAGTGGCTGACATTGGCATGCACGACATCAGTTCAGTCATCGCCTGGTCCTACCCCAAGATGGGCTGCAGAAAGGGAAAGACCCGTAAGGGCGGGAAGAAGCTCTGCTGCTTTTCCATCAGGACATGTCTGACAGAGAACCAGTTAGCGCCTGGAGCCCGGCTTCACACGGCGCTATCCCACTAAACAAAACAGGCCTCTCAGACTCAAAGCTTAGCCCACTGAGTCCGCTTTTCTGTGGCTTAGACGTATTTTCTCCCTTTTGTAACTGAATCTAGTGTGCTTTTACTAAAGAGCCTCCTGCTAAATAAATCAGAGCCTGCTTCTATAGGCTGTGGGGCTCACAGTTCACTACACACTGGACCCCAACAGCAGACAGTCAGGAAGTCTGCTGCCCTAACCTCTGGCCAACAAGTATTTTTGTTCTAAACAAGTCACCAAAGATAGGAAATGCTATTTTTAGACAGAGAAAATAAAGAGTAAAAATCAGCCCTAGGGGTCCAAACCTTTGTGAGCCGACTTGTCCTGTGACAGCAAGAAGGCCACCTGCTGAGTTTACTAACAAGGTAGAGCCCTGCTACAGACTCAAGTGCTGGGCAGAGCTGACCTCAGCTGGAGCAGTGGTTCTCAGCCTCGTGCTGCAACCCTTTAACACCAGTGCTTCTCAAGCCTCCTAACACTGCACCCTTTATATACAGTTCCTCATGTTGTGGTGACCCCAACCATAAACTTATTTCATTGCTACTTCACAACTACAGAATCGCAATGTAAATATCTGATATGCAATCCTGTAAAATGGTCATTTGATCTCCAAAGACGTTGAGACCCACAGGCTGAGAACTACTGAGCTGGAACAAAGGAAAAGCTGGCAGGAAGGACACAGAGGTACATGGGGACCCTGGGGATTCCCCCTTCAGAGCATATCACTCATCAGTCCTTAGAGAAAAGACTATCTTGACCTTTGGATATGCGGGTGCAAAAATGAGAAGACCACAGTGCAGCTGTGTGCCCTGCACGGGGCAGCGAGAGGAGAAAGAAGCATTTTACATGAAGCACAGAACACGCCTGACAGTTCTCAACAGCAGCACGTCAGACCACCGCAGCACTGCTCGTTTTTCTCAGCAGACCCCCAGGAAGCACCACCCAGGATGGACATGTAGGGGTGCATCCGAGAGAATCAAAATCACACAGGGGCCATCCTTTTGGTTCGGCATGAATGATGGGGGCCGCCTGCACTGGCCTCCACCTTCTATGGTTGTTCTTCCTTGTATCAATGTTTCAAAAAAAATCCTTGGGCTCACAACTGCCTAATGACATCTTCAGGAGTCAAGTCAAGAAAGAGAAAAGTAGCCGACCTGGCACGTGGTAGATAAGACTCAAGGGTGCAATAAGCAGATGAACTGGCTTAGTTGGGCTTTCTATTGCTGTGATAAAACACCATGACCAAAGCAACTGGGGCGGGGGGCGGGGGGTGTCATCTTACACTTCCATATCACAGTCCATCACTGAGGAAGTCAGGGCAGGATTCAGGCAGGAACCTGGAAGCAGAGGCTACTATAGGGGCCATGGAGGGGTGCTGCTTACTGGCTTGCTCCTCGTGGATTGCTCATGGTCCTCACTCAGTCTGCATGGGCCACCAGATCCAGCGTGCTAGCTTGGGTTTTAGATGCTTTCTTTGTTCAGGGGCCCATTTTCAAGCATGCCACAACCACTACTTAACAAACGAAGACATTCTAGTGAGCAGGTCTACTCAGCTGCACCAAAACAAGACAAGATGATGTGTTCACTACAGAGCACCTAACGGTCCTGCCTGTGCGCTGAATGTCCCTGAGCACTGCCACGCCATGGGCACAGTATATCCATGCAAGGACACTCTTCTGGCCAGAGGTCTGCTGTGCAGCACTGCTCCACACTGCCATTTTCCCATCCTGGTTGAGTTCTGAATGTCAACATGAATCGTCACATGCAAACCACTTTCTCAGAATTTTACTGTTGACCTTGTCAGTATGGATCCCACTGCAACTGCTCTTGCTTAAAGCGGGTGTCCATCTACCCTTTACAGAAGCAGCAAGGGTGACAGCTCTGTGCCACCAGCGCAGCAGGAGAGGCCCAGCTGAAACCAGAGCGCCTCACCTTGCTGGATCTGTAACATGGAATTTCTTCTCAGGTTTCATGAGAGCAATGCTGGCTGACACACCAGCTGACAGCAGGAGATACCACTGTAAGCGCAGTCTCCCACCAAAAGGACGGGCCACAGCAGCTACACACTCAGCAGGTTTTTACTAAAAACAAACAAGCATATACAAACCGGGGGGGGGGGGGGGTGTCTTTTTAGCATGTTAACTGACTTAGACCACTATAGGGCACCACATACCACAGGGCTCTACCAGTTTTCAGACTCCATGTGTTCCACCTTCAGGGTGATCTCTTTCCTCTTCCCTCTGCAGTTTTCTTGATGAACTCCACTACAGTGACCTTCTGTGGCTCGTGCCCAGAGCTCCACCCCATCTAACATTCCTTCCAGGGGAAGCACCCCCAGGCTCGGGTGAGCTTATAAACTGCTCATCACAGCCAAGGAGGACAGGCGTACAGTAAATTCACTAAAAATACAAGAGTACTTTACTTGGAGCTACCAAGTTGCTAATTGCTACTAAGACCTCTCTGGGAAGATGTGTTTACACAACATGACACTGCTAGAATGCCAGCATCACATGTGACTCAGCATGAGAAAAAGGAAAGAGGTGCAAGTGTGTCAGCAGCTTGCTGCCATCAAATCTGGCCAAAGCAGGGAAACGTCTGCGAACACTGGGGAGACTCCATGTTCACCAAACTGTTTACACAGCACAGTTCCGGTACTTGTTTGCTGGGCTTACGGGAATGCTTTCCAATCTTAATTTTTTTTAGATGTATTTATTTATTTAGTATCTAGGGGTCTTTGGTCTGTATGTATGGCTGTGCATCACATGTGCTAGAGGTCAGAAAAGGGTACTGGATCTCCTAGACTGGAGTTACTGGTTTGAGCCACAATATGGGAACCGAACACCTATGTCCTCTGCGAGAGTAGCCACCCCATATGCTAGGAGTGGTGGCGCACGCCTTTAATCCCAACACTTGGGAGGCAGAAGCAGGTGGATCTCTGTTTGAGGCCAGCCTGGTCTACAGAGTCAGTTCCAAAACAACCTGGGTTATATAGACCCTATCTTAGAAAGAAAAAAAAAAAAAAAAAAAAAAAAAGAACAGCCATCCCTGACCTCTTAACCCTTGAGCCATCTCTTTAGCCACCAATCTGTTTGTCTGTCTGTCTGTTTGCTTGCTTTTTCAAGACAGGGTTTCTCTATGTAGCCCTGGCTGCCCTGGAACTCACTCTATAGACCGTGCTGGCCTCAAACTCAGAGATCTACCTGCCTCTGTCTCTGTCTCTGCCTCTCTGCCTCTCTGCCTCTCTGGCTCTGCCTCTGCCTCCCAAGTGCTAAGATTAAAGGTATGCACCACTAAGCCCAACCCTTAATTTTTTTATATCTAAATTTTAAATATTTTATCTTCAGAAAATAACTTTTACACTTTACTAATAATTAACATAAAGCAAAATCAGTTACAAAATGTCAATGGCACTAGCAGCCCTTAAAGAATTTAGGGAGAAATGCTAGTGAACTATGAGCCAGAGAGCCAAATGGACATTGACCTTGCCTCCAGATGGCTCCCATTTGGAGATGCTCAGTTGGTGAATCACTCTCCATGGAAGCGGGAGGACTCGAGTTCAATCCCCGGAACTCAGAGAAAGGTAGAAGGACACAACAGACCTCACAGATGTTGCCCTCTACCTCCACAAGCACACCCTCCAGGACAACCTACACTCATCAATACACACATACTAGAAAATGTTTCTAGGGGGCTGGAGAGATGGCTCAGTGGTTAAGAGCACTGACTGCTCTTCCAGGGGTCCTGAGTTCAATTCCCAGCAACCACATGGTGGCTCATAACCATCTGTAATGGGATCTGATGCCCTCTTCCGGTGTGTCTGAAAAGAGCAATAGTGTACTCATATGCATAAAATAAATAAACAAATCTTTATAAAAAGAAAATGTGTCTAAAGCATAAGACACACACTGGTCACATTAGTGAGGAAAAGCCTATCCGACATCATCTCCTCCTGACACCTCATCTGACCTCATCTGAGTGGGGAAGACCCAACACCAGTTTTGCAGGCCTCCACACACTCCTGAAAGTGGCCTGGATCTAAGGAGGAGGAGGCTCCATACGCGAGAAGCTGAGGAACTCTCTACAGCTACCTCATGCAGCTACTGTGCACTTCAGCTGTGGCTACTCCAAACTGATACACTCTATGTAAAAATGCACACTGAATTCCACAGCTACGACATTTTTAAATATTTAAAGTGTTAAAGTAACCTTATATGAGTGTGTGGTGTTGGCCTGGAACCCAATTTGTTAATGGGCTGAATTACATAATTTTATGAGTTAACTTTCTTTGCCTCTATCATGTATCCCAGGCTGGCCATGAACTGTCTCTGTAGCCAAGAATGAACTTCTGATCTTCCAGCATCCACCTCCTAAATGCTGAGATTACAAGCGTGCACACCGCACCCAGCTCATGTGGTCCAGGGCGAGAATCCAGGCTTCATGTGTACTAGATAAGCACACTATCAACTGAGCTGCATGACCTCACTGGCTGACTTCAAATGCTATGGTGGTATGAATAGGAATGGCCCCCATACATTCATGTGTTTGAATGCATGGCCATAGGGAGGTGTGGCCTTGTTGGAGGAAGACAGGCTTTGAGGTCTTATATAGTCAAGCTACACCCCGTTTGAGACACAATCTCCTGCTGCTGCTTTTGGATCAAGATGTAGAACTTTGAGATCCTTCCCTAGCACCATGTCTCCCTGCATGTTGCTGTGTTTCCCAGGACAATAATGGACTATACCTCTGAGTCTGTAAGCCAGACACAAATTAAATGTTTTCCTTTATAAGAGTTGTCGAGGTCATGGTGTCTCTTCATGGCAATAAAACCAAAATAAGACAAATGCTAAACTAACCCAACACTCTTCAAATAAGCCCACTTGATCCCCCTGTATCATCTTTGGGTTAGAATCAGCATATCAGCTTGAGAATGCCCGAGGTAAACCATGGTCTGTGATCTCTGTCCTCACAACGCCTTTGACATCACAGTGATGCAGGCCTCATAAACTAAGGGCATAGGCACTCCCTTCTCATCACAGTTCGCTCAGTCAGGGCAGAATCGGTATAACAGACGAGAATGTGGAACTTTCTCAGACTCTGGAATACCTGACTTTATATAACACGACATCTTGGGACGAGACCCTAGTCTAAATATGAAATTTACTCAGGATTCCTATACACTTAATGACAGGCTAAAGATAATTTTACGTAACAGCTTAAAGAATGTTGTATGTGAGAGACTGAGTGTGGGACCTTCCACTGTGTCAGGCCGGTGCTCAGCAGATTCCAGGCTGTGCAGCATTTGGTTTAGGAGCGCTTCATCTGTATTTTAAATTTTATTTTCCGTTCACATTCGTTTATTTTTGCAGCAGTCAGAGTTGGTTCTCTCCTTCCACTATGTAAGTCCTGGGAACTGAACTCAGGTCGTCAGTCTTAGTGGAAAACACCTTTATCCACTGAGTTATCTCAACAGCCCGCTGTCAACTTATGTTTCTTATTTAAAATTATGGCAGAGGGTTAAGCTTAGAAGGGGCAGCTCTTCCCAGTCTCCCCAGAAGCTGCCTGACCCTCTGGCCTTCAAGTGCTTATTTCTCTGGTGACATAGACTCTCCTGATATACTGGGTACCTCTGAAGTCTTCTAGATGTGCCTCCAGCTCAACCTGGTCAGTCTGCCATGGCTGAAACCCTGCCCAGCTGAGCTAGGACAGCTGAAGTCTCACCCCACTGCTGCCTATCATACAAGAACCACCCAAATAGTAACCTAACCCAACACTGGTTAGTTTACTGCCCCTGGTTCCTAAAAGCCCTGGAATTTCCAGGGTGAGGGCACCTTTTGTTCTAATGGGGAAGCTCTAGGTAGTTTCAAGGTAGGAGCTGGTCACCAGAAAGACAGTGTCAGCATCAGAATCCCCCAAACACTAGGGAAAGGAAGGACTAAGGCCTGAGTTAATCACAGACAGGATGCTGACATAAACCCCCTGAACAAAACTGGGACCCCAGAAAAACACTCCAAGTTCTAGGAGGGTGGTATACTTAAAAAGCTCAAAAGTACCACACCATCTCACCTCCCAAATCCCACCCTTCACATTTTCTCTATCTGCCTATGTATGAGTTACACAATTGTGGCAGACATGTCCAGCCCACAGCCAACATGCATCTCAGGACAGCCACAGATGATGAAGTTGTCATATCACAACGTCAAAAGGTCAGAGACCCCACTTCCTAACAAATGTATACAAAGTACTTTCCTGAGCGCTGAGTCAGTCCAGCGAATTAGCTAAGAGGAAGATGGGGTCACAGAAGCCCTTGACTTACAGTCAAAAGTGCATGTGACCTGAGACTCACAGCTAGCACCTGAATTGGGACAGTGTGTGGGACTGTCACCCTTTGGCTTGTGGAATCTGATGCTTCTCTCATAAAGACAGGGTCAAACTTAAGTGAACTGCTGGACACCTGCCCTGGAGAATGGAAAAGGCAACATGTCTAGTGTGTGGTGGGGATCCCAGTCAGTCTCTCAGGAGTTCACTGGCCTGTGCTGACATTCTGTCCCTCTCTGGACTGTTTGGAGAAGGAAATGTCCCCATTACTCCACCTAGACCCAATGTGGAAATCCTCCACTTAGCTCCTAACCTCTGTTTTCTAAACTGCCTGTATCTGTGACCAGCAAGGGAATTCTACAGACATGATGTGACTCATGACTCAAGGCCACCAGTCCCTAGCACAGAGCAGTCTCAGGCAGTAACACTGAACAAGGTACATGCACAGGGATATAAGCCCTGCAGAGAATCCAAGGTATTTAGCAAAATACACAAGTCTCCAGATTCTCTCTGAGGAGCCAGGCGGCTCTGCACCAGGAGTTCAGGTCAAAATCTAACTCCTCTGGGTCAAGGACAATGGGGAATAAACATTCCCCAGGGGCCCCAAGGATACACCAGGACAAACAGTGCTTCTAATGAGCATGACTACACCCGTGGCAGGCAGGGCATGGCCTGCAGATCAGTTGCTACTTTGTACAACACGTCTCCTACAGTGTTGGTCCCACTGTGCAAGGGATTATTCTGGGCAGTACTTCGGAATATAAGAGAAATAAGACTGGGTCTTGTAAGCATTTCTGATTTTTGTATCATTTAGCTCCATCATTTGTTGTTTTAAAATCTCTCTAGTAACAAGAATTCTTGGATGGCAGATAGGACACGACAGCCTTGATAACCCTGCTTACCTTAGCACATGCAAGCACAAAAAATAGTGCACATGGCCAGGTGTGGTGGTGCAAAACTTAATCCCACCACTCTGGAGGCAGAAGCAGGTGAAGCCCTGTGAGGTCAAGGCCAGCCTTGTCGACACAGTGAGCTCCAGGACTGCGTAAAGAAACCCAGTCTCAAACAACCCAGAAAGAAGAAGGGGGGCGGGGGGAGAGACAGACAGACAGATAGACAGACAGACAGGGTGCACACAGTCAGTGGCCGTCACGTTAGAACAGGGCAGGCAGTATGGCGGCATGAAGACAAGTGCACACTCACTTGACCAATGGCTGCTAAGTCTCCTGCCCAGTCTCCGAGTCTCCCGTTGTGCTTCCTTCACACACTAGACTTCACTGTGGGCATGCATGGACAGGAGAAAGCGCAGGACACTCGGGGTTTAGTACTAGCCCTAGTTTCAGGTATGCACGGGGAGTCTCACAACATATCCCAGCAGACAAGGAGCTACTGCTATAAATCACTTCCTAGACAAATTCTACAGGACTTTCCTAGATTAGGTCATAGCAACTTAGAGATTAAAGAAAGGCCAAACTTCTTTCATTCTGAGCAGTAAGGCATCATACGGCTCCAGGACAGCACCACAAAACTGTGCTGTCAACAAGAAACCAAAAGGAAGAGGGAAGAACAAAACCTGCCCTATAGCTAAGAGATGGTCTTGGCTGGGAAAATGTTAGCTGTGCAAGCCATGAAGACTGGGTTCAAATCCCCAGCAACCAAGTAGAGCCAGGGAAGGGAGTACACATCTGTAATCCCACTGGATTACACATATGGGGAAGTGGGGCAGAGACAAGAGAACTCCAGGAACCTTAGGCAGGAGACCCCATCTTAAACAAGGTGGAAGGAAGGAGAGGTGCAACATCCAGGGGTGTCCTCTGACTCTCACATGTACACCTGCATTCATATTCCCCCCTCCCCCTTCTCGCTCTCTCTCTCTCACACACACATCTCTTTCTCTCTCACACACACACAGGAAAAAGCATAAGAGACAATCTCACAGCCACCAGGCCATCTCTGAAGGATGCTGAGTGGTAGACATGAAGTTCTATGGGGCTTGAAGCAGGGAGGATAGGTGTGGCCCTCCTGCTCAGTAAAGAGTCTCTCAACCACTGGGCGTGGTGGTGCATGCCTTTAATCTCGGGAGGCAGAGGCAGGCGGATTTCTGAGTTCAAGGCCAGCCCAGTCTACAGCGTGAGTTCCAGGACAGCCAGGGCTATACAGAGAAACCCTGTCTCAAAAAACAAAACAAAACAAAAAACAAAAATCAAAAACAAAAAAAGAGTCTCTCAACCAAGTTCCTCTTCCACTGCTGTTCAGGCAAAGACAGCTCACAGGCTTCCTAGAGGACAATCCCCAAGCAGACACTGATCACAGTTCCCTGCTTCAAATCCTCCCAGAGGTCTGCACTGTGCGCTGGGCTCTTCTCATCTGGAAACAGCGCCAGCAAGCACTGGCAAGCTTCAGTAGGCCGCCCTGCTCAAGGCCTTCAGCCTCTGATTGCTTCTGCGAATTAGTTCCCTCCCGGGATGTGCTAGAGTGTCTCATGCCCTCTGCTCTGGAGAACAGGCTCCAGGTTGCCTTCTTACATTCTCTCCCCACTGCATGTCTTGGAGGAACCCCGTTTCTATGTTCTTCCCACCCCCCTCAGTCCGTGTACCCCTATATCTATGGGCCCTCCCTTACCTCTATAGAGCTCTAACTGAACGCTTCCCTCTTCTCCACTCCTCCAAGTTCTCGACCCATACCCCTCTCCTCACTCCTGCCTTGGTTCACTTTTTTAAATGCCATGTTATTGTTCTCGTTGTTAAAATTAGAAATACAGAAAGGGAAACAGAACTGCAGAACAAAAGCGAACACCTGTAGTCAAGAATATACTAACACAGCCAGGCAGTGGATGTACACCTTTAATCCTGGCACTCCGGAGGCAGAGGCACATACATCTCTAGGTTTGAGGCCAGCCTGGTCTACAGAGAGTCCTAGGACAGTCAGGGCTACACAGAGGGAAAAGAAAAGAAAAAGAAAGAAAAGACTAATACTACAATGTGCTCAGTCCAGCTTTCTTCTTTAGAAAGGAACACAGCACAAGATGAAGTGTCTGATTCCCACTGGCCATCCTCTTCTACACCCTCCCATGCAAAAGCCAGCAGCACTGCAGCTCACAGCACAACCTTCCAGTCCCCTCTGGTACTTTCCTAAGAAAGGAAAGTAATTTTGCACTTTCCCAGAACCTAACAGTAACATCGTAGAGTAGGGTCAACTTTTCTTCTCATTTACAAACTCTCCCATTCGGACGCTGGACACAGTCGGCTTCCTGTGAGTCTAAGGAGCTTTCCTTACTGACCCCATTGCTTCTACTGCCCTTCCAATGACTGGAGGCCACAGGGCACACAGCCGGCACTCGTACCAGGCTGGCTGGATCTAAGGCTGTGCCCTGCCCATGTGCTAAACAGCCCTCTTTCTAACAACAGGCACCCAAGCACTCTTCCTGCGCTAGCCTAGTCACTCCTCAACTCTCAGGATCCCGTGAGTTACAGTCACGCTTCCGACTCTGAAGACATGGACACCAGTACAGAAGTGCACGCTGGAGCCCTGCTGTGAACTGTAACTTCACACATTCAGAATCCGGGCTTCTGCTTCTCAGACTAAATGGCAGTCACTTTGGGGAGGTAGAGAAAGACGAGATCAGAGTCTTGAATGGTCCGGTCAGGGCTACCAGATCATTCTTCTCTTGTTGCTATCCCAGCATCGCTACTCTCTGATCATCATCAGCAGGGGCTGTGGGAGCAGGGACACAGCACTTACGGTCATGGACCTGGTAGCAGTGGTTCTGCAGACGCCGAACCTCCCACTCCTCCAGCACACCGTGGGTCATGAGCAGCTGGAGGAAGCGCCGGTGCACATCCGTCATGGCTCCTGCTCTCCTCGTGCTGCCCTGCATGTTGGAGGGAGCTGAAAAACAGGTGGCACCGTCACCTCCGTGCACACAAGAGCAATGGTGGGGGTCTGTACTCCATCATGTTCAGAAACACGCACTGCATGTGGCTGCCAAAGTTCAGCTTGTGCTGATGACTCCAGAAGTAAAAAGAACTGGGTCGGCTCGAGTCCATCCCACTGGTTCTGGAGGTTCTGGAGCCATAAGCACAGGTTCTCAGCCCTCCTAACTAACTACTTGCAAAGTGGTGACCCGGACCACTCAAGTCTCCATCTTATTCAGTTTCTAACCTAAAAAGTGGGAATGGTGACAGAAATGTTCTCCCAAGAACTCCTGTAAGTCAGTGAGTTAACACAGGTGACATTATAGTGCCGAGGAAAGCAGCAAAGCTGTGCCAATCACCACAGGGTAATTCTCAGTCTGTACCCTGTGCCCTGAGTCTGGACCACTTACCAGCTCAACAGCCCTGGAGAAACTAAGCCAAGGCCTTGTGTTCTTTCTACAAAAGTAAGGTACCCTCTGGCAAGACGACCTTAACAGACTCTAGCTTCCCCTCTCCCCAGCTGCCAATAAAACATGTATCAGGACTATGGGCCATTTCTACAGTCCCCTGCTCTCTCACAGAAAGCTATCTTTTGGGTCCAGCATGGCCTAGCAGGTAAAGACAAGTGCCACAAAGTTCAATCTTGAATTCAATCTCCACGGCCGACATGGTGGAAGAGAACCGATTCTTGCAAGTTCTCCTCGGACCTCTACATGAATGCTCTGATGTAGGTGAGCCACACCCACACAGAGACACAAAAATAAATGTAATAAAAACTTATCTTTCTGCAAACCACAAAGATCAGAGCTGATAAACACACACCTGCTCCTGCCAGGCAGGCGGGGCTTGGGCGGGGCTAGGGCGGGGCTGGGTGGATGGTGCAGGCCACGCAGCCACACAACTGAGATCACACTCTGGTCCCCTTCTCTCCAAACACAAGAAAAACTCTGCAGAGGATATCCAGAAAAGCATCCGGGATCTTGGAGGCTAGGCTGACCACGTGACCAGAGGTCCAAGAGTATGCTTTGGAGTGACTGACAGCCTCTGTTTCCCAATCCCTAAAAATTAGCTTTCTGAAGATGAGAAGAGGAAAGCAGATCTTTGGGTGTTTTTGTTTGTTTGTTTGTTTTTTGTTTTTTGTTTTTGTTTTTTTGAGAAAGAGTCACACTATATAGTCCGGGTTGGCTTAAAACTCACCATGAAGACTAGACTAGCCTCAAACTCATAGAAATAAATACTCCTGTCTCTGCCTGCCTCTGTTTCCTGAGCATGCTGAGATGAAAGGCATGAACTACCTACCATGCCTGTCTCAGATGTTTCTTTTTTTAAATTTTAGTTCTGTCTTCCAAGATTGCCAGCTCAATGAATAAGCATGGCTTAAGGATTCAATTTCTGCCTCTGCGTGACAGGCAACATGAATTCTGGCTCCACAATTAGATTAATGATAATAATGAAGAGAAAGAGCTCAGTAGCAGAGAGCTTACCTAGAATGCACCAGGCCCTAGGTTCAACCCTGGGATAAGGGAGGGAGAAAAGGAGAGGGGAAGAGAAAAGAAAGAAGAAACCCAATTTAAGGATTAAAAAACAATCTATCCTGCAAACTGAGCTAGTGTGGTTTTATTAATGAGTCAAAATGTACTTTATGGTTTTTTTTAAAAAAAGGATTAGCAGAAATAAAGATCATCACAAAGTGGCAAACGGTCACACAAGCGCGCACACACAACTTCTTCAAATGTTTAGGCCTTTATGAGGAGGTCTCACAAACATTCATGTTAGTTTATCAGGGTTGCAGCACACATAAATCCACTGTGGGGTGGGGAAGCTTGCAGCCCTCTGGATCACGAGATGAAAACACGGGAAATGCTAAGTGCATAGGACACTAAGAACACAGGGAGAGGTGATCAGCAGGACAGCAAAAGCTGAAGGGGAGGGTCAGGTCTGCCCTGCTGGCTGCAGAACAGGACTCAAGGCAGCCAGAGCCAGGCTACAGGCTGGACTGACTATGAGACAATGAAGTCAGAAGCCAATATCCAAGAGGTGAGTAAGGCAAGCCCATTTGCTCAAATTTAAGGAATGCAGTTATAAAGAATCCCTTCTAGCCGGGTCTGGTGTGCAGGGCCTCATGAACCCAGCCCGAGGAAGGGTTGAAGCAGGGGAGAAGGAAAGAAAGGACGAGCCATAAGTCATCCATCGGTTCCAGGATTGGCATCCGTCAATCAATGCAGCGGAAGTCAGAAGAAAGGGGGGAAAGCAAGTATTGAGTCAGTACACACAGAAAACATGTTGATAACGTGATCACGTTACATGTAACCAAGATCTAGAGTAGGAAAGGATGTCCTTAGAAGACACAAAAGCCACAAAGGACAAAGCATAAAAGAACACAGTACTGGCTGACTTCATTATAGAACCTCACCAAAAATACCAAAGGAGGGGAAGGAAGGGGAGGAGGCAACATGCTGGAAGGTGTTTAAAATACACTAACCACAGAGCCTTCTTCAGAACGCACAAAGAACCCCTGTGGATCAAGAAGAAGAGAAAAATAAAGAGAAGAGCGGATGTGGAAGCAGCATGAGAGGTGATGGCTAAACAAAACACATTAAAAGCTGGTCTACATGTGATCACACAAGAGAATCAAAGACACACTGACATGGTCACAATAACACATACCAGCATTCCCAGGACTCAAAAGGCTTTGGCAGGAGAAAGAATGAGTCTGAAGTCAGTCTGGACTCTGTACAGAGTGAGTTGCAGGCCAGTGTGGGCTATAGAAAGACTCTTGCTCAGGGGTTAAGAGCATGTTAAGAACTACCTGTTAAGTTCAGCTCGGGGGATCCAAGGTCTCCGAGGGCTTCACACACATACCCATACTCAGACACACATATCCATGCATAAAATAAATCTGGGAGAGAGAACACAGAAGAAGGGAAGGGGAGAGGAGCGGAGAGAAAGTGAAGAATCTTCAGCAGGTAACAGTGGTGGACTCCCTGGCCTGTGACTTTCATCCTCTTCTGGGGGAAACAGATTCCAGCAAACTTGCATGACCCCAGAAACATATTATGTACATTCCTTACAAAAGTGTCCACACTGGCCCCAGGAGATGTGTCCATAGAAACATCATGTAATGGAAGTCTGGCAATACTATAAATGCCTTATCAACCAAGTAACAGTCATATAAAGGGATTCAAATCACACCGTGGAATCCAGGACAGTGACAAAGAAAGCAAGGCTGCTCACATCCACATGGGTACTGCTCAGAACACACTGCATGCAAGCTGGGCACTGTGGCTGCCTTTCATCCCAGCACCCTGAGGCAGAGGCAAGTAGATCTGAGTTCAAGGGTAGCCTGGTCTCCATTGCCAGTTCCAGGTCAGCCAGGGAAAGAGAAACTGTCACAAAACAAACCACAAACACACAAAACCACACCATATGCAAAAAGCAAATCACACATTCACAAGGATGCCAAACACAGAAAGAACTGTACACAGCGATCATGGCAGGGCCATAGCAACTCAGTGAGGCCTATCAACAGCAAGGAAAACAGAATTCAGAGTAGTGGGAAACTTTGTAGAGGAGATTCAATGGGGGGCTGGGGGTATGGAATAATACGTTTCTTAATCTGGTGGTGCTACACCTGAGGTGTTCATTTTATCTTCATAAGTATGTTACAAAACAAAAATACTTAAAGACAACTTAAATAT
The DNA here is from genome assembly GCF_000001635.26 of Mus musculus. Classification (NCBI taxonomy): domain Eukaryota; kingdom Metazoa; phylum Chordata; class Mammalia; order Rodentia; family Muridae; genus Mus; species Mus musculus. Next base: position 125,490,209 of record NC_000073.6, read on the forward strand.
TAATTAGAGAAGAGTGGTACAGAAAAAGTTCAAATGGTGTGATGTGGGGAAAGGGGTCAGAAAATGGGTGTGGAACCGATCACAGGAGCCATGCTTGTTTGTGGCTAGGATGGCAACTATCTGCAATGAGGGACTCTGCAGAGAGGATTAACCATAGATAGGTGCAGCCCACTCAAAGGACTTTAAAACCAAGGCGTTTACAGAATAAGCAATGCTTGGGTACAGCATGGGTGGCCTGTGCTAGGCAGTGTTAATCCGCTGATGGCACAGCCTGGTTTGAAACGCACCAGAACCTCATGAGGAACAGTGTTCCCCAGGAGGGAGCTGGGGCTACAAAGGTACACAAGTGATGGCGATAGTGACGGACAGTACTGCAAAAGCAGTTTCTTTTAAGGCACTGCCAGTCCCAACCGTGGTTGCTGGGCAGTGGTGGTGTACACCTTTAATCTCATCACATGGGAGATAGAGGCAGGCAGATCTGAGTTCAAGGCCAACCTAATTTACAGAGTGAATTCCAGGACAACCACGGCAATAAAGAGAAAACCTGTCTAGAAAACATAACCACAGATGATTAGATAGATTGCTTAGATAGGTAGGTAGATGATAGGCAGACAGACAGAACAAACCATGATCTAGGTTCCTTCTCTAGACTTCTCCAGTCTTGGTCTGGGTTAGAGGTGTTATTTATGGTTATCAGTACGAAATGCAACAAAACACAGAGCACAGGAATCCTATACTTTTCCAAAATCGGACAAACGGATGATTCTGAACACATTTAGCCTCAGGCTTTCAAATGCTGGCTCCACAAACAAAACAAAAAGGGGGGGGGGGAGTGGGGAGGCGGGGCACGCAAGGGGAGGGTGTGGTCGTTTTGAACAGAAGGGTACAAGTGGCTGTCACCAAACAGTGTCAGTGACAAGGCACACTTTCTCCGCCTGACCCATCAGGCGATCGGGAGTCAGGAGCTACAGGAGTTCCAGGTCAGCCTAGGCTACATGGTGAGAGCATGTCTCGAAAAGACAATTTTTTAAAATTTAAATTAACAAATAAACAACTTATGTTGTTATAGAGCTGTTCCAACCCCTGCCTTTTGCGGGCTTCAATATCTCGTCAGCGCCAAAGCCCGCGCCGACCCCATGGTCGATCCCGTTGCCCACAGATGCCCGCTCTGGTCCCCGCAGCACCCCAAAGCCTTCATACGTACCGCAAACCAGCGAGATCACGCCGGAAGCCATATCGGAGCCCGCCTCCAGGGCGGAGAGATCGCCAGACTGGAGCTCCTACTGGTGGGCTACGCGCATTCTCCCGCTCACCAGCGGAGTACTTCCGTTTTCCCCGCCCGCTCTGTTGCTATGGCGCCTTGGCACCTGTGAGCCGCCTTCTGAGCTACGCGGTTTCCCGCGCGGTTTTCGTACTTCCCGGAACGGCTTCCGCCGCCCCCGCCTCTCGCTCGCTGGAGGAGAACCCACGGCGGGACGATCCACGGCCCACGGCCTGTGTCGTAGTAAAACTACTGCAGGCTTTAGACTGGAGACGAAGAATGGCTTTTGTTTTCCTGTGGCCTGAGCTAGAAACTTGGCTCTGCCGCTACTGGTTGAGCGGTGACCTTTCATGGAGCTACTAAGTGGAGTTAAAACAGCCGGTTCTGGGGTCCGCGAGCGTAATCTGTAAAGTGCTTGCTGCCCAGGCAAAGAGAGACCTTGTATCAAAAAACAAAGTGGAGGCCTTCCGAGGAACCACATCTTGCGTAGACCTCTGGCACACACACACAGAGGAAAAAGCATAAGAGACGATCTCACACACACACACACACCAGTCCTGAATACGAGATTTAAAAGAACTAATTGTTCCTATGCAGCACACACACACAGAGGAAAAAGCATAAGAGACGATCACACACACACACAGAGGAAAAAGCATAAGAGACGATCACACACACACACCAGTCCTGAATAAGAGATTTAAAAGAACTAATTGTTCCTATGCAGGTGACCCCTCTGGCCTGCTCTCAGGGACCTAGCGGCTGCTTAAGTCTTCACCCAGGTGCGTGTTGTGGAGAAAAGGCCTCCACCCCAGCCATCCTAGGACTCTCTTCTCTGTCGCTCTGCCTTCTGTTTCTCTTTTGCTAGGCTCTTTTTCTCCGGGTCTCATGGCGACTTCTTTGGCCTCGTTCTCTGAGACCGTTGAAACTGCCCGAGAGTTGCTCCCGGTAAACCTGCTTTTATATTTTTAATTCAGCATGATCTGGCTTATTACGTCAGCGGAGACATTTACTACCTGGGGCAGAAACTTTTTACTAATGTGCAGGGAAAACTAGGACGGCCGCCGAGAAGTGTGGTGTGGTACTGCCTTAGCCACTCTCATCTAAGAATTGTGAGGCCTGATGAAATTGCCACAAGGGTAACTTCAAAGAAATCACTTCTGCCTGCTCAAGGCTTTTCCTTTCCGAGAATTCCAGATGCACGTCTCAGAGCTGGAAATGCAGCCTCGCCCAGGAAAAGTGACTAATTATACAACCGTACGAAGTGCACAGTCCAATCTCTGAAAACATACATGGCCTCTCACCACCCCTGGAGTCTTGGACAGCTTCTTATCTTCTGGAGAGCTCTTCAACTGAGTAGGGAGACTAACAATACAGAGGTCATTAAAAGCTTCATCTCTGGAGGTGGAAGGCCAAGGTCAAATCCTGGTTCTTGAACCCAAACTCTCTCATCTCTAGGACAAAGCACTCCGCCAGCCCTAGCCTTATCCTGGCCATTTATAAAGAACCATAGTATCAAACTGAGGACAGGGTTATGAAGATGAACTGTGAGCCACTGGGGGTGGGGTGAATAATAAATTCTTGGTAACTGAACTATCAATGACAAAAAACTTTGTATAAACTCTGAAAACAGCCCTCATGGGAAGCTCGAACAGTTGGTTTGCCCTGAAGTCTTAAAAAGCCTTTCAAACCATTGTCAGTATTCAAAGTCAAGGGGATGTCTCAGTGGGTGAAGACACTTGCCACGCAAGCCTGAACTGAGAGACGCAGTCGTTTCTTTCCTTACAGACAGGTTTAGAAGCTGAAAGCCCACTTTCCCTAATGCTCCCAGCTCCTGAAAAGCCTTTTTGTTCCTTGTTCATCCAATACACTTGTTGAACCAGGTGTAATCTGCTACCTGATTTCCCTGAACTGCTTAAACCTGTAAGAGAGTCTACATTCTCCCTCAACTCTCTGCCCCTTCTCAGACTGCTTTTTGGCTTAGCCAATCAGGAATAGATTGTGGGGTTGAACCTCAGCCTTGAGGAACAGCCTTGAACTGAAGATGAGACAGGACGGTTTGGCTACGTGTGATCTGTTGACCAAGCATGGCACACGTTTTAACAGAAAAGCACTGCCTTGCTGCTAACTTTCGTCTGGTGGTATATTTGTTTTGTGACACCAAAATACTCATTTTTCAACTAGACCCATATGGTAGAAATACTGACTCCCAAAAGTTGTCCTCATGTGCACACAGACACACACAAATAAATGTTATCAAAGTAAGGGTACCTCACAGAAGACTGGCATATCCAGCATTTTGCCTTGGCAGAGTCTGTTTGGAGTTGGGGAGAGCCTCACCTCTGTTGTCATGACAATGTGTTTTCCTCTTGTCTAAGATGGAAAAAGTGAGGAGCAAAGATAGAACCCGGGAACAGCAGCAATCCCAGGGGCCAAGGCCCAAGGAAAGAAGTAGAGGCCCCAAAGACAACAATGTACAGGACAGCCATTTCCATAGGGCAGCCAGGAATCTAGAACAGACTCCAAAAGGAGTGAGGCATCGAAGCAGGGGCAGCTGAGCGTTCTCTTAGGAAGTGCGGTGTAGAAAGGGAAGCCTTGAAAACTCAGTAGCCAGCTGGAATAGAGACATTGGGGCCTCAATGTCTTCTATTTCCTCTGCCATGATGCTTTCTATTTTCTCTATAAAGGAGTCTGATGCTGTCTAGTGATGCTGAGGAAATGCCAGGGAGGAGGGTGAGAGGACAGAGCTAGAAGATTTAGAACACACATCGGGAACATCGGGATAAGTGCAGAAGAGAGGCAAGGTTTGGCACCATGACCGCAGAAGCAAAGGCTAGCTGAGCCCAGAGGCAAAGCTAATCTGGAGTCACCTTAAAGTGCCCTTTGGGGCCTGTGCAGCTCACTCCCTGTAAAGCCCCTGCAGGGCGCTGCCTTGAAGTGATGCTCTGTGGCTATGACAGAAAGCAGAGGACAGGGGATATTTCTCTTCAACCCAGGCCACAGGAAAGTTCTGGCAATAGAGAATGAAGAGGCTAAGTCAGTCGGAGGGTTCAGTGAGATGAACTGGCTCAGTGGGCCTGAGAAGGCAGTGTTGAAATCCAGTCACCTGGCAGCAGTCCTTCCCCTACCTAGCACAGGCACCTCCTGAGACATGGCCTTTTGAGTGTAACACACTTCCAGCTGCCAGGATTTCTCACCCAGGGACATGAATTTACCTTAAAGAGAGCATTGGAGTTGGAATCAGAGATCAAAGCTGCAGGCTTGTACTGTAAAACCACGCCCGTCCTCAGAAAAGAATTACTGCTGCTGCTGTGTGGGCTCTTAACGCCTCACTTCAGAGCCCTTCCATGCTGTATGTCTGTCTGTCCATGGCATTAATAACTCTTCTAATAAGCTACATACTCTCAACAGTTTGCCTCAGTGGCTCTCTTCAGCCCACATCCAACACCTTGCAATAGGAACAAACATGAGAAATGACTAGGGTCCACTAGGGAGAACAGGTTCCCCACAGGACACATGTCACTCCAGTAGTGAAGACATGAAGTCTCCTTTTGGCTCTGTGTTTACCACTTTGATATGCCAAGCACTGACTATCCACTCACGACAACATTTCAGCTCAAATGCTCCCAAGGAAAGTCAGAAAACTTCACTCACATATAAAAATAAAAAAGTGCTGGTGAGACACCAGAGGAGGTTGAAGTAGGAGGAGAGAAGAGGCTGAGGTAGGTGGTCAAGGCCTGAGCTGAAGAGGAAGGTCACACTGAGCAGGTGGGTCATTTGCCAGAAGACAATGGAAGGGGTCAGAGAGGAGGTGATTTTAAGTTTGGAGTGTTGAGAAAGGGCTTTGATGGCATCTGCTCTTCTCAGATATTCCTGGAATAGGTACAGAAGCTGACTGTGTACCGGGCCTCAGAGCTTTGACCACTTCCAGAGAATCTTCAGATCACACTCTGCGAGCCACAGCACAGTGAGACTGGAAGTCAACAATAGGCCAGGCCAGAAGCCCTTGTGCAAACTGCACCTAAAGTCAGTCAGGGCAGCTGCTTCCGAGGAAGGGGCCAGGAAGTCAGGCGATTTTTTTTTCTTTTTTCTCTTTTACTGTACGCACCTATTTGCAAAAAAATAAAATTTAAAATTCTAAGTATTCATTTGAGTTTCCTTTCTGAAGCTAAGTGATGCATGAGGCAATGTGCACGCAGGTGCTTGCTGTGTCCATCTTTGTGGCCCTTCTGGAAAAGTGTTTTTGTCGTACTGTCTTTAAAAAACAGAAAAATAGCCTATCTGGTAACTGGGAAATACATGCAGGTTAACAAGAAAAGCAGTATGGAAATTACTGAACACTCAGGAGGGAGTGTGTGACACTGGCAGAGCAGTCTGCGGACCCAAGACACAGAAATTAGAAGGGAAATGAGGGTCAGAGCTGGGGTGGCCGGGCAGCCTGGGTTCCAGCAGACCAGGAATTCAAGCCAACGGACATTATCATGGGCTAAGTTACACAGTTAATCGGCAGGAAAATGTCAGCTAAACAGAGAAAGCAGAAGGAAGGGCATAATAATAGAAAAGCAGAAATGGGTACAAAATGAAGTTATGGAAACCAAAAGCTGGTGCTCTGTTACAGACCCGTGAAATAAACTTCAAGAAAATGGCACAAACAATATTATAAATGGCAAAGGGGACACAGCAAACACAGTGACACTCGGAGGAAGCCTAAGAAGCTGATGGGTAATTTGATGGGGGGCGGGGGGGGAGGGCAGACTTTCAGTGCTTAGCTGAGCCTGGCCCAGGACTTGCCACAATCACACAGGCTGCTGGGGATCTTTCTGCCCTCCATCTCCAGGGGTATAGGTTTGCACCATCAAACTTGACTCAGTGTAAACAACTTGTGGTGAAAGTGTTTGGAAAGTTAGGTTAAGTTAAAGAGATATTTTCTTGATAAGGATGCAAATTCTGAAACTTGGCTGAAGAAGAAAGGCAGAGCAGTAAGTATCAATGAGTTGAAATAATAAGGATGGCTTTGCTCCAGCCCCCAGAATGCACAGGCCAAGGTCCAAGAACTCAGCCAGAAGGAAGGAGCAGAGGAGAACTGAAGTGGGCAGGGAGAAGAGGAGAGAGTAGGGAAGGGGAGAGGATATGGGAGGGAAAGAAAGTAGATGGGGGGAGAGGTAGGGATCATATTAAGCAAGTTTCACAAGAATATGAAGATAGAGAAGCTGTATGATACGTTCTATGAGGGCAATGACCTTGGCACCAAAAGAACAAGAACAAAATTAGAGAAAACACCAAGTATAACTATTTGTGAAAAGATTTGTTCTTCATTTTTTTGTATATGTGTGTCTGAGTATGTGTGTCCTGGAACTGGAGTTGCAGTTGGCTGTAAACCATCCAAGGTGGATTCTGGGTAGCAAATGTAGGTCCTTCTGCAAGAGCTTGAATGTGCTCTTAACCCCTGAGCGTCTCTCCAGCTACAGCACAGCTCTATCACAAACAGATGCACAAGGTCAACTTACTGGTTGTGATGGCTATTCCTGTTGCCAACTTGACTGTATCTGGAATTAACTAAACCCCGAGTAGCTGGATACACCTATGAGGGGCTTTTTTTTAATTAAATTATTTGAAGTAGGAAGACCCACCTTTAATCCAGATTTTTTTTTTGAGTTGGGAAGATCCAACTTTAATCTGGGCCACACCTTCTGTGGCAGTCTATATAAAGGACATGGAAGAAAGACACTTTGCTCTTTGCCTGTTTGCCCTTGATCACAATTTACCGGCATTAGAACAAATTAAATTACAGGATTTCAATGTATACTGAAGACCAAACAAGAGATCCAGCATCATGGGCTGGACAACTATTGGATTTTCTGTAGGGAGACAGCCATCATTGGACTAGCTGGACCACAGCCTGTAAAGAACTCTAATAAATATCCCATATATATGAATATTCCCATATATGTGAATATATATCCTGTATACATGAATATTCATATATGTTCATTCTATCAGTTTTGTTCCTTTAGATAACCCTGACTAATACACTGATATAACAAAAGATATGGAGAGGTCTGGAGACCTCCATGGTTGAAAGAACTGGCTGTTCTTCCAGAAGTCCTGAATTCAATTCTTAGCATCCTCATAGTGGCTCATGACATCTATAACTGTATTCCTATGGGATCCAATGCCCTCTTCTGATATGCAAATGTATATGCAGACAAAACACCCATACACATAAAATACATAAATAAATATTTTAAAAAAAAAGGAATAGGAAAAGAGAAAAATTTAACCTTAATACTCACTGAAAATAAAAACAAGAAAAAAATATAAAATTTCACCCACAAAAGTGATGAACTGTTGCCAAGAGTTAAGAAGAGACCAGCACTTATGGTTATGTGCTGGGGTAGAAGCATCCTAGCTACTGTGGGGGACAGTTGGTGTCTCTGATGTTGCAAGAGCTCATTCAGGAATTGAGCTTGTCTGAAAGCCACTGGAGAATCCCACTTGCGTGCCAAGAAGGTTGACACAACAAAGGAAAGATGGGAACAGTCTACACTTCCACTGTCAAGGAAATGAAAACGAAAAATATACTTGTATCATGTGTGACCTTAAAAGGAATGAGCTAACCCATACTCATCAGTTCCTATATATGTGATTCCTAAAAGCATAGAATGAAGAAGGAAGAAAGAAGGAGTGGTGAGACCTGATTTTCATCCCCGGGACCCACATGGTGGAAGGAGAGAAATGACTCCGGCAAACTATCCTTGACCTTTGCATACACATGTAGTCAGTAAAATATGCACACACACACACACACACACACACACACACAAACACACAAATGGAAACATAAAACCTCAAGAGAAAAGAATGCATGCATCAGGGTTACTATCTATGAAAAATTGGTGAGATGGAAGAAAAAGACGAGGTGTGTGTGTGTGTGTGTGTGTGTGTGTGTGTGTGTGTGATATCTCTACAATCCAGGGCTCTAGTCCTAAAGATGTTAGTTGATTTGTTGCTGTTGTTTTGGTTGGTTGGTTGATTAGTTGGTAAGGTTTGGTTTGGAGACAGGCTCTCTCTGTTTAGTCCTGCTGTCCTGGAACTTGCTCTGTAGTCCAGACTGGCCTCAAATTCAGAAATCTACCTGCCGATGTTCCAAGTACTAGTATTATAGGCATGTGTCCCCAGATCTTACTAGGCCTTGATTTTGCTTTAGACTTCTGAGTAGCTGGAATTACAGGCACAGGCCCCTAATCCCAGCACTAATCTCTGCCCCCTTTTTATATATGCTGCACTATGGTGTTTTTTTCTGGCACTGAATACTTGCTGATGTCATGGTCTTTAGGCAACCTAGCATTCCTGGAATTAGCATGTGCTACCAGCATTCTCTTCAAGCACTTTGCTGACAAGTGGAACTTCCCTGACACAGTGAAGACTAAGATGCATTGTCTGCATGTTAACTGCTGAAGACATCCCAGCTTGCTCAGGTTCCCAGAAGTAGGATTATGGGGTTGAAGAATGCACTTACATCTGGGCTCTTGGTAAACAGAGATGAATCATTTACACTCCCTCTAATGCCTGTCACTCCAGGTCTGACTCTTGGCTGACTTTAGACCAGAACCTTAGGAAAAGTTGAGGGTGGGAGGCATCACCCCCCTCTAAGATGTTAAGCTGACTGCTCCAGAGGATCCTTTGGCTGTGGCATTGTGTATGACTGAAGTCTGTTTGGTACCTAATTTAGGAGGGCCTGAGTGGCCAGTGGTGGAGTTCCCTCCAGTAGGTCTGCTACAGTGGCTTCTTCACTACTGTCCAATGGTGCTGGCTTATAGCCTTGGAAAAAAAAACCCTAGCCAGGCATATTGAGACTGTCAGAAAAAAAAAAAAATCAGGACTACAGAGTGCATTCTAAGCCAGCCCAGGCACCTTAGTGAGACTCTATCTCAAAATAAAAAATTATTTGGCAAGATGGCCCAGCAGGTAAAGGTGCCTAACAATCTGAACTCAGCTCCTGGAACCCATATGGTGGAAGAAGAGAGCCAACTCCTGCAAATTGTCCTCTGACATCCACATCTGGGCCCCTGGGTACATGCACACACCCACACATACACATACAATAAATTAATGGAATAGAACCCTCTGAAGCACCTGGGACTATAGATGTCTGGCTAATTACATCCTTTAAAAGCCATATAGCCTGTGTGATCAAACAGAAAGGCTGCCTGGGTGTAAGAACGCGTCCCACCTGTTTGCTCTTCTCGCCCTCAGTCTGGCCTGCCCTGGCATTCTTGACTATTTCTGAAAGGTAATGAAGTTACTAGAGAAATTATTTCCAGGGAAGATGCCAGGTGATAATGATTTTTCCAACATCTCAGCCAACACTGATGAAAAGCTGAATTCAGAGCAAGCTAATCAAAGCCTCAGATCACCCCCCAAGGAGGCTCTAACACGGCTTCTCTTATCTACAGTTGCCCTTCCATGCATAGTCAGACAGACGGCTACCTGGGGGCTGGGAGACTACCTAGCCCGGAGGCTGGAGTCTCCACCCTATATTACGATATCTGCAAGAGGCGCACTGAGACAGTGTGATCCACCCGGGTCCTGTGTTAACGCCTTCACGCCGTGCCTTATGCTCACTCTCTTCTTGTGCTTAGTCTCTCATGGGAGATGATCTCATTGCTTTTAGAATGAACAGAAGTGAGGAGGAGTGGGCTCCTCCCCAACACTCCTCAGTCTACAGCAGCCTCCAGGGGCCCTTTTGTCTGACTTGAAGTTGATTCACTCCTCTGGGAACAGCAGACAATTCATTCCAAATTTCCAAATAATTCCTCGTTCTTTTCTCTCCAGTAATATGTTGGAAAGCATCCAGGGTTGGGGTGGGACGGGGCATGAGGACTGAATGCATGGTGTTTGTCAAAGGTTAGGAGCAGGTGAGCAACACTGTTTGAATATTTCAAAGGTCTTTACTCTTTGGGACCTAACAGCATTTTTTTTTTTTTTTTTGAGGTGTGACAGGGCAAGCAAGTACAGAGATTTTGGGTTTATCTAGAATTTGATCTCCTTGATGGAGAATCCCATAGAAAATTACCCAATCCTATTCTAGGAAGCCAAGGTCAAGTTGCCCCAGCTAACTTATCTTAGCTTCTGTTAAACTGCTCGCATGTGCAGAAACCCCTCCAGCCAACCACTTGCCTCAGCCTCTGTCAAATCGCTTATGAGAAGTTCCCACCACAGATGCCAGGACTTGGGTTTCTGCCTTCAAAACCCCTGTGCTCTGGACACTCTGTGCTACGCTTAGAACCCAAATACTTGAGTGTAGTCCCAGCTGACTGGGATAAAGACTTTCAGTTTGCTTGCAATTGCTGGGAGGGAGAATGCAATATAAACTGCTTCTGAGAGGTCATCTCTGGTAGGCTCCCCATAGCAGAGGTATGAACGATTATAATATGGTTGACAGCACAAAGACACATACCGCTATCCTTGTAAACCAGGGCTTCACTGCCATGTCACGATGACATGCTTCAAACACATTGCACCTGTGGCGGTCATCTTCCCAAAGATGGAAGTTAAGCCGGGTTTTTCATTCTCATTTACTTAGAACTCACTTGCAAATGGATAAGGAAACCACAGCTGAAAAGAAAGTATCAAGTTGACTCACTGAAGTTTTCATTTTCATTCGCTTTTGGCACTCCTTCTAGAATTCATCAAGAGCTCCACATGAAGACAGCAACTGGAGTGTTGGAGGTCAAACTCTAGACTTTGTACATACTCAACAAGCACCCTACAGCAAGCGCATGCTTATCCCTGCAGAGAGCTTTTATAGTCTTCAAGAGAGCCAACAGAAAAAAGAGCTTGCTGCCAAGCCTGATGACCCGAGTTCAAACCCCAGGACCCCATACAGTAGAAGGAGAGAACTAGCTCCTATCGATACCTCAGGCTGTTCTCTGACCTCCACATCTGGGCTGTGAATGTGCCCACCCAAACCCCTCTACACACACACATGCACTCACAATAAATTAATGTAATAAAAAAACTTTACAAAATAGCCTTCAGTCAAATTGCTTGCAATCTCTGAGAGGGAGATAAGTAAGTGAAACCTAGAAAGGAGTTGCTGACTGCAGATAGAGTACTTAGTAAGTCACTGAGTGCAAGGATGCTATCATTTAGGCAAGAAGAGCTTATTTGGAAGGGTATTGGTACTCCATTAGTCAGGATAGGCTAGTCGAGGCTACACAGCTATTGTTCTAGGTTATACTGCAGATGCCCTAGTGTGACTTGTGTTCGCTTTTTGTCATTATTACAAGTGCTTGCAACCATTAGATTAGAGTGTTGTGGATTGCCCTGGTACTGTTTGTATTTTAATGCTAATTCTGCTTCCCCAAGAGGGGCTGCCCGGAAGAGGAGTGGATCACATACTCCGGTGATTCTACATGAACCTTCTCTCCATTTTAACTGGTCAATAAAGCAGAAGCTAATCGCTGGGATAAGGATAAGGTGGGATTTCCAGGTCCCAGGAGGAAGAGGAAGAGAGAGTGGGGTAGAGGGATTTGGACCAGGATGTGGAGTGGATAGAAGTAGCAGACTTGTAACTCCCAGGGACTGATAGATTGTAGCCTCCACAGGCAGCTGCAGAGACTAAGGAGGATGGGGCAACATATTCTTTGCCCAGCCATTGAGTTTTCTGCCTAGTTTTAAAATATAAAGGTTGCCTGGTATTTTCTATCCATGGTGACTCAGGTGGGCCGGAGAAAGGCACTGACTGGGTAGTTGTTAGAGACTTGACAAAGCTAGCCATGGGAACTGGGTGAGACGGCCATTGCCAATACCCGGCAAGGAGCAAGCATGCATTTTAAAGTTACACACTGCATTAGAGAGTGTATGTTTGGGTCACACTCTGGAAGTCTTGGTTCGTGATTTCTTGGCCCCATTGCTTTGGGGCCTTTGGCAAGGCACCCTGGCACCTTAGGGAGGAAATTTGTTCATTTCAAGGCCAGAAAGTAGAATGAGAAAGACAGATAGATGGGTTTAGGGTTCATAATCACCCTTTAAGAGCATGCCCCAACAGCCTAAAGGCCCCAAATCCTGTCTCTGAAAGGCTCCTCCGCCTCCCCAAAGCAGAAAGCTGACGAGCAAGCTGTAATTCATTAACTTTTGGAGTGTTCCAGACTCAACCCGTAGTAGGTGACTGCCCCAAGTTCACCCAGCTCACTCAGAGACTCAGAGAAGTAGAGGTCCCACACTGGCAGCTGGGCCACCTAAGACATAAAGTCTTATGCGACTGGGAGTGGACAGACCAAAACTTGACACAGGGTTTAAATATGTGTATGTTTACATATGTTGCATATATATTTACATGTTTGCATATATATATATATATATATATATATAGACGTACAAATGTATGTATAACTCTAGTTTGTTCTTTTTGTTTTTACTTTATGTGTGTGGATGCTTTGCCTGTATATATGTCTGTCTGTGAACCATCTGTGTGCCTGGTGCCCTCCAAGGCCAGAAAAGGCCTTCAGATCCCTTGGGACTGAACTGGCATGTGGATACTGTTGAATCAAACCCGTATCTTCTCAGAGAGCAGCCAGCACTCCAGTTCTCTCTTCTCAAAAAAGAAAAAAAAAAAAAAAAGGCGTGACCACTAATCTTCATTGACAACTTGGTTGGATTTAGAATGACCCAAGAGCCAGTAAGATGTCAAGTAAGGCAAAGGCACAATGCCGCCAAGACTGATCGTCTGTGTCCTATGCCCAAACACCACATGGGGAAGAGAACCCACACCTGCAGCTTGTCTTCTGACCTCCACTGGCATGCCTGCTGCATACTGTGTCAATAAACAATAAATACAGAAAGAACTTAGGATTACCTGGGAGACAGGCCTCTGAGGGTATTTCCAGAGATGGAAAAGCTACCTGAATGTAGGCAGCACCATCCCACAGAAGAAGAGAAAAGCAGTGGTGTGAGCGTTCCCGCACCTCCCCTTCCACCCCACTTGGAGATTCATTGTGCTGATCTCTCCAGACCACAATGGCAATGTCAGGAACCTTCTAAAACCTAAGCCAAAAGAGATCCTTCCTTCCCGTCCAGTAGTTTGTCACAGCAAGAAGCAAAATACCACAAGGCTGTTACAATAAGAGGAAGCAATCAAGATGAAGCTTGAAAAATGGGGGTTGAGTCATTGAGAAGGGAGGCCAGCCCAGGCCAACAGGCTGGAGTGGGCTTTTGCAGGGAAGAGAGGCTGTGCTGATGACCAGCAAAAGGGACCTCTGGCTGCTTTTCCACTCCAAACCCCTGGTTCACTAATGTTCTGAGTGATGGTGGCATTCGAGTGCTGGGGGAGGGGAGGGAGGGAGGCATGAGGAGGTGGAGGCTGGGTGGCATGTTGCTGAATTTGGAGTTCCAGCTATACCCCCACTGAGCCTTTCCTGGCAGTTATCTTGCACTTCCTCACAGGCTGGCTGGGAAAATCTGGGTTTCTTTTATCAGTGGCTCAAGACTGCTGCTAACAGAACAGAAACAGCTTTAGCTAGGCCATTTTACGGCCATTTACTGTTGGGCAGTGTTGTTCCCTTTGAACCCTGTAACTGTTACTTACTCTTTTCTTTTTTGTTTTGTTTTGTTTTTTTTTTGTTTGTTTGTTTGTTTGTTTTTCGAGACAGGGTTTCTCTGTGTAGCCCTGGTTGTCCTGGAACTCACTCTGTAGACCAGGCTGGCCTTGAACTCAGAAATCCGCCTGCCTCTGCCTCCCGAGTGCTGGGATTAAAGGCGTGCACTACCATGCCAGGCTGTAACTGTTACTTTCCATCGTTTCTATGACAACATACTATCTGACAACATGTTGTCAGGTGACAGCAGCAACTTAAGGATGAGAGCTTGGTTTGGCTCACAGTTTGAAGGTTCAGTGGATCCTGACTAAAGGAGTATAAGGTGCCTGTTCCCATGGCAACTACAATTAGAAAGTTCAGAGGGAGAGCACAGAGAGAGAACAAGAGAGCCAGAGAGAGAGAGAGAGAGAGAGAGAGAGAGAGAGAGAATATGCTGGTGCTAAGCATGCTTTTTGCTTTTTTTATTCAGTCCTCCAGGGCCTCCACACATGGAATGGTGCTGTTCATATTTAATGTGGTTTTTCTGGCCTCAATTAATCCAATCTAGAAACTTTCTCACAGACACGCTCAGAGGTTAATCTATGTGATTCTATGTTCCATCGAGTTGACAATAGTAACCATCACACTTGCTATGAGTTAATCTGTTCAGAGGACCTGTGCGGGCTTCTGGGTGGAGTTGGGGAGGGGGAGAAGTTGGTACCCAGGAACAGGTGTGTGGGAAGCAACTCCATCTGGTGACTTTGGAGGATGGAGGCATACTGTATGCTTATAGCTATGCAGTCCTTTGCAAGGAAGCGAGGCTGTGCAAATGACTAGCTGAGGGACCTCTAGTTGCTCAGTGGAAGAAGCTGGTGAGAAGCAGGGGATGCTGGAGGAAGGACCAGTGTAGGTGGGACCTACACAGGCAATCAATGCCAGGCAAAAGAGCCAAACCTAGAACCTTCGGTGGAGAGTCTTTCTCTTTATCAACCTATTTTCAAATTCATTCAATCTGTTTGTTTGTGTCCCCCTCCCCATCTTCTCTTTTGGTTTTGTGAGCTAGGGTCTTGCTTTGTAGCCTCAGCCGGCCTTGAACCTATCATGTAGTCTAGGCTGGTCTCAAACGCATGGTGTTCCTGTCTCAGTCTGCAGAATACTGGGATTGCAGGCAGCACATCCACAACCGATTCATTCCCTTTCGTTAACTGAAGAATCTTAGTTAATTTGTTAATAAACAGGCAAATAATCAATTCTGTAGCTTGAAGTTTAGGGTGAAGCCTTGTGATAATGAGCGTGATACACAAAGTAAGTGATACAGGATGCCCGTCGTGACGAGGGATACAAGAAACTACATTTTGGGATTTATTTTTCAAGAGGAAGAAGGAAAAGGATTTCAACAAAATTAAGAATGAACACAGATCCAGAAAAAGGCATCATAAAACACAGAGGACATGTGCGTGTGTGCAAAACTTTATTCCCCACAGTGGACAGAACAGAAAGCCCCGAGCAGACTTGTGTGTACGCTACAATCTACATCCCTTTGTGTGTATGCCACAGTCTCCACCCACTTGGGTGTATGCCACAGTCTACAATTGCAGGGCCGTAGGTGAAGGGGAAGAGGGGAGTAGGAGAGTGCCAGCGTCCCACCAGAGTTCAAGTGTTCTGGGCAGGCGAACTCACGGGAGGACTTCGCATGCTTCCCACATGGCCCCGGGTGGGGGTGGCATCTGGCTGTGTCAAGCCACTGACCCCACACGGCAGGTGGTGGACAAGGGGCAGCCCCAGGTACCAGGTTCCCAGCCTCCAGTATCTCACGCTGGATATGGCAGAGGATCAGAGAACAGAATAGGAGCCCCTGGGGCAGCACTCTGCCCAGGAGATAAGGGAAGAGAGGTCAGAGGGAGAGGGGGACGCTGGGTGGTTCCCACGAAGGCAAGAGTCCTTAGTCCAGTCCATAGCTGCATCGTAGGAAGGCCTTCTGTAGGGAGGTTAGATGCAGCTCGTTAGGAGAAAGCCTATCCCATCATTCAAGCATAGAGGGGATTAATGGTCAGAGACAGGCTATGGTTTTAGAGCTTTATTATAGAAAGGCAGGGGAAAAGAGAGAAGGTAGAAAGAGAGACCGGCCATGGCCACGTGGAGAGAAGGGGGTTGGGGGAGAAAGAGAGAAGAAAGACTAGAGAGTAAGAGAGGTAAAAGCTGAGAGAGAGAGTGAGGTGGGGCCAAGCAGCCCCTCTTTTTGTTTGTTTGTTTGTTTGGTTGGTTGATTCTTACAGGCGTTCGCGACCGGCCAGGAAGAACGCAACAAACCAGAATCTTCTGCGGCAAAACTTTATTGCTTACATCTTCAGGAGCAAGAGTGCAAGAGTGCAAGAGCTCTATTGCTTACATCTTTAGGAGCCAGAGCGCAAGAGTGCAAGAGCAAAAGCAAGAGAGAGAATGGCGAAACCCCGTCCCTTTTTAAGGAGAATTATTCTCCGCCTAGGACGTATTACTCCCTGATTGGCTGCAGCCCATCGGCCGAGTTGTCGTCATGGGGAAGGCAGAGCACATGGGGCGGAAAACTACCCTTGGCACATGCGCAGATTATTTGTTTACCACTTAGAACACAGCTGTCAGCGCCATCTTATAATGGCAAATGTGAGGGCGGCTTCCCACAGTTGATTGGTTTGGTTTGGTTTGTTTCCAAGATGGGGTTTCTCTGTGTAGCCCTGGCTGTCCCGGAACTCACTCTGTAGACCAGGCTGGCCTCAAACTCAGCTTGGGTATCTTGCTGTTGTTAGGTAACTGTGGGGAGGAGTCTAACCAGAATGCCAGAAGCTTGGGACATTGTCTACTTGTCTGGTAGCCTCTCCTGTGGAGGTTGTGGGGGAGGTATCAACAGGAGCCAGGGGGCCAGAAGACATGATCAAGGGCCTTCTGTCCCATGTAGGTGGAAATTAACACCCACCGGATCCCACCGGGGTTCAAGCCCTCAGCTTGACTGGAGACCAGGCTGTCTGTGCATAGCCCGTTGTCCCACATACAACTCCTTTGTAGGTCACTAGTCTATAACAGGCATTTCGTAGTCCATATGTCCCGACATTCCATTGACCTAGAAATAACCCAAGATTTGCTCTTTAAAATCTCCAAGAAAACAACACCTAAAAATAACACTAACCATTTTCTCAGCCATTCCAGAAGTAGGCTCTGTAAATAACGCAACCAAATCCTGTGCATATATTCTCCCCAACTTGGCCAGATTAGAAGTCATTGATGTGTTTGCTTTTCTTTTCTTGTTTTGTTCTTGTTTGTTTGTTTGTGTGTTTTGTTTTGTTTTCATGACAGGGTTTCTCTGTGTAACAGCCCTGGCTGTCCTGGGACTTCCTTTGTAGACCAGGCTGGCTTCCTCTGTAAACCTGCTTCTGACGCCCTTGCATTGAGATTAAAGTCATGTGCCACCACACCTGGCAGAAATCATTGATTTCAATGGCAGGGGTGATCTTGGGTTTAGGCAGATCATGCACTGGGCATGAAGCGTCATTTCTTTATCCTGTTTTCTTTCTTCAGAGACAAGGTGGAAGGGCATCTTTCATGTACCTCCTATTCTTGCAAGCTTAGTGTTTTGTTTTGTTTTTTATATAAACTCCTTTTATTGTTGGCAACTTAATATATGTATGTCATGTGTTAATATCAAATCTATTTCCCATTTTCTCCCTTCCAGCTCCTCCCCTATGTGCCTCTACCACATTCCCATCCAATGTCATATGTTCTTATTTAAAAACCCACTAGTCCACTTATGTGCTGCCTCTATGTGTGGGTGTGTAGGATGATCTACCGGAGCACAGGCAGCCTCTCAGAGGCAGCATTCTTAAAGAGAAGCAATTCTGCCTCTCCTAGAAGCCATAGCTGTCACTGCCTCCTCAACTAGGGTTGGGACTTCATGAGCCCCTCCCCAACCCATGCCGGAACATTGTCTAGCTTGATCTTGTGCAGGTCTTGTGCTATCACAAGTGTTATGAGTTCATTTGCGGTCCTCCTTGTCAAATGTCTGTGCTCACAGGAAGAGTCATGTCTTGTGCCTATAACTTGAGTTGTGCCTATACTGTAGGCACATCTTATATTGAGGTCATCTGGAGTTGAGGTTTTGCCAAGTGAGAGGTAAGCGTGTAGTTTCATTCTTCTGTACATAGCTATCCAGTTTGACCAGCACCATTTGTTGAAGATGCTGTCCTTTATCCAATGTGCATTTTGGGTCTCTTTGTCAAAAATCCGATGGCTGCAGGAGCATGAGCTTATTATATTTGGGTCTTCAATTCTAGACTGTTGATCAGTTTCTCTGTTTTGTGCCCGTTGTGGTTTTGGGGTTTTGTTTTTGTTTTGTTTTGTTTTTTTTAACTATAACTCCGAAGTACATCTTGAAATCAAGAAATAAAATGATTCTTCCAATACTATTGCTGCTGTTTTATTTTTACTTTTAAAATTATGTGCATAATTTAATTTATTAAAAAATAAAAATTTAGATTTATTTTAAAATTTAAAAAGTATTTTTAATTTTTTAAATAATTTAATTTACATAATTAAATTAAGATTAAAATTAATAAATAATTTAATTTAAAATTTAAATTATGTGCACATCACATAAACATATGAGTTTATGTATGTGTACCACATGAGTACAGGTGACTCTAAGGGGAAGAAAGTTTCATGTCCCTTGAACTGGAGTTACAGGCAGTTGTAAACAGCCTAATATAGGTGCTGGGACTAAACCTGGGTCCTCTGCAAGAGCAATACATGCTTTTAGCTGCATAACAATACTTCAGCCCCTTTAGAAGTGTTTTTATTGTTCAAATTGTTTTGGTTCCTTATGAATTTGTAGGATTTGGGGGGGGGGGATTGGTTTCTTTCTTTCTTTTCAGTTTCTGTAAAGAGTTGCATTGGAATTTTGATGGGGATTTCACTGAATCTGTAGATTGATTTTGGCAAAATGTCCGTTTTCACAATCTTAATCCTACTAGTCCATGAACCTAGGGTATCTTTCCATCTTTTGGTGCCTTCATTGTCCTTTCTTCAGTGTCTTAAAGTTTTTGTTGTACATTTTTCATTTCCTTGATACCTGCTGTCTTTGTTTGGACTTCTATCTGCTGTGATAAAACACCATGACCAAAGGCAACTTGAGGAGGAAAGGGTTTATTCAGCTTTCATTTCCACATCATAGCTCATCATTGAAGGAAGTCAGGACAGGAACTCAAATGCTTCTGGAGTCAGGAGCAGATGCAGAGGCCATGGAAGGGTGCTGCTCACTGGCTTGCTCTCACGACTTGTTCAGCCTGTTTTCTTGTAGACTCCAGGACCACCAGTCCTGGAATGGAAGCCCTCCCCCATCAATCATTAATTAAGAAAATACCTTACAGCTGAATCCTTTTTTCAATTGAGGTTCCCTCCTCTCAGATGACTTTAGCTTGTGTCAAGTTGGCATAAAACCAGGGTGCTTCCCAATTCTTATTGGCCGGAACTGAGTTGCTTCAGCAGCGCATGCTGTAGAGAAGCCAGGATAGTGACAGTTGATTTTAGGAATTCAATTAATTAAATTAAGAAATTCAGCGTGTGTGGGCAGATGTGCTGTGTGTGTTGAGAAGCTGTTTAAGAAGCTTCTAGTGGAGCCAGGCGTGGTGGCGCACGCCTTTAATCCCAGCACTCGGGAGGCAGAGGCAGGCGGATTTCTGAGTTCGAGGCCAGCCTGGTCTACAAAGTGAGTTCCAGGACAGCCAGGGCTACACAGAGAAACCCTGTCTGGGAAAAAAAAAAAAAAAAGAAGCTTCTAGTGTCTGAGTCTTCATGGGCTTGTGGAGGAAGACTCCTCTCAGTGTGTGTGGGCAGCATCCAGTCTCCTGGCGGCTGATGGGCCTCCACACTCTGTCTTCCTGACCTTGAATGGCCTAAGAACTCACAGAGACAGCATTCTGATCCTTAGGCCTTCAGAACAGGACAGGATATACTCAAGAGAGAGACTTTCAGACATGGGCTGAGCCAGTGTGTCAGCATCCTTCACACCTCTGTGACCAAATACCTAGACAGACATGTTAAGAAGGAAAAAGATTTGTCTGGTTCAGAGATTCAGGCATTTCTGCCCATGGTCCCTTAGCTCTGTTGCTCCTGGGCTGTGGCAAGGCAGAGCATCACTCTGAGAAACATACACAACACAGTGTTGCGAGGGTCCAGGAACAAGACATACCTTTCAAAGGGACACCCAAGGGCCCTTCCTCCAGCCAGATACCTCCTAATGGCCTGCTCAGTTAGGAACTGATCAATGGGTCAACAATCCATTGATTATGTCAGGATCTACTTACTTAATTTTTAAATTACTACAAACTTTTAAATTAAAATATAATCACATTAGTTCTCCCTTCCCTTTCCTCCAACAACTATGCCCCCCAACCCCTCACTCCCTCTCAAATTGGTGGAGCCTCTTTTCCTTTTATTATTTTTATGACTGTTACATGTATATATGCATAAATATGTGTATACAACTTGCTTGGCCCATTCAGTGTAGCTTGTGTGTAGATGATTTCAGGACTGACCACTTGGTATTGGATAACTAACTAGATGACCCATCCTTGGGAGAAGGTAGTTCTCCCCCTCTTGCACTCGGTTTCCTCTAGTTCTTTGTCTAGTGGTGGGACCCCATGAGATTGTCCCTCTCCGTGTTAGCATGTTGTTTTAGTTAGGGTTCCCATTCCTGTGAAATAACAGCATGACCAAGGCAACTCTTATAAAGGACAATATTTAACTGGGGCTGGCTTACACTTTCAGAGGTTCAATCCATTATCATCAAGGCGGGAGCATGGCAGCATCCAGGCAGGCATGGTGCTGGAGGAGCTAAGAGTTCCACATCTTCTTCCCAAGGCAAACAGGAGAAGACTAGCATCCTCAGGCAGTTAGGAGGAAGCACTCAAAGCCCAACCCCACAGTGACACACTTTCTTCAACAAGGTCACACCTACTCCAACAAGGCCACACCTTCTAATAGTGCCACTGCCTGGGCCAAGCATATTCAAACCACCACAAGCGTTGTCTGTAAGGAATCTATTCTCAGAAGCTCATCAGATGAGAGGCAAACCCTTAATGTAAGCCTTAGGAGATACCTGAGATTGCAAACACAGTACCAGTCACTCAGCATACTGACATCTCCAGCCTGCAGAGAGCGGCTGCATGAACTATCCTGTCTGTCATCATCATAAGAGCCAGTCTTGCAGCCATCCATGCTCACCATTTCTAGACAGGCATAGAGACACTTGGTGCTTTCTGTCTGGTGAACCCTAATGTCAGAGCCAGAACCCACCAGGAACGGTGAACTGCCAGGCTCAAAGTCACTCTCTGAGCAGGCATCAAATAGCAAAGGAGATAGAAAGGAGAGAGATATTGTCAGGATCCGTAAAAAGTATATCTCAAGAAATGGAAAGTGACTGGGAGATGTCATTTCAGTCCTGTTGACACAGGTGTGAGAGCGGCAGGAAGCGAAACAGGCCACTTGAAAGTGAAAATGAAGGCAGTGTGAAGGCGACAGGTCACACAGGTCATGGTGGTCACCAGAGAACAGGAAGAGAGAGAAAGAAGGCCAAAGTGACAAGTCACATTGGCTTGCCGCATTGGATACTGCCACCAGTCAGGAGGCTGAGCACACAGAAGGAGAAGTGAACCTGAGCACAGATAGTGACCTTGGCCAGGAGACAGCTGGAGGGAAATGTCCACAAGTCTGGGTCATAAAACTCTGGAATATGTGAACAAGTTCAGGCTAAAGCTAGCGTCCTGTACCCCCACAGAGTACTCCTCAGATCCTTAAAATGTATTTTAACACCACTTAGTCCATCAGTGGAATCACAAAACATCTGGGCTGGCTACCTGATAGACAAAGTCAGGGTGCTCGTGTTTTGGAGGCTGAAAGCCCAGAGCAAGGGGGCTCTATCAGCTCAGCATCTGGTGAGAGTCCTCTCCAACACGCCACAATATGGTGGGTGGCCACATGTGGGAACATGTGCAGGAGAGGGGAAGTCATGTGGCAAGATAGGAATCTAGAGTGACACAGAAGCCAGGCTCCCCACTTCCATGCCCCTCCCCTTTTTCCTCCCCTCCCCTCTTCTCTCTCTCAATTAAGGCTTTAAGCTAGACAAGCACTGGACTACATTCCCAGCCCTCAGTCTTTCTGAAAAGTATTTATTTTAAAGATTTGCTTTTTATGTGTGTGATTGTGATTGTCTCTGTGTGTGTCTATGTCTCTATGTGTGTGTGTGTGAGAGAGAGAGAGAGAGAGAGAGAGAGAGAGAAGGGGGGCAGATCTATACAGGTACCTGTGGGAGCCAGAAGATAGTACTGGATCCCTGGAGCTGGAGTTACAGGAGGTTGGTTCTGGGCCTCCTGATAATGGATGCTGGGAACCACACTGGAGTGCTCTGTGAGAGCAGCAGCCCATGGAGCCATCTCTCCAGCACCCTCATCTCTAACATACATTGTTCTTATAACCAGAGAGTTGCAAAAGAGCCAATGACCTAAAGCCCTCACATTAGTCGCCACCTCTTACAAGCCTCCTACTTTTCACATTACCCCATTGGGAACCAAATTTCCAACACATAAAGCTGTGTGTGTGTGTGTGTGTGTGTGTGTGTGTGTGTGTGTGTGTGTGCAGGTAGGTGTCTAAAAACAACTTGCAGGAGTCAGATGAATCAAACTTAGGTCATCTGACTTGGCAACAGTTGCTTTTTACCCACTTCAACACCTCAACAGCCCTGTTTTTTTTTGTTGTTGTTTTTTTTGTTTTTGTTTTTGTTTTGTTTTGTTTTGATTTGATTTGTTGGTTTTTAAGATTTAGTTATTTATTTTATTATATTTATTTTATTTTATTTTATTTTATTTTATGTATATGAGTACATTGTTTCTGTCTTCAGACACACCAGAAGAGGGCATCAGATCCCAATTTAGATGGTTGTAAGCCATCATGTGGTTGCTGGGAATTGAACTCAGGACCTCTGAAAGAGCAGTCAGTAGTCTTAACCACTGAGCCATCTCTCTAGCCCCCGCCCTGTA
Organism: Mus musculus; assembly: GCF_000001635.26. NCBI lineage: Eukaryota > Metazoa > Chordata > Mammalia > Rodentia > Muridae > Mus > Mus musculus. The sequence goes on from NC_000073.6 coordinate 125,513,107, forward strand.
TCATTCATATATATATCAGGGCTGAGGATGGAACCCAAGGTTTCATGCAGACTCAGCAAACACTCTACCACCAAGCTACACCCGATTCCTGTACTTTACTTTTGCATCTGTCTGCTCTTCCCTGAGTGGTGTGCCTGGAAGCAGAGGACGCTCTCTGAAGGGTCTTGGCTCTTAGCTCTCTTTTAACAGTGACTACCTGTAAATGTCCACAGTAATACATTCACTAGAACCAGAATATCCAACTTAAAGTCCACCTTCATAGTGAAGATATTTCAGACCTGATATGACAAAGTCTTGTAGAGTAGGAGGTCTTATGTTATGAAAACATTCAGCATGTGGACTTTACCCTTAGCTCTATCCTCATGGCTACAAGAAAAGAGGCCATAGCTCCAAGCTTCCTTCCTCTTTCCATGACAGTATTTAAAGTCTCTCTCCACTGGGCATGGTGGCACACACCTTTAATCCCAGCACTTGGGAGGCAGAGGCAGGCGGATTTCTGAGTTCGAAGCCAGCCAGTTCTACAAAGTGAGTTCCAGGACAGCCAGAGCTATACAGAGAAACCCTGTCTCGAAAAACAAAAAACAAAAAACAACAAAAAAACAAAAACAAAAAAAAATTTAAAAAATTAAATAAATAAAAAGAGAAAGTCTAAAAAAATAAAATAAAATAAAGTCTCTCTCCTCTCTCACCTTCCTCCCTCTCTCCCCCTTAATTGTAGAGAAAATCCTTTATAGACAAGTCCAACACACTCCTAGTCAAGTTCTTTTGCCTCAGGTTGAATTATAAGCCCATGCCCTAGCTACAAGAGAGGCTAGGGTGAGCAGCTGACATGCTTGGTTGCTGTGGTAGAAGAATGGAGCTGGAATGACTGTTCGATAGGTGATCCAGTGTCTTAGTTTGGGTTTTACTGCTGTGAACAGACACCATGACCAAGACAATGCTTATAGAGACAACACATCATTGAGGCTGGCTTACAGGTTCAGAGGTTCAGTCCGCTATAATCAAGGTGGGAGCATGGCAGCATCCAGGCAGGTATGGTATAGGAGGAGCTGAGAGTTCTACATCTTCATCTGAAGGCTGCTAAGAGGACTGCCTTCCAGGCAGCTAGAATGAAGGGTCTTAAAATCCACACCCACAGTGACACACTTCTTCCAACAAGGCCACACCTCCAAATAGTGCCACTCCTGGGCCAAGCATATTCAAACCACCACATACACCATCACAATAATCAGCATAAAAGCCACTGCTACTGTCAGCCATGGCCACATCATTTTGTAGAAACTCCTCCATGTTGCTTAAACAATGCCAATCGTAGAAATGTACACAATGTGTTTTTTTTTTTTCTACATTGTTGCCTGCTCCCCTCTGTCTATTCAGTGGCAGCCAGCAGGGAGAGGCGTTTATCATTTGCCTGATGTTCTTTAACTCATTGCTCACCTTATCTCTCTAGCGACCCCTAAGCTATTACCAACTGTAGGCCAAACCAGGAAACCTGTCAGCCCTCTCCCTCTTCTGCCTTTTAACTCTTCCTGTGTGTGAACAAACATTGGTTCTAACTCCTACACAAGGGACCCCCCACACGGGGACATTCTTTACCAAATAAGGCTTGCCTTGTCATAAGACTCTTATTGCCTTGTCTGTCTTCCTTGATGGCCTGACAGTTACTACACATTGGACACAGTGCTATACAATCTACAGACAGTGGCTTGGTTCAGGCCAGCTATGCTGAGTCAACACAAGATCCATGTTACTGGGGCTGGGGAAATGGCACCACGGCTAAGTGCACATACTGCTCTTCCCAAGTACCCTGCACTGAGGCTGAGCTGCTCACAATGACCAGGCTCCAGCTGAGGGTTTGACTCCTCGAATGAACATACTTACACCCCCCACACTCTACACGCATAATTAAAAAATAAAATATTTTTTTAAAGTCATTGCTATCTCTCCCTTGTATACATAATAATACAAGTTATGTCTCTCTTTATTAGCAGGAAAACAGACTAAGACAAGCATTGAAACTTTGCCCCTGGCCCTGTTAGAAAGCCCAGACTCAGCCTTTGGATGCTAGGATCAGTGCGACCATCCATGACCTCAGCAAGCCACAGTTCAGAAGAAGGCCCCAAAGGGGAAATAAATTCTTATAAACAGTGAGCTAAGATAATGAACAGGGGTCAGGGTGTGGCCTCTCTTGCAAACCAGGCCAACAGGAGGAGCAGGATACTGGCAAGTGCTCAGAAGACTCCAATGGAAACAGGGGCATTGGCTTAGGGGAGCTCCCAGCAAACGAAGAAACAAAGAATCAGAAGACCGTCCCCATTCTCTGTCCCCAGACCCCTCACCCCCAACCTCCCAGGCCCCTACCCCCCAACATCCCAACCTCCCCCCCACCCCCAGTGGGAATGTCACTCTGCCTAGATGGCCCTTCTCCCACCTCAGTGTAACTCTGGAAACACAGACTGTGTTCAGCCAATCACCACAAAATGTTTGTTAGACTCTAGAGCTTTAAGCCTTGGCACCAGACTTTATTTTATTTGGAACGACAAATTCTATGGTATTTCATACATTTTGAGAAAAGTTCCACCCACCAGGCTGCTGCAGCCCCAGGTCTGTGGAAATGAAGAAAAGGGAGGGAATCCAGGGATTCAGGAATCCAGGGAGCCACGTGAGAGAGGTTAAGTCAGAGCTAGGTTCTCAGGGCTGAATAGGAATTCACCCAGGGCTCAGGCTAGGGAAAAATGCATAGGTATGAAAGAGTAGATTTTATCTTGACCTTCAAACCCTGCAGCGGGACAGTACGACTCTTAAGAAAGGCAGAAGTGGGTTAGGGGAGCAGCTCAGAGCTAGTTTGTTTGTGGCTTGTATGAGGCCTGGTTCTCTCCATCCCCTGGCTGCTGGCTCCCCAACTCCATCTCTCTTCCTTTCCTGAAACATCACTACTGCATTATAAGACAGCAGTGGACCCTGCAACTTCAACACACAGTAGGTGGGCCAAGAATAAGCTGTCCAGACCCAACTGTGCAGGAAACCAGCCCTGCTTGCATTAGCACTTAAACCTGGGAGGTGTTCCCTTACTGTGAGAGTCCTTCCTACAGGAGTCAAGTGTAGACTGGCCTGACCTAGGCCAGATGGCGCATTGTTGTGTCAGGCTTCCAGGTGTGGCTGCTCTCTACCTACACATGCCCAACTCCTGGTACAGAATTTAGGTTCTTTCCTGAGAGTCTGCTCTCCCAGGAGTCCAGCTTTCCTGGGGACAGGGACAGCCTTTTCCTCTAAGATCCTCTCTGAGAAGAGTAGGAAGGAGACAAGACCTAGTCACTCTACCCTATGCCCCAGGACCTTCAACAACCAGGCTTGGGCCCAACATTGGAATTAGGTTGCCATTTCTCCCCTCTGATTCTGGGACCACAGACATTCTGGCTACAGTCTGTTTTAATAAACTGAAGGTTGTGACTAAGATAAATTCAGTATACAGCCCTGGGATGTCACATGGCTATAACCTCAGCCCTCAAAGGCAGGGGCAGGAGAATCACTGTGATGGTAATCGTCATTATCAACTTATCTTGCGTTAGGATCAACATGGCTGAGCATGTTTCCAGAAAACATAACTGAGCAGGGTTGACCCACCCTAAATGTGGACAGAACCTCCTCCATGGGCTCAAATCTCAGGCTGAAAAACGAGGCGCAAGCAAGCTGAGCACCCAGAGTTCACTTTGCTCTGCTTCCTGACTGCGCATATGTACTGAGCCTATTCGTGTTTCTGCCGCCATGACTCTTCTACCTTGACGGACTGTGAGCGCAGATAAAGCCTTCCTTCTTCAAGTTGCTTCTGCCAAGTATTTTGTCACAGAGATAAGGAAAGTGAGTCATATAATAACCTTGAACCAAGGCAAGCTTGGGCTGCATAGCAAGATCTGTCTCCAAAGATAAAACAAGGAGTTGGGGGAGGCTCAGTGGGTAATGCACATGCCACACAGTGTAAGGGCATACGGTTGGATGCCCAGAGCCCATGTATAAAGCTGGGTACAGTGGTGGCAGCATCTGTCACCCCAGAGTTCCTATGGTGAGGTGGGAAGCTCCAAGGCCACCTAGCCTGGTATTCACAGCATCAAACAACAAAAGACTCTGCTTCAAACAAAACAGAAGGCCAAGACGGATGGCTGAGGTTGCTCTCTGACCTCTCCATGCAGACTATAACACACATGTATCTACATCCTACACTTACACACACATTGAAATTTTTTTTAAATTATCAACATATTGTGTGATGTCTTAGTCTTGTCCTTATGTAGATGCTCAGCCTGCTACGTGTGGTTCAGCATCCACCGCAGCCAATGCAGAGTTTACTGAACCCGAAGCATTCTCCCACGCCCTTTGCACTTGGCCTTCTCTTCCCACCCCTGGCAACCATGACCCTGCTTTCCATTCCTATACTCTCTCACATAAATAGAACCATATGGAGGTTTGCATTTGGAGCTTGGCTCCTTTTCCTGATGCATAACTCTCGAAGCATCTGCAATCCAGCATGATGCTCTGCGTACCACAGAACTGTCTAGTGGCTGAGTCCTTCCTTGTATGGAAGGAAGATCCACATGTCAATTCACGAATAGCTAAGGGGTGGCCAAGCAGTTCTGTTTCTTGGCACTTGTGAATAAAGGCACCCACACATTTGAACACACTTTTAAATAAAATACGAACAGGAGATTTTCTTTCTCTAGGACGAATAGATAGAGGTAGGGAGTGTGTGTTTTACCAGGTGTTTAACTGAGACTCTTCCAGATCCCTGAATCAGTCTGCGTTCCCATCAGTGACACATAGAAAATTTAAGTCATTACACTATTGTAAACAATTTGTATCACATTTATTGTATGCGTTTATATGCGTGTGTGTGAATATCACATGAGCGGACATCAGAGGACAATTTGCTACTGTTTGTTGGAAGTATGTAATTTGCTTTTGCTTTTACAGGGGGTTACAATTAAGATACTGCCTTGAGTCTCAGAAGAGATTTGAGATTCGGACTTAATAGTGTGGAGATTGTAAAAGACCAAGGGGACCTTTGAAGCTGGACTATAATTCTGGTCAAAATATTATCTCAGTTCTGATTCTTCATCTTGGTCCCTATTGATTGAGGTATAAATTTACTATAATTGATGATTGTTCCTACTGAAGGACACATTTTTTCTATTGAACAATTACCCTCCATTTAGATAAGAATACCTCATGTCTATGCTTTTAAATGTATTTTATATGTATGAATGTATATAAATATACACATTTTAAGGATTGTTTTTTACATCATGGCCTCTTTAAAAAACAAATGAATAAATGGGTTTTCAAGATCTTAGTTTAGCCAGTCATATATTAAACAAACAAAAAACTAGTATCCATCACTTAAAATGCTTCTGTCTTCTAATTAAACCACTGCCACCGTTAACCTTCAGCTGGGCCAGGCTAAAACCATCAGACTTGGTTTTTGTTTTTGTTTTGTTTTGTTTTGTTTTGTTTTGTTTTGTTTTGTTTTGTTTTGTTTGGTTTGGTTGGGTTTGGTTTGGTTTGGTTTGGTTTGGTTTGGTTTTTTTGAGACAGGGTTTCTCTGTGTAGCTCTGGCTGTCCTGGAACTCACTCTGTAGCCCAGGCTGGCCTCGAACTCAGAAATCCACCCGCCTCTGCCTCCTGAGTACTGGGATTAAAGGAATGAATGCACCACTACTGCCGGCACGATCACACTTGTTAAATGTTAATATTGCTTCACAAAAAGAGGAGATTAGTGGATCATCCCAATTTTATATAGACAAAAAAGGGAGGCTTTGTCTATGTGCATACGGAGTAAAGACTTTTCAGTGTGCCTGCTTCCAGATCACCCACACTCCCATCAGTAACCACTTACCAGTTCTTTTTTCTTTTTTCTTTTTAACTTTTTATTGGTTCTTTGTGAATTTCACATCGTGTATCCCAGTCCTCCTCATCTCCCCTTCCCCTATGTCCACTCTTCACCCTTGCAACCTACACCCTCAAAATAAAACACACCTGAAACAAAGAACAAAGCAAAGAAAACATGGAAGCTGCAGTGTGTCACAGTGTATCCCACAGTCTATCCATTTGTCCACACATCTTCACTTGCACATGTTCATTGCAGTGAGTTGGTGGTCTGGTTCAAGATCTCTGGCTTCTGACTCTTATGACACCATCAATATTGGATCCTCATTAGAAGGAATCTCGATGTTGTTTTGCTGTATCATGGAGATTCTGCAGCCTTGGGACAGCAGGACTGGCCCTTTTGTGCATCCTGACCATTTGCAGATGATACAGATTTTGGGGTGGACCTATTCAAAGCCCTGGATCTGGGCCTGCATGGTAGCTGAGCTGGTCAGCCCACCAGCTCTCCCTTATCCACCACTAGGGTGAACTTTTTAGTACTGCTCTGGCTAAGCCACCCAAGGCTACCATCAGCAGGAAACAAGGTCAGCTCTCACCTCTCAAGCCCTCAGAGCCAGCTGGCCCACGCTCACCCTCCAAAACCAGCTCCTCTGTGTTGCCCAGTCAAAGTGCAGGGGCCACTCTCCCAAGTGCTGTAGCTGCTGATGGACAGGGCCAGCCTACCCACTCTTATAGCCCATGAGTCAACTTTCCCCAGTGCTTCAAGTGTCGAAGAATGAGAGGAAGGAGGGCATACACACACACACACACACACACACACACACACACACACACCACTCCTCATGGCAGAGGGTTGTCAAGGCCAACTCTCCCATGTTCTTGACCTCAGGACCAGTTCACCTGCACCCCACCCCCAGCAGGGCCAGCTCTACTGTGCTGCCCAGATAAACTGTGGGGCCCGGTCTCCCGAGTGCTGCAGCTGGGAGCAGCAGGACCAGCCCACCAGCTCTCATAACCTCAGGACCAGTTCTCCCAACTGTATCAATTCTTTGTAAGGAAACCCAATAAACTCCCTGGTTCTCCAGGGGGAACTTATGGTGAAATTAAACACTGGTTTGTCATTGGGACCTTATGAGGAAGGGGATAGATATTGCTTAGTCTCCCCTGTCCCTAGGGGGGAAATTCTCACAACAGATAGTAAATTCATTTGTTAATTCTATTGGATCTCATGGTGTTAAGAAATAAAAGAAAATGTAAAAGGATGTAAAGATGAAAACTGTTTTAATAAATAAAGATTTATACATACCATGCTGGGTAAGTTTTATACCAACTTGGCACAGACTAAAGTCATTCGGAACTTCAATTAAGAAAATGTCTCCTTAGGCTGGAGAGATGGCTCAGCCATTAAAGGCTAGGCTCACAACCAAAAATATAAGAAAATGCCTCTATAAGGTCAGGTTGTAAGCAAGCCTATAAGGTATTTTCTTAATTAGTAATTGATGGGGAAGGGCGCAGTTCATTATGGATGGTGCTATCGCTGGGCTGGCAGTCTTGGATCCTCTAAGAAAGCAGACCAAGCAAGACATGAGGAGCAAGCCAGTAAGCAGCACTCCTCCATGCATCAGCTGCTGCCTCCAGGTTTCTGCCCTGTTTGAGTCCCTGTCTTGGCTTCCTTCCGTGGTGGACTCCAATGCAGAAGTGTAAGCCTAACAAATCTTTTCCTCTTCTGCTTGCTCTTTGGTCATGATGCTTCATCAAAGCAATAGAAACCCTAACAAAATCACATACAAAGATTAAGATGGCTGCATGTTTCCAGGATGGAGAAGAAAACAAAATATTTTGTAGGTTATGAAGTTCTAAGTAGGTTAATTAAGATAAATAGAGAATGAGCTTAGAAATGACATATATGGTATCAAAGTTTCTAAGGTCAAAATTTTTTTTTAATTATTAAAACTAGCTAAAATCTATGTTTAATCAAAGTTTATTTTAAAGTGTCTGGTTTAAAATATTATACAGTAGTTAAAAGCACAGACTGATATAAATGACATTCTGGGTGTCCAATAACTATATTTGGAGGCTGTCTTAGTCACTAGTCTATTGCTATGATGAGACACCATGATCAAGGCAACTATTATAAAAGAAAGCATTTGATTGGGGGTTGCTTACAGTTTTAGAGGTTAGTCCATTATCATCAAGAAGGAAAGAGGACCCACATGGCACTGGAGCTATAGCAGAGAGCTTGCATCCTGATCTGTAGGTACTAGGCAGAGAGAGATACATGCGCCTGACATGGGCTTTTAAACCTCAAAGCCCACCTCAGTGTCACATCTCCTCCAACAAGACCACACCTCCTAATCTTTTTCAAACACTTCCACTACCTGAAGACCAAGCATTCAAACAAATGAGTCTACAGCAGCCATTCCTACTGAAAGCACACAGTATGCTAATATAGTCACTGGGATGAAAAGAGAGAATATTTTTCCTCCTGCCTCCCAAGGTCAACTAGGTCCCAGGGAACTGTGGAACATCTCTTCAAATGTTCTGAACCCACTGGGAGTCATCTGCTCTCTTTTTCAAGGAGGCCATGGAGATCTCATCTGGTGCATTTTAACCAGTGTCCAGTCTACAAAGGGAAGGAGCAACACAGAGGAGAAGTTAGAAATTTTGCCCACACTCCCAAGTAAAACAGTGGTCAAGCCTTTGGCTCTCCTCTTATAGACAACTAGCTTTTTAAAAAAAGATTTGAGAGTTCCTCCCACACCCAAGTGATCCCTCAGGACTAGATCATCAACTGTCCTTGACAGAAAAAGAAAGAAAGAAAGAAAGAAAGAAAGAAAGAAAGAAAGAAAGAAAGAAAGAAAGAAAGGAAGGAAGGAAGGAAGGAAGGAAGGAAGAAAGAAAGAAAGAAAGAAAGAAAGAAAGAAAGAAAGAAAGAAAGAAAGAAAGAAAAGAAAAAGATTAATTTTGGCTACGTAGGTGGTCTTAAACATCCAGCAGGAAGTACAACTAAGATTAAAATGATCAGTATGCTTCTTTGACAGTTGAATAGACTTCAGTCTTGAGACATTATACTTAGCCATGTGAGATGTTATTTGGATAATCGTTTCTAACTAATGATTTGATTTTTTTTCTGACACACACACACACACACACACACACACACACACACACACGGCACCTTGCTAGATAACCCTATAAAAATGATCCAATGGGATCCTGTCTCTTTTAAGTGGTCAATCAGATGCTAACCTTCACTCACTTCTCTTAGGAGGGTGTTTGCTCCTTATGCAGGAGTCCGATGGAACAGCTGACGACAGTTACCTTATCCTACAGGGCTGTGGTCCGTGGTCCACCCAGTTGTTTAATTACATTTCATCTTACTGAGCAAAGTGTATGTTCTGCTAGCTGTGTTATAAACTGTGTATCTTAGTGTTCCCTACACGGTTGTAATGGAGGAGGCTCAGCGTTTGATTCTGAGCTTATGCTGCTGGCCATCAGAAACATTCATGCTCTTCCATCATACCCTTACATCCTATAGTGGACAGCAGTGACAGAAGTCATCAGTCTCACTGACACCTGTGACAAAGCCCACCAAGGTTCCCTTCTTTCTCTATTGTAAAAACTGCCCTCAGGTATTTTCTTAACTACACTCTCAGTAAGAATTATCATAGTGCTAACAGTTTCACTTTTTATACTACAGTTGCTACTTCCCTCATATAGCACACTCCAAGAATATACATTATCACGGATGACTGTCTTATCATCTGGATCTTAGCTATGGTCCCTTAGATGGACCCTGAGTCACTCATAACCACGGCCCTATGAGCTTAAAACAGTTAAGAGAGAACTGTACCCCAAGCCCCTAACAGCAGCTCAGGTGCCCTCTGAAAGGAACTAAGAAGCCATCCCAATTTGTCCCTCTTACCATTCTGCACATTTTTTTTTTTAGGACTTACAACTGAAAAAACTGGGCGGAGGGCTTCTTGGCTGCCATTGGCCTCTCTGTCTAGCCAGCTCTCCGAAAACCCGAGAGAAATTCTAGAACAGCTTAGCATCCATCAAGACCAACTCAATTCTTTGGCAGCTACAGCACTCCAAATTAAATAAGGCAGGCACCCTCCTCCCCAGATCTCAGGGTCAGAATGACCGTGATATCATCTGCGGGCCGCTGGGAGCTGGGAAGCTCCTGATAAGGCTGACTCAGCAACATTGGTGTTTACAGTGTGGAGACTGCAGGGGGACAGATCTTCAGATGGAATCTTCTACCCCCAAAGTTCCCTTGTCTGCCCTATAACTGGCCCCCACTCCCCATCCCTGACCCCATGCCTATGCAGTCTTCCTGTCTGAGGAGAGACTGCTGCCCTGCATGGTTCTGATAAAGGACAGACTGCTTCTGTAGAGGTTGGTCTCTCTGTCCTGTATTTTCATGTCACCTCAATCAATTCCACTCTAACAATCTTTAATAAACATAAAACCATAGAAACCCATAGAAACCAGGGACAATTGGCTGAGGTGCCTATTAACCTATTGAAGCCAACGCTGACACCAGGTACTCTCAGCACCACCGGTTAGAGTCTAGTCAACACTTCTCATCCTACCCCTACCCTAAACCTCTCCAGCTCCAAGCTTCACTTCCTCTCCCCCACTCCCACCTCCACCCCCAATGCCAAGCCCCAGCTTCTGAGTTCTATGTAACCCAGTTATTTTGTCTGTGGTAATATAGGTTATATCTTGGTTCTCTTTGTCTTCCTTGGTTTTTTGTTTGGTTTGGTTTGGTTTGGTCTCTCTCTCTTCCTCTCTTGCTCCCCGTTCCACCTGCCCCACCCACCTTTCCATCCTGGGTCCAGTCTTTACTGCTGGCTATGTTCAGTCTGAATTCTTCCAGATGCCTCTGGCTATACTCTCCCTCATATCTACAATAAAACCCTTCTCCTCATCAAAACGAGTCATGTCCTCATTTCCATTCTATGTATGTATGTATGTATACATATATGAGTGTGTGTGTTGCAGCATAAATAAATAAAAAACATAATTGTTAACAGTATTTTTGTTATGTTTTTGGTTTTGGTTTTTTGAGACAGGGTTCCTCTGTGTAGCTCTGGCTATCCTGGAACTCATTATGTAAACCAGGTTGGCCTCGAACTCAGAGATCTACCTGCCTCTCTCTGCCTCTGAGCCTGGGATTAAAGGCTTGTACCACCACTGCCCAGCTTAATAGTTTTATATTGTCTATTTTGAAAAAAATCATATGAATTTTATATTACTCATTATTTAAATGAGATAAAAGTTATATAAGTATAATATTTGGAATCTATTTTATAAGGCAATCCTTATCATTAAATTTTATAACTCAATAAAATCTTATGACCCGAATAAATGTTTTATATAAACAATTAACATTTTAAGGTTTATAAAACATTTAATATACTCAAATATATCATTTTAATGGATTTTAAGATATTTAGAGAATCCAAATTTATAAAGTAGTATGTATTTATCAGGCCTTGATATATGATCACAATATCTAAATTTGTGAATCTGCACATGTATTTTAGTTGGGTAGGGCAAGAACAATTTTTTTAGTACATAAAAAAATGAATTTAAAAAAGAGAAAACTAAAAAAGGCCACAGATCATTAAACAAACAAACAAACAAACCAGAGTTTGTATCTTTTTCACATAAACAACATAACAACCCAAAACCATTTGTCAATCACTGTCATAGTCATAGTAACACAATTTGAGAAGCTAAAGAGCACCCAGTTTAGAAAAAAAAAGATTAAAAAGTTTATTTCTTTAAGCTGTGAGAAAGGCTGGGTGGCAGTGGCAGCACTTAGGAGCAGATGCAGAGGCAGGCAGATCTCTGTGAGTTCGAGGGCAGCCTGGTCTACAAAGCGAGTTCCAGGACAGCCAGGGCTACGCAGAGAAACCCTGTCTCAAACTCCACCCCAAAAGATGTGAGAAAAGGCTTAGTAACACAAAAGATAAAAAAGTGCGGTATGTCTTATAGACTTATATGATACAACACACCCAAATAGCTGATTTTTAGGAGGTAAGAAAATGGCTGAGGGTGTATAGATGTTATCAAACTTGGAAGTCACAATTTGCGCCCTAAATCAGGTTGAGCTATCTCTTTCTCTGTAAGCCAATTAAAAGAGTCAAATTAAAGGTAGAAAGCAGAAAAGGGCGATTTATTTAGTGTGGCCACTTTGGGGGAGGGACAAAGAGGTCCAGGAAACTGGTCCTGAAGTGAGATCAAAGTTCAAATAATGTCCAAGAATACGCAAGTCTAAGCAATCCCTGACACACCAGTTAGGTCTCAAACCAAGTCTCAAACCCAAGTATTATCTGGGCTGCCCTTCCCCATCTCCTCTGACCCCTATGTAACTATGCCATTTTGGCTATGCCAGTCTCTTGGTCCAGGCTACCCTTCTTGGTCAGTGACTTCTCTCTTCTCCCCCCTCCCGCCCCCACCTCCCCTCACATGGCCCACTTCAGGGTCATGGTCACTCTGGACTCTGACATCCCTGCCTCTGGCTGTGGTCTTCCTTTTATCTACAATAAACCTTCTCCTCCAACGTACCTAGGAATAGTCTGTCCTTCCTTTTTTCATTCAACCCCCGCCATTGGCTCATCAGTATCTGGGTTTCAGTCTCATCCTGTAAGGTGGTTGACAGGTTGTTGAACTGTGTAAGACCTCTTTCAGGGAGACAAGTTCCCTTCTGGCTGACGCCTTTTCCTTCTTTCATCAGGAGACTCTTGAGAAAGTCTCATATTTTGGGGAGGGGGTCCAATATTTCAATTGCCTGATTGAGAGACACAGAGTCTCTTTAGGATATCTTTATTTCTGCCAGACCAGTTATATGAAGTTTTATAAAGCTATTCCCTGGAAAAGCCATAGGTTAGTGAGCATGACCCAGGGTCTAGGAAAATGTTGACTTCTGATGTTAGTGGCACTCCAACATTTAGTAGATTTCTGGTTTAAAGCACAGAGGCAAAGGGAAACAGAATCCATGTTTAACAGGATGGGTTAGCTCAATGACAGACGGGGAAACTCACCAAGGTGCTTGAAGATGGACCTCAGGATAAGTCCCCAGGAATGTTGGGGGACGAGGGGCACCCAGAGGTAGCTGCATTTGGCTATCTTCAACAGTTAGGGGAAATCCCCTAAGCTTTAGGGACCAAGCCGAGCATTAAGGCTGGAGGGAATTTTAGGACTGGCTTGTGTAACACAGAACTTTACTGTTAAGCACGAGAGTGTAAAAAGCTGATCAAGAAAAATGATAAGATGGGTAGGAGATGAGAAGTCGAGGCAGAGCAGAGCAGGAGCGATTTCAGAATGTATCCTTAGGATTTTATTGTTGTTCTTTATTTTGGTGTTCATGTTCTTTTATGATTTTAAATTTTTCATTGATTCTCTGTGAATTTCCCATCATGCACCCCAATTCCACTCATCTTACAATCCCTTTGTATCCATCCTCTGCCCTTACCACACCTCACCACCACCACCGCCACTGCCACCGCCAAGGGGAAAAAAATCTCCTTGTGAAAGCTGTAGTGTGTCACAGTGTGTCCCACAGTACACCTTTTTGTCCATACACTTTTACTTGCCAATGTCTGTTGCAGTGAGTCATTGGTCTGGTTCAAGGCATCTGACTTCTGCTACACCATCCCTGCTGGATCCTCACAGGGATTCCTTTAGGATATGCTGTTGTTGCCCTGTGTCATGGAGATCCTGCAGCTGTGGATCTGTCTCTTTTTGCTCTCCCGCTCTTGTGACCTTGAGGCCAACCCTCTGGCCTGCCATGGGTGGTAAGGGGTAGAGAAGGACATCTCTTCCTTGCTCATGCCACCGTAAGGCAGGTAAGTGTTAGGGCCAGCTATTCTACACATATGCCCTCAGGGCTGGTTCACCCATCCAGTGCTACCAGGGTCATTTCTACTGTGTTGCCCAGATGAGGTGCAGGGCCCACTCTCCCAAGTGCTACAGCTGGTAAAGGGCAGGGGACATGTTTCCTGATCTCACAACCTTGAGGCCAGACCTCCTGCCTGCTGTGGGTGGTGATGTGTGAGTGGTGAGAGAGGACACCTTTCCCTTGCACACACCACCACATGGCAGAAGAGGGGCAGGGCCAGCTTTCTTGTGCTTACCACACCCATCTACTGTGCTGCCCAGGTGAGGGCTAGGGCCAGCACAGTGCCTTAGAGGGGCAGTTCAGATCAGGGAGGTCTGCATGGCCTTTTTTGGTAACAGGAGCCTGAGACATCAACACAGAGCCAGGCTTTAGTAGGACCACAGACCCAGACAACGTGAGCCGGGATCTCACCACATACTTAGGTGGTGTGCAGGCTCCTCATAGCTACCTGTTCCTCACCACCGCTGAGCCTCCAGTTCCACCTTTCTTCACAGTGTCCGAACTTTGTTTCTCTTCCATCTCTCCACTGAGTACTTTGTCATCCCCATCTCTCCATCACACATTCGTCAATCACAGCGGCTACTCTGGTGAGCACCTGGGTGTGTTTCTTCTGGTTACCCCTGGGCCAACCTGGTGGGGTGGGGCTTGAATGTCTTTCTTCTGGCAACCCCAGCCTGCTGGCCTCTATCCTTAGTTTTGATACAAATTCTAAACAACCTTTTAAACTAAGTTTTGATCTCAGCATCTAATCTAACTTGCGTGTGATTTTTAAAAAGCTCTTTATCATCACCAGTTACCAATCTATCAATTTTTATAAATCATTTTGCATTTTAATTAAAATAGGCTGCCTATCTGTAATTTTGAAAAATCAAAGAAAAGAAGAAAAGAAAAAAGGAAAAGAAAAAGAAAAAAATTATCGCCTAGAACTTTGTTAAACCCACAAGATAAACCTGCTTAGAGGTAGTAAGGTTCAGGTTATCTGTAGATAGCCCCATTTTCCCAAATACTGGCAAGGCAGTAATCCGCACACATAAAGCCAACCAGAGTACCAGATGGCAGTTTATCACCGAACATTCTTTCCTTTTTGGAAAACTTGGTGTGTGTGTGTGTGTGTGTGTGTGTGTGTGTGTGTGTGTGTGTGTGTGTGTTGGCTTACAGACAGTTCTGCTAGGCTCCACCCAGCAATGACCCAGCAACAGCTTACAATCATCATCTGCTGCCAGGTGCCAGCCAGGTGTGGCAGCCTATAAAGGCGGCTCGCTGCCCCACCCTCTCTCTCCATCTTCTCTTTCTCTTTCTATTCCCATGTGTTCCCAGCAGACCTTTTTTTCCTCTTCCTCCCTTCCTCTCTTTCTCTCTTTCTGTCCTTTTCTCTGCCCTCATAGCTTTGTTCCCTGCTTCCCCAGGTCCCTGTTCCCTCCCCGCTCCCCCGCAATAAACCTTCATTATACTAGGCCTGTCCCATGGCACAATTCCTCAGGGGACACCTCGTCATGGGCCCACCAGATATCCTGTTGCCACTGATTCAATTATAATGTTCATACATACACGCATACACATGTGTATGCCACAGCACATGTGTGGCAGTGAGGAGTTGGTTCTCTTTTGTTCGCCATGTAATGTCAGGGGATGGGACTCAGGTCATCAGAGTTGGTGGGAAGCAGCTTTCCTTGGCCATTTACCTTTAGCCCATTTTCTGCTGCCATGTTGTTAGAATCATCAGACAGGTTTATTCTTTTAAGTACCACGTTTATAGTGAAGCACCTCTCTCTGTCTCTGTCTCTGTCTCTGTCTCTGTCTCTGTCTCTGTCTCTGCCTCTCTCTCTCTCTCTCTCTCTCTCTCTCTCTCTCTCTCTCTCTCTCTCTCTCTGTAGCTCTGGCTGTCCTGTTAGCGTTGAACTCAGAGATCCACTTGCCTCTGCACCCCCCCACCACATGACTAAAGGCATACCACACCATGCCCCACTAAACATACACACATCTTAAGCAGACATTCTGATGCAGGCTCCAGCTCCTGCCCAACACCAAGTTCTCTCACGTGTGTTTATTTTTTACATATTTATTTTTGAAATAAAAATGCTTGTACCTGAGAAATCACTGCTTGAATCAAAGCACAAGGCATTTCCATATCCTGAGAGTTTCTTCTTATCCTTTTCCAGTGAAGCCTGGCCCACTCCATCAACACCCAGGTGGCCCCATCTAATCTCAGCACTGTAGATGAGTTTGCCCAATATGGACTTTCCCATAAATGAAAACAAATGATATGCACTATTTTTGTGACCAGCTTATTTCATTCCTGACAAAGCAGAAAATGGATAGACAACTGAGTGTGAAGTTTTGCTCTGACAATCTTCATTTTAGAACATAAACATTCATAATAAAATATTAGAGAGAGAGGGAGAGATACAGAGAGAGAGAGAGAGATGGGGAAAGGAAGGGGGAGGGGAAATTGATTGACTAAATGACCTGGGTCGAAATAGAAAACATTTCTCATGTAGCCAAGGCTGACCTCAAACATCTTAGATAGCCAAGGACAACCTTGAACTTCGGATTACCTCTGGAATGATATACAAAGTGCTAGAAAGTGAACCCAGGAGTTCATACATGCTAGGCAAACACTCTACCAAGCCCTGAAAATATGCCTCTTACTGTGGATTATAAACAAAATGACTTAAAAGTTCCTCAGCTGGGACTACATCTCCATAGTAGATCATGTACCAAGCATATTCCAGGCCTGAATTCAATTCCTTGCTGTAGCTTAACATTTTCAAAATCTACTTTAATATGTGTACTTAAATGCTTTAGTCTTATTAACGCGTTCTCACGCCCGGCCAGGAAGAACACAGCAAACCAGAATCTCCTGCGGCAAAGCTTTATTGCTTACATCTTCAGGAGCCAGAGTGCAAGAGAGCAAGGAACAGAATGGCGAAACCCCATCCCTTTTTAAGGAGAATTATCCTCCACCTAGGACGTATTACTCCCTGATTGGCTGCAGCCCATCGGCCCAGTTGTCATCACGGGAAAGGCAGAACACATGGTGGGAAAACTGCCCCTGCATGTGTGCAGACTATGTTTACCACTTAGAACACAGCTGTCAGTGCCATCTTATAATGGCAAATGTGAGGGCGGCTCCTCACAGATCCCCCTTTTCTTTTAATAAGAGCAATAGGCCACCCATATTAATGAGAGTGGAGATAGAGGTCAAATCCCCAGTGTGCAGGTAAAGGAGCCGTACACATAACCTCCTCCCAGGCTCATCACCCAGAGGGGTCCTGGTCTGGTCCCGTGTTGTTTTTCCTGGGGGAAGGACACTTGAACACTCAACCTTCTTGAAAGATGACATGTCTCCCTAGAATAGGCTCATATGTGCCGCAGAGCCCTTCTACTGCAGTGCTTAGCCGTGCAACTCTCTCGGGCTGCTGAAGCACACTCACTCTATCCCGTGCAATGAGGTGCAAGAGCTGAATGGCCAGCGACCTATTGCTTAAGCATAGATATATCAGGGGGAGCACCATGTTCTAGAGCTGCAAGTGCCTGGGCAATAACCACCTTGTATCTTCTAGTTTGGGCCTTAAGCTTACAGACCAACCAAAGAAGCAACACTAATCCACAGCAAAGTGTATCTCCACATAATCCCACCCCCATCCATTCTTTAAAGAAGGAAAATGCTGAGGAGATCCAATTGGGTAATCCTTTGATCAGGGACAGGTCCAAGTGCTTGGAGTTGACCTGAATGATGGCAAGTCTCAATTCCCGAAGGGTCTGTTCAAATTCAGCCGTCCAATTCTGTAACATATACTGAGAAAGACCTTTTAACAAATTAGCTGCCCTAGTAAATTTCTCATACTGAATGGAAGTAACGCACAATCCCGGAAACTTTTATTCACATCCCAGCCACTTCTAAAAGATTTACTGCATTGACCACATAACAGGAATCTGACACAATATTAAGGGGTTCTAAAAAGGTTTTTAAAACTTCTAAAACCACTAAACATTCTACCACTTGAGGTGAATTTTCATTATATTGTTTGGATACCACTTTACCATTAGCCACATAGGCACCTATACCAGTTTTTGATCCATCAGTATATACCACAATCCCATTTTTAAGTGGGTTTCTTACTGTTATTTGTGGAAACACAACAGATTGATTTTGGACAAACTGTAAACGTGGATGTTTTGGATAATGGTTATCTATTTGTCCTGAAAAGGAGGTAACTAAAACTGCCCAATCATTAGATATTAGGTGATATGGGCTCTGTCCTTCCTTGCTCTTGACGTCCTAACCCTTTTCCTTCTTTATAACCCATCTTTGCCATGATATTTTTTGCTTTAGCTGAATACCCTCTCAATGGGGCATTCTCATTAGACAAAATAAGGCCCAAATGCTGCATAATATCCCTTCCCCAGAGGTTAACGGGGAGTGGGAGCACATAAGGTATGAATTTCCCTTGCTGCCCTTCAGAGGATTCCCACGTCAAGGCAACGGAGCTTATAGTGGGACATGATTGATATCCTAGGCCCTGTAATGAATGAGATGACTCTGTGGTGGGCCATGCTTTGGGCCACCAATGTATAGATATTATACTTTTATCTGCTCCGGTATCAAGGATGCCTTCAAACTCTTTTCCGTTGATCTTAAGGCGGAGCTTAGGTCTATCATTCAAAGATACAACCAAATAGGCAGAATCATTTCTGGAGGAGCCCATTTTCTTTATCTCAGGTCCTGCAAATTTCTCCCTGGTATTATCAGGGAGGAGCAGCAGCTGAGCCATCCTATCTCCTTTGCTAATAGAAAAAACGCCCTTGGGGCTTGAGCACAGGACCTGTATTTCAGGGGAATGTTGACAATCCATAACTCCAGGGTGGACTACTAAGCCCTGCAAGGTGAGTGAACCCCGGCCGAGAATAAGGCCCATGGTTCCAGGGGGCAAGGATGGTATAGGCTCCACCCTTGTGGGTCTTCCTGGGTCGCCTCTCTGACTGCGGAGGAAGGAGTCTGCCCTTTATATCCCTCACAGAGCGACACTGGTCGGCTCTATGATAACCCTTGCCACACTTAGAGCAAAGAGTGAGGGTCCCCCCCCTGTTTATCTGGAGCTCTGCAATCTTTCTTAAGATGCCCAGGCTTCCTGCAGTTAAAACATGTCCTCCGATCATTTCTGCCCATGGAGCATTTTTGGGATTGAAGGATGGCAGCCGCTAAGCCTGCATTGGTGAGAGGTCCCCCAAGCTCCCGACAAACCCTGAGCCAGTCTTGTAAGCCTTTGTTCTTTCTTGGGGCTATGGCCGCTCGGCATTCCTGTGTGGCTTGCTCATAAATGAGTTGTTCTACCAGAGGTGCGGCTTGCTCTGAATCTCCAAAAATACGCTCTGCTGCCTCTGTCATTCTGGCCACAAAATCTGAGAAGGACTCTTGTGCACCTTGAGTAATCTTGGTCAACTGCCCACTTGCCTCTCCCTTCTTAGGTAGTGCTTTCCATGCCTTAACAGCAGCAGCTGAGATCTGAGCATATGCTCCCCAATGATAATTTGTCTGGTTAGCAGCGTGTTGTCCCTGACCTGTAAGTAATTCAAAAGTCCACGTTCTCTGATCCCCTTCCATGGTGGCATTGGCCCTTGCCTGCGTCTGGCAGGAGTCCTGCCACAAGGCTTTCCACTCAAGATACATTCCCATACTGGGGGCTACAGCTTTTACTACCGTCTGCCAATCACCAGGAGTCATAGCGTGATTCGCAAGCCTTTCCACTTGTGCTATAGTGAAATTAGCACTGACTCCATAGTTACGGACCGACTCGGCAAGCTCTTTAATCTGTATATACGCTACCGGAGCGTGGACACGCCCACCCTCGGCTCCTTCAAAGACCGGAAATGCCTGTTGTATTTTCCTTTGTTCCTCCTTTGGAATGAACGAGTCTGTGCATTGCCTCTCTGTCCATTGCCTCTCTGCGCAGGGCTGATGCACTACGCAGGGCGGGGGCTCAGCATAGGGTGGAGGTGCACTATGACCTTGAAGCCGACTGCCAAGAGGCCAAGCAGCAAGCTGGCCTTTGCCAGCCGCTTTTGGCTTTTTCCTTGACCGATTAGCTCGCATTTTATCTGGCTGGCACTTTTCTCTCTCATAACGAGCTGTTTCCTCCTCCAAGTCTGTTTCTTCAGAGAAGCTAAATTTTTTATCTGATTCAGAGCTACTAAGAACTAGCTCCTTAAACTCATCTAGTGATGGGTATAGGCTCCTTCTCCTAGAAACCTCCGCTAATTGATCTTTCTTCTTTTCCCTTTTCCCTCTTTTCCTTCTAATCTCTCTCCAGGTATTCCTACCTGACCTTAACTTTTCCTCGGGTTCAAGACCCTTGGAAAGGCCTGTATACTTATTTTGTGTACCATATTTCCTCTTTGCTCCTACTCTCTCTCCCCGCTTTACTTCTGATAGATTGTCTTGAATTTCGTCCAGAATCCGCCCTGCCTTAACCACTTGTTGACATGTGAAAAGGAACAAAAGGGCTTCTAACACTAGACAAAGTTCAAGGCCAAACATACCTTGTAAAGCTATTTCCCACTTTACTTCTGATAGACTGTCTTGAATTTCGTTAGAAAGTTCAAGACCAGACTTACCTTGTAAAGCTATTTTCCACTTTACTTCTGATAGACTGTCTTGAATTTCGTTAGAAAGTTCAAGATCAGACTTACCTTGTAAAGCTGTACTCACTGGTACTTCTGTTCCCCAGCTGAAAAGTTCTGAATTCATGCAGTTGAATCCTTCTCAACAGTCTGTTTTACGGGAACCTTCATTACCGTGACCCGCAGTTCTGGTTCCGGAATGACGGATCTTCCTTGCGCCGGTGGTGGTAACCGTCCCAGGTTTTCTCGTCTCAGGATTTCTCGTCCCAGGTCTTCTCGTCCCGGGTTTTTTCTCGTCCCGGAATTTCTCGTCCCGGGTTTCGGCACCAACTCTTATTAACGCGTTCTCACGCCCGGCCAGGAAGAACACAGCAAACCAGAATCTCCTGCGGCAAAGCTTTATTGCTTACATCTTCAGGAGCCAGAGTGCAAGAGAGCAAGGAACAGAATGGCGAAACCCCATCCCTTTTTAAGGAGAATTATCCTCCACCTAGGACGTATTACTCCCTGATTGGCTGCAGCCCATCGGCCCAGTTGTCATCACGGGAAAGGCAGAACACATGGTGGGAAAACTGCCCCTGCATGTGTGCAGACTATGTTTACCACTTAGAACACAGCTGTCAGTGCCATCTTATAATGGCAAATGTGAGGGCGGCTCCTCACACTTTAGCCTCCCTTCTAGCTTACCACCCACCAGAGGGAGTGAAAAGGAAAGGTTAATAGGGCAAATGTGGATGTGCACCTGTTGAGAAATAGTTCTTTAGGGTGAATCCAATCTGCGTTGTCAGGATAGCAGCAGTTCAGTTGACATGAATCAGCAGCTGTAGCTCAACCCACTAAAAAACATCATTCACAAATCAGCAATGACAGTTCAATCCAGAGGAAACCCCAAGGCTCTGCCAATCAGCAGAAGCAGCAAGATGCCACCAGAACATCACCAGAAGTTCTTTGGTGTGTTTCTCTCTACAAAGTCACGACAAACAATGATCAGCAAAGAAGGCAAGGCAAATCAATACCACACAGTGTTGTCAGTGAAGACCAGACTCAGCAAAGGCCAACTAAGATCAGCAGAGTGGCAAGGTGAACCAATACCACAGAGCACTGTCCACTGTCTGTCCAGCTATATTTATTTATACCCTTTCTAAACATCACATGCTTTCTCAAGCATATGCCCTAGCAAAACATCACATGTCCTTTTTCCAGGCTACCTCCAGAAAAACACCACGTGTCTGTTCTTAGCCAAACATCCTCCCACATGTCTGCTTCAGCAAAAACCATTCTCTCATAAGACAGTTTCCAGCAAAACATCGCATGACACAACTGAGACTCCAAAGAAATGAGAGATTTCCGCTTCACTTTGCACCACAACACACAAAAAAACCAGTAAATCTTTCCCTTCTTTCTCTTTTGATTTTGGATTCCTTGGAAGTTTGAAGGTCCTTACACCCACAGATCTCCATGGAAACCAGGATATTAAGTATACAGAATTGTCCTTTCAAAGGAAAGGATGTAAAACCTGTTTTACCACTCAGAAAGCTGAGAGGTGGAGGTGATTAATAGTCTGGAAATCTTCATTATCTGCTGGGCAGGCCATATCAAGCTCCCACAACCAGGACTGGCTATGGCCTTTATGTAGCTGGTCTTTACTACTTTGTCAGCTCTTTCTTTTCTTCCACCCTTCTCCACCTTTTCAACCCCCTAGATAAGAGAGAAAAAAGGATAGGGAAGAAAGAAGAGAGAGGCATCAGAAAGCAGGGCAAAATTATCATTAGACTATTTCCTGCTGATTTAGGTTATAGAGTTCCTTGGAGCAGGTTGGATCTTTGCCATTAGGATCTCTAATTTCTTCTTCTGGTTGTTTCTTTTTTTGTGAACCACTCACCTTAAGAAACCTCAGTCAACAACAACCAACAACCAACCAATAAGCCATCAACAGCCCTTCCTCTCAGGGCCCTAACATTTATATACCTCCTGAAAAATCCCCAGAATTCCAAATGTCACACAATCACAGAAACTATCTGCAGCTGGCAAAGCCCCGCCCCTGCCAGAGCATAGGACAAATCATAGTCAGTAGCTGTGGACATCTGACGCAGCCCCGTATCCCACACCTGGGATTAAAATGAAAACATATTCTTCTTCTATTTCTGTGTTTTTTAAAGAAATCAAAATTCCAAATTTGTCACTACATTCCCCTCTTCTGTTTTAAGTCATTATTGTATATGTATAGTGGAAAATTATACACAGAAGAAATTACCTTGGATATCTCTCTTGGACCTACACTCATCAATCCAATGGCAAATGTTGACACATTGCCTGCACATGTCTAGACCTTCTTTCTGATTTGTATTTAGGAAAATCTTTGCCCTTAGAGAGTCCTTGTTTATAATTTTGCTGCAAATGACCAAATTTCCCACAATTACAGCACCGAGCATTTTGTGATCTGAGACCTTTAATGGTCTGATCATAGTCTCTTTGCAAATGACTATATTTCCTGAAATTGAAGCACTAGGCATTTTGATATAGGAGACTTCTAGCTATAGCTTGACCTATGATATTAGGTCACATTAGATATTAGGTACACATTAGAACTAATATCAGTCATATCCCTTACCTACTCATCCATAGGAACTGCTCCAGCCTTTTGTGGTCTAATCATTTTTTTACATTATGTATTCAAATTTTCATATGCCATAGTCTCTATCAACACCTATCTCAGGTCAGGTTCTGATATGACTTTTTCGTAGCTGAGACTAATCTTTGTTTTTAAAAAAAAAAAATCAGTGAAGGCTTCTCCAGAGCCTTGTATAATCTTTGAAAATGAGATGGACCTATTCCTGAGCTCCACAACTTTGTTCCAGGTTCTTAAAGCTACTAAGCAACATTGTTCTATAACAATATCATCAAGCTGAATTTGTTTTATTTATCAGAGTAGCACCCTTAATCCAGCAACTGATCTTTCACTATATCTACTCCCTTTGTTCTACTTTGCTGTTCAAAATTCCCTTCTAGTCTTGGGGAATAATTCTATTTTCAGAAGCCCAGTTATTTAGAATTTGTTTCACATAAAGCAAGTGCATCTTCTATGAAATCATGACCTCTTTAACAATGCCTTAAATCTATCATTTCTATAGTATGCTGTGGTGGTTTGAATATGCTTGGCCAATGGGAAGTAGTACCATTTGGAGGTGTGACCTTGTTAGAAGAAGTGTGCCACTGGGGAGGTAGGTATTTGCGGTTTCATATATATGCAAGTCTCACCAAATTATTGAGACCCTCCTCCTGGCTGCCTATGGAAAACAGTCCCCCTCTGCTGCCTGTAGATCAAGATATAGAACTTCTAGGTCCTCTAACACCTTGTCTGCCTGCATGCTGCCATGCTTCAAACCATGATGGCAATGGACTGAACCTATGAACCTATAAGCCAGTCCCAATTAAATATTGTTTTTTGTAAGAGCTGCCTTGGTCATACTGTCTCTCCACAGCAATGAAACCCTAACTAACACAGATGCCATTCTATCTCGTCATAACGTTGTTCCCCACATATGCTGTATGACTACTGGAAAGCTGCTGCTGATGAACTCAGAGTCCCAGGCCACCCCTTCTCCTGCTCATCTGAGATTAACCCTTTCTCTCCAGATGGGCTGTTTCATCAGATTGTCCTTTCCTCTTTTCAGCTTTTCTTTGACTGCCCTCCACCACAGTTTCTTGCTCTCTTTACTCCTGCAAGAAACTCCCACTCTCTTGCTCAGTCACCAGGACTGAGCCTTTTTGTTCTCCCCTTTCCAGTGCTCCTGCCTCCCCCGTACTTCCACTTCTGCAGTTTTTCCAGTTTCACAGCCAACTCTGAAACCCTTTCAGAAATGAGAGAGCAGAGAAAACCCTTTTGGTTTCCTAGTTCAGCCATGTTGTGTTGCTCAGGCCTTTCTATGTCCACCTGCAGTTTTTCCAGCTGCTCAGCCGTTCTCTCAGCCTTTTTTGAAACAGAATATTAGAAGAAGAAAAATTAAAAACAGAAAATTCTCTCTGGGAGGAGAGTGGGGAATATCCCGGTGGTAGAAGTAGCAATAAATTTTTTGCTGGTATCTTCAAAAACTATATCCATCCCTTTGTCTTCTGCTGTTTTCTCTACAGCATTTGAAATAAAATTTCCCATCCTGCCTAGCCCCACATCTGGGCACCACTTATAGCTGATCTGTGCTACTCTGTGGGTTCTTTTCTTTCTACCCTTCTCCACCCCTTTTCTTCCACCCTTTCAACCCCTTAACACTAAATAAGAGAGAAAAAAAGGATAGAGAGGAAAGAAAAAATATTCCTGAATAAAGTCAGGGGTCAGAAAATGGAGCAATGTTATCATTAGACTTCCTGATGATTAGTGGCATCAAGTTCCTTGGGGCAAGTTTGATCTTCACCATCAGGATCTCCAATTTCTTGTTGTTTCTTCTTTGTAAACAACTAGCTACTTAAGAAACTTCAACCAACAACCCTCCCCAACCCTGCCTCTTGGGGCTGGGTTTATATACTCTCTGAAAGTCTGTAGAATTCCAGACATCACAAAATTACAGAAACTATCTGCAGTTAGCAAAAAATCACACCACTACCAGAGCAGAGGCAAATCACAGTCAGCTGCTGTGGACAGTCTGAAGCAGCCTCATATCCCACACCTGGGATTTAAATGAAAACATCTTCATATTCTATTTTGGTGGGTTTTTTTTTCTTTTAAAGAAACAAGAATTCCAAAATTGTCACTAACCCTCTATACTATCTATATGACTGAGACTACACAAGATCCTTCCTTCCCTAGGTCATTAAGCTAATACAGGTAGCCTGTCTCTAAAACCCATCTTCTTGGAAGAAGCAACATATATTTTGAGTTGAGTTTTGATATAATTATGTCTCCTTGTGCACCAGGAACTGAATTACACCAGGAAACTTTTTTCCAAATTGTACTGTGTTTAAATATGCTAAGCCACCTGGCATCAGACTCCTGACGTTTGACCCAGCCCACCTAAGTCAGGCTGAATCTAGTTTTTATTCTCACCTCCTGAAGGATCAGCTTCCTGCCTGTGATGACACTTGCAGGGAAACCTGCTGATTCCAACATAAATAGATAGATAGATAGATAGATAGATAGATAGATAGATAGATAGATAAAAGGGTTGGAAATAGGAGGCGGAGAAGGAACAGGAAGAGGAGATGCTAAGGGAGGGACTTAAAGAATTAAAGTTCCCATGGACTTTCCAGCTCTTCCCACCTGTCCTGCCGCTTGCGTCTGCCTCAGCTCATATTGGTCACCTTCTGTCCCTCCCCTTGGGCTGCTGTTTTCACTTCTATCCTGGCCCTGAAGCTAAAGAACTGCTCATCCATCAGATGCCCTCTTGATTCGTTTTCCCTCTAGAACACTTACTTGTTCCTAGCCTTCTCTCTTTAAACCAGTACTACACATACCCAAGTTCCTTGGTCACTCTCTTCTCCATCTATCTATCTATCTATCTATCTATCTATCTATCTATCTCTATCACTCTCTGCTTTATAACTGAGTCTCAAGAAGCAAGCTCTCAGCTACTGCTGCAGACCATGCCTGTCTGTCTGCTGCCTGCTGCCATGCTTCCCACCACGATGGTTATGGATTCTCCCTCTGGAGCCATATGCCTCCAATAAATTCTTTAAGTTGCCCCGGTCATGGTACCCTCACAGCAATAGAAAAGTAACGGAGACGGTTCTCTCCATCTGCCTGTATATGAGTCCCTGGATTAAGCACAGAGGGTCAGACTTATACAGTGAGCATTTTACCCCCTCAGCCATGCCACTAGCCCCAAAGCAACTGAGTCTAAAGAGCAAATGCCAGGTTCAGAGAAGGAAGGAAGTGTTCATGTTTCCACACCCTTCATTTCAGCAACTTCTATCCTCAGTGTTTTTCCCGTACAGACAAGTGTGCTCTGACACATACCACAGTGTGGTTTAGAATGAGGGAAAGATGGCAAACATCCTAAGTCTCTACCAGTAAGAGGTTGGTTAAATACCCACTGTGTTAGTCAGCTTCCCATTAGTGTAACAGCAGTCGAGCTAGTCAACTCAGGAGGAGCATGGGTTCTCCTGACTCACAGGCTAAGCTTAGTCCGTAGGTGCATTGGCCCTGGGCTTTCAGAGCATGGATGGAATCATGTTGAGCCAAGTTTTCCTGAGATGCAAAGGAGAGGAAAGAAGAGGCTGGGGACCAGCAACATCCTCCAAGATAAAACTTTTGTTTTTGTTTTTGTTTGTGTAAGTCTGTAGAGCTGTGCCTAAATACACAAGAGGAAACTTTCCAAAGAGGAAAATTTACACTCTACAAAAAGAAAAGATTTATTTTGGCTCATGGTTTCAGAGGCAGAACATCATAGTAGGAGCTTGTGGCAGAGGCTGCCCATTCCATGGGATGGAATCCATTCACTTCAGGAAACGGCTGAGAGGAAGGGTTCACACACCAGGCAGAGCTGCCTGACCTTTGACCTTCTTCCTCCAGCTTTTCCTGCTGTCTCCCAAAATAGTGCCATGGCAGAGGACCAGACACTTAGCCTGGGAGCCTGTGAAGGTTGTCACACACATACACACACACACACACACACACACACACACACACACACACACACGATGTCAGTCTGAATTTTCAACCTGGTGAGATGTGGAGTCACCTGAGGGACAGGCCTCTGGACATGCCTGGTGGGTTATCTTGATTAGGTTAGTTGCTGTAGGTGGCACCATTTCATGGGATGGAATCCTAGCCTGTAAGAAGAAATACTGAGCACAAGTATTTACCTCTCTCTCTCCTTTCTGAGATGCAGTGTGACCAATTGCTTCATGTTCCTGCTGGTTTGATGTCCTTGTGAACCAAAACCACCCCTTCCTCCACTGGATACTCGTGATATTTTCTCACAGCGACAAGAAAAACAGACAGCTCTGCCATCTCCCAAGCACTGCAGAGCAGATATTTAACATGGGCCTCTGGGACCAATCTAGAGCCAAATGCCAGCAGCGGTGGAGGCTGTCTATGGTGGGGTAGCAAACCTTCTCCTCGAGTGCTGGGGAGAACAGCATTGAAGCTTTGTGGGCTGGGCTTTCCAACACAGTCCCTATTGCCTCTACGCAAACCCACTAAAGTTGTGCTAAGGCAACTGTAGGTGATGCGTGAGCAAATGGGTGTGGCTGTTTACCAATAAAACTTTATTCAAACTTCTCATTTAAAACTGAGCAGTAGAGCAGATTGGCCAGAAGGCTAGTTTGTTGCCCTCTGAGCTGTATTCATAAACAAGGAGAAATGACCAGTTGTTGGTGAGCACTTCAGTTGCTTGGGGTGATATGTTTATGTAAGTGTTGTGTACACGAAGAGAGGTAGTATCAAAACATCTCCATCGGTGACTTCTGAGATATCACATGACTTCCAGTTACATTTCTATACAACTTCAACTTTCTAATTGAAGGTTGTGGCATCTGTGCTGATGTCATGCCTTGGGAGCCTCAGTAGCAGTCAGCACATCTATGACTCCCATAGTAACAGATGTCAAGTAACTACTGTCTTGTCTGGGCTCTTGCCTGGCCTGGCTGTTTCAGATTGGCTTTAGTTGGGACCACTAGGGCAACCTTGCTCTCCATGTCTCTTTTCCTCATGGGAAAGCCTAGCCCTGAGACGCTCTGCCTGCAAAGCAGAAGTTCAGGGAGTTCAACTGAGCAGACTCTTGACCATTTGCCAACTGCTGACATCCATTGGCCAAAACAAGCCATACAGTGGATTCAGAGATAGACAGAGAGAGAGAGAGAGAGACAGAGACACAGAGAGATAGACACAGAGAGAAAGAGACAGAGACAGAGAGAGACAGAGAGAGACTGAGACAGAAAAACAGAGAAAGAGACACATAGAGAAATACAGAGACAGTCAGAGAGAGAGAGAGAGAGAGAGAGAGAGAGAGAGAGAGAGAGAGAGAGAGAACAATCGTGAGTTGATAGAAGACGGGGTAAGAACTGCAGCCATCAGTGCAGACGCATGCCTTCACAGTCAGAAAAAGCAAGTCTGTGAAGTAGGATTAATGCCCAACCCCCTACCTGGCTCCACTAATGTGGCAAACACCTATAGAGAGGGTAGTGACTTTATCTCAGCATCTCAACAATCCTTAGAGGGTCTAGTTGGCTCTAGTTGGGCTATATAACCATCTCTGAGTTCACCAGAAGGTGAGACCCCTTGTTATGATTGGCTACCTTGACATCAGCTTCTGTTCTGATTGGCCACTGTGGCATTGCTTGCCCACTTTGCTGCAGGCAGACTCAATTCTATCTGTATGGATGAGAACTGAGGAAAATGCTTACTGCAGGCATATTGAGAATGTGTCTCATGGTAAGTACCTGACTTAGGTTAGACATCCCCGGTTGCTACCCTGAGATATACACAGCAGTGAAAGTGGTTCACCTGGGGCAGTGGGGGAGGGGGGGTGACCACAGAGGACACTAGGGAGGTAGTAGGAAGTAAGGTGAGGAAGCTGGTTCAGTGAGCATGATGAGCAGGCTGATATTAGGGGAAGTAACACTGCCTGAGCACTGCCCTGAGCCTGCATCTACATGCATGTGCAGACACACACACACACACACACACACACACATACACCTAAGGCACTCGTCTGCCATTTCCTTCCATGCCCATTGTGGCCTGCCTTGGTTCAAGTTGAACAGGTTCCTGTGAGAATAACGCATGCTTTCAGCAGGATGCTTCTAATGGTCCGTACTGGGGACACAGACGAACCAACTCATATGACACTGGCTTATTTCATTCTGTGGGTTAGTTTTTCCTAACCCTATGAGGAATATCCAAGAGAAACAGCTCTCAAGCTGTGGGTGGCACCATTCCCTGGGCCAGGAGCCTGGACTGCATAAAGAGAAAAGGAGGAATAATCCATTTAGCTCGCTGTCTAAGGAGGAATAATCCATTTAGCTCGCTGTCTAAGAGAGCTCAGTTCGTCACAGTGGGGGATGGGGTGAGGTGGGGGAGGAGGTATGAAGAAGCAGAGCGGTTCTCATCAGGGCATTCAGGAAGCAGAGAGTAACTGCTAGCGCATGGGTCCTCGCAGCTCACAGGCAGGGCTGGTGTCCCTTTAGTTAGTCCTTTGTGAAGACCCCTCACAGACGCGCCCAGACATGTGCGTTCCTAATCTGACAGGCAGCTCTTGATCCAATCAAACCAATAATCAAGAAGCAGAGCAGCCTGCATGCTGCCTTCCAGGCAAGGAAGCCAGAAGTGGGGCCTCTGGACAGAAATCCCAAAGAGGAAGTGTGGCCAGGTGGTTCTGGCACACTGTGGGGGGAGGGGTGTGGGGGCTGAACTCTGTATTGCAGGTTCTGGCCAGAAGAATGTGGACACTGGGCCCCATGGCAATCCACTGAGGCTCTGAGGAAAGTAACTGGATTCCAGCGAGCAGTTTGAATATATGATGATGGACATGTAAGAAGGTTCCAAGAACTGAGAGTGACAGGGCTGAGAATACGCTGGAACATTCCTGAGAAGAATGTCTATATACTCCAAGACAAGGAGAAGGGAGAAGACACAGCATGAGAGAAGAGACTGAAGACACGCATGCCACTGAAGGGACAGTGAAGGGCATCATCAAAGATGACCAAGACAGATGCTGGTTATAGGCTGTGTGGAACCAGGCAGCCCTTCCATGTGGGAGATCCACCATGTATGTCCCTTTTCAGAAAACCTGGTACCACCTTCCCATCTTCTCAAAAGATTGCAAGACAGAAGGTGGGGTGGGGAGCTGCCCTGCTCACAGCTCAGCTTTAGGGTCTTCATACATCCTTCCCTGGGGACCAACCCATCTCAGCTCCGTGACAGTCAAGACGGAAAATCCAACCAAGTGGCCTAGGGAAATAACCCAAAAGTCCAAGTGAAGGTGTGGACTGCAGACCTGGCTGCATCCCCAGAAGAAGTGTATTTATCATTTACTCCATGTGGAGCTGCAGTCCGGCAGGGCTCAGCTGGGACAGCTGTCTCTTCTCTGCTAGGTGTTGGGTTAAACAACAGCCACATTCACTTTGCTGATGGTTCAGCAACTAGGTCGGACCTCAGTGGGCTCAGTTATCTCCTTTTCACTTGATGTCAGCAGGGGTGACTCAGGGCTGCCAGTGGGAGTCATTTGAAGACTTGCCCAAGTCTCAGTGCTCTCTGGGCAGTTCCATACTTCAGTCCCTACTGTACATAGGCTCTCTAATGTGCTCCTCCCTGTGTAGTGGCTCTAGAGTGGACTGACAGCTCACATGTCACTCAAGGATCTCAAAACATAAGGAAGGAGCGCTAGGTATGGTGACACAACCTGGGACTCAGGAAGAAGAGGCAGGAAGTCTGCAAATCTAAGACCAGACCTGACTGTAGAGTGAGGGGCAGCCACAAAGCGTGTGTGTGTGTGTGTGTGTGTGTGTGTGTGTGTGTGTGTGTGTGCGTGCGTGTGTGTGTGTGTGTGCGTGTGCGTGCATGTGTGTGTGTGTGTGTGTGTGCGTGTGTGTGTGTGTGTGTGTGTGTGTTGGGGGAGATGCTGGAGAAGCTAATTCTTATGTTCAGCTCAGGTTTAGAAGGCACAGCATCTTTTCTAGCATATTTTATCCATTGAAGAGAGTCAATGGCTCTAGCCATGGTGAAGAAGGGGGGGAAATAAGACTCTTTCTGAGAGAAGCCATGAAGGATGGGGAATGTTTGAACAGTGAAATGTGTGGACCGTGGCTCTCTCTGACCGTTGACAACATGAATGGACAGTAGAGCATTAGATTAGAGGGAGAGTGATGAGGAGAGTGAGTGTGCTGTAAGCACCTCCTTCTGAAAGGAGGAATGCAGTTCAGTAGACGGAGTGCTTGTCTAATATGCACAGTACCTTGGATTTGGTTCCTAGGACTCCATAAATTATAGGTGGTACTGCATAGCTGTAATCCCAGAATGTCTGTAACCCCAGCACTCAGTGGCTGGGGCAGAAGGGCCGGAAGGAAGACCATCCTTGTCTACTGCACTGGTCACTTTTCTTTCTTTTGGGGGGAGAGGGGAGAGGGCACGTTTAAGACAGGGCTTCTCTGTGTATCCTTGACTGTCCTAGAATTCACTCTGTAGATCAGGCTGCCCTCAAACTCAGAGATCCCTCTGCCTCTTCCTCTTGAGCCCTGGGATTAAAGGCGTGCACCACCATTGTCTGGCCAGTTACTTTTCTTGATGCTGCCACAGAATATCTGACAATCAACTTATGGAAGGAATAGTTTATTTTTACATAAAGCTCCAGGGGACTTGTGCCCGTCAGGTGGCTTGGCAGGTAAAGACACTTGCCATCAAACCTGGAATCTGAGTTCAGTCCCTAGCACTCCCGTGGTAGAAGGAGAGAACCCTCTGTTGAAAGCTGTTCTCTGACCTTCACCCAAGTGCTGTGATACATACACACGCATGCATATATACCAAACAAACCAAACCGCAAGCAAACAAACAAATACACAGTAATAAAGAGGTCTTGGGTACAATGCAGCAGTAGGACCTTGAGGGAGCCAGTCCACAGTCAGGAAGCAGAGAGCATCAAGGCCTGGCTGTCACCTTGCTTCCTGCTTTTTATGAAGCTTGGAACTTCACGCCAGAGAATGCTGTCCACATTGAGGATGGACACCATCAAGAGAACCCTTCACAGACACAGAGGTTTGTCCCTATCCAGTTGACAACCAGTATCAATGACCTCAGTTACGCACTGAACTCCTGCCCAGCCTGATCTCTATGAGGCCTCTTGCCAAACAACAACAAACCAGGGAGACAGGTCTCCCAGCACAAAGGGGGCGTGGAACCCACCTCTGTTGTAGTTCAAGTGTGAAATGTTCCCACAGTCTCTTGTGTGGAAGGTAAGCACAGCCCAGTTGCACCAACAGTTAGTTATTTCTGGATGCTCGGTATTATCCCGGTTATAATACTGTATAAAACAGTCACCTTTTTGGTTGACACTAGCCCTGTGATGCCAGCAGTCACTTTACGGGCAGTTGGTATTAGCACAGTGGCAGCGGCAGATGGCTTTGGAAGGGTATACAAGCCTACTTACACCGGGAGTTCCCATGGACATGTCTCCATCCCTAGTTACCCCACTATAAGCATAGTTCACACACACTTCCTTTCTGGACAGTTAAGACGATTCTAACTACTCCAGAGGTCACCTTTTGAATGGACTATATCAATCATTCACTGTGGCATTTGCCTGATCAGTGACTGATACTAACTCAACCACACATGCATTATTGTTGTTGTGTCGGAAGTGGTGGTGTGCACCTTAAATCCCAGCATTTAAGGAGGCAGAGGCAGGAGGATCTCTGTGAGTTTGAGGCCAGTCTAGTCTACGGAGTGAGATCTATACCAGTCAGGACTACATAGCAAAATTCTGTCTTAAACAAACAAACAAACAAACAACAACCCAAGTTGTTGTTTATAGGCAAAAAATATATATAAGAACAAATTTAAAAGAAACCAGGAGTACCTACATTTATTTCAAATAAAGTAGACTTCAGATAGGAATATTAACACAGATTTAAAAAAGAATATAAGTACATATTTTAAAGGAACACAAGAATGAGAGTCAATTCTATACAAAAATATAAGTGAAAATCCTTGCATTTACTTGCATTAAAAAAATTCCACTGTGACAATCTTTTTTAGCTGATTATTTATACTAGTCACATTTTAAATTATCATTGAAAAAATGTCATGGTGTTCATGTCTATAATCTCACCAGTAGAAAAGCTAAGGCAGGAGGATTGCCATGATTCAAGCCCAGTATAAAGTACACCAGCCCAGGCTGACTACAGTGAGAGATCCTGAGTAGAAGCAACCGAAACAAAACCGAAACAAAACAAAACAAAACAAAACAAAACAAAACAAACCAAACCAAACCAAACCAAAACAAACCAAAACAAAAACAAAAACAACAACAATAACAAACATGTATGCAATCGAGTTAGTGTTGGTACTCCCTCCAACAGAGTCAACATGTGAGAGGCACAAACCAATGGGAGTTCAAGGAGAAGGAGAAATCTTCAGTGATTCATTGGAGGCTGACACCGCCAACAGTGACTGACAGCACAGCAGGAAGAAAATCTGCAAGACTCCATTACATTGTAACATTGTATTCAACAGCACTGTCAATCACTGTCTTAGGGTTTACTGCTGTAAACAGACACCATGACCAAGGTAATTCTTATAAAGGACAACATTTAATTGGGGCTGGCTTACAGGATCAGAGGTTCAGTCCATTATCATCAAGGCAGGGCCATGTCAGCGTCCATGGGACTGGAGGAGCTGAAAAATCTACACGTAGATCCAAAGGCAGACAGGAAAAGACTGGCTCCCACATGTCTACGAGGAGGGTCTCAAAGTCCACACTCACAGAGACACACATTCTCCAACAAAGCCACACCTACTCTAACAAGGCCACACCTCCTAATAGTGCCACTTCCTGGGTCACACATATTTAAACCACCGTAATCACCCACATCCAATGGCCTTATAAATGTTCTATAAAGAACACCTTAGCCCCTTCCTCCCCTCCTGACTCTTCTCTTCCGGTTGAGGTGGTGGCGGGCCTTGCCTCCTACTCAGCTCTGTTTTTCCTCTCCTCGATTTTCCCCCCACCCGCACCCCCACCTCCCCGGGCCTAGAGCCGCTGGACTTCTTTCTCCCTTCTCTATGGCGGCCTCCGAGCCCCCGCGTGCGCTCCTTTCCCTGCCATGAAAGAGGAATACAACGTGATGGTGCTGGGCACCGGCCTGACAGAATGTATCCTGTCGGGGATAATGTCAATAAATGGAAAGAAGGTTCTTTATATGGGTCAGAATTCATACTATGGAGGAGAAAGTGCATCTATAACACCGCTGGAAGATTTATATAAAAGATGTAAATTACCAGAACAACGGCCAGCATCAATGGGGAGAGGAAGAGACTGGAATGTTAACCTAATTCCCAAGTTCCTTATGGCCAATGGTCAGTTGGTGAAGATGCTGCTTTTCACAGAGGTCACTCGTTATATGGACTTCAGAGTGATTGAAGGAAGCTTTGTCTACAAGGGAGGAAAAATCTACAAGGTTCCTTCCACTGAAGCAGAAGCCCTGGCGTGTAGCTTAATGGGACTGTTGGAGAAACGCTGCTTCGGGAAGTTCCTGGTTTATGTTGTCAACTTTGATGAAAAAGATCCTAGAACTTTCGAAGGTGTTGATCCTAAGAAGACCTCCATGAGAGATGTGTATAAGAAGTTTGATTTGGGCCAAGATGTTATAGACTTTACTGGCCATTCTCTTGCGCTGTACAGAACAGGTGGCTACTTAGATCAGCCGTGTTGTGAAACCATTAACAGAATTAAACGTTGCAGCGAGTCTTTGGCAAGATATGGTAAAAGCCCATACCTCTATCCGCTTAATGGTCTTGGAGAATTGCTGCAAGGATTTGCAAGGTTAAGTGCGATATATGGAGGTACCTACATGTTGAATAAACCAGTTGAAGAAATCATTGTGCAAAATGGAAAAGTGGTTAGTGTAAAATCTGAAGGAGAGATTGCTCGCTGTAAATAGCTCATCTGTGATCCCAGCTATGTAAAAGATCGGGTTGAAAAAGTGGGCCAGGTAGTCAGAGTGATCTGTATCCTTAGCCACCCTATCAAGAACACCAATGATGCTAAATCCTGCCAGATCGTCATTCCACAGAAGCAAGTCAACCGCAAGTCAGATATCTATGTCTTCATGATCTCCTTTGCACATAATGTGACAGCAAAGGGCAAGTATATTGCCATTGTAAGTACAACCTTGGAGACCAAGGAACCAGAGAAAGAAATCAGACTGGCTTTGGAGCTCTTGGAACCAATTGAACAGGAATTTGTCAGCATCAGTGACCTCTTTGTGCCTAAAGATTTGGGGACAGATAGATCTTCATTTCCCATGCCTATGATGCTACCTCACACTTTGAGACAACCTGTGATGACATTAAAGATATCTACAAGAGGATGACAGGATCTGAGTTTGACTTTGAAGAAATGAAGCACAAGAAGAATGACATTTATGGAGAAGACTAACAGCAGTACAGATTATGTAATAACTAGGACAAACTTAAAATTTAGCAAATAATGTATATTGTATGAAATCAATATTGTAAGCCCTGCTTTTATGATCGAAATGGAGATAGAAGAGTGCTATACCAGTGAATGCTCCTTCACTTTTCTAATATCACGTATTAACTTGTTTTCGTGGAATTCAGAATTGGTTGGTTCTATTCCGTTTAACCAGACTGCATTTTTTTTTCTAGTGAAGGAGCTATTCTAAAAAAATATTGATATCAATACAGAGAACTTGGTACAGTACTTGTATCTTTTAATCAGTGTGGCCTTTGCGATTGTGTGACCTTGCCCAAGAGCTGAATCTATACAATTTGTGCCATCCTGAAATTGGGAGTCTAAATTGAGTGTCCTTTGGTTTCTGAAGAGGTTCAATGTTTTCTCTGTTTTGTTATGTCAAGTATTACAGCAAGGCCAATAGAAGAGCCACATGTTTTATTTCTGAGGGTATATAACCTTTTAGCCAAACTTCAGACTTAGGGAGTTGGAGGAAGCCAGTATGTGGTATTTTAACCTACAACAATTGCTGAGAAGGGGGAAGGAACCTTAAGTAAAGCAGGTAAAAATATAGAAGCATCCTTTATCCCAGATATGGCTTCTTCAATGGACCAACTGCAATGCAGTATTGATTTGACAGAGCCTTAATTTCAGTGATGTCTACTCCAAAAAGCTCCAAATGATTTCTGTACTGCAGAAATAAAGCCAAACTCTGGAAACCAAAAACACGCATGTGGTGGACATACTTCATACATGCAGGCAAAACATTTACACATGTAAAAATAAATTTTTTTCAAATTCTAAAAACTCAACGACAGCAAACTCCGAGAAGTGGTGGCTGTTTGAGGCAGAGGTGCAAGATACAAGAACAGCACGGCAAGACCTTGTCCCGAAGAATTAAGTGGGGGAGGTGCTACTGCAGGCTGCAAGTAAGATAAACCAACAGCAATTTAGAAAGAAGGAGCATCGAGTATAGGAAAAAAGTGGATAAAATCCAAAACTCAACAGTGGCAAATGCCAGAGCAGATGAAGTACAATCAAACAGATGTGTTGTCTAACTGCTTAATAAATAAATGCATAAATAACTATATAAGTAAATACATAAATGAATACATCAACCCATGTTTGTAGCCACCTCCCAGGGCTGCTCTCAGCCTAGGTCAGCAAAGCTTCTTCCTGCAGCAGGCAGCAGCTAACACAGACTCATAACTGCTCCAAGTGTGAGCATAAATGACTGTCCAGGGCTCAGCCCTAAGCAGGTCATCTCTGTCCCCACCCCCAAGCCTGGCAGAACACTGGGGAAGAGGATCTGGAAAGACCTTAAGAGCCGGAGGTTGGGTGCTGTGAAACGCTGTGTTCTGGACAGGACATGGCCGCTGCACTCAGGGATTACAGCAGGCATGGTTGAGCTTTACAGGGATGGACCCTTCATACATTCCACAGCAGAGGGAAGCAGAGGCCTGGGAGACCTGAGGGGCCATCGGCAGTTAAAGGCCACCAGAGGACACTTGTTGTGGATGACCTTGAACTTCATCTGCCTCCGTTTTCCCTCCATCTTCGATCCTGTACCGGTATTACATGAATGTGTCACCCCACTGAGATCATGTAGTGCTGGAGATTGGACTCCGGGTCTCACACACACTAGTCAGGAATTCTGGTAGTAGTCTGAACTACTTCCCCTCCCTCATCTTGGTTAAGACAGGGACATAGGCCTCACTGATTAGTTGGAGTTGGCTAGCTGGCAGGTCCCAGGGGTCTCTGCTTGCTCACTACTGGAGTTACAAGTATATGCTACTATGCCTGGCTTGTGTGGGGGATGTGTGTGTGTGTGTGTGTGTGTGTGTGTATGTGTGTGTGGTATATGAGCATGTCCGTGTATGCACTGGGTGTCCTGGTGTACCACTCTCCACCTTATTCCCTTGGGAAAGAGTATCTCACTGAGCTTGGGCTAGACTGGCAACGAGAAAGCCCCTGCAGTCCTCCTGTGTCCTTTTCCCAGAGTGCAGAATTACAGGCAAACCCAACTTTTTCCTCAGATGTTGGGGTCCAGGTTGGTGTAACAAGGGCTCTTATCTACTGTGTAGTCTTCCAAGCTCCACTCTCAGCTTTTTAACATGGGGACTGGGGTTCAAACTCGGGTCTACTGAGGGGACCCAACAGAGCTTTCCCCACAGCACTAATTATTCTATCACACTACATCTGTTTCAAAAATAGTCTACTCTTAAACACTGAGGTAAGCTCAAAGGCAGCTCCATCCGCTGTGCTGGAATGCGCTCCAAGCTTGGAAGGAGGCAAGCTCGGGAAGCCCTTAAACTGGAAGAAGAGCCTGGATTATCTGGGGCTCCCAGCCCACTCTTGGGCCAAACAGAGTGGTCACTTAGGAAGTCTGGGACTGTGGAGGGAATATAAGCTTCCTGCTATTGTCTGTCTTCTTGGCCAGTATCCTTGGCTCTGTCCTGACATCAACTTAGATACATAGAAAGGTTTTTTGAAAGAGGAGTGCTAAGAATTCCCATCATTGTGCCCCTGAACATTTTCAAATGCCTTCCCTGACCACATGTGTGCTGGCCTTCCTGCTGCTTTCCGGTCTGTCAGCACTGTCTAGATTCTGATTTCACAACCAGGCACGCAGGCTCCAGCCCAGCTGCTTTCTCGGCCTAGTTCTGCTGAGCTTCTCTGAGCACCTGAGCCAAGCAGGGCTGGTCCCAAGCACCATCACAGGCCAGCCTGTTTCTGTCACATATCGATGTATCTCACATAGTCCCCTCTCCCCTGGGCAAGGGTCATACAATCCAGTCACATGAAGACAAGTGGCCAGCCAGGAGGGATCAAAAGATGGCTTGCAGACTCAGAAGACAGCAAGATGTGGTGGCTTGTATCTGCAATCCTACTTGGGAGGCTGAGACAGGATTACTGTGACTTCAAGTTCAGACTGTGCTACAATATGACAGCCAAAGCTGTATAGCAAGATCCTGTCACAAGAAGCAAAAAACTAAGCCAACCCAATCCATAATGCTCAAAACAGGATGGCAAGCCCATGGGATGGCTTAGCTAGCAAAGGCAAGGCTGGTCACAGTTGCGCTGCTGTGGGCGAGAGAACAACTTCGTGATGTCAGTTCTTTCTTTTCACTTTTGCGTGGTTTCTAGGGATAGATCTTGCACTCTCAGGCTTGCGGGCCATCTCATCAACCCTTAAGCAAGTTTCCTAACAGATCCATGCCTCAGCTTCTTCATCTGAAAAGGGATAGTTGCGCATGACTCCCTCTTGGTAGTAGCAGCAAGGTTCCTGCCTGAACCTAGCAGGAGACACTCGCTCTTAATTGATGAGTTGTTTTGCTTTCTGGCACAGACGCTGAGTAAACATTGGGAAAATGAGCAACAGCCGCAAACACAAGCCAAGCTGGTCTGTAGGGAAAGGGCAAAGATTCGAGTCCCGCAGTCGTGGGACTTAAAAGCTGGAGCTCTGGACAGCTGCGGACGCGTGGGGTGGGGCATGCAAATAAGCCAGCGATCAGGCAAAGTCCGGAGGACTGCGGGTGAAAATGAGCTGGGTGAGGGGCGGGGCATGTAAATGACCGTGCACGGGGTGGGGCGTCGCATGTAAATAAGGGACACCAGGCGGCGTAGGAAGCGGGGCGAGGTCCTTCTCGCAGGAAAGCCCCGCGCGGCGCGTGGAGCCTGAACTCGCAGGTAGGAACGGGCGGTGGGGAAGCCTGGGGACCGGGCAGTGGTGGCTACAGAACCGATCTGGCCTGAAACCAGAGCCCGCGGAACCTGGGGTGGGCATGGGGCTGCTGGGCTCCTCGCTCAGCCAGGGTCGGCTGCCTTCGGGCGCGGGTCAAGCAAGTAGACAACTCACGCGCTAGAACTCAGGGAGCCTCGGCGGTCCGGTCCCCACAAAGACGTCCTAGGGATCTTTGTGTAGAAGCCCGGACTACCAGGCTCCTCCCAGGTTCCGGTTCAGTAACCCAGAAACCTGACTATTGTGGCAAACTGGACGTTGTATAAGCCAGCTAGTCTGTGATTCCGTCTGCCCCCAAGCCAGCACTCCTGGGTCCTGCCCTTCTCCAGCCCTTTGGGAGGTGTGAGGCTCAATGTGGCCTTCCTTCTACAGGTGGTCTTTTGAGAGTCTGGGGGCATTTGCTGGGACATTTGTCCCATCCTAAAGTCTTATGGGGAAACTGAGACTTGAGAATATGTTTGGCCAGAAGAGAGTAATGGGATTCCACAGTCCTGGTAAGGCCTCTAGGAATCAGCCAGGGAAGTCATGACCGCTTAAGGGGACATTGAGGCAGAGAGGGGAGGTGACCACTGTGTGTGTGTTCCCCAGCTCGTCTGTGCTCTGCTTGCTGTTTTAGGCTGTGCTCTCTGACTGAGGGATAGACACACAAGACAGGGAGTGTATTGGGCAAGCAGGGCACCTCTTCCTTGGGCAGTACAGCTCCTGAGTCAGTTTGGGGTGTGGGAGAACACTTTGGCAGGTCGAGAATCAGAGACAAGAGAAGGCATGCTGAACTGTGGGTACAGCATGGGCAAAAACTAGAAGGTGGGACGGCTCCGTGTGCCACCTCGCTGACATAAGAGGGGCTAGATATGTGGAAAGGGAGACAGCGCTGCAGGAGCCCCTGAATTCCTTGCTTTGAGGCTCAGGGAAGTCGTAGGAAGGATTCGTAGTCCTGGCCCTGCTCCTGGATCTTCAGGGTAAGGATGGGGAAACCCAAGTGAGTCGCCCAAATGATCACACACTGGTAATTGGGCAAGGTTGTGACCATCTGAGGGTTTGCAGTATTTGGGCTGTGCTGGGGTCTTAATACAGTGCCATCCCAGACTGGGGAGGGCCAGGTGGCCAGGGAGACTGTCCCTGAGGCAGGCACAATGACTGCCACAATCGGGGATGAAAGAAGAGAATGCTTGCATTCACCCACGCCACACCCTACTTTTCTGCCTTTGGGGGCTGGGGCTGGGACCTAGCTGGGGTACACACTCACACTTGGCATGTGTACAAAGGAGCTTGCCACGGTCCCCATGGCACAGGAGGCCCACATGGCAAGTGAGGCGTGGAGGTTGAAAGCCAGAGCTCCTGACCAAGCAAAGGCTTGATTTGTTCCTTGTGTGTTCCTTCATCAGAGACTGACAGAGGCAGGGGCACCACCGTGAGTGTGCCTGCCGTGACAGGACACTGTTGGGTATTCCTCGGGTTGAGCCTCTGAGACCAGCCTGGATGGAGACCAGCCTAGCTGTGTATGGCTGGATTCCCAGCTTCATGAGGCTTGCCTGGGTGGGCACAGACTCACAGTGACCCAGATTCAGACACCCAGCATGGATCAGAGTCCGTTGTTCCAGTTCTCAGAACCAGAGGCAGGGAATGGGGCTAGAACTGAAGATGGGAGGCAGGGGGGCAGATCTGCGTTCGGATCTGTTTGGATCTCAAGAAAAATCACTCCACATCCCCACACCTCCCGTTTGTCAGAGGTATCTGGGATGAAAATGTTCATGAAATGGCTTTTCTAAACCATTGCTCATGGACAGGCAAGGCAGTTGATTGTCTCCTCCCACTTAGGATGGCATTGCTTTGCCAAGCTGCCCCTAGCGCTTCTTGGCTCTGAGGGACGAGGAGTGCCAGGTGCTGTATCAGGCCAAAGATGAGGTGTTTGACAAAGTCCTTGTAGTTCAGACTCCCTGAGAGGAGAAGACTCTCACACCAGATTCACAGCCATGCTCCGCTGTCCCGAAGAGTAGACAGGGGTCATGCTGTAGACCACCCTTGCTGCTGACTGAAGGGTGATGCCAACCCAGATGGGTCATGAGTAGCATCCCGTACAGTGAGGTAAGA
Source organism: Mus musculus (assembly GCF_000001635.26). Lineage (NCBI taxonomy): Eukaryota > Metazoa > Chordata > Mammalia > Rodentia > Muridae > Mus > Mus musculus. Next base: position 125,554,472 of record NC_000073.6, read on the forward strand.
TAGTGTGTCTAACCTTCTGGGGTCTCACAGGCACTACTGGTCAGCGACAGGACCAGGCAGGGGAGGAACAAAGGTCAGCAGGAGCCTCTTGGGGTGATGACACAGGGCTCCCCCCGCCCAGCCTGCGTTCAGTCTCTTGAGCACAGTCTTTCTAAGAAGCGCTGATGTCAAGCAGTTCTAAGTGCTGCCACCAGTGACTCACACTGCCGTTGGGGCCCACTGCCTCTTGGAGATGGCGAAGCTTAAAGTTGGGGGCCCAGCTGAGGGACTTCAGTTTCATGAGGTTCGTGGGAAGGTGGGGGGCTCTGGGACTGAGGCCCTCCAGTCCCCAGAAGTAGTTATAGAATGAAGGGCAATAATCATGTGTGTTGGGCGCCAACCAATAGGCCGGGGTCAAAACCCTGAGTGACACAGCAGTAAAGAGCCCCCCCTCCCCCTCAGGAAGTCCTGAGGAGGAGGTGACTCCAAGGACTTAGCCTTGGAGTTGAGACCCCAAGTAGAGAGAGCAGATACAAAGGCTCTGGGCAGAGAACAGGTTCCTTGTGTTTTACCCACATCAAGGAAACAGTGGGATTGGTTGGGACTGAGGGACCAGGGAGGGACAGGAGTAGAAGTCAGGGGTGGGGGTGGGGGCTGACACCTGTATTATCTTAGTTTGTTTAAGCCCTGGGAGGCAAGGGCTGTAAGACACTCAAGTTTTCTGGATGAAGTGACATAGAAGTTCAGTCACTTATTTAGGGTCACATGTCAAACCTCCCATCTTCACCACTGGTTATAAAGAATGAAATTCGGTCACAAGGTGAGCTACCACAAGGTCACCTCTTTACTTGACTGTGCTCTGCCCAGTAATCTTGGGAAAACTGCCAGGACTCCATGCAATCAGTTTGCAGGTTATTGTTAGGTGAACCCCTTCCTTGCAGTTTCAGAGAGTAAGGAAGGTCTGAAGGGAGGGGAGGAAGGTCACGTACATAAGGGCCCAAGCGTTGGTTGGGTTGAGCTCCTGTCCCCAAGGAAGAAAACAGACTAGTGTAGAGACCAGCCACGTGACACTCTGACACCACTCACCCACACGCTTCATTTCTGCCCAAGCTCCCCGACTGAAGAGGAGAGTTTAAAAGCACCAGAGTGTCTTGGTTGGATCCGGGAAGCATTGTTCACAGGTCCATTTTGGAGAACTTGGGCTGCCTGAGGTTTCCTGGAGTGGCCAGAGGGGTGTCTGCCTTTTTAAAAGAGGAAGTGAGGCCTTGGGAGGAGGAGAGCAAGGGCCACGGCTCTCAACCACAGAGCCCCAGTCTCTTGCCCAATTGCCTCTGGGAAAACAAGGTCCTACTGTGTGCTCACTCTGGGGATGATCTCTGAGACTGGCTTTCCAGGGACCTCAAGCTCCTGGCTTTAGTTCAGCCCCCTGGGAGGTACCGACTGTCCCTCCACTCTAGTCCTCGAGTTCAGGCTGTTCTGCTACAGTCATTCTAGGCGCTCCCTCTACCTTTGGCGGCTTCTGAGTTCAGTCTGTCTTCAGACTTGACTTGATTTGGGGTCCTGTTAGAACCGAGGGAGACTTTCGCCTCCTTGTATCATTCTGGAGTGCATCGTATCTCATGCCGTTCGTAGTCGTAGTTTGTGAGAGCAGTGGTTGAGCTGAAGCCTGCCGTCTCTCTCTTCAGTGTGTCTTCCCATCTGAAATGTCTAGGTTGAGGTTACAGTTGTTTTCAGTCGTTCTTGTTTTCCAGTGTACTTTTGGCTAACTAAGTCTGAGCTGGCCATCGATCTGTCACTGCCAGAGATGTGCTCATTTCTTGTGTCTGCTGCAGGAGCTTTTGGAAGTGGTGTGTGGTTTTGAAGGGTTTTGAGGTGGGTGGAATTTTCTGTTATCTCTGTTGCTGGATTCTAACTCTGGCTGTTCAGGCTGTTGTGGTAGGCACGTGTGGCTTCTGTCTCAGTGGTAGAAAATTTATTGCCCTTTCAAAAAGAGTTTAACAATTGGTTTGGTTTGGTCTTCCTGGATGTTTGTTCTGATGTATTTGAAGGATGTGTGTGTGTGTATGCAAACATGCATGTGCAAATCCACCTTGTATGCACAGTCAGGCTTATCCCCCAGAGTTTAGTCTCTCTACCTGGCCTGACTTGGGGATCCTCTGTCTCTGCTTTCCTGGTGTTGGGATTATAGGAGGGTTACTCCATCCACCCAGCCTTCACATGGGTCCTGGGGCCCAAACTTTAGTCCTCATGTTTGCATCTCAAGCACTTTAACTACCGAGCTATCTCAAGCACCAATGAAATATGCAGTTGAAGTTCACCACATATACCTGTAATCCTAGAACTTGGTAGGCTGAGGCAGGAGGGGCCTGAGTTCAAGGCCAATGTGGATGACGTAGCAAATAAGCCTGTGTTTTTAAAACGTGTGTTTTCTATTGAGAGCGAAGCCCTAGAAAACTCAGCTGTTGGTGTGAGCCCTCTAACTCACCAGCTGCTTTCTGTTTGTGTGGGCTCTGCCCCACCCCCACACAGACACCCCGACTCAACGCTCTCCTTTGGTGTCTCTGGGTCTTGTCCTAGATTTTGAAGCCGAGTAGTGAGACGCACAGCCAGCAGGCACAACAGACCTTGGCTGTCACCTCCCCTCCCTCTATGTGAATCCGCCTGAGTTCCTCCCTGTCACACTTGAACTGCCCTATTCTCTGCCAGTCACACTTGCTTTTCCCCTGGTGACTTCGTGTCAGTTTGCTTCCAGCAGACTAGCACTGCATTCTGCTCAGGAACCAGGATTCTGAGCATGTTGCTTTGCTGGTCATACAGTGGGCTACGGCTTGCCCTGCCTGCCTGTGGTAGGGATGTAGCTCTGTGGTAGAGCACTTATCTCCAGTGTGTGCTTATGGGCCTGGGTTGGGTCCCTAGCATGACAGGAAAGTAAATGCGATACTGAAGAAGTCAGGCATTGCAGGCATCATAGATGTGTCCCTCCTCAGGTGTAAGCTCCTTGGCTGGTATTGCAGGCAGTGAGGCTCACACAGGCCAAGGCCCGATAGTGGGAAAGCACCTGGCCGGGATGAATGTTATGAGATAGCATATGACTCCAGTCTGGCTGCCTCCTCCTGTGTGGATATGAGACATGGACCCTGAGGGACCTTCCGTGGAGAATTAGCACAGAACTAGCAAAGCTCATCGAGTGGGAGGGAAAGGGCTGGTGAAACTGTGGAAGGTAGACTGATGTGGGAGTGGACTCGCCCAGGGCGGTGGAGCAGCAGTGGTGAGGAGGTCTGAGCTGGGGAAGGAGAGTGGGAAGTGAAGGAGACAGTGTAGGTGACCCAGCGAGCCGGTCTGCCCAAGGTGTACGTGGGGACCTGATAGGGGAATATAGGCTGACAAGGACAGAATATAGGCTCCTCATCTGCCCAGCGTGGAAGATGGTAGTGAGGGCTGTAGACATTCTAGAATCTTCTCTGGCTCCTTGATGAGCAGGTGAGGAAGCATCTCCAACCCACCTCCCATCCCATCACCATGGTACCCAGTATTGGGCCGTGGTAGTAGTCATAGGAACAAAGAGGATGGACTTTCCCCGGTGGGGCCAGTTCTGGAGTGGGGACCCCCTTGTGCCGTTCTTTTCCTCTTTCTGGGGTCTCCTAGCATCTCAGGTCTGCTCCTTCCCACTGGATACCAGCTAATGATGGCAGCCACATGGGGACCACAAGCTTAATCTAATTATTTATTAGTTATTTCTTTATTGTCGGGCATAAAGTCAGGCACAGGCTAGGCAAGGTTGTTTACAGATGGAGAGAGCAGGCAATCTCTTAGGTCAGCCTGGGGTTCTCAGGCATGGTGGGGTGACTGTGGAGTGTAAGAGGCCTGTGTAAATGCTTGAGGGACCTAGGCAACACTAAAGGGACTTAGGGACCCCACAGGCCAAGCACCTTGCTCTGTGGGCTTTGTAGGCTGACCCTGGAGAATCATGTGTTATTCTTCACTTTGCCCATTTCTATGAGATAACTCTAACCATGGGGTTTAGGCTGGCCTTGAACTCCTGTCTCAGGCTGGCCTCGTGGCTAGCTTCAGGGCATCCCCACCCCAACAGCCTTTTTGTCAGCTCCCTGCAAACAAAACCCTGGCTAGTAATGCAGCCTGCACCTCCATAGCAGGCCACCCCATCTCCCCAGGACATGGTCCTGACTGCTCACCCTGAGATTCATGCCCCATCCCAGGCTGTGTGCCGTGGAATTGGAGATCCCGTGCTTCTAAGCCCATGTTTCACAGTGGGAAGGAAGCTTGCGCCCCTGAGACTTATTCCTGTTGTCATGGCAACTATCCTTGTGTATCCTTGTGGGTTTTTTTGTTTGTTTGTTTGTTTTTTGTTTTTTTTTATCTTAGACTTTTCTGAGTGGATAGAAGCAAGCCTTTCTCACTACTCTGTGAACCCTGTCCCAGACCATGGTCAGTTTCCTTGTTTTCTTGGAACTGCCCACTGAAACAAGGAAATCTGTTCCCACTTCCCAGAGAAGGAAATTGCATTCTGAGAGGAGGACCTCAGCCTGCAGGTCTTGGGCTGTCGAGGTGGAGCTGCACTTTTTCTGAGAGTCGTGACCTATATCTTAGGTACTCTGGGGTCCCTGCCCACTTGGGAGGCCCTCACTGCCAAGGCTCACAACAATACAGGGTCGAGACAGCAGGAAGAATGTAGACGAGTGCCCCTTGCCCTCACTACATTTGTCTGTAGCTGGCACCCAGTGTTGACTGCGGAGGGTGTCAGGGAGGGGCAGAAAGTCCCAGTCACCACTAGACAAGTTTCCTGTTGAAGGCTATGAAGACAATGGAAGAGTCTGAACCTTGGTTCAACCACTCCTTGAACCTCTCTGCCAGGCATCAGACCAAGAATTACACAATCCAAGGCCTGGGTTCAGATCTCAGCCACAGCAGTCACCAACTTACTGTGCATCCTTAGTCAGGTTCAGAACCTCTCTGGGCCAGGTTGCTCCATCTCTAAAGTGGGGCTGATACACCTATATTGACAATCTTCTCCATTGGTGTCAGAGTTCAGGGGGGTCCCTAAGAGGGAGGGAAGCTGTCCCCACCTCTCGAGAGGTGGGAGAACTGGGTACGTGCAGAAGCGATGGTGCTGGCTTCTGCAGATCTCTGGCAGGAGTCTGGTGGAGTCCAGTCCACACTAGATAGTATTTAATCAGTGCTCAGGAGCCTTGCATCCTGTTTCTGGAACAGTAAGTAATTACCACAGCGATGCTTGATCACAGCTGGCTGGCCTCTGCCCAAAGCCTTGCTGTAGGCCAGAGACAGAAAGTTCTAGGAGAGGATGGGGCATCATGCATCAACGTGTCTCCATGGAAACCCTTCATTCCCACTCCAGATGTCCAGACAGGGTGATACAGCGGTGATGCAGTGGTCGTCCTGGCTGCTGTGGGCTGCCGTGCAACAGGGCCAGTGTGGCACAGAGGTACCATCGGAGTTCACGAGGAAAAGGGCTCTGCAGGGATAATCAGCCAGAGTAGGTGCTGAGAGGAGCTGGACCTAGATGCTCTCTTGGGCTTCCAGAATTTTCCATAGGCTGGGCTTCAGGGATCCCATGGAACTACCTGAAGGCCTCCCTGAGGGCACTGCCGCCTTGTGTGTTCTCAAGTGTCAAGTAACACTTGCATTTGGTAACTTTGTCTCCACAATGGTTTTCCTTTTCAGGGGCTTGGAGCCCTGGCCCACAAAGGGAGCCCAGGATACCCCTGTCCCTTCTGAAGAGGCTCTAGGCATCACACAGCCTCCTGGGCTTTAGCCTCTCTCTCAAGCAAGCTCAACTGTCTCCAAGCCACTAGAACATCGCCCCTGGGGCCTTGGAATAGTGTCCACAGTTCATGCCATTCCTGTGGCTCTTCAGTGGCAAGGTGCCTGAGGACACTCATCTCTGCACCAGACATCAGGTCTGCAGAGCCCTGCTCTTTCTCCAGTACCAACAGGGCCTGCTTCTTCCACTTCTTTAGAGTCCTCAGTGGCTCCCTATTGCCCCCAGACAGCCCCAGTCTCTCCAGACTGGTAGATGGTGCTGCCACCTGGACTTGCCAACCTCTCTGTTATTGCCAACCACACCCGCATCTCAGCCCAGCCAAGCACTCAGCTGCAGACAGGAAGCATGCCAGGCCCTCCCTACTGCCTAGTGGGTCAGTGCCCTTCCCTCCTGGCCTCCTTGAGAGTTTTCAGGCTGCATCACGGGCGTGGAATTGCGCTGCCTTCACAGAGAGCTGACTTGGCTCACAGCAATCTGCCTGCTTCTGCTTCTGAGGCTGGGGCCGAAGCCCTGTGCCACCACAGCCGGCCTTTGTGTTAGCGATTCCCGATGGGGAGGGCCTCAATCCTTTGTCCCCCATTCTCTCTTTACTCTAGTGTGAGCTTGGAGCCTTTTGCTGGCCGTGTGCAGTGGCCTGCTACCTGGCCTGACATTCATCCCTGGCTCCTAGATCCTACACAGCATCAGCCGGCTATAGCATCATCCCCAAAATCTCATGTTGACTTCAAACTCTCCAGTATCTTCTTGTCTCCCTCGGGCACTTGTTAAAAGAATCAAGGCTTGTAGCCAGCTGGTGGTGCGTGCCTGTAGCTCATCAAGAGTAAGACAGAGGATCCCAATTTTAAGCCTTGCCTGGGTTACAAAATGAACTTCAAAGCCAGACTCGGTCATGTAGTAAGGCCCTGTCTCAAAATAATACATATTCACATACACATGACTGGGCCTTAGCTGAGAGTGCTTGCTTAGCATGCACCGGACCTTGGGCTCAGTCCCCTGTACTAGAGAAAGAAAGAGCAAGAAAGGATGTGAACAGAGGTATTTACAGCTGTGGGAGGTGGCACACAGTAGGTGCTTTGAAGTACTTGTGACAAGAAAGAGTACACAGAAAGGCAGGTGACATCTATGGGCTTCTCTCTCCACTATAGGAGTAGGCTGTGCCAGCCCCTCCCTGGCCTGCCCTGCCTCCCTATCTGAGCTGGGGCTGTTGACGTGGCCACCGTTTCTGGGAACCCCAGTGGCTGCTGCCTAAGAGCAATGTGTCCTTGGCTCCCAGCCAGCCCAGCCCAGCTGTCTTGAAGACGGAAGGAAGTTGCAGGCCTACTTAGACTGGAATCTAGGGTCCATCGATTCAGAAGCGACCACACCCCGTTGACCCTTGACCTTTCTCCCTCTGCACGTACAGCTTGTCATATTTCCATTTGCCCTGTGTTTAGAGTGCATTTCAAGAAGCAGCACGGTGGTCAAGCCCACAGATTGTGGGTCCCATCCTAGCAATGGGACCACAGCAGGCATCCTTCCAATTTTGTGCTTCAGCATCCTTGTCTGTGGAAAGGCACCTGCCTCGTAGGGCATCTGCGAGTTAAGCCAGGGTAGCAGTTGCCGTCATGTACAGCTGTGTAGGCAGAGGCTCAGCCAAAGGTCCGTGCTTAGATTGTTGAATTTGTTCTTGGCTAATTTTCACCGCTCACCCTGTAACAGATGGTTACTGAACACCCACTCCATAATATACCAGGCCGTGTTCTGGGCACTAGGGACAAAGTAATGACGAGGGCAGACACGAACCTGGCTTCTTTAGGCTAACGCTCATGAGAACAGACCCTTAACTCTGGTGACAAATGCATGATTTAAATGACCAGTGCCTTCTTCAGGGAGGCATTAAGGGTCTCACTGTGTTATGCTGGCTGTCCTTGAATGTAGAATCCCCCTGCCTCCACCCCCGAGATGCTGGGATTACAGGCATTTACCGCCATGCCTGGCCACAGGTTATCCCTTACACTTCCATTTCTTAAAAAACCAGGAGCATCCTAAAGGGGTTCCACGTCTTCCTTCTGTCCCAACTTTTTTGTTAAGCCATTCGTACACTTCTTTTTCTCAAAGCAGTGGCACGCGGGCTTGTAGGGTCTTTGTGTATTAACGCTATTAGCCATTTGTATGTTGGTTGCTTCTTCTGGTCTTGTTTTTATTCTTTCCCTTTGCATGGCTGGGGATGGAACTTAGGGCCCTAAGTTCCAGCATGAGTTTTACCATCGAGCCATGTCCTCAGCCCCATTCTTTGTTCTTTTCCTAGTCTCTCTCTCTCTCCACCACCAGTGCTGGAGCCAGAGACATTTTTGTTTAGCTCCTGAGTCAGGGTGGAGGCTGTGCCCAGCTGAGGCAGGGGTGATTGCTCTGGTAACAGGGCCAGGAGAACCCTCAGCACATGATGAGGGCCAGATGTGGCTCACTGGAGTGTTTTGGGGCTGTCAATGAGAAGGGAGATGGCGTCCTGGAGGCTTGTGGGTCCTCGGGAGGGTGAGTGGAGTCCCAGAGGCGACATCACAGGGGACTTGGAATTTGTTTTTTCTTTCTCTCTCAATTTAATTTTATTTCCAAATAATTGAGGATTTAGTGCAGTTTTAAAAACAATAGAGAAGTAGAGAGGACTCCCTCAGCTCTAGGGAGGAGATTTCCACCCAGCTTTCCCCCACCACACTGCTGCCCCCACCTCCCTGTACCAGACATGGATTGAGTCCTTATAACTATGTAGCAAGTGCTTTTCCCACTGAGCATCTCCTCAGCTCCTCCCTGTGTTGCTTTCTTACACATTTGTAGAGAGTTACAGGCAGGGTACTGGCCCTGGTACTGGTTCTCAGGTCACTCCTGGCATCTCCATTTCCTTAGAGACTTGCTCATATCTAGGCTTCAGGCATGTGGGACACAATAGAGACCAAGGACATCCCTCAGCACGGGACCCCTTGTGACTCCTTCACCAGCAGTCTTGGGCCTCCTGCCTACCCTCATGGCCCAAGCACCCAATTCTAACATATGATTTTAAGAGCAGTGTGTACAGAGTCTTTTAACATTCCCCTGTTGCAGGTGCCTGGACATGATTCTGTTAGCTAGGCTGCTCTGAGGAGCTGGAGGTACGTGGCCCCGGGTGGAGCTGGTGTGGTCTGGGCTGTTGAGGGAAGTGATGGTACCTGGCCTCATTCCTCTTGTAGGAATGACTCCAGCCACAGAGTGTGGAGGGTGGCCCAGTCCACATCAGCAGCCCAAGACATCTTGCAGCTCCAGAATGAGTTTTCAAAACTGAGCCTATTAAAGACCCTTGATGGATGTCATTCCCTATAGGAGGGGGTCTTTACTACTGTGTCCACACCTGGGGGTCAGAGGACCCCTAAAATGGAATGGAAAACAAAGTGTCTGCCTTGCTCACGAGGGCTTGGCTTGTACCCATGCTCACATGAGTCTGTGACCCTTCTGACAGTAAGGATTTGGGCTTCTGGAAGTCAGGGGCTCCACCATGAGAACAAATTCAAATCCCAGGGCCACCTATACAGCTGTGCAACCTCCGGCAAGTCACTCAACCTCCCTGTGCCTTTGTCCCTTCATCTGAAAATGAGGGAACTGACTGTACCTCCATGATAAAGCTGGGTTAAGTGGTGGGAAGGGACAGAGGGAGAGATGATCAGAAGAAAACTTAGCATGGCGTTAATAGCAGTGCTAGTGAGGATTGCCAGAGGGCAGAGGTCCTCCGGGACATCAGGCCACCAGAGTGTTCTCCAAGAGATGCACAGGTTCCACTTGGGCGATGTCACCCCCTGGTCCTGGGGCTCGGATTCTGTTAATAGGACCATGAAGACCACTGTTCCTAAACAATTGCTCTGCCATCAGCCACCTCTTCCTCCCTCCCTCCCTCCCTCCCCCCTCCCTCCCTTCTTCTTCTCTCTCTCTCTCTCTCTCTCTCTCTCTCTCTCTCTCTCTTTCTTAGTCTAGAATAGAGTTTATTAAGGGCATGGGGAAGGAAGCTAAGAAGGTAGTAGAGGCAGAGAGAGAGAGAAGAGAGAAGTAGAGGGGTAGAGGCAGGCCATGAGCACATGAAGAGAGAGGGGGAAGGGAATGGGGAGAGGGGAAGGGGTGAGGGGACAGAGTGGGAGCAAGAAGGCAAGAAACCAAGAGAGAAACAAGAGGGCAAGAGGCTCGAAGCCCTTTCTTGGCCTTCCCACAGCTTAGCCAGGCTTCAGTGCGTCACACAGGCTGTTGACATTTGAAGTTGACAGGTACAAGGGTTATTTTCATGGCTCATTTTATTTCATTGTTAGGTTCTGGCTGGACTTCTCGAAGCTGAGGAGAAGCAGAGGGACCTGGCTTCTGATTTTGGATCTGCGTGCTTGCTGGTTCTGGCGCCTGCTGGTCTTGTTCCTGTAACCTAGGACTCGGGGCTTGCACATGCTTTTTTTTTGAAGTTGCTGGAGAGGGAGCCCAGGACCTTGTGCAGGTGAGCCAGGTATCCTGACACTGCAGGATTGTTCATGGCATGAGACACTGGTGGCTGGAACTGGATGCGTGTATGACTGGGTGTCCACCTTGGGCATTACTTCCTCTCTGCAGCTCTGCCGGGCCCAGCCTGACAGACAGGTCCACGAAGCAGAAGGAGGCAGAACTCCAGAGGCTGAAGAACCCAGCTGTAGACTCACAGCTGCTCGGAGGCAAAATGGGTCTGGGACTGACCCATTTAGATACAGCCTCCAGATAATGAGGGGAGCGGGGGACTGAGGACTGACCCATTGCAGGGGGGTCACTGAGGACTGACCCATTGCTGCAGGGGGGGGGTACTGGGGTCTGACCCATTGCTGCAGGGGTCACTGGGGATTGTCCCACTGCTGCGGGTGGGGCACTGGGGACTGACCCATTGCTTTGGGAAGGCACTTGGGACTGACCCACTGCTGTTCATAGAGTAGCACACAGCTCCCCATTTGCAGGGCTTCTCTCTCTCCCATCCTCCCTCCCAATTTCTTTTCTTTGCTTTGATCCTCTTCCTCCCGAATGCTGGGGGTTGGAACCCAGGACCTGGAACATACCAGGCAAGCCTACTGAATTTGTGTGTTCATTTAAGCTTCCAGAACCTCTAAGATGGGGCTGTCAGTGGATGGCCACTTAGCAGACAGGGAAACTGAGGCCCTGGGTACAGCTTGCTCAGGTTCACAGCTGGTATGGGAGGGAGCCAGGATTTGAACTTGAGAAAGTTATGAATGTATGCCACAGCTCTCCTGGGACAGGCGAATAGAGGTATGCTCGCGTGCTCTGTGTGCAGAGGGCACAGAGACATGGGGGAGGGAGGCCATGACACAAATGAAATGGACCCCGCTGACCCAGGATCAGCATCTGCCCACTCTTCTTTCTGCAGGCACCTTTTGTGTCCCCAATGGGGCGGCTTTGCACCAAGTTCCTGACCTCTGTGGGCTGTCTGATTTTGCTGTTGGTGACTGGATCTGGTAAGTCACTCATTCATTCATCAACCACTAATGACATGTCAAGGTCCTGCAGTCCTCACGGAATAGAACAAAGCTCTTGTGGGGATTGGGGGGGAGGGGGGAGGAAGCAGCCGATGACAAATCACCATGACTAAGTTATTTTCATTGACACTAATTCAAATTGGAAATTGGGGCTGTCCGGGAATTGAGTAGAAAATAATTTGAGTTATATGCCAAAGGTTATCAAAAGATGGTGGGAAAACGCAGCTCAGGACTGAGTAAGGGAGGCTTGGGGGAGGGGTGGAGAGGGAGAGGGCATTGCACTTTAAAGCAGGGTGCACAGGGACACTGGTGTCAACTTAGAGGAAGGCAGGGGAGGGCACACAGTGTCTGTGGTGTGTCTTTGGTGAGGCCCCCAGGGAGGGCCTGCCTGGCATGGGTTGGGAGGACGTGTCGCAGGGTCATTGAGTCAGAAGACCTTGCAGAGTCTGATCAGAGGAATTGAGTGAAGGCCAGGGTCGCTCAGTGATCTGGAAAGAGAGTTTCTAGATCAATCTAGAAGGTCAGCATGAAGACACGTGGGAATTGACCTGAAGGTTTCTCATCCATGTGGCCAGGTGTGGCTTACACCTGTCAGCCTAGCACTTGGGAGACTGAGGCAGGAGGATTGTGAGTTTGAGCCCAGCCTGGGCTACAAGTTACTGTAAAAAAACAAAACAAAAGAAAAAAACAAAAAAAAAAAAAACCAAATGGACACACAAATTCTACCCCAAGCCCAGACAAGGGTGGATTATTCTGTATGACGGGAAAACCCAGGGTAGCTGTTGAAGGAGAGGGTTCAGGAGGTTAGAATTTTGTTTGCTGTATGAAAACTTCCTGCATGGTGGACCACACCCGCTGGCATGTGTATTGTGACTTTGTCTGGACAGTGGCCATGTAGGGCTTGGGTCAAAAAGCTCTTGAGGGTCCCACACTCACTGGCTGTTACACACACACACACACACACACACACACACACACATACTCACACACACACCACATCTGAATTCCTGGCAGGGAGCTGATGGGTAAGTGTCTGTCCCCTCCTCCTTCCCTTCCCTCTTTCCTGCTCTTCCATTGGCTAAGCCTCTTGGGTACCAAAGGGTCAGAGCCTGAGCCTGAGCCGTACAGATTGCAGAGTCAATCTCTTGCCTCAGTGGAGAAGGGAGGTAGGGAAGGAGATGTGGGAGTGGGGGGCGGGATGGGGGGTGGGGCGCGGTGGACAACACTGTAGGACACTGCCCCTTCCTCCCTGTGCTTTAACGTGGTGCTTCTGAGGGAGAGTGGCACCTAGGTAGGTGTGTGCGTGTGCAGGCATGTGTGTCATGATCCTGATGCACTAGCCTCCCTCTGACCTTAGTGGTGGGAGCCCCTGACCATGCCACCACTGATCTGGCCGTTCTGTCTCTGCAGGGAGCATCAAGGTCCTGGGTGAGCCCACCTGCTTCTCTGACTACATCCGCACTTCCACGTGTGAGTGGTTCCTGGATAGCGCTGTGGACTGCAGTTCTCAGCTCTGCCTACACTACAGGCTGATGTTCTTCGAGTTCTCTGAGTAAGTGGGGTAGGGAGGCAGCACCCCAAGGTCTGTCCAGGCCTTTGCTATTCCAGGTGAACGCCAGTCTATGTTGTGCTGTATGCTTGTGGCAGCTTACTGAGTGGTGTCTGAGGCGGAGCCAGGTCTGGGATAATGTATCCAGCGTGATACTACAGTTGAGCAGAACTTGGAGCTTGGTGGTGCAGATGGTGAGGTAGGAGGATCATGAGTTCAAGGCCCACCTGGGCAATTTAGTGAGATTCTGTCTCAAAACTAAAAAGTGAAAGGCCTGCGGGTGCAGCTCAGTGGTAGAGTGTTTGTCTGATGGATGACCCTGCGTTCTGTTACCAGCCCTCCAACCCCTCCCCACCCCCACTCCCAACCCCACCCCCAGGATACGGAGGACACTCTGAGACTCTGGATCACTGTCCCTGTGTCCTATGGTTTCAATGTTGGACTGGATCAGCATTTCTCTAACTTTTGCACCTAAGTTAGCCAGGGCTAGAGCTACATCCTGTCTCAAAGAAATCACAAATACAGTTGGCAAGATGGCTCAGACAATAAAGGCATGTATCTGAGGGCTTGAGTTTAATCCTCAAGATCCACGTGTTAGACAGAGAGAACCATGCGACCATTTGACTGGTGACCCCTGAGCATGCTCAACCATGGGACAAGACTAAGTGGAATTTGTGGTGAAGGTGCCAGGTTGGCGTCCAGGGATTGCTCTGGGGCATTCCCTGGCATCTAGGTGCTCTGTGAGTACTGTGCCTAGGGCAAAACCAAGTCTGCAGATCCAGTGCTCAGGAGCATCCAGAGATGCACAACACTGCCCTAATGCCTGTGGGGTGGTCCTCCATCCTCCTATTGCCTCAAGACAAGTGAGCGGGACTTTTGCACATTGGCACAGACCAGGCACTGACAAATTGTGGACCTCACGTCAACTAGCCACTACTTGTTTTGTGTGTGTGTGTGTGTGTGTGTGTGTGTGTGTGTGTGTGTGTGTGTGTTTGTGTGTGTGTGTGTGTGTTTTGTTTTGTTTTGTTAAGATAAGGTCTCTCTACGTAGCCCTGGTTGTCTTGAAACATGCTATGTAGACCAGACTGGGCTCACACTCACAGAGATCTGCCTACCTCTGCCTGTGCTGGAATAAAAGATGTGCCCAACCACAGCAGGCAGACTACTGCTTTTATGAATAACATTTTATTAGCATACGCCATTGCATTCATTTATGTCTTGTCTATGGCTGCTTTGGAGCTACATCCGCAGTTTGTTGTAGACAGAAACTATATTTTTGTCAAAAGCCTTCAGCTTCCTATCTGGCATTTTATAGAAATGGAGCTTTGGCCCTTGGTGTGGTCTGTGAGTTGTGGGTGGCCTGTCTAAGTGGTCCTTTGGCAAAATTATATCCTGATGTGTACAGGGCAGGAGCCTGTGGGGGAAGTGTGCTAGGGCTTATCACAGTCCCCTGTAAACCAAGGGATGCTGGAACACCATGAATTACTTTATGCTCCATCCTGGGGTGAACTAAGTCATGGGTCTGAGAACCACAGCCAGAATAGCAGTGTCCAGAATGAAGTAGGCAAGGTCTGTGGCCAGCGAGATGCTAACCAAGTCATTTCCTCTCGTGGTCCTGATTGCTTTGGTCTTCCTGTCAGGTCGGGGGTAACCTGGGAAGTTGTGGGGGTCCCAGGGGAGTCGGTAACTATGGGTGGTCGTTCTGTAACAGAGTTTCTATGTCTGCAGAAACCTCACATGCATCCCGAGGAACAGTGCCAGCACTGTGTGTGTGTGCCACATGGAAATGAATAGGCCGGTCCAATCAGACAGATACCAGATGGAACTGTGGGCTGAGCACAGACAGCTGTGGCAGGGCTCCTTCAGCCCCAGTGGTAATGGTAAGACTTGCCTGGGTGCTCCAGTGCGGGAGGTGGGGTACACATTGACTGCAGGTCAGCTGCTGGTTTGTCATATGCCCTTACTCTACCTGGAGTCCCTGCACCGGTCTCTACCACAAACTTGCTCCACATAGCTTTGTTTTGTTTTGTGTTTTTGTTTGTTTGTTTGTTTGTTTGTATTATTGAGGACGGAACCCAGGACTCCCCAGATGCTAGGCAAATGCTCTACCACTGAGCCAAATCTCCATGCAAGTGTAGTGATAACAGGAGTTGAAAGCAAGAATTTGTTGCTCTGTGACCAAGGGCAAATCGCATTCCTCATCTGAACATCAGTTTCCAAAAGAAACTGATTATTCTTATTTTGTAGATCAGAGAAGGCAAGCAGTTTGCCTCAAGTCACACAGCTTCTCAGTGCCAGAGGCAGAATTGAAGACCACATATCTGAGACAAGAGCTCATGGTTTTCGGTCTGTGGTTAGAACTGCTGCTCAGGCCACTGGGCACCTACAAGATACTAGAATTAACCCTTGAATGAGTTTAAAGTCATCGTCACATTGACCTTAACGTACACTCTGCTATCGTGGTCTCATGTGTATGATTGCCTCAGAAGTGATGAGCCCGGTGAGTCGGCACACTCCTGGAATCCCAGCATTCAGGAGTCTAGGAAGGAGGGTCAGGAGTTCAAGGAGGTGAAGTTGTTAATAGGGACATCAAAGCAAAACAGATCTCAGGGATCAAGCCTCTCACCCAGGTGCCCTTCCTCCCCAGTGAAGCCCCTAGCTCCAGACAACCTCACACTCCACACCAATGTGTCCGACGAATGGCTGCTGACCTGGAATAACCTGTACCCATCGAACAACTTACTGTACAAAGACCTCATCTCCATGGTCAACATCTCCAGAGAGGACAACCCTGCAGAAGTGAGTGGGCGCCACGGATCCCTGCCCTTGCCTGGGCACAGGCTGGGAAGGATGCTCCGTCTTTGGAGTAGGGTGCTTGGGAGGGGGTATAGTGAACTAGAGAGCTCACTCTCGGCCAGGCTCTGCCCCAGGCATGTCCGTCCCCTTCCTGGCCCTGAATTTGCAGTGTGTAGCTGTGTTGGCCAGTGTTCTGTAGCTTAGACAAAGTGCCGAGAAAAATCAGCGGTAGGAGGAAACGTCTACTTGAATGCCTGGTTTCCTAGAGATCAGTCTGTGGTCTCATGGCCCCATTACTCTGGGTATAGTGTTGAGGCCAAGCGTCGTAGCAGAAGCATGGTGGAGCAGAGCTGCTCAGCTCATGGTGGCCAGGAAGCAGACACAGACAGATAGACAGACAGACAGGCACACACGAGCATATGTCCACTTTCGTAATATTCCCTGAGAACATTCTCCTGACTCCCTGTCCACACACTAGGTTCCGCCATTTCACAGTAGCTCCACTCTAGGAAGCAAGCCTTTACCACATGGACCTGAGGGAACAGTCTGAGTCCAGACCACAGCATCAGGAAGAAGACTCATCCCTGCCATCTTAACTCAGAAAGGGGGCTTTTGGGCCACACCTGCTTCCCAGCCAGAGACACATGAGATTATGTGTGGCAGAGTAGTCACTTCACTCTTGGTCACATTTGCTATTGTGTGTTGTTCATGGCGACCCGTCGTAAGTGCATAGATAGGAGTAGAATTGAGCTGGGTTTAGTGGCCCATGCCTGCAATCACAGCTCTCAAGAGATTGAGGCAGGGGGATGGGAAGTTCTTGACTAGCCTGGGTTACATAGACCCTTTCAAACAACAACAATAACAAACAAAATCCTTCTACCTTCCTTCCCCCCCCAAAAAATAATTTCTACACAGCAGGTGTCATCAGATAGACGAAGTCAGGTGCCGATAGTGGCTGCCTGGTCCCTGCTTTAGAAACAGGCAGAGGTCATTTCCTGCTATGCTTGTCTTCCTCCCCTCCTTCCTAGCATTCCCTCTGCTGGGATGACCGGGAACCAGAGTGACCCCTCTGAGGTCACTTACTCAATCTCACACAGCGTAGTCTTACTTTATGATATGTTCAAACCCAGCTTAACCCACTTGTCCAGATAATAGTTGCTACCAGTCATTGGAGAAGTCAGGGGAGGGCTGACAACCTCCATCTCATTCTCCCCTTAGCAGTGGCAGGGATGTGGGAATGATCCCATTTCCAGCACTGAGGGAGTACCCAGGGCAGCAGCCAGGCTGGGAACCGACACACGTGTCTGCCAGCTCTGTATTCATATGTCCCTGTCTTCCTTCAGTTCATAGTCTATAATGTGACCTACAAGGAACCCAGGCTGAGCTTCCCGATCAACATCCTGATGTCAGGGGTCTACTATACGGCGCGTGTGAGGGTCAGATCCCAGATACTCACTGGCACCTGGAGTGAGTGGAGTCCTAGCATCACGTGGTACAACCGTGAGTATCAGGGTCGTAGGCTGTGAGGATCTCTACAGCCGTGTATATTCTCTGTTCAGAAATTCCCTCTGGCTGACCGTGGCGTTTTCCGTTCTAGGATGCCTCTAACTATACATCCCTGTGGCTGTGGTGTGGTGATCCGAGGGCTGCACTAACACACAGATTTCTGTGGTTGTCACTGTTCAGGGCCACAGAATGACTGAGTCTTCTTTCTATACAGTATGCAGTAGCTGGATAGTCAGGACTGGGGAAGGTTGTGTGAGGTTGACTCGGTGGTACCGCTGAGGAGGAAAAGGGCTTGTCCAGAGCAGGCGTGATGTACAGCGCACATTGTTTTTTTCAGCAAGTAATGAAAATCTGTGACTGAGTGACCTTGGGGGCTGCGGTGGTGAGGAGAGCTCACGGGAATCCTGGAGCAGTGTAGCTGGCGTGTCAAAAGCAGAAACGCAGGAGATGGGTCAGTGCGCCGAGGCCCGGAGTTTAAATCCCCAGAGCCCACGTAAAAGCCTTGCGCAGTAGCACGCATGCGTAATCCTGATGGAGCAATTAGGAGAAGCCGGTGGCCGGCTAGCCTGTGCAGACTGTGAAAACAGAGCATCTGAAGCTGTGTGAAAGGCTAGCTCGCCTGTGCTCCTCAGATCCTGACATACGCCATCTCGAGCAAAAGATTAACAATCGATTAAAACCCACACATGAAAACAAAGAAACCAGTTAGCTCCAGATAAAAGCAAATGCCAGGAAGGAAAGGAGGCAGAGGGCAGGGGTGGAGGAGCAGGTGGGAGAGGATGACGTCAGAGAAATCTCAGTGGCCGTGAACAAGGAAGATATTCCAGGGCTTGTTCTGAATGTGTGATCTTTTAAACCATGTGGCCCTCTTAGCCTGTGAGAAAAGTCCATTTCTAGCCCTGCTGAACAGAGAAGCCCAGGGGAGCAACCAACTGGCCTTCGGTCACTCAGCAAGGACCTAGTAGAGGCTGGCTTTGAACTTGAGCCCTCCAGGGCACTTGACCTCTGAGCTTTGGGAAAACAAGCGAGGCAGCTTCACGCTGTTGTGATCTGGACTTGGATCAGGGCCAGTGAGGACAGGGACAGGGATGGGTGTGATAAGGACTTGGTGTGTAAGAGGGAGAGTTGGGGAGACAGGTGGGAGGGCTATCTGTAGCCAGGTAACCAAGGGTCCCAGGGGAACCCCCAGTGTGGACGCGGACTGCACATGACACAGGGCGGCCTCCCCATTCATGACTGTTTTTCTCCTTGCAGACTTCCAGCTGCCCCTGATACAGCGCCTTCCACTGGGGGTCACCATCTCCTGCCTCTGCATCCCGTTGTTTTGCCTGTTCTGTTACTTCAGCATTACCAAGTGAGTTCCTGCTTTGGCTGGTGTCTCTGGCTGGCCCTTCAGCAGTGCTCTCAGAGGTCACAGTCATTGTGCTGGCTGAGAAAAGGCTGGAAGTCTGCCTCGAAGGGCAGGGCAGGGCAGCCTGTGGCTGGAGGCTTCTCCACAGTGGCTGTGCTCTGGAATAAAGAGAGCTAGGTTGGGGGACAGTAATGGTGGCTGCTCTGGAGAGAAGGAGCTGGCTTGGGGCTAGGGAGGGGTTGTTTGGGGCATAGAGAAGATGGGAGCTCTGTCCCTCTCAATGCCCATGGTATGGTCCCGGCACTGGGCATGTGGTAGGAGCAGAGGAATTTGAGCAGATGCTGTGAATATAGTAGGGTTTGAGTGAGACCCGGAAGTGGCGCTTGCTGGCAGGTAGCTGGTCAGCTACCTGGGCTCCTCTGTGGGCTCAGAGTGACCATGAGAACAAGACCTCCAGAGGAGTCTGGGCAGAGCCGGTAGAGGGGGAAGATTCACTTCTGGTGAGTTCTACCTTGGAGTCTCAGACCCAGAGCCATGTTCTTTTAGAAGTGAGATTAGAAGTCACTTCGAATTAGGGCTGTGCAGGTACCCGGTACCCGCCGCCTGGCTAAGTGCAGGGAGTGCCAGAGCCTCTCCTCTCCGTGGCTTGCCACTCATAACCTCGTCAGTCACCCGGGGCTAGGCACTGCTGTTCTGATGCAGAGTTTCTCTGTGTCCTGTTGCCCTTCCCTTCTCCCACGTGATGCCCCTGCACCCCGCAGCCCGCAGTTCTCAAAGGCACATGGCACGTTCTTCCATAGAGTCTTAGCCATGCCCCCACCCTAAACGTTCTGCCCCTTCACTTTTCTGGGCTGTTCCCTGCAACCCCCAACTCTGCTTCTCTCTCCTACCTTCCTCTCTTATACATTGTGGTCTTCTTGTTTGTCTTTTTAATTGTTTTGAAACCCAGGGTCTTACACATGCCACCCTATCTCTGAGCTCCACTCTAGCCTCCTGCTTACTTTTGCTTGGAGACAGGGTCTTGCCAAGTTACCTAGGCTGGTCTCCAACTCTCCTCAGCTCAGGAAGGTCTGGCACTTTGACTCTTCCTGCCCTGTCTCCTGAGTGGCAGGGATGATTTCCGGTCACCATCCCTGGCTGTGGTTTTTGCTCATCAGCACTTATGGTGGTGAATGAGTGTCATGTGATCATGCCTGCATTTGCTTCTTGTTTCTCTTGAAGGCGACCCACAGGGGCTTCTCCACTGGCTGTTTTTCTGGCTTAGTCCCTGTGGCCCTAGTACCTTGATGCTCAGAAAATACTATGGGAAGACGGAAGAGTGAAAGTCATAGGGGCCAGTTAGCCCAGGAAGAAAGGAAATGCCCGCTTCCACACGGCCCCTGACCTCTCAAGCCTGTTAAAGCCAGCATGGTCAAAAGGGACTTTTGAGGGAGCGGGATCCTTGCTGTATAGCTTGAGGCTTTGGTAGTGTGGATAGGTCAAGCAGCCCTGCCAGCATCAGGCTCTCCCTGGGCACCTCTCCCAATTCAGAATGGTAGTGGTGATGGACAGTTAGGACCAAGATTGTTCCATATCCAAAATGGGATCAGTGTGGCCTTCGTGCCCTGGGAGGAGTGACGGCCAGGACACTTGGAAGAGCACCTTGGCCACTGTACATTCGGAGACCAACCTACTTCCTTTCCACCCTCAGGATTAAGAAGATATGGTGGGACCAGATTCCCACCCCAGCACGCAGTCCCTTGGTGGCCATCATCATTCAGGATGCACAGGTAAGAGGGTACAGGCGTTGCATAGTGTGACTCCCAGCCATGGGTAGGGTGGGTGGGTGCGAGGAGCAAACGGCCAGGGGTAAGCAGGGTGGTGCACGGGTGGTAACAAAGCCCATGCCCACATCTGTGTGGGCTTGGTATTATTCCTGCCATGTTCTGCTAGTCACAGTGAAGTCCTGTGTCCAGATCAGAGAGTCCAAGATGGCACCGGCAAGCTGGAGCATCTGAGGGCATTTGCTATCTCTGATGCCCTTTCACTGGTGTGGGGGGCAGGGAGGGCAGAGGCTGAGACTCCCAGAGCTCTGTGGGGCCTGTGTGGATCTCAGCTCTCTAGGCATGGTTGCTGTCTGTGAAAACACTGAGCCTTCTGTGACTGGGTTGTGCTGGCACCCCCCACCCCCACTGATTGGCTGTCTATTTTAGGTGCCCCTCTGGGATAAGCAGACCCGAAGCCAGGAGTCAACCAAGTACCCGTATGTATCTGAACTTGAACTTGGGTCATAGTTTTTGTGGGTTTGTGTGAGAATGTGATAGTTACTCGGCTGGTGGCAATCAATTCCCCTTCCTTGCCCCCCCCCCCCACACACAATTGCCTTCTCTCTTCCTGGCCCCAAGGGGGGAGAAGGGGGCAATCATGGGTGGCTGAGTCTCCATTCTGCAGCAAGAACAGGCTAAGTGTTGATTTTAAGAGTCAGAACCACATCTATAACACCCCAATATCAATACAGGGTGATTCCGTGTGGGATTCTAAAGGATGAATAGTTTTTTAAATGTGGCAAAACTTAACCCTCAGCTTTACCTCTGCAGGCACTGGAAAACTTGTCTAGACAAGCTGCTGCCTTGCTTGCTGAAGCACAGAGTAAAGAAGAAGACAGACTTCCCGAAGGCTGCCCCAACCAAGTCTCTCCAGAGTCCTGGAAAGGCAGGCTGGTGTCCCATGGAGGTCAGCAGGACCGTCCTCTGGCCAGAGAATGTTAGTGTCAGTGTGGTGCGCTGTATGGAGCTGTTTGAGGCCCCAGTACAGAATGTGGAGGAGGAAGAAGATGAGATAGTCAAAGAGGACCTGAGCATGTCACCTGAGAACAGCGGAGGCTGCGGCTTCCAGGAGAGCCAGGCAGACATCATGGCTCGGCTCACTGAGAACCTGTTTTCCGACTTGTTGGAGGCTGAGAATGGGGGCCTTGGCCAGTCAGCCTTGGCAGAGTCATGCTCCCCTCTGCCTTCAGGAAGTGGGCAGGCTTCTGTATCCTGGGCCTGCCTCCCCATGGGGCCCAGTGAGGAGGCCACATGCCAGGTCACAGAGCAGCCTTCACACCCAGGCCCTCTTTCAGGCAGCCCAGCCCAGAGTGCACCTACTCTGGCTTGCACGCAGGTCCCACTTGTCCTTGCAGACAATCCTGCCTACCGGAGTTTTAGTGACTGCTGTAGCCCGGCCCCAAATCCTGGAGAGCTGGCTCCAGAGCAGCAGCAGGCTGATCATCTGGAAGAAGAGGAGCCTCCAAGCCCGGCTGACCCCCATTCTTCAGGGCCACCAATGCAGCCAGTGGAGAGCTGGGAGCAGATCCTTCACATGAGTGTCCTGCAGCATGGGGCAGCTGCTGGCTCCACCCCAGCCCCTGCCGGTGGCTACCAGGAGTTTGTGCAGGCAGTGAAGCAGGGTGCCGCCCAGGATCCTGGGGTGCCTGGTGTCAGGCCTTCTGGAGACCCCGGTTACAAGGCCTTCTCGAGCCTGCTCAGCAGCAATGGCATCCGCGGGGACACAGCAGCAGCGGGGACTGACGATGGGCATGGAGGCTACAAGCCCTTCCAGAATCCTGTTCCTAACCAGTCCCCTAGCTCCGTGCCCTTATTTACTTTCGGACTAGACACGGAGCTGTCACCCAGTCCTCTGAACTCAGACCCACCCAAAAGCCCCCCAGAATGCCTTGGTCTGGAGCTGGGGCTCAAAGGAGGTGACTGGGTGAAGGCCCCTCCTCCTGCAGATCAGGTGCCCAAGCCCTTTGGGGATGACCTGGGCTTTGGTATTGTGTACTCGTCCCTCACTTGCCACTTGTGTGGCCACCTGAAGCAACACCACAGCCAGGAGGAAGGTGGCCAGAGCCCCATCGTTGCTAGCCCTGGCTGTGGCTGCTGCTACGATGACAGATCACCATCCCTGGGGAGCCTCTCGGGGGCCTTGGAAAGCTGTCCTGAGGGAATACCACCAGAAGCCAACCTCATGTCAGCACCCAAGACACCCTCAAACTTGTCAGGGGAGGGCAAGGGCCCTGGTCACTCTCCTGTTCCCAGCCAGACGACCGAGGTGCCTGTGGGCGCCCTGGGCATTGCTGTTTCTTAGGTGAGTGAGTGTGCTGTTGTTGCTGAGGTCTGTGCTGAGGCCAGGGTTCCTCCAAGCCAGGGAAGTACTTCCTGGGAGACAGCCCAGCTGGCAGGTTTCCCAGAAATCCAGAGAATGGTGAATTGAAGATGTAAACTTGGCCTGACCCTGGACGCTCGGAGCCTGGCTGTCTCCTCTTCCACTGGCCTGGGCTCTCCTCCCTCCCAAGGGATACAGGGGCTCACTGTGCTTGGTCCCACAGCAGTGCTGACGTTCCTAAGTCCTGGGCTTTCCTAGCTGATGTTGTCCTACCTACTCAGTCCCATTTTGTCCACCGAATAGACCTGTCACTCAAGGCTCTCAGCGGTCCTGCCATAGCTGCTGGACGCTCCCAGCTGGAAGCTGGGCCTAGAAACTCACAGATGGCCTGGCAGTGGCATGGGAGGCCCTAAAAATTAGTGGAAATTTTGAGAGAGGACAGGTATTGCCCCACAGAGGCCATTCATTGAACAGCCAGGACTGGGACTAGAGGCAGAGCCTGCTGTCCTCCGCTCAGTTGTAGAAAGCAACAAGGACACAAACTTGATTGCCCAAAGTCACTGCCAGTTACCCACATATGACCAGAAGCCAGGGCTCCTGGGATGTGGAAGATAAACAAACACAGTTGCCGGGTGGCAGGGCCCAGCGGGCACGATAACTGGCAGTCAAGGCGATACCTCGAGGGAACTGTGGGGCTGGTCCTGGTTGGTGGTCAGGTGGTAGGGATAGCAGATGGCAGACTTTGGTGAGTGAGTGAGTCTGACTGTGTTCTGGAAGATGGGACCGGGCTCAGCACTGTCTGCTCACGTCCCCACTGTTGCAACACCTAGTCTGTTTGCAAGGAGGACAGGACAGGTCACATGGAGCTTTATGTCAATAAAGTCTTTATCTTGTCAGGTTTCCTTTACTATACACACGCCGAGCCCACAGTGCACGAAAGCTGAAATGTGCAGGCAGGGGGTTGGGGAAGTGGGGAGACAAGGCCCCAGCAGTTGGTTTAAGGGAATGACTTGGGAATGGGGCAGAGCTGTGGCTACTCCATCTCTCATCCTTACCCTCCTGCTACCACAGCTTGTGCCCATGTGTGCCTGCTCAGGGGAGGGGTCCTCCTCTTTCCCTCTCCTTTAGGCAGAGTGCTAGAGGTGTTGGATGCTCCTTAGCACGCAGAGGGCGTGACACTGGCTGCTAAGTGTTGTTGAATGTGTCAAGGCATTGACATCAGTAGGCCCCACATCTTAGGCAGGGGATTTGGGGTGTGGCAACCTGCCAGGCCAGCAGAGAACTTGAATATGATGTTCAGAAGGAAAGACAGAGACAGGTCACTTAGGGAGGCTTGAAGGAGGCCACTTTTGAGATGAGCCCGTGGTATCTGCAAAAAAGCCTGGAAGAACTCAGAACATGCAGCAGATGGCTCATGTCTGAAGTTTGAGGCACAGGGATCTGGTGTGGTCACAGCATCAGAGAGAAGGGTCCTGGCATGATGGGGACTGGTGTGCAGTTGGATACTGGTATTCTGCCTTAGTTCTGCCTCTTGAGAGGTGGTCCAGTAGAAGCCAGCCTCAGACTTTCACATCTCAGAACAGTCTTTTCAAAGACAAGGTCTCAGTGTGGCTCAGACGGGCCTCTAGCATCACTCGGTCTCCTGAGTGCTGGGATCACAGGTGTGTGCTACTACACCCAGCTTCCCAGAGCAGTCTTACCACAGCCCCTAAGCAGGGGAGGAGAGGAAACGGAGCCATCCAAGATCTACCTCCTGTGGGCATCCCTCCTGCCTGGCTGAAGGAGAAGTCTGGGTTTAAAATCCCCATTGCTCAGATTTGTATCCTGGAGGGAAGTGACTCCCACAGGAATGAACTGACTGTCCCAGGAAATTCTTCCCGCTGTGCCTTTAGAACTTCCTCTGTAAAGTACCTCCCTTCAGCTGGTGGTGCCTGTCTTTAACAGTGGCTGACAGCCAGGGAGTTTGAGGCTAGCCTAGGCTTTGACAGTGAGATCCTGTTCAATAAACGCAGCTTCCCAGTCCGGCACTTGACCTTCAAGCTCTGACCTCTGGATTAGCCCAGGATTTCTTCACTGGTCCTCCACCTTCCACCCCCTTCCACTGCTTATACCCGCTCCCATCATTTCCAACCCAGGAAGCTGCTAAGATCTATGTGGTAGCCCTGGCTCCATTACCACCCTCTCCCCATCTCCTGGGTGACTGAGGGAACTAAGGTACAAGCCCGAGGAACTTGGGATTCCCTGCCCTGCTGTTACCTTGCCTCCTGTCTGCCATCATTAACATAGGAGGTGCCAGCCTGTGCCGTCCTGGCTCCCATACTCACTACCTAAGGCTACCTGTTGGGAATTCCAACCCTCACCAGTCCCATCTCTTCATTCTATTAAAATTACTTATCAAGCAACTTCTCTCAGAGAGACAATTATTAAATTTTCTCAGATCGTGAGCACAAATCAAAATTTTATTTCGAATTTGCAGAATAAGAATCAGGACTCATGGAGAAATGTATGTGCTAGTTATATTTCGCAACTGGTGAAAGACCCAGAGAATCAGCCTATAGGACAGACCTGTTTTGGCTCATAGTTCAGTGTATTCCTTCCACCATGGTGGGGATAGCATGGTGGCCTCAGTGGCTCTCTGCTGGGGAAAGAACTTGCACTGGGGTTTGTCCGTACCCTAGTGAAAGGAACTGGAGGTGGCCATCGCCTTCAAGGCCCACTGGTGTCACTCTTCTGCTAGAAAGGCCCAGTGTCCAAAAGGTTCCACCATGTCCTGGAACAATGTCACCACCTGGGAACCAGGTGTTCAAAACACGAGCTGTGGGTGCACATTTTATAGCCAAACCATAGGACACTGGCTCAAAGCTCAATCCGAGGAAGGAGCTTTGTAAGCAAGTGACTGTGTACAACGGCTCTGCCCCACAGAGCCGTGTGCTGAGATAGAAGCTGCCGAGACTGCTTCCTGTGCTCTCACCCTGTACCACGCACAAGTGAGTTATAAAGAAAAGAGGCTTTTTTCAGTTCATAATTCTGAGGTCAGGAGGTGGAATCTAGAGATGGCCTTGCTGATGGAGCCCTCAGGGGAGTCAGGGCACCCCATAGGAGAACATGTGTGTGTGCTCATGTATGTGTGTGGTGTGTGTGTGTGCTCATGTATATGTGTGATATGTGTATGCCTGTGTATGTATGTGGTGTGAGTGTGTGTTCATGTATGTGTGTGGTGTATGTGTGCTTGTGTGTGTGTGTGTGTATGTGCAAGCACACTCGTGTATGCATGTGGTGAGTATGTGTGTGCTCATGTATGTGTGTGGTGTGAGTGTGTGTTCATGTATGTGTGTGTGTACAAGCATGCTCATGTATGCATATGGTAAGTGTGTGTGTGCTCATGTATATGTGTGATGTGTGTGTGCTTGTATATGTGTGTGGTGTGTGTGTGTTCATGTATGTGTGTGGTGTGAGTGTGTGCTTCTATTATGTGTGGGGTTTGTGTGTGGCATGAGTATATGTGTGTGTGCTCGAGTATGTGTGTGGTGTTTGTATATGTGTGTGTTCATGTATGTGTGTATATGCATGTGTACTTGTATATGTGTGTGGTGTGAGCGTGAGTCTGGTTTCTGTGTATAGTCCTTATGATTCCAGGGCCTGCTCTAATGAGTTTACCTAACCCTGATCCCCTCCCAAAGGCCTCTCTAAATACCACAGTGACTAATTTCCTCCTCTTAATCCCTCTCCACAAGCATTCACATCCAGTCAAGTTTCCCAGGGGGACACACCAGATTCAAACCACACAGGAAATGCTTCCCAGTACTTAGCCAGGTTCCTTGGAATGCAGCTGGTTTGACTGAGGAGTTGAAATTTTCACTTAAAATGAACAATTTTATTTAAGTTTATTGGCATCTAAGCTTTGTTTCTGTGTGTTTTTGTCAACAGCCTCCACTAAGAGAGGACAGGGAAAGATCTAGAAAAATGAAAAAAGAAAGGACCCAAGGGTTGGTGTGATGTCTGTAGAGGGTTCCTGCGCGTGGCGGGCGCAGCCACCAAGGTGTTGTGAGCTGGGATTTTCCCAGCAGCCCCCGCTGTGCTGGATGCCCTGGAAGCCACGATGATGCTTTAACTTGGTGGAAGAAAACGCTGTTTGCGCTTATTCTGGTTCCGGCCTCGTGGGCTGCCGCGGAGCGCGCGTAGCCTGTTCAACTTTCCTGACATAAATTTCCCACTTAAGTCATTAAGTCAAAACCAAAAAAAAAAATCCCAGACCACAGGGCACGGTTCTGTTCACCGCGGGTGCACTGCGCGCTGTGGGTTCACAGCGCCGGTGACGTCGCGGATTTGCGGTGATACCACACTGAGCTCAAGAGACGTCAGTGTCCGTGGGACCGTGGACATGGCGTGACACCACTCTGGGGTGAAACGCGGGAAAAATGAAGGCAGGAGCAAGTGATGCCCAGCAACTCCTGTGTCCAGAGGGAGGGGAAGGGAAGGGCCGTGCCTCAGTCCCTGCTGCCCCCTGGTGGCCCGCACTGTCTCAGCACCAGCCTGCGTTCCTGGAACTCCCCAACTGCGGCCCAAGTAGGTGCAGCCCAGCTTCTGCTTGTCTCTGACAATGCTCCTGCTCTGGAGAACAGCACAGACATTCAGGATACCCTAAACCCAACTGTCTGGCACCGGGCCAGTCTGCAACTTATCTGAGCTCACATATGCATCTGTAATTGACACCTGTCTCACGAGCCCGTGGTGAGAATTAAATACATCACCACTTCAGTGAGCCCCTGGAGTGGCTCTTGCACACAAAACTCTTTAAAAGCATCTGCTAAGCTTATTCTTGATGTCCGACTGAGTGCGTCTGGGCAGTGCGGGAGTTGAGCAGTAAATTATGCTCAAGGAAAATGGCACCCTTAATCCCAAAGACAGCACAAGTCCAGGATAAAATGTGCCCCGCTGTCACCACCCTGTGTCTGCACATGTCCCCATCTCGCCATAGGCTATGTGCAGAGTGACTCTTGGCTGTTTTTCCTTTACAGTGCTGGGGTCATGAGCAGAGGTCCTCACAGCAGGCAAGAACTCCACTGCAGAACCACCCCAATCCCTCTGCCATTACATAGCACCAACTTCTCATAGGTCCAGGTCCTCTGTCCCAGCTCCTTCCATGCAGACCCAGATCCAGGCCCTCATATAGAGCACCACTCTGTAATGTTATGACTTTGTGGTCTGGGCACACATCTGTATTGCACACTGTCCTTTGTGTCTGTCCCTTGGGCCTCTGATGAGTTCTGGCTACTCTGACTTACCCTCCTTGCTACAGTTCTGCCATGATTTCCAGCTGACCACCGAGGCCCAAGTCACTCTACATGGTTTTTTGTCCTTTGCTACCATGGGACCACAGGCCACACTGACAGTCCTCCCTAATCAGGAAAAGCAGCAGGAGAAAGTCCTTTGCCGTTTTCTTTCCACTCTGCGTGTAATGTATGGTGCTTTGTCGTCCACACTGTGGTCATGAAGAGACAGTATCGAGATGGAAGATAAAGGCAAATGAGGTGCGGCAGAGAGGGAAAAGTCCTCGAACGCATCATCTAATCGTCAAACCCTGCCTCCTGAGTCTAAAGCCATGTGCTTTTGTTTAAACAGAAATTCCTTTGCAAAGGTAACCCAATCTTCAGTGTTGTAGCGGATGGAACAAGGAACTCTGAAGCTACCTTCAACTAGGCATGCCCTAGTTCCTGGAACCTGTGCACATGTTTATACTTTCAGGGAAGCAATGAATGTTACAGTCAGAATAAAAATTACAGTACCAACCCAGGGGCCTCCTTCTTCCCTGCAGCCACAGGGTGGGGAGGGGGGAGGGAAGGGGATGTGGTCCACTTCAGTCTCTTCCTCCTCCTTTGGATTTCTCCTTCCTCTTTCTTCTTTTACGCCCCCATCCTCTTCCTCTTCTTTCCCCTCTTCCTCCTCTCTTCCTTTCTCTTCTGCCACCTCTTCGCCCACTAAGTTAATTACAATCCTTTCTAAATCTGGTCCTACAGAGACAGGCACCGTGACTTGTAAATGAATGACGGATGGACTGATGTCTCCCACTGTCTCTTCTCAGTGCCCTTGTGTAAACCCCAGAGCCACCCACAGCATCTGTTGGGCATCTTCACAGCCAGTGTTCAGCCATGTCAGCAGCCCAGCTGGCACAAGGCTCATGGCACATGGACAACCACAATTATGGGCACTATGGACCCTTCCTCCTTCTCTTCCAGTGGGTCTTCTCCTCCAAGGTGGGCTGCAGTGCTGAGACTTCTGACTATGGCCACACTGCCACAGAATCGTGGAGCCCAGAACCATGGAGCCTGACACATAGTAGCTGCTCACCAAAACTGTCTTGAAGCAGAACTGGGCCTCTGGTGGAGTGAGTGCAGAACTCACCGTGGCTCTCTGGCTCTCTCTCCTTGAGCCCTCTCTCAGTTCTCCTCTGCTGATCATCCACAGGGTGGTACAGCAGCCCACAGCAGGGAGTGTGGGTTTCTGTTTCAGTTGTCTGCACTTCCCTCCGATTTATGGTAAAGATACCATTTTTCCATCTTGGGGAGATGAAGTTTCTTTTGAAAATAAAGTTAATTAAATAAAACACTCAAAACTTTTTTTTTTTTAGGCCTAGAGACTAATAACAGGAAAAGTATAACAAGGGGGTTAGGAAACAGCTCTTTGGGCAAAGTGCTTGCTAAACAAGCCAGAGAACCTGACTTCAGATCCTCAGGGCCCATGTAGAACTCCAGATGGCACCACGCACCTGTGACCCCAGTATGAGGGAAGCAGCAACAGGAAGATCCCGGGGCCACCGACAGCTGGGTTTGGAGCCAGTAAGCTCCAGGTTCAATAAGAGATCCTGCCTCCAAAGGTCAGGTGCAGAGCCATTGAAAAAGACAATATTGACCTCTGGCCTTCACAGGAATATACAGGGGCACCCACACATGTGAGTACACACAAGAACACCCATGATCGCGTGCACACACACAGGGAAAGGAGAGGGATGGAGAGAGAGCACGCACACAGATACGGCATGCAGCTGTGCACACAGGAAGCAATCCACAGCCAGGTCTCCCCACACCAAGACCCCACTCCCTCACTGCTCACCACTTCCTACTCTGTGACCTGTGAACTCTTACAGCCTTAGCTAGTGTGACCCTGCCACATTATGCAGGGTTAGACCCTGGCCTCCCTGGTGGGCCTCCCTCTGTCCAGCCTCCCCACGTCTCCAGTGGCCCCTGCTTCACAGGACCCTACCCTAGCACATCACAGTCTGTCCTCTTGATAGAGTGGCCTCCTTGGGGACCAGCTTGTAACTCCCAGTTCACAGGCTTCTGTGGGCCTGATGAAACCCCCCCCCCCCAACGCTCCTGCATGTGTCTCATGCTCAGCCAATCAGAGAATTCCCTTCTCTACCTGGTACAGTGGTAGCTTTGTACAGGGAGTCATGTGGTTAAAGTTGACCATTGAGAGCATTCCCAGAACTAGTACTGGACTTACTGGGTGCTTTCTTTGGGCTCCACAGGCTTGTAGGTGACAAACCTAGTCTTCTGACACTCCTACAACCACCACTTTCTGTTCCTATCGAAGCTCAACTGTCTATGCGAATGAAAGAAGTCCCAGAACGCAAGCCTTCTACTTTGAAGGAATTCATCCCCTTGACCCACACATGCATAAAACCAACCTTTTAAAACAAGCCAGTAAACGTACTTAATTTTATCTTGGTTCAGGGTCTTACCATGGAGCCAGGTTGTGCTGGAAGCATGCTCTTGCTCCTGCCTCCCAAATCCTGGGATTGCAGATGTGCATCAGAATTCACCTTGAAAAGCCAGTTCTGAACCCAGGGAGGTGGCTCAGTTGAGAAGGTGCTTGCTTGCTTGCCATGCGTAAGGACTGCATGATTCATTCATTTTACCCATGTAAAAATCCAGGGTGGGGGTGGGGAGTGACAGGCAGATGCGTGTGCCTATGCATGTGTCTGTGTGCACGTGCTCAATAGTTAGCCTTCCTAGCCAAATGGATGAGTTCCAGGTTCAGTAAGAGACTCTGTCAATCAATCAATCAATCAATCAATCAATCAATCAATCAAGTGGAGAATAACTGATGAAGACATCTACTATCAATCCTTGGTCTTTGACCTGTGCACACACATTTGAACACCAGCATATACCTACACATGTACACACACACACACACACACACACACACACAGAGTAGTTATGTTCTTTGTAGCCACAGGACTGATTGAAGCAGAGATTAGTCTTCTGGGGAAGGGACACAAAAGCCTCAAGTTCCCTACGTAGCCAAGGACAACCTTGAACTTGATCCTGGTGCTCCATCTCCTGAGTGCTTTGAGTATAGACAGTGTGGCCTTGGTGGGTTTATGAGGTCCTGGGGACCTACTACTACCTGTAGTAGTTTGGAGACAAAAAGGCTATTTGGCTTATACCTCCACATCACAGTTCATCACCAAGGGAAGCCAGGGCAGGAACTCAGGGCAGGAATCTGGAGGCAGGAACTGAAGCCAAAGTCATGGAGGAGACTCTTCCTGGCTTGCTCCTCATGGCTTGCTTAGACTGCTTTCTCTTTCAACTCAGAACCACCCACCCAGGGGTGGTACCACCTACAGTGGGCTGAGCTCTCCCACATCAACCACTAATCAAGAACTTGCTACACAACATACCTATAGGGCAGCCTGATGGAGGTGATTCCTCAGCTGAGGGTCCGTCTTCCCAAGTAATTCCTGTCACATTAACAAAACAAACAAACAAACAAAGAAACAACCCAGAGCCTCATGAAATTATCATTCATTAAGATTGAATTCATGTAACAGAAAATGTACCATTTTAACCATTAAAAATATAGATTCCAGGGTGGTCACATGGCTCAGTCAGTAAAGTGCTGACTGAAGGGGTCTGAAGACCTGAGGTCTTGTCCCCTACACCCATGCAAAAATATCTGGATACAGTGGCAGGCCCCTTTAACCCAGCTCTGGGGATGCAGAGACAGGGGGCTTCCTGGTACTCACTTGGCCGGCCAGTTTAATTGAACTGGGAAGCTCCGGGTTCAGTGGATATAAGGTGGAGAGGGACAAAGAAAACATCAACATTAACCTTAGGCTTCCACATGCACACACGCGCGCACACACACACACACACACACACACACACACACACGCACGCACACATGCACGTGCACACAGACACATGCATAGGCACACGCATGCACACACATACATGCACACACACACACATGCACGTGCACACAGACACATGCATAGGCACACGCATGCACACACATACATGCACACATACACACACACATGCACGTGCACACAGACACATGCATAGGCACACACACGCATGCATGCATGCATGCACACACACACGCACGCACACACATGCACACGCACACATGCACACGCGCTTGCACACATGCATGCACACACAATGCACGCATGCATACGCACGCATATACACACACGCATGCACACATGCATGCACACACACGCATGCACACATGCATACGCACGCATGTACACACACGCATGCACACACACGCATGCACACACACGCATGCACACACGTGCATGCACACACGCATGCACACGCATGCATGCACACACACACATGCACGTGCACACAGACACATGCATAGTCACACACATGCACACACACGCATGCACACGCACGCATGCACACACACACGCCATCTAGCAGGATTTAGTATACTTACCCTGAACTTCCCATCGCTGTAGAACTCTGGGACAACTCCTCCTCGGCAGCTCCTCCAGATGCACCACTGCCCACCCACACCCAGCACCCAAAGCATCGCCCTCTCAGCCTCAGCCTCCATGGTTTTTCCATCTGAGGCTTTGAAAACAGAATTTTTCTCTCCATGCTCACATCCATCTTTTATCATTTATTAATTATTTGCTTCTTTGCTTGAGAAGGGGTCTCGCTGTGTTGTCCAGGCTACTCTGAGGCCCTCTCTTTTTAATATACCATTTGTATGAACTCTTTGAGACTATCACGCATGCATACCCACAGTACATTTTGATCCTATTCATCCTCAACTTCTCCCCCTGACTCCCCTCAGATTTACCCCTCACCCAAACCCACTGTTTGTTGATTGGCTGATTGATTTACATTGTTGGTAAGCCATCCTTATTAGACAACACTTGGATTGTGTGTGAAGGACTGTGATGGGGAGGAGCAGAAGGGACTTTAGTGGAACCGATCACGTTCCACATTAACAATTAATTAAATGCAGAGCTAAATTGACAGTTGCATGCCATGGGTGTGGGTACCCCGTAAAACCATCTACAGGTTGAATCTGCTTCAGACACTTCAAGGCAAAGGAGTGGGCAGACAAAACAGAGCAGGTATGTGCGCATTGGCTTTCTCATGAGACTAACGACATTTGACGTGAGTGGGTCCTTGCAAAGCCTGATGAGCGGCTCTGGCTCCTTTAAGGACTCCACAGAGGCTGCTGGGCAGCCCAGGGGGAATGGGGCTTGCTTCCAAGCCTGGCAACCTGGGACCCAAATGGTGGAAGGTGAGAACCAACCCCCACAAGTTGTTCTCTGGCTTCCACACACACACACACACACACACATACACACACACACACACACACACACTCACACACACACACACACTCACACACTCTCACACACACACTCACACTCACACACACTCACACACACACTCACACTCACACACACTCACACACACACTCACACACTCACACACACACACACACACACACACACACACACACATACACACACCTAACTGGAAATGGTTCATGTGGGACACATGCTTCTTCCTGGGACTGTGACAATGGTCTTGTGGCCTTTCAGCTCAAATGTCACCACCATCAGGAGGCTCCTAGGCCTTGGTGCAATGTCTCTTTTCTGGGTCTTCCAAGCCTGCGCTTCTTTGTTAGTCTCGGAAGGAGGCCACCACAGTGTGGGTGCTCCCTCAATGAAAGAACAAGTCGGTACACCACACCACCAACTCATCCAACTGGACACAGTCTATCCTAGGCGTCAAAGCTCTGGCCTTGTCCCCATCTAGTCTACCAGGAAGGAAGAAATGCCAACTCCTCAGGCTGTGCCTCCCTGTGGCTCTGTGTCCCTGACTCCCTTTAATGTTGACTATCAAGTGACAGTCAACCGTCACAACACAGAGGTCAGGCTCTTTCTTGTCAATTACCAACTCACAGTGCAGCCCAATTATGATCAGGAACTTGGTTGTTTCAGTCTTCTGGTGGCATGCATTCCTGCCGTCTGGCCTTGCAATGGTTTGTATATGCACAGCCCAGGGATTGGCACTATTAGAAGGTGTGGCCTTGTTGGAATTGGTATGTCACTGTGGGCTTGAGCTTTAAGGCCCTCATCCTAGCTGCCTGGAAGCCAGTATTTTGCTAGCAACCTTCAGATGAAGATGTAGAACTCTCAGCTCCACCTGCACCATGCCTGCCTGGATTATTATGAACTGAACCTCTGAACCTGTAAGAAGCCCCAATTAAATGTTGTCCTTATAAGAGTTGCTTTGGTCATGGTGTCTGTCCACAGCAGTAAAACCCTAACTAAGACAGCCTCTTTCCTTTTCCTGGTTAGCCATGGCTCTATCCTTGCTCTAAACTTCTACAGGACCTGGCCTGGGTTTGTTCACCCTGATCTATCCCCAGAGTGTGAGCGACAGCTACAGTAACTGCTTGTTGATTGACAGTTCTCAGTAAAGAGTCTTGTGAGAGTCTGACCTTTTTGATGTGGGGAAACCACGGTAGCCAGTGCTTTCAGTAAAGCAGGGCCTCTATGAGGAAGGGAGTCTCTGCCGAAACTCACCACAGTTGCCTGGAAGCAGAGTCACCACATCCCCTCCTCCCTGTGGGCACCCATTCTCAGGAGACTCAGTGTCTGTGAACCATGGCAGAGCCTAGGGAGAGTAGGCGGCCCTGTGGGGGGGGGAGGGTACTGAGAAGCTTGCAAGCCTGTGCATACATGGTCATGGACCTATATGTAACACTTGGTATTCAACTCTAGGGTTATTGTATACTTGTAAGGAATTGATGGAGGCTCAGGGTCCTTGGGTGGTCTGGGGAGCTCAAAATAGTGCTGGTCTCTGTACAGTACATGCCACACAGTCCTCCCCGGATCCTGGGTGGGGGGGGGGGTGGGCGTGGCTGGGAAGACTGTGGTGATATGCTCAGTGTGCTCAATTGTGCTACATGGCTTCTGAGAGAGGGCTGTGCATGCTCATATGTGTGCATAGGACACAGGTGAGGTTGATAGGGTGTGCTTGATACACAGCAGAGTCGACTCTGAGTGCAGAAGAAACATGTGGGGGCTCTCTTGGATTTGGCCATTGTCTGTGCATGTCCTCCCAACCTAGATTATGATTGGGATATGCTCTGATCCATTCTCAGCTCCTAGCATAACACGGGGCATAGAGTAGGTGCTCCATAAATATCTGTTCTTATGTAAAAATGTACACAGGACGGGGGGGGGGGAGTGGCAGGTTAGATGGGATGATGAACTCGGGGAAGGGGGACGAGGAAGGCGGACAACTTATGGAATGTTAATAAATAAAATAATTAAAATATTAAAAAATAATTAAAATGTACGCATGTGCCCCTCTGCACATTGCCACTTTCTTGTACACATGTGTGGCA
This sequence comes from Mus musculus, assembly GCF_000001635.26. Taxonomy (NCBI): domain Eukaryota; kingdom Metazoa; phylum Chordata; class Mammalia; order Rodentia; family Muridae; genus Mus; species Mus musculus. The sequence goes on from NC_000073.6 coordinate 125,589,757, forward strand.
GGGTAGATGGAGCATCTGCATTTTTTATGTAGGTATGTGGACCAGGATGTGTGAGCCTATGCATCTCTGCTGGCCTGCCAATCATGTATGATGAACCCCATGCTCTGTAGGGATCGATGTCTGTGGACTCTGAGTATGCATTCGTGTATACACACAGATACCTGAGCAACGGGATGGTGTTCACAGGAGGACTGGCACGTGATGTTTGTGAGATATGTTCTCTGTATGCATGGGGCTCGCCTGAGCATCTGTGAGACAGGGTAAAGAAGAGCTCCAGTCCCTGGCATGGCAAACTCCAGCTTTCCTCTCTGGCTTAATGTCTTTCTCCTTGAGTCACTCTTCTGAGTCACCTTGAACTCCAGGTGAAACAGAACTGACTGACAAACATCCTCATGTCAAGAAACTGAAACCACCTCAAAGGAGCTACAAGCTGTTCCGGACAAACCACTCCAGGTGATGGAATTATCTATGGTAAGAGGCTGCACCTGAGCCGCAGTGAGCATCTGGGGGAACCAGGGTACCCTCGGAAGATGATAGCAATAAGGATTATTATAGGACTGTCCTGAGAGACTGTAGCTGCCCAGGCCACCTGGCCCAGGCTGGCCAATCACACAAGATTCCTGCCCTGTCCCCATCTCTCCCACTTCTTAAACATAAAGCTCATGTCAGGGTCCCAAGATAAAGATGGACTCAGGTAGCTGCTTCTGCTTGCATGCTAATTAGGTTTCCCAAAAGCCTGTTTGCAGTATCCCCCATGTAAGACTGAGGGACACTGTTCCCAGTTGATTGGTAAAAAAGTTGCCTTAAACAGCCAATGGCTGGACCACTTCCTAACCTCCACATGGCTGATCCAGCCCCCTCCAATATCCCTGAGTTATTACTTACCAAAATCCCTATTCCATCTTTGCTGCCCCAGACCCAGACCTGTAGCCCTCATGGGCATTGGTCCCCGGCACCTTTATGATGTCTATGCTCTCTGACCTTTGCACCTTTCAGGTGTGATGTCTCCTTTCTTTCCCTGGCATGGCAGCTGTCCCTCTTCCTACTCTTCCTCATTCCCTTGTCCAGAAATCCTAAAAGTCCTGCCTCTGTCTTCCTGCCCGGTCATTGGCCACCAGCAACCTTATTTATCAATCAAAACCCACTAGGGGCAGGGTACCTCAGTGTTACATGTGGAACACTGCAAACAGGTTTTGGAGAAACTTAATTAGCCTGATAACAGAAGCAGCTACATTTCCCCCTTTTTGTCCATTAAAAGGGCCTTTTCTCTCAGATATACAATGAACATAATTATAACAGTTATGTAAATGATAAGGCATGATCTACACTAATAACACCCAGTCCACCAATTTTGTTGACATTAATAAATTACTCTATCAACTATCCTAACTTAGAGAGTATATAATTCTATACCTGAATTATGTTTTGATTTTAACTTCCATTACCATCTGAAAAAACATCCTTTCAAATCTAGATCATCTTCTTTAATTCTAAACAACTTAAATTTGATTATGAGACTATAACTAGTCTTTAACCCCGTCAGAGATCCAAGAACGAATTAAATATTACCTGAATACATAGGAAGCACAAAAACATAGCTTCTAAAACTCAAACAATTTGAAGAGACAGCTGACTTTCTGGACAATCCCCTATATTCCTCATGTCTACAGCCTTCTGGCCCAGAATCATCTGATAGGCCTTAAATGAAGCAGGAATTATGAAGGACTAGCTTACTCTGTCTGGGCAGAGTGAAACTGCTGACTATCCTGCATTGTGTCCTTTCTTGGTCCCCCTCTTACCTGCTCCTCCTTAACACTGATGGATCTCTCTTCTCTACTACTCATCTCTTTGTTAGGGAGGAGTCTGAGACCATTGCCACTGGGGGGATGGAGGTTTGTCCTACTATGGTGACAATGTAGTGGCTAGCAGATATAACTTGGAAGCCAAATGAGAGGCCCCAAATCCCTGCTTCATAACTTTGTATGTGGGTAACATAGGCCAATTAAATTCTCCATGCTTCAGTCTCTTCATCTGTGAGGTGAGTCCATTGTTGTTACAAAGATGTTTCTGCCTTTCACAGCTGTTTGCAGAGGGGATAAATAAGATACTAGCACCGGGTATACAGTAAGTGCTCAATGCATGCTCTCTGCCCCTGTCACTTGGGTGTTGCACACATCATATACACATTTTGAAAACTAGCTAAAAAAAAAGTTTTTTAATGAATTTTTCTTTATTATGATCACGTGCCACTGCATAGTGGCAGAGGTCAAAGGATGGCTTCCTGGAGTCAGTTCCGCTCTTCCCCAGTGGGTTCTGGGCATAAACTCAAGTCACCAAGCCATTGGGCTTAAGCAGTCAGTGCTTATTTGCGGAGCATACAAGTTTTTCTTTCTTCCTTGTCTCCTCATCCTCCTATTTTTTTTTAAACATCTGACTCCATCTCCCCAAAGTAGGAGACTCTGAGCTGAGTCCATGTGGGGAGGTGCTGGGGGTGCCCATTGTTGAGCCTGTTCTTTCACTAATGGTGATAAAACTGGAAGAGCCAGGAACATTTGTAAATTGAAAAGGAGCCAAGATGCTGAGAAAGGAACCCACGGGTATTAACCCTCCATTGATTCTTGCAACTCTCCTGACTTAGCTCTGTGCCCTGGGCTCTGAGGCTGGTCACTGCCCACTGGACCTTGAGGTCAAGAGGGATGAGCAAGGAGAGCTTGGTACGTTCATAACAAGATGGGGCAGTGTAAGCATGGAGGAGGATAAACGTCCTTATGTGGTGAGCAGGAGAACTTCCCAGGGGAGGTGGTAGGTATCTAAGTGGAAACACAAAGAGGAAATCATCTTCCAGGAGATGGCAGGGTCATCCTCTGGGCAGAGGCCGAGGAAGCTGAGTACCTATGAGGACACAGAACGCCAAGGGGATTAGTAGCAAGGAGCTGGTGGCCACACATGGGGCTGGGAACTACTTTGGTACCAGGCGCCACTATGGGTGCACTGCCACATGGGACAGGAAAAATGCCCCTGTTCGAATGAAGTGGAGTCAAGTGCAGTCAAGGATACCACAGGGACACACAGTGTGGCTTGCATGACCTTGGCGCCAGTCAGGTCTGGCAGAAGAGGAGCTGGAGAAACACCTAGATCTCAGGTGGTAGCTGGGAGGACCGTGATAACGAAGGGACTTTTGACCACAGGATGAATGAAGTACAGGAACAAGCCTCACAAACACCCAGTGTCGAGGGGGAGGGACCACAGCAGCCTTGTGTAGGAGCCTAGAGAAGCATGGACAAGGAGAGGAGAGAGAAGGTGAGGGGCTGGGATCCCCAGAGGGATGTATGCTCAGTGTGCAGATGCAGAGCAAGCTTTGGAAGCTCAGCCACAGACAAGCACTGATCCCACATCTTCTGTAGAAACAACACTAGCTGCAGTGAGAACAGTACATTTTGGTAGAAGAGGCCCAGAGGTCAAAGAGAGTCCATTTTTGTCACCTTGGCAGGCATCCTGGTGGCTTAGCTCAGGTGGTGGCTGTGGTTTTGGGGGACGTGTTATAGATACATAGAAACAGCAGTAATTCTTAACAAGTGAGGCTATTGTGGTGACAGAAAGCAGGTGTCAAAGATAGTGCCACGAGCATTCTGGGGCCAGTTCCACCCCTCCCCTCGGTACCCTTGAGCCTGACCCCAGGAGCAGGTAAAGTACTGGTCCCTGTGCACAGAACCCTAGCCCCACCTCCATTGCTCCTCCAGCCTTCTAGCTGTTCTAACACCGGCATGCTTACCCTGGGTGAGTCTCACCAGAATCTGTGGTCTTTAGCCTGGGGGATATTTGGGTGTCCAGGGGACCTTAAGATATTTGGAGACACTTCTGTTTCTCACAGCCAATGGTGGGAGCATGGCCAAGGAAGGCTAGACCTGAGGATGCCCAGGATAGCTTCATGGTGAAGGTTGGTTGGCAGACCTGCCTAGGTGGAATGGCCTATCCACATGGCATTACCAAGAGTACAGAGGCTGAGCCCCACAACCTCCAGCAGGTCCTCTCAAGGATCACTGAGGACTTCAGCCATTTTAAAAAGGAAGCAAGTCTGTGGCCAGGAGGTGGTGAGCAGCCGTAGTAACAGTTTTAGCCCACAGCACAGGCTGGTTTCTGGAGCTTGGCATTCTTTTGTGGCTCCTCTCCCTTTCATCAGCCCTGGCCCTCTTGGCCTGATGATCTCCAAGAGCCTCAAGTCCTCAGCCCAGGTCTTCCTCCTCCTCACTGGAGTCATCATACATGACTACTGAGTCCCACCCCTGTGGGAGGCCCCTCCCAGCTCTACCACTTCCTCTCATTCTCATAGCCGCAGGTCCGCCCACACTAGGCCCTCATCATTCCCAGAATTGGCCATTGCAGTCACACATGCCTGGGGCTTGTTCAGGAGCTGAGTCTGGACTCAGCCTCTGCCCTCTTGCCCTCTGTATCATTCTTTCCAGGTCGCCCCAGACCCCCATCCTCACCACCTCCCTTCTCTTTCATCCTGCTGTCCTCCCTCATACCCGGCTTATATCAGACTCTGAAACAACATGGATGTGATTTGAGAAGATGATACAAGTGCATCAGAGCTTTGAAACCCTCTCCCCACAGTAGACTCTCCAGTGAGCCGGCACTCCTAGATGCTGGTCTGTTTGATGACTGGTTGGTAAATTCATCCAGAATTAAAGTTGAAGTAGAGTAGTAGATCTGAACCTTAAGAAAGCCAGAAGACAGATATAACTTACACAAACACCATGGAAGGCTCCCTCCAGCTCACTCTGGTCTAGAACTCATTCATCACCCAGGCTGTCCTTGAACTTAGGACAATCCTTCTGCCTCAGCTTCCCAAGTGCTATAGGTGTGATCAACTACAGCAGACTTTGTGTTTTTTCTCAACAGTCTTTGTTTCCCATACAATTTAAAAGACAAATGCGCAAGCTGGACGTGGCAGCACACACCTTTAATCCCAGCACTTGGAAGGCAGAGGCAGATGGATCTCTGAGTTTGAGGCCAGCCTGGTCTACAGAATCCAGAACAATCACAGCCACAAGAGAACCCTGCCTCAAAAAAAAAAAAAAAAAAACAAACAAACAAAAAAACACAAGAACAACAAAAAGCATGACCCAGCTATATGTTGTCTACAAGATGCATATAGTTTAAAGTGAAAGAATTTAAGGGGACATGTTATGCAAAGAAAACCCAAGAGCACTGAGTAGTTATACTATGTACAGGCTTAAGAAAAAAAAATTCAAAAGATAAACAGGTTACATGTAAACTCATGGTGAATGTATAATATCCATATGCATACTCACCCAATATTGGAACCCAAGGTGTTATATCATAATACTTTGCAGCTTCAGTGCCATTCTTCCAACTATAGAGTCACCAGGGAGTAGAACTGTTTGCGGAGGATCAGAGGAATTAGGAGGTGTGGCCTATCACTGGTAGGTGGGCTGTGGGGTTTCAAAAGCCGATGCTGTTCTCAGTTAGCTCTCTCTCTCTCTCTCTCTCTCTCTCTCTCTCTCTCTCTCTCTCTCTCTCTCTCTCTCTCTCTCTGCCTGTGTTTTCTGATCAGATGTGAGCTCTCAGCTGCTGCTCAGGTTCCACACCTATTCCTGCCATGCTCCCCACCGATGTACTTATGGACTCAATCTCTGGAACTTTCGGCTTCAATGCACTCTTCTACTAGTTGCCTTGGTCATGCAACTAGTCATGTCTCTTCACAGCAATAGAAAAGTAACTAAGACAATGGACTTAAGAAGAGTGAAATTTCCAGGTGTGGTGGTACCCACTTTACTTCCAGCAATGGGGAGGCAGAGGCAGGTAGACCTCTGTGAGTTAGAGGCTAGCCTGATCTATATAGCAAGTTACAGGACAGCTAGGACTCAGGACTACAAAGAAAAACCCTGTCCAGAAAAAGGAAAAAAAGGAGGGAGAGAGAGAGAGAGGGAGAGAGAGAGAGAGAGAGAGAAAGAGAGAGAGAGAGAGAGAGAGAGAGAGAGAGAGAGAGAGAGAGAGAGAGATTACACTGTCTTTTCTGACTACAGTGAAAAGAAATCTGGATATCAATGGCAAGTATACAGCTGTATGGAAGTTAAAAGTCACACTCCTAATCAGCCAGCAGGTCACAGCAGAACTCACAAAAGAGATCAGAAAGCAAGCAAGAACGAACCAATGTTAGGATTTGAATGTCCCCAAGGCCCATCTACTCAAGGCTTGACCTTCACCCTCTGATGCTGCTGCAAGGTGGCAGAGCTTTTAGGAGGTGGGACCTAGTAGGAGGCATTTAAGCCATTGAAGGTGTGTACTCTTGAGGGAGATATTAGAATTCTAGCTTCTCTTCTTGGCCACAATGAGATAAAGCATGTTTCTTCCTTCACACTCTTCTTTCATGACACATTCCCCTGCTAAAATTCAAAAGCAACTGGATGGTGAGAATTCTGAAACCTTGAGTCAAAATAAACCTTTCTTCTTTTTATATTGAGCTCTCTGCTGTTTTGTCATGGCGCTGAAAAGCCAGAATCTCCCCAGACCAAAACTTTCAGGGACATATTGAAAACCCAAGAGAATGATAACTGCAAATATACTCATTCAAATAACAACTTAGATAAAGAACCTAACTCTATCCTTTTACATGATTGTCGGGGCCTCAAACACTGGAGTCGTGGCCTTTTATTTTAATTTTTTAATTGTGTGAATACATTTGTGCAGCTGCCTGAAGAGGGCCTGGATGTCAGATTACTCAGCTGCTGAAATTATAGGCAGTTCCAAGCTGTCTGACACGGCCACTGGGACTGAACCCTACTCTGCAAGAACAGTGCACCCTCCTAAATGCTGAGTCACCTTTCAGCTTCCTAACTGGACTCCTTAAGGAACTAGAAAAAGAAATTGAAACCCAATGGTTGCATAAGAGATTAACTAATGCTTGCTAGAATGGACACAAATAAAAACTGGAAAAACAGCAGAGAGGATTAACAAAACCAAGTTATTTCTTTGAACAAAAATCAGGAAAACATAACAAACCTTTAGTTAGACGAAGCAAAAGAGACAGAAACTTAAAATAAGATCAAAGATGGAAAAAGAAATAGTGCCCCCTCTTGCACATAAAACTTCGGTGAGCGCCCATCACCAAAACTGAGTCAAAAAGAAAAAGAACCCCTTAGTGGACCGAAGAACACACAGGGAGCTGAACTTCGATGGGGATTCTGCCAAACCCTGAAAGCATTACCCTTATTCCTCCTCAAACTGTTCTACAGAGAAGAGGAAAAATGATTCCTAACGCACTCTGATGCTAACTCCAGGCAAGGACACCATGGGGGAAATTTAAAAAACAACATCGACAACAAAAACACGAAAAAACTACAGGATAACGTCCTCATGAACACAGACATAAAATCCACAACAAAGTGCTGGGAAAAAAAAGAAGAAGTCTTGCGTTAAACAGACTGTATAACCCACGGCTGCTGTGGTTAGGGTGTGGGTCTTGGTTGCAAGCTGCCTGGCTTTGTACAGCAACTGGCTCACGAAGGCTCTGAGCTCATCAACAGAGCGCCCACTCATGAACTCATAATCGGATGGAACTGTGGGGAAGTGGTAGACACCTGCATGTGGAGTCTGCTTGGACTAAGTGGATCGCTAGGAGTATGCCTTGAGGAATCTACCCACTCTCTCATCCCTTTCTGTCTCCCTCTGCTTCCTGGCCCACAAGAGCAAGCAGCTTGTTCTATAACCCCCTCTCTGCCATGATGCTCAGTCTTACGATGGCCCCAAAGTAACAGACCAAGTAGACCGAAGCTACTGCAACCTTCAGCCCCCAAATCTCCCCTCTTTCCCCACTGTCCTATCAAGAGTTTGCTAGTGATGACAATGTCTCATTGTGTAGAGTTCTCTCTGGAATGCAAGGGTAGCTCAGAATAATGCTAATCACTGCCATCCACGCTCTCATTGATAGAACCTAGCGGAACGGAACCCGTGGGCATCTGTCCTAATGCAAAGTAGGAATGCAAGGGACTTCCCTCAGCCTGGTAAAGGCCATAAGCAAAAGACTCACAGCTAAGATCACATTCACAACCCCCCCCCAAAAAAAAAAACCTGAAAGTTTCCCCTAAGGTCAGGAGCAAGGTCGCCCACTTTACCACCTCTATTCAACCTTGCACCAAAACTTTTAACCAGACAATTCAGCAGGAAAAAGAAATAAATTAAAAACAAAAAACAAAAACAAAAAACAACACCCCCCCAAAAAAAATCCCCAAAGGTAATACTACCTTTGTTAACAATGCCATGATCCTAAATACATCAAGTCTAGACATCTGTGGAGCAATCACTAGACACAATGACTGGTTTAGCAGAGCAGTGGTGTGCAGGTGTCAGTGTGCTTCTGTCCATGTGCACTCATGTGAGCACGGCAGGCCATAGCCTCAAAGGTAAAGGTTTAGCAATAGAGAGAACCAAGGCAATGCCGGGTGTGTTCCAAACCCTGCAGGACACCCTGAAAGTATTAAAGGAGACTTGGGTAAGCCGCAGGACATCCCACGCCCATGGACTCATACAGTTAACATTGCTAAGATTTCAGCCTTTCTAGAAGCAATCTATGGACTGAATGTAATGCCTCTCAAATCTTGATGCCCCCTTTTATTTTTAATGAAGAAGCTGTGTTTGCAAGTGGGCAAGGATGGCTGAAATCTTCTCTGGGAAAATAACAAAGTTGGAGAACATAAACTCCCAGTTTCAGGACCTACCACAGGTCTTCAGTGTTCAAACTGCATGTCGCCAGTATGGGATAGACCTGGAGAGATCTGATGGCAGCTGGAATTTCATGCCTGTGGGCAGCTGATTTTCAGTCGGAACACCAAGTACTTGTTGTAAAAGCAAGAGAACTGGGGTTCAGCACCCTAGACCCTGTGTAAATGGCAGGTGGGCATGGGGGCTCCCTGTTATTCCAGGCTCAGAAGTAGGAGACAGATCTCGGAGCAAGCTAACTAGTATGACTAGTATGACGAGCCACAGAGGCAAGCCCTGGGTTGAGACCCAGGCTTGATAAATAAGGTGGGGTGATTTCCCCCTCCCTCCCAAGGTGGAGTGATTGAGGAAGACTTTTAACACCATCTAAGGCCTTCACACACCCATACACACATGGCATGCACACAGGAAAAGGAGGAAAAACATCAGGATCAGCAAGTGGCATGGCAGAGTGAGCCCTTCTAGCTTGCTGACAGGTACCTAACACAATGCAGCCACTGTGGGATGGCTGGCCAGCTAAGTTAAACACAGAGTTGTGACACAGCCTGGCAGTTTAGCCCCAGGTATACCCACCGGAGGCCTGAGGATTCTTTTTTTTTTTTTCTTTTTTTCAAGACAGGGTTTCTCTGTGTAGCCCTGGCTGTCCTGGAACTCACTCTGTAGACCAGGCTGGCCTCGAACTCAGAAATCCCCCTGCCTCTGCCTCCCAAGTGCTGGGATTAAAGGCGTGTGCCACCACCACCACCTGGCTGCCTGAGGATTCTTGTTTGCACGAAGGCTATATCATCCAAAATTGGGGTGGTGTGTGTGGGAAAGACCACCATCCATCCAAATGTCCACCCATGTATGCTTGGTGTAGTACGTCTGTGTTGCGGAATACTATTCAGCAGGGAAAAGGAATGAGGTGCCAACACATACTACAACACAGCCAAGTCCCACCTTATGCAGAGTGGAAGAGGCTAGATGTGACATTCCCAGAAAAGAAAAATGAGCTGGGAGGTATGGCAGATATATCAGGTGCACCTGTGAGCTCACATGGGGTCCACATCAAACACAGGGGTTCTATTTAGGTGATGGAATGTCCCAGCCACTTAGCAGCAGTCATGGGTGTCCAATTCATCAAGTTTACTAAAAAAAAAAAAAAAAAACCACCAAATCGTACACTTACAGTGCCCAAAATATATGTTAAGCAAATCCCTCCTCAGTGAGTGAGTTCTTTAAATAAATTTTAAAAAAATTAAAAAGAGGAAGTAGGTTAGAGAGGGCTTATCCTGTTATGTCTTCTCAGAAGACCCCTGGGCAGAAGAGCGCAGTGGCCACTTCCCCCACTTGGCCAGCTCTGCTATTTGGAGTGCTGAGGAAGGGCACGAGGGCCTCACAGATCTCTCCAGGGCTAACAGCTACTCTTGGTGACTTTTACAGAGCAGGAGGGACCCTCCCCTTAGCACACGTCTACTTTGGAGGTCAATACTCCTTCACCCAGCTGGGCAGGATCAGCGCCTTATCATCCACTTAAGTCCAGAGGACTAAGCAGCCCTGGCTGTATTCCCCACCCCCTGTCCCCCAGGGCACTGCCCCCTGCCTTGAGTCAGTATCTTAGTTTGTAGCCAGGGTGGTCTTGAACTTGGTGTCCTCCTGCATCAGTATTCCGAGTGCTGAGATCTCAATGCTATTCTTTTGCTGATGTAAATCAGATCGGAGTTTCTCCTCTGCCAACTCCCTAGGAATTCTCATGTTTCATCCAAATCAAATCCGCGCCCAGAGGTGAGCATGCTGTATGATCCCCCACGCTCTCTGTTCTTTCCCATCTTCACACGTGTGCATCCTGCCTCACGTGATGACGTCATGCTGTCAGTCTGTCTGTCTTCTCTACCAGAGATGGGCTCCACGAGGGCTGTCCTTTGTACACCTTTCTAAGGCACTTCATTAGGATGTACCCAAGGGCCCACTTCACGGGAAAGGATGGAGGGAAGGAAGAAGGGGCTGGCTGAGTCTGCAGAGGAGTGAATGAGTGGACAGGGGATGGGCAGGGTGTGGAGAGGGAGTGGGGAGGGTGTGGAGAGGGGGTAGGGAAGGGTGGGGAGGGAGGGAGTGGGATGCCGAGCTGCCTCCTGCTAATTCACACTCAGAAACGGTGAGTTGGATGGAGCATGGCTCTGGAGTTCAAATCCCAGTTCTGCCATTGGCTAAGGTGTGACCTTAGGCAAGTTCTGTAACTTCCTTCACTCATCTGCAACACAGGGAACATGAAAACGCTGGTGGCAAGATTCAGTGGTCAGCCCTCCGGAAGGAGGAGGGGGCGAGTGTCTCTGTGACAGCACAGTTCACTGACACCAGGAACTCTGCAGATCAGCAACTTCTCCTCTGCCATCCTGCCTTTGAGCTTTCTTAAACTCCAGGCTAAGAAAGACCTTAGAAGGTTCACTGTGAAGACCAAGAGAGGAGAAAAAGAAAGGAAATCAGATAAAGGGGAAAAAGCAGGAGGAAGGACGGTTGGGGGTGGGGAGCTGGTGGGAAGGAAAGCGGAGCAGAGGGCAGGGGAGGAGAAAGAAAAGCCAGCTTCATCCTGAGGTCTCAGGCAAGCCTGGAGCAGACACCAACAGCCACCAGTCTGCAGGGCAGACACTCATGGATCAACCATGAGGGACCCTGTAGGAAGTTCCCCAAACACAGCTTTGAAAAGGAAAGATCCAGACAGCCACAAAAAATGGGAGGCTTTCTCTTAAACCAGTCAGTCATGTGGGCTGCTCCCAAGCCTTTCCAAAAACACTGGTCAGAAAACACTGGTCAGGGCGAAGGCGGCCGGCGTGTACATCTGAGCCCATCACGACCATGGAGACAGCTCAAACAACTCTGGTCTGACCTCACTCCTCTTAGGTTCAAATATCAGCTCTAATGCCTCATAGCCCAGGAGCTAGTTTGCTCCCCTGAGCCTCAATCTCTTCATCTGTGAAATGGGAACAGGCTTGTCTGTCACTCAGGGTCTGTGGGCAAGTGCCATCGGAGCACCTGAGCAATGTGAGAAGGAGATGGCTCTGACTTCCTCTCTCTGGGGCTGCTGGGCAGGAGCTGCCTGGCTTTTGTCTTCTGGCTTCCAAAAGTCTATTTGTCACCCCTTTTCTGTACCTCTCACTTGCTTCAAGACAAAAACAAAAACAAAAACAAAACAAAAAAACAGTCTTAAGAGTTTCTTTTCTACTGCACGGGTCAGAGAGGACTGCTGTGCACACACCAGCTGCGCTGTGTTTCAGGAATGGGAGCACTCACTGACTCCATGCTTTCCTGGTTCCCAAGAGCAGCTGTGGATCCCTCTTAGCCCCTACCTTTTCTCCCAGGGCAGAGGACTCTGAGGCTGGCAAAGGGAAAGTCTCTCCCCTGGGTCCCCAGCTGGGAGATGTGTAAGCCCTGTAGAAGTCTTAGAAGGTTCGTGACAGGAAGGGCACTGAAGTCATGCCCTCTCCAGAAGTGGGAAGTGAGCAATTTGATGATCGGAGGAACTCATGGGACTGGCCGTCTCCTGTGCTGACCATGGATGAGGGCTTGCTGCTCATGTTATGCTTAAATTGTTGAAACATAGACAAAGCTTGCTTTTAGGTCTGTGGGAGTACCTTGAGAAGGTAAATGCTACAGCTGCAGGAGAACCTACGCACTGTCTCAAGAGTGGTCCTGGGCAGAGCACGGGATTGGACTAGTTCACTGCTCATCAATGGAGTCTTCAACAAGTTGTTTCGCCTCAAAGGTTGACTAAACATTGGCCTCACGGGTGCAGGCATGAGGTCTGAGTGACGGCTAGAGTGTCGGTTTGCACAGGATAGACATGATCTTATGAACCTGCTTGTGAGTTCTGAAGAGATGAGTCTCGGAGGCAGATTTTAAGGGATTCTAAAAGCTGCCCTAAACTATGGGGACCACCCTTGGACTGTCGAGGGAAGAGGCAGAGGCAGGAGGTCACCCATGGTTTGACAGGAATGGTGATAGCCTCAGCATGGTCAGAAAATGAATGGAAACCTCACTGTTTAGAATTAATTTGAACTTTCAATAATAAAGCCCTTTTTATGAGGAAGGAAGGAAGGAAGGAAGGAAGGAAGGAAGGAAGGAAGGAAGGAAGGAAGGGAGGGAGGGAGGAGAAAGGAAGGAAGAGAGAGAAAGAAGGGAGGAAAGAAAGAAAGAAAGAGAGAGAGAGAAAGAAAAAAAGAAAGAAAGAAAGAAAGACAGACAGACAGACAGACAGACAGAAAGAAAGAAAGAAAGAAAGAAAGAAAGAAAGAAAGAAAGAAAGAAAGAAAGAGTTTATTTTCTCTATTTGTTTGGATTTCTATCTGTGTGTGGCTGCCTTGCCCTCCTGGCTGGACAAGGGGCACAGCAAGGCTCTCAGGAGCAGCAGGGTTCTCTCCTCCAGGGTAGCAGCGCATGTCCTCCTTCCCACAATGCTGAGGCTGGGGACTGGGGAATGGATGGTCATGAGCAGTGCTTAAGGCAGAAAGTCTGAGTGTCTGGGTCATTCTGAATCAGGACCCTGGGGCAGGCAAGGGACAGACAAAATGGACCAGTTAGACACCTGTAAAAGAGCAGTCATGAGGTAGGCGTCCACCTTCAGTCTGTCCCATCTGTGCTGAGGGGCTCAGGGTAAATACCAAGGGCTTCAGGTGGGATGTGCTACTGTCACATCTCTGTCTCGGTTTCTACATCTTCAAGAAGTGGCAAGTCCCACTTCACTGCCTGCCTCTTGGGACACGACTGTGAGGCCTTTGGGATGATGTCATCTGTCTGCAAGATGTCAGACCCCAAATATCGTGTTAAGGGTGACCTTTGGGGAGCCGTGGGTGCCTGCTTGCAGGCATCTTAGTTTTTCTTGCCCCTTCTGGAGGATCTGGCTGGGTTGGGCGGGGCACTGTTTACCACATCCCCTCCCCACCCCTTGCCTGGCCTCAGATAGACACCGAAGCCTCCGCTGGTGGCCCTGTGTTTCAGTCGCACACAGCTGTCTGCCCACTTCTCCTGTGGTGTGCCTCACGGTCACTTGCTTGTCTGACCGCAAGTCTGCCCATCCCTGGGGCAGCCAACTGGCCTCAGCCCGTGCCCCAGGCGTGCCCTGTCTCTGTCTGGCTGCCCCAGCCCTACTGTCTTCCTCTGTGTAGGCTCTGCCCAGATGCCCGGCTGGTCCTCAGCCTCAGGACTATCTCAGCAGTGACTCCCCTGATTCTGGACTTGCACCTGACTGAACTCCTGCCCACCTCAAACCTTCACCTCCCACCACCACCACTCCGAGTCCCGCTGTGACTCCCACGCCCAGGAGACCACCCAAGTGCCCCAGCCTAAAGAATGGCTTTCTGAGAAAGACCCTGAAGGAGTAGGTAAGTAGACTCTAGTTCTTGTTCTCCCTGAGTCTGGGGGCCTTTTTTCTGTCTTTTGCATAACACTGTGGTGGGACACAGGCAAAGAACACTACGCAGTTAGTGTGGGCAGAGTCAGGGCTGGAGTTCCTTGTTCAACTGACTAAAAATGACTAGGAATGCCCTTGCTGAATGTTGGAGGGTTATGGAGGCAGGAGCATGGCTAGCATAATCCCTTGCCTATGCAAAACTGCCTGCAAGAAGTGGTGAGGAGAAAAAAAAAGAGAGACTCTGGATGGTAGACAGTCTGCCAGGCAGTGATAGGCAGTAGCCAGGGGCATTGGGAAGCTTCCAGGGGGCCGTTTTGTAGGGAGGAAATCAGGTACTACCGGCCAGTATAGTTTATTACTTTAACTCCATCTATCCTTCCAGGCAGGTGGGGTGCCTACTTCACAGAGAAGGAAATCTGACTCCACAGGGGAAGAGTGACATTCCTTATGGGTCTTGTCATGATATGGCAAGGTGGGCAGTCCAACCAGGTGTCACCACCCAAATCCAGGGCCTGGGTCAGATGATAAGAGGTAACACCTCTTCCATGAGAAGAGAGGGGAGCCCGGAGGTTGTTGGAAGTCTAGTCTAGAGAACAGAATAGGAGAAGGCGGCACATGGGTTAATAGCATAGGAAATAATGTCTGTGCTTAGGACGTGTCAAGAGGACCAGAGCAGGTCATAGATGCATTAGAGGGTCACGAGTAGTTCCTAAGAGAATGTCTGTGCTCTCTGAGGCAGTTAGAGCACATGGTAGCATTTCCGAGTCTAGCAGCGAACCAGGGCAAGCCTCTCTGCTTCTTTGAGCCTCCTGGGTCCTCACTTTCTCCATCTGTAAAATGGGGATCAAGGTGGCTCTATCTTTGTGAGGCTGTTTATGAGAACTCCAGGACATCAGAATGTCAAGATTGACTTCAGGGGCTCCTACACCCAGGTACCCTGCCCCATGGAGGAGAAGGGCTAACCACTGAGAGCCACCAAGAATACAGGGAAGGCTAGAACAGCCCTATCTGTCGTGAATTGTGAGAACTTGGGGACCTCCCAGAACCCTCAGAGTCCAGGTGAGGCCAATGGCCCCATGCAGCTCGGTGCATAGATGTCAATACTGGGTGGACCCTGTGGGGGACAAACCTGCCTTTTGGTTAAGAGTGATGAAGAGAGTCAGAACAGAAATTGGAACCCAGTCTATATGGCAGGATGCCGTCCCATAGGAAAACTCACAGCCTTGGAACATTGTCTAAGGACATTTCTCAGACAGCACTTAGCCACGTGATCCCCACAGTGGGGTGTTTTCTGCAGTAGCCCTGCCCTAGGGCCCGGTGTCCACTCTTCAGTGGACCTCAGAGAGAGAACGATAGAATCCCTGACTGGCAGGGGAGACAGAAAGGAGAGCATGTGGAAGATGGAAGAGAGACAGGCAGGCTACCTGCTGGGGAAGTGATTTCCTCACTTCTAGGGCCAAGCAGCATCAGATAGGCATAAGAAGATGGGGTGTGCTTTCTCCCAAAGCCAGGAGTGGGCTTTTGTGCATGGGGGCGAGGAGCAGCCATAGCCAGTCAGTGTCTTCAACTGGGGGAGGGTTGCAGGGACACACACATGGCTAGGCAGGGGTAGCAGCTGTCTTTTTGTTGTTGTTGTTGTTTTTTTTTAATTCTGGGTGTTGGGTTTGCTGCTGCTGACAGTTTGAGAGGGAGCTCTCTCCATGCAACCCAATCTGCCTCAAATCTGTGATTCTCCTGCCTCAGCCTCTTGAGGACTGGGATTACAGGCGTGTGCCACTGTCCCGCAATGGCTCTGATGGCAGCGCTGCATCCCTTGCAGATGAGGATGCAGAGATTCAGAGAGAAAAAGTGGTTTTCAGGGGCCACCCAGAGAGCCACTTAGAAGGGGAAGAGAAGGAGGCCCTGAGAGAGGTGGTCTCACCTTGGCAGTCTTTGCTTCAAAAACTGGTCTACAGCCCCAGAAACATGAAGGGGGGAGGGAGGAGCTGGGAGAGGCCCCACCCACAGCCTGCAGTTTGCAGGTGTCACCTCCCCTCCCCCACCAGCCTAGCCCGCGGGACCAAGGGACTTTTCTTGACAACTCAAACATGAGCGCTGAGTAAACCTGGAACTTCTGAACCAACCTGAGAATATTCCCTGGCTGGGGCCCCTTAAGGACATCTGTACCAAGACCTCGGCCTGCTGTCCCTAGGGTCCCCAGGGAGGATCAAAGCACTAGAACTGTCCCCAGGAGGAGGGGCAAGTGCAGGCATGTGGCCTGGCTGCCCCTCAAACCTCAACCTTCTTCATTGAGTGAGCAGCCATCGATGTGGCCCTGGGCCTCTCTGGGTCTCTGTTTCTTGATCTGCTAAGTAGGTCTGGTGTGATAACCAAGACTGGAGTCTCCCATTTTCTCCAGTGCTGATTAAAGGTTCATGCTTCAGATTAGGCCAGGGTGGGCTGATGAGAACAGGGTGGGGGGTGGGGGTGGTGTTGGGTTTTTGCTGCCTTGGCCCCAACTTTCTGCTGTAGCTTCAAACAGCCATTCTTCAAAACAGCCCTTGTTTGAGAGCCCTAGAGAGAGGCTGCACACTTAGGCAAGAATGTGAACATGCTAGAGTTTGCACAAGTGGGATGGGCTGTTCCTGTGGAGGTGTTCAGGAGAAAGAAGGTTCTGGCTCATGGAGACTGCATATACACAGATACTGGGACAGAACTTTCTTCATGTCTAGCCGTCATCCCACTAAACCATGAGTCTAATGTCCTCAGCTGTAACCCAAATCACCACAAGGCACCAGGAAGCACACAGCTGCAGTGTGCCTGCACCTACCACCCTGCTCTTTGCACACAGCAGCTGAGCAGATAGGTAGAGTTGAGCAGAAAGACACCCTTGACCAGCAAGAGTTAGAACATTCACCTTCTGTCCCAGGCCTGCTAGTCTCATTTATCCACTTAGACACTGCTCAGCTGAGAACCTGCAGTGTACTATCTCTGAGCATGCCCTCTCATGTCATTAATCTGAGGACAGTCCTTTCAAGCAGACCCTTGGAGCAGGGATTGCTCCAAGAGTGTGGGGAGGGTGCCCCCTGGGGATAGTGACAAAGCTGATGGGAAACCTGAGTCTCCAGGGACTGCTCAGTGGCTGGTTCCCTCATTCATTGGTCCCCTCATTAGCAATGCATTCTGTACCCATTGCAGTCACCAGGGATGCTACGGTGAACAAAGCTGGTGATTTATCAACCTAATGGGACCTAATATGCCCAATGATGGGTGAGAAAGACAAGATAGAGACCACAGAGTGGACCCACTTCAGATGAAATGGACAGTCTCTCTGGAAGGTGACACTGAAGTTGAACTCTGGGGAGAGTTTTGGCAGAACAACTGCGCATGTTAAGGTCCTGAGATAGGGAACATTGGAGCACTGATGGTCTTATCCTACAGTATCTGAATTTAAGAAACAAGAACCAAAGAGAGCCAGACTTAACTCTGAAGTGCACAGGATGCATGGATTCACCACCAAAGAAAGGGTCCTTGTCATTTAGTCATTTGTGCAATATGTGTCTGCAGCCTGCTGTATGGGAGGCAGTACTTACCACAGGGGGCTCAGCAGGAGCCGAGCCCCTGTGGTTCCTTCAGGGCTGTTGTTTAGAAGGTGAATGGAAACATCCGGAGCTATGTATGGGCTGTGGTGGAGGGACAGACCCCAAAGGAAGATGTGACTCACCCTCCTTGGAGAGATCAAAGACAGCCTTGACACTTGAACTTCAGTTTGAAGACCCAGTAGGAGGCTGACAGTCAGCTAAGGAGCACAGAAAGTTCCCATGGCTGAAAGACCAGGTGTGAGGGATGGAAGTCAGGTGAAGGCAAACTGTTCCACAAAGCCACTGTGAATGTCTGGTGTGTCTGGAGCCAGAGCAAGCAGGGAAGGAGCAAATGGGGATGGGCACTAGGCTTTTCTCAGCAAGTCGAGGTGGGACTGTTGGAATGATGTGGAGGGAGAGGGCTGGAGGATAAAGCCAGAGGTCAAAGCCCATGAAGAACATCAGCAGGTGGGACAGTTCACGCCTGGGGGACCTAGAAGCCCTCCCTTCTGGTTCCCCCTTGGGAAGTCCCTGAGCAGATACACTTCTCCTTCTGGTGACCTGCTGGCTCTTGTGCGAGGCTCTTGTGGGGAGTCCCTCTGTGCCTGCCTCATTTCTTGTCTGTCCCGTTAGGAGAGGGACATTTTACTTTCAAAAGCTCCACAGTCTTTCACTTTCAACCCTGTGGCTCCCACCTGGCCTATACTGAGGTGACCATAGCCTGGATGGATCAAGTAGATTCCACTCCTTGATCATTAGTGGGGGCAAGGTGGGAAAGCCAAGAATGCATGGTTGCCCAAGGAGATAGGTAGAATGTATCCTGTGAATACACTTGGATAGGTCTGGTTAGATCCACAAGGGGACGTTGCTCCTTGTCATAGAACCTTGAGGTAGAGGTGCTGGGACCCATGTGGCACATTTCAAAGAAGCCACATCAGTTCATGCCTCTACTCTGTGTAGAGAAACCCTAACAAGGACTTCCCTGCATTCAGAATTGTCTTTTCTGTCTTGTGTGTTGAACAGCGTGCTATGCACGTGTGGAGACCAGAGGTCACTCACTGCTGAGTGTCTTCCTCCATTACTCTCCATCTTGTTTGTGAGACAGGGTCTCTCACTGAACCGGGAGCTCACCATGGGGCCTGGGCTGGCAGCCACTCTATGCCTCCCAACACAGGGTTGCAATGCACAGTACCATTGCTGGCTCCTAGATGGATGCTGGGGACCTGAACTCTGGTCCTTGCACTTGTTTAGCAAGCACTGTACTCCATGAGCCATTTCATCTCTCCTCTTGATGGACAAAATTTCTTAATGAAATCCACTATATCCCTTTTTTCCCCTTTCATTCCTGAGTTAGAAGTATGTTCAGGAAGTGTGGCTGGCGACAAGGTCAGGAGAACATCATCTCACTTTTCTTCGGGATCATTTATTATTTTACTTTTTTTATAGTATGTCCTAAATTGATTTTTATTTTCTGACAGGACTGAGTGATTGAAGGTAGGGGCTTCGCGCATGCCAGGCAAGTTCTCTACTCTTGAACTATGGCCCCGGGCCCAGGAATTGACTTCGATTTGATTTGAATTTGATTTGATTTGAATTTGACTGTGTGAAGTAGGGATCAAGGGTTACGTTATTTGTATGATTATGCCACCTTTGTTGGGTTTTGTTGTTGTTGTTTTTGTTGTTGTTTTTGGTTTTGTTTTTTTTTTTTAATTTGTTCCTTTGTTTGAGACAGAACCTCTCACTGTAACCCTCATTGTCCTGGAGTTTGCCACATAGACCAGACTAGCCTTGAACTCACAGAGATTCTCCTGCCTCTGCCTCCCTGGTACTGGTATTAAAAGCAGTGCCACCACACCTGCCTTTGCTACTGTTTTGAAATGGTAGTCTTATTATGTAGCTCAGGCTAACCTAGAAATTCCTATTCTCCTGCCTCAGTTTCCCCAAGTATAGGTCTTATAGGTAGCATAAAGCCCCATGGCAGCTCTGCCATCATTTTAAATGCCAGGCCTCCTCCCTCACCCCCCAAATGCAAGGGCGATTTTGTTGACAGACCAGCAGTTATAAGCTAGCTACTTTGTAGCATCTCTTTCTTTCCCATCCAACAGTTTGGTTTCCTTGTAGCAATTCTTTATGTTCATCACTTCTTTAAATGATGCCACAAATACTGAAATAATCCCAGGAAAGCAGCTGGAGACTGTGCATACTGAAACTTCCTTGGAACCTCTCATCATCCATGAACATGGTCTATCTGGCCACTTATTTTTTATTTCTCTTAGTCATCTTTGTGATTCTGACACCCTTTGAGCCATTCTTGGGTGACTGTCCTTTTGTTGCTAATATAAGTTACATCATTTTGAAGTTTTTATTACATTTTTATTTACCTATTTGAGGCTGTATGTGTAACATATGGTGTATGTGAAGGACAGAGGCAACTTTAAACAGTTGATTCTCTCGTACCTTGTTAGTCTGTCTTAGGGGCTCTAGCTGAGATGAAACAAGAGCAACTTGTAGGAGAGAGGATTTATTTATTTATGTATTTTTAAAGATTCATTTATTTTATGTATATTAGTACACTGTCACTCTCTTTAGACACCAGAAGAGGGCATCAGGCCACATTATAGATGGTTGTGAACCACCATATGGTTGCTGGGAATTGAACTCAGGACCTCTGGAAGAGCAGCCAGTGCTCTTAAGTACTGAGCTATCTCTCCAGCCCAGGGAAAGGATTTATTTTACCTTATAGCTTGTAGTTTATCATCCAGGGAAGTTAGAGGAACTCAAGGCAGGACCCTGGAGGCAGGAACTGATGTAGAGGCCATGGAGGAGTGCAGCTTACTGGCTTTGATCCAACTGGTAGCTGCTGCTGTCCTTGGTAGGCATCCCATGGTCCTGGCATCTCAAAAATGTTGGGGTCTCCACTCTAACTGGTCTGCACTTTCACCAATAGTGTCTTCTAGCTTTCTTCAGGGATTTTGATCCTGCCACAAGGCCCCATACCTCAGCTTCTCTCCATGACCTCCACATACCTTCAGATCCAATATCACCAGGAGAACTCATACACATTACCAACTTCAGCTGCCAGCCTGAGGTTTCAGACTTAGGCATCTGTGTACAGACTCTGGGGAAACATTTCCTACAAGATTTCACTTCAATGACTCTGGTGTCTTCTTTTCTTTCTGTTTAGTTTTTGTTCGCTCATTTTGAGACATGGTCTCTCTGGGTAGTCTTGGCTGTCCTGGAACTCACTCAGCAGACCAGGTTGGCCTTGAACTCTGCCTGCCTCTGCCTCCCAAGCACTGAGATTAAAGGCGTGCGCCACCACTACCTGCCTGCTATATCTTCTTAATCACAGGCAATCCCCAGCTGACCAGAACCACAGATTCTTCATTGAAAATATTGAAATGCTTCAGCTGAGTCTTTCAGGGACTCTCAGACTTCCTTTTGAGCTCCACAAGGCAAGCCTCCACTATCTTCCACGTTCCCATAACTCATTAAGCTCTGGCCAATCAATGGCTTTTCCAGCCCAACGTTCAAGAGTTTTTCCACAATCCTCCCTCCGTGCCATAAATAGATAGACAAATAAATAAATACATACATACATACATACATAAATACATAAATAAATACATAAATAAATAGATAAATAGATAGATAAATAACTTCGATAAATAACAGCAATAACCTATAACCAGGTACCAATTTCTGTCTTAGGATTTCTATTGCTGGGACAAGAAACCACTATCAAGAGCAACTTGGGGAGGAAGGGGTTTGTTTTAGCTTATATGTCTTAGGTCATGCTCCCAAAATGAGGGAAGCCAGAGTAGGAACCCAGGAAGAAGCCATTAAGGAATGCTGCTTACTGGCTTGATCCTCCTGGCTTGCTCAGTTTGCTTTCTCGTACCACCTAGGACTACCTGTCCAGGGGTGCCTCCCTCACTGTGCCTGGGCCCACCCACATTACCCACCAGTCAAGAACATGCCACCCTGCAGACTTGCCTACAGGCAATCTGGATAGAGGCATCTTCTTAATTGAGGTCATTGAGACACTAGTCAGATAAAACTAGCTAGTGTCAAGTCGACAAAAATATCAACCAAAAGCCCCAAACTAGTCAGCCCAGGCTCTCAGGGATCAAACTCAGGTGGTCCGGCTTGGCAGCAAATACCTTACCTGTTGAGCCATCCCACCAGCCTAAATGGCAGTTTCATATTCCCCTTGGTATATGGGAATAGGCTTTTGTACATTTTATCATTAGTACCATACTTCACAAGCTGAAGTTCCAGATGTAAGAAGAAATAGCTGACTATAAAAGTAGTTCATCACTTCACCACGTCCAGCCAAGCTGCTCTCTTCCCTCTCTCCTCCCCTTCCTTCCATCTGTCTTTTCTTTTTCTCCTTTAAATGTTAAATAAAGTCACATAATGACCACAGGCTGACCTGAGGGCCAGGACTGCAGGTTGATGTTCAGAGGTGTTCTCTCTCTCTCTCTCTCTCTCTCTCTCCCTTTTTTCTTTGTTTTTAAATGTTGTCTGGGTCAATAACCTTCCAGATTGGCCTGAAATACATGGCATCCTCCTGCCTCTGCCTCCTGAAAGCTGGGTCACAGGTGAGAGTCTACATAGCTTGCCTTTGCTTTTATGATGATTTTAATTTCTTGTTTAAAAAAAAAGTTGTATCAAAAGATGGACTAGTCGGCCATCACTGGAAAGAAAGGCCCATTGGACTTGCAAACTTTATATGCCCCAGTACAGGGGAATGCCAGGGCCAAAAAGTGGGAGTGAGTGGGTAGGGGAGTGGGGGACTTTTGGGATAGCATTGGAAATGTAAATGAGGAAAATACCTATAATTTTTATATATATATATATATATATATATATATATATATATATATATATATGAAAGAGTTGTGGTACTAAGCAGAGTTCCAGGCTTGGGGTTCAGTGTGTGTGTGTCTGTGTGTGTCTGTGTGTGCCTGTGACTGTGTGTCTCTGTGTGTGTATGTGTGTGTATATCTGTGTGTCTGTATATGTGTATATCTTTGTGTTTGTCTCTGTGTGTGTGTCTGTGTGTGTTGTGCATGCATTCGTGAAGGCCAGAGGTCACCCTTGGTTTCCTCTTCAATCACTCTCCACCTTACGTTTTAAGAATTGAACATGGAACTCCCTGGTTTGGCTAGACTGGTTGGCTGGCGGGCTCTTCCTGCTTCAGCCTTCCCAGCGCTGGGAGCATGCATTGCCTCGTGCAGCTTCGCCATGGGGGTGGGGTTTCTTTTTTATTATTATTATTACGTATTTTCCTCAATTACATTTCCAATGCTATCCCAAAAGTCCCCCATACCCTCCCCCCCACTTCCCTACCCACCCATTCCCATTTTCTGGCCCTGGCGTTCCCCTGTACTGGGGCATATAAAGTTTGCGTGTCCAATGGGCCTCTCTTTCCAGTGATGGCCGACTAGGCCATCTTTTGATACATATGCAGCTAGAGTCAAGAGCTCCGGGGTACTGGTTAGTTCATAATGTTGTTGCACCTACAGGGTTGCAGATCTCTTTAGCTCCTTGGATACTTTCTCTAGCTCCTCCATTGGGGGCGCTGTGCTCCATCCAATAGCTGACTGTGAGCATCTACTTATGTGTTTGCTAGGCCTCGGCCTAGTTTCACAAGAGACAGCTATATCAGGGTCCTTTCAGCAAAATCTTGCTAGTGTATGCAATGGTGTCATCGTTTAGAGGCTAATTATGGGATGGATCTCTGGATATGGCAGTCTCTAGATGGTCCATCCTTTTGTCTCAGCTCCAAACTTTGTCTCTGTAACTCCTTCCATGGGTGATTGTTTCCAATTCTAAGAAGGGGCAAAGTGTCCACACTTTGGTCTTCTTTCTTCTTCAGTTTCATGTGTTTTGCAAATTGTATCTTATATCTCGGGTATACTAAGTTTCTGGGCTAATATTCACTTATCAGTGAGTACATATCATTTGAGTTCTTTTGTGATTGTGTTACCTCACTCAGGATGATGCCCTCCAGGTCCATCCATTTGGCTAGGAATTTCATAAATTCATTCTTTTTAATAGCTGAGTAGTACTCCATTGTGTAAATGTACCACACTTTTTGTATCCATTCCTCAATGCAAGTCCCCATGCTTGGGCAGCAGGCACCTTACTGAATGAGCTGTCTGCCACCCCTCTGCTGTCACCATCTTAGGTCAGCACAGTGCTGCTCCAGACAGACACAGCAAGCAGCAGAGTTCTAGCCCTCCTCCACGCTGCTGGAGTGAAGTTCCAGATCGTTCAAACAGTAACGCCTCATTTCTCCTTTGCAGTCAGCTCCCTGTTTCTGAGATGGAGTGGATCCAGGCAGCAGTTGCCTTCCTGTGACTGTTTTATTTCACGTCTTAGCATAATGACTTCAAGTTTCACCCACATTGCAACATATGACAGGAGTTCCTTCTTTCTAAAAAGGCTGAATAGCCTTCCATTTGTGCTTAGAGCACATTTTGTCGGTGAATGGACTAATTGCTTACACATGTTGTTTATTGTAAATTTCAGGGCAGTAAACAGGAGTGTGAAAACACATCACTGAATTGTCGCTTTAACCTACTTTGAATATATACCTGCTATTTATAATTTTAATTGCATTTTTCACCCTTGTATGACCCTACTGAATATAGAGAAGCCTTGCAACCTCGCCACATCTTCACCAATATGTGTCACTTTATTCTAGTTTTAGACAGTGGTCATTGTGTCTGGTGTAAGGTAACTCTTTCTTAGGGCTTCGATTCTGATTTCCCGATAAACAGTGATACTGAGATGCGTCTTTGTGTCTGCTGGCCATTGTAAGCTCATTTGGAGAAAGGGCACTAGTCCGTTTTAACATGGGGCCATTCAGGATGCAGTTACTGAGTTGCAGTGTTCTTTTTTATATGCTGGGTCCTACGTGCTTGTCTGCCATCTAGTTGGGGGTGGGGGGGCATTCCTCTCTAGATGATTGAAGTTTGTCTGGTCTTGTTTTGGTTGCCTGTGCTCTCTCCCTGGGACATCTATAGTTTTAGGCCTCTAGCCATCTCAAGTTCATTCCTGAGAGTGGTTAAGATAGAAGACCAGCCCAATCCTGACACACGACGCTGTACCTCTCCCCAGGGTCATTTCTTTGATTATCTTCTTTATTTGTCCCAAGCTGACTTCAAACATGCTCGGTAGCCTAGGATGACCTGCAACTCCTGATGCTCCCACGTCCACCTCCAAAATGCTGGGATTACATTCATGTACATTGCTTCTTGAAGTCCAGTCCTTCTGCTAGGGTGGTCCTGGTGACCTCACAGACTATTTGATCATCTCCTGCGGGCTTGTTTGAGGGACCTTTATTCTTTACCATTGCGCTCCATGTTTGTATTTATCCCAGAACCAATTACAATCGTGACTTAGGTTTTCTCAAAGACTTATTTACTTTTATTTTATGTATATGGGTGTTTGCCTGCATGCATTTCGATGCATGAGAGTGGAGTGTCTGTGGAATCCAGAAGAGGACATAGGATCCCATGTGACTAGAGTCGCAGAGGGTTGTGAGACCCCATGAGGGTCCTGTGAAGAACAGCCAGTGTTCTTAACCTCTGAGCTCCCTCTCTAGCCCATTGATCACTGTAATTTAAAACCCAGAAAGAGCTAGAGAGCTTTTCTTCCTCTTCTCTGGATTGCCGGCTTTTCAGGATCCTTTTCAAGATCCTTCAAGACCCTGTTTGAATTCTAGGATGACATTTGCTATTCCTACACAAAGCACTATTGGTGTTGTGGGAAAAAATTACTTAACTTTATAGTTAGTTACTCTGTTGCCTTTCATCCCACAAAAGGATATCTTTTATTTAGTGTCTTTCTCAATTTCTTTCAGTGTGTTACATTTCTCCAAGTAAAGTGTTTTATTGTTTTGATGCTACTATAAATGGAAGTGTCTTATTTGTTTTTATTTTAAGGTTTTTTTGGGGGGGGGTTGTTTTGTTTTGTTTTGTTTTCAAGACAGGGTTTCTCTGTGTAGCCCTGCTGTCCTGGAACTCACTCTGTAGATCAGGCTGGCCTCGAACTCAGAAATCCATCTGCCTCTGCCTCCCAAGTGCTGGGATTAAAGGTGTGCGCCACCACGCCCGACTTATTTTAAGGTTTTATTATCTTTAATTATGTACAGGCCTGTGTCTGCATGTGGACAGGTGCACACGCGTTCAGGAGTCTAAGGAGTCCAGAGGCATTGGGTCCCTGGGTCCCTGGAGCTGCAGGTGGTTGTGAGCCCTCTGCTGTGGGTGCTGAGAATGTAGGGTCTGGGAAGGCAGCAAATGCTCTTCGCCACTGAGCCATCTTTCCAGCCCCTTAACTTCCCACTTGATTAATGTTTGTGGATATAAAATACAACCAATATTTATATCTTAATATTGTATTCTTCAATCTTATGGGATTCTTGTCTTCAATTTAACTTTTCTCAGTGTGGAATCTTCAGGATTTTCTTTACATATTATCTGCAAACAGAGATAACTTTGCTTCTTTCTTTTTATGTGCCCCTTATTTCTCCTCGTTCCTAACTGTCCCGGCTAAGACTTCCAGTTAAACAGAAATGGCAAGCGTGAGTCCTTGCCTTGTTTCCGATCTCAGAGTAAGCTTGTTTGTTTTAGTGTGAGCTTTCATGTGTGCCTTTGTCATGTTGTGATGGGCTCTATTTCTGGCATGTCTTGGACTTTTCTAGGGCTTGGTCTTTATGTCATCGCAGACACTTAGTTTTCTAATCCTCATGAGGCTTTTGTTGCTACTAAGCTGTGTTGAATAGAACCGTTATCAAAATAGAAGTTCTTGGATTTTTTTTTCCTATCTTCAGGGTGGAAACATGGTCAATATTTGAGTTGGGCATGTTGGCACACCTCTGTAATCTCAGCACTCAAGAGGCTGAGGCAGGGGGATAGAGAGCTTGAGGCTATTTTAGGAACATTGCAAGATTCTAACTCAAGAAAAAAATACCTTGGGTAATTTGGCCATTAAGGACACTGCTTGCTGTTCAGACTGTTTGTGTGTGCGCCCTTATCAGAGTAAAGGACATTCCTCTGTCCCTGCAATAGAGGGATTTTATTTTTTTGATGGGCTCTCAAAACCACGAATGGATCTCTCAATCCATTAAATATATTTTCTGAACCTATTAAATAGTCAGATAAAATTGTCCTTTCTTTTGTAAATGGCATAAAATAGACGCCCAAAGCTATGTTCTGTATTGACATAAATGGCGTGAAGACAGCGTTAACCACTTTTGCATCATTATATCTGAACGGGAGCTTTCTGTTAGGACCTTTGCACTTCACTTGTGTAAAAGATGCACTCTTTTTTCATGTGGATGGTTGACATCGTGGTTGGTTTACCTTCCAGCCTAATTCATTTACAGTTAATGGAAGTGCTCCTGTGCTTGGGATTAAGCCTGTGAAAGCAAGTGCCTTGGTGTTCTCTGTCGTTTTGATTTTTGTTTTCATGTACTCTTGTTCCCTCTTCCCTTTTTATATGCTCCACTCTTGAACATGGCTGCTACTCTCAGAGGCTGTTGGGGAAAGCCTGCAGGCCTGGCTGCACAGGACGTGGGCCATCCTGGGCTATGGAACAAACAATACCTCCCATCTTTTAAAAAAGAAAAAGAAAAACTACTGCTCTGTGTTTTCTATTATCTTGTTTGTTGCTCCTTTATATAATGGTGTGCGTCTCTGCAAGACCTTAAAGGATATTTTGTTAGATATAAAATTATACATTTAAATTAAAAATTTTCAGCCTTTAAAGCTTTTATTCTATTGCTTCCTATCTTCTTTTTTTAAAGATATTTATCCATTTATTTATTCGTTTATTCATTTATCTAGTATATGTGAATACACTGTAGCTGTCTTCAGACATCCTAGAAGAGGGCATCAGATCCCATTACAGATGGTTGTGAGCCTCCATGTGGTTGCTGGGAATTGAACTCAGGACCTCTGGAAGAGCAGTCGGTGCTCTTAACTACTGAGCCATCTCTCCAGCCCGCTTCCTATCTTCTTTATTTCTGTGTTAGTCAGATGTTAGTCATATTATGCCCTCTTTGAAGGAAAATTATTTTTCCTCTGTAGTACTTTCAATGTCCCTTTGTCATCATCATTATCATTAGTTTTTTGATAAAGTTTTTTTTTTTTCTGTGTAGCCCTGACTGTCCTGGAACTCACTCTGTAGACCAGGCTGTCCTGGAACTAAGAGATCTGCCTGCCTCTGCCCTCTGAGTGCTGGGATTAAAGGTGTGTGGTACCTTTAATCTTTGTCTTTAATTTTAAATATAGTTGTTCTAGAGATCTGGCAGGAAAATTTATCGGGGGGGGGGGGGAGGCTGGTGCAGAGACATCAGTCCATTATGATGGGAAGCGTCCCAAAGAACAGAGTAGTTCTGGCATGGTGGCCAGGAAGCAGAGAAAAGGGACGGACAGAGGATGCAGGAAGGGGACAGGGCAAGGGACTTCCTGAGACATAATTCCCTTAACTGACTCCCTTCACGCCACCTCCTACTTTGTGCTGTTGCCCCGGGCTCACCTTGTTGGTCACAGGCTCTGTACGTAGCTCCCTATTACATTAACAGCACTCTAGGCGCTGTGAATGAAGACGTGGCACCTTTGAATGAAGCTGATGCTTTCTGGATAGCTTTTTCATTTCCTTCTAAATAGAAGCATCTGCTGAGACAGCTGATTGTAAGCTTCTCGTATGCTGGTGAGTGTGGGCATGGCATGGCTGGCTTTGAGGGAAGTCGCTGTCCTCGTTCATTAGGTCACACACAACTGTTTCCAGACCACTTGGGTCATCATCTCTCCCTGGCTGTGAATAGCAATTTCTGTGTATCAGACTCTGACCAATCTGATAAAACATCCGTGGTAAGCCCTTGTGGTTTTATTTGTATTTCTTTGCTCCCTAAGAGCTCTTAGAATTCTCTGGGGCCTTCATTTGCTCCCTTTAACCTTCTCCACTTCCCTATGAGTTACTGAAATACGGTTAGCTACTAGTCTGCTTTATCCCAACCCAGCCCTGGGGCCTGATAAACACTCTGATACATCCCCATGCAATAATGCATTCAGCACTCACAACCAACTTCAGCAAAGGCCTTTGACCCACACTGATAGTGGAAAACACAGAATCAGAGAGGCTAGGTAATTTGCCCAAGGACACACAGCTGGGATGTAGCAGACTTCAGGCCCTCTGCTTCCCACTGGAAAGAGGATGCAGAAACTCTTGGAATACCTCCTACCTTTCTAATGAGCCTCATGTGCATCCTAGGAGGAAGTCAGGGTAAAGAGACCAGCATGACCAGAAGACCCCTTTGGGTGCCAAGAGAATGGGGAGGGAGTGATGGGGACACCTTCAGCACCAACGTCGTTCTTCCCTTGGTGCAGCAGCCCTTAAGTGTGTTCTCAGATCCCAGAGCAAGAGTGTGAAAAAGCTGTCAGTGCAGAGGGCCAGCATCTCCATTTGGGGGCAGCCCATCTTCAACACTTCTGATACATCTGCCCCCCACTTTTAAAGATAAACAGAGAGGACCGATCCCCAACTCCTGGAGTATCAAGAAGGTGGCATGACTGGGTTTTGTTTTGTTTTGTTTTCTGTCAGCTGTTATATCTCACAGTGGCGGGCTAGCTTTTCAGCAAAAAACAAAACAAACAAACAAAACAAAAAACAACAAAAAACCTGATTTGTGATTTGCTTAAGAAACTTTTATGTGGGCCCATGAGATGGTTCAGTAGGTAGAGGTGCTTAGCTGGGTGACCTGAGTTCAGTATCTGGGATCCACACAATGGAAGGAGAGAACCAACTCTTGCAGGTTGTCATCTGACCTCCTTATGTGAGCTGTGGCACACACACACACACACACACACACACACACACAGTGTAATTAAAACAGGAACATGTAACATATACCCTGTGCCTATGACTGTTGCAGGTGTTTATAAGCACCAAGTTAATTTCCCAAGGGCTCTGACAGAATGGTACCTTGATCATCGGTACTTACAGGTGAAGGTCTGGGACTCAGAACAGTTAAGCCATCTGCCTGAAATCACACAGCCTGGATCTGAACTGAGGCTGTGCCAGCTCCATAGTGTGCTTACCCAGCATGCTGCCCACTGCCTCTCTGTTTCGTCCTGTTAGCTGTCGATGCTAATAACGCAGTATTATCTTTTGACACAAGCTTGTTAGAGTAAAACGATGGTCAGCAAGTTAAAGATAGTAAGTAGAATAGCGCCATGTAAACCCTGAAGGTGGTAAGTGAATGGTGGCGGTTCTAGAACGTTCTAGCCCAGCCAGCTAGAGTAGATGGACCACAGAGCTGGCATGTTAGGATAGCGAGGGCTGTGATTCAGGGAGAGGACTCAGCGTGCACGGAGGCAGCAAGGCACTGGGACTGTGGTGTTCGGGATAGAGTGACTGTGCTGCTTAGGTTTGTGTCAACTTGACCCAAGCTAGAGTCATTTGGAAAGAGAAAAACCTTAATGTATAGAACGCCTCTGTCAGATTGACTGTAGGCAGCCTGTAGGACATTTTATTGATTAATGTTTGATGTGGGAGGGCGCAACCCACCATGGGTAGTGTCACCCCTGGGCAGGTGGTCCTGGGTTATAAAAGAAAGAAGGCTGGGCAAGCCATGGAGGAGCAAGCCAGTAAGCAGCATCCCTCCATGGCCTCTGCATCAGCTTCTGCCTCCAAGTTCCTGCCCTAACTGTGTTCAGTGGTGGAGTGTGACCCGAGAGTTGTCAACTGAAATACACCCTTTCTCTACGAGTTGCTTATGGTCCTGGTGTTTATCACAGCACCAGAAAAAAAAGGAGAACAGCAGGAGTGGGTGTGGCTTACACCGGATACCCGTCCTGCCACTGGCTGCTCTCAGCTCTGAGGTTCAGGGGTAGAATGTATTCATGTCAAAGATGGCAACTGAGGCCCTGGTCATCCACAAAAAGATCAGAGGTCAGCTGAATACTGGGTCCCTCCTCCTCTTTGCTATGCCAGGAAAAAGCACACAGAAATATAACTAACACAGTATAGGGGGGATAGGGGTCTTTGGGCTCATGTAAATGAAAGGTTTACATGTGGGCATCAGATATAACCTAATTCATGTTCTTAATGTAGCCCTGCTGTTGTGGCTCGAATCTGAAGTGTCTCCTATAGGCTCATGTGTTTAAATGCTTGTTCCTACGATTGGGGACGGAGCCTGGATGAAGGAAGTAGGTCTCTGGGGGCGGGCCTTTGAGGGTGATACCCACCCTGTTTCCTGCCTTGCTCCCTGCTTGGTGGGCCATCACGATGGGAATGGCCTCTGCCAAGCACCTGTATCACCACTCTACCACACCTTCCTGTTGGGACAGGCTGAACCCCTGAAATCATGAGCCAAGGTACAACTCTAAGAGACAACCAAAGGTGTCTGCAGGTTTCTGATAGGCGCCCAGAAAAGCATCAATATCAGGAATCTACAGATGAGGCCAGGCTGTCTGCCACTTGCTTCCCTGAGCTTGTGTCTTGCTGGGCCTGGTTCTGTGCCTTGTCTGTGGACCATGCAGAGGGGCTGCAGCTGAGAGAGCCCACCGTGAGGAGGGCTGCCAATTCAGGCAGACAGAGCAGCTGATGTCTGTCTGTGGCTTGTGTAGAGCTGTGGTGTGGAGTGGAAGAGCGGAGGCTCCTGACAAAGGACGGAAGGGTATCCACTTTCCCTCTGGCTGAGGTTCGACACAGAGTTCTGCTCTGCTGGGATGTCTGTCGCAGGTGTGACACCTTAGAGAGGAGCAGGCTTGGAGCAAGCCTCCTATGGTCAGAGCTCACCTCTTCAGAGTGTCATATCAGGGGTGGGGGAGGGGGCTTTGCTCAGTCTGGTGCTGCACCAAAGCACCGGACCCTGGCAAGTGAGAAGGATGTTTATTCAGCTGAGGGTCTAGCATCTGGGGAGCCAGGGCCATGGCCACTATCACAGCCTGGTAGGGAGCTGTACAAGGAGGCACAGCTGATGCGCCAGTTTGGATCTCTCTTCCTTTCCTCCCATGTCCTCCCTGCTTGCCTTTCTTTTCCAATGCTGGGGGCAGAAACCAGGGACTCATATATGTTTAGGCAAATACTGGAATACCGAGTTCCATTCCTGCCATGATGTATTCAAAACTCACTAATGCCATCACGGGCTCTGCCTTCATGACCTCAGCTAATCCCGATTCCCTCCATTCTATTAAAGTATGGTCTGGGTGTTAGGTTTCTAACACACAAAGTTTTTTTTGGGGGGGTGTGTGTGACACAAACCATACCACAGGGCTTGTGAAGGTGGGGGCCACCCAAGATCAGGGTTACTCAAAGCAGGTTAACTGACATTTTCCATAATTTTTTTATTCTAATTCTGATGTTATAGTAACGACTATAATTACAATAGTTATAAGGCTGAAGCAGGAAGTTCAGAAGGTCATGATCAGTCTTGGTTACATAGTTAAGACTCTGTCTCAAGAAGACAGGGGTGGAAAGGAAGAAAATACACCCCTGTGGAAAAAGTGTACACCACGAGTGTGAATTTTTAGAATGGGGTTGGAATAAAATTAAGCATTTATAGAAAAACAGTAAATAAGTAATTTTGAAAGTGAAGCATTTTGGAAGCCCCTTGGGCACAGCGTTCCTGGTTGTTCTGTTCCAGAACTTTCTGGACTCTGTTCTAGCTCAGTCAGCCCCGCACATGCTGTGTGTCAGAGCCTATGCCCAGCTTTCTCTACACAAAGCTCTAGACAGGCCTTCATTGCTTCATTTTATGAGGCCCAGAGATAGCAAGAGACTGGCCTGGGGCCACACAGCTGGCCTTCTGAACCTTGGTCATTTACACTGCTTCTTTGATGATGGTCTGGTAGGCTACTCAATGCTGCTGGATTTGGGGGAAGCCCGGATGAAATGTAGTCTTATGGTGAGGTCTGGGATAGTGTCTGACCTGACCCATGCGTAGGCTACCTTCCTTCAAGGCCCTGGTCCTTGCTCCACAGTAGAAGAGCTGGACTGCACGAGACTCCTGAGCAGGTGGTCTCCCTGAGCTAGCACTTCTATAGGCAAAGGGCAGGAGGAGCCTGGTGTTGTCCACCTATGGTTACCCTTCTGCCCACAGCATCATTACCCCCTTGATTCTACAGGGGCCCTGTCTATCTCAGCCAGTCAGGGGCTCTCAGCAACTTTGTGTGGTGCCCTGGCTTTCCTAGTGTGCCACTGTGGGCTACCCCGGGCTTCCTGTTCTAATAAGAATACCTCCTAGGTCCCCCATGGGCTAACCTCATCTTTGGTACTCAACAGGGGTCTTCTTTATGAGCTTCGGACCAGCTCTTTTGATGTGGCAGGGACTGACCCTGGGTGGGGAAGCCACTCAGTGCATGACCCCAGCTGGTTCACCACATATACCACATACTTTTCTTGCAGGTCTGGGACACAGCATGCCCCGGGGCCCAGTGGCTGCCTTACTCCTGCTGATTCTCCATGGAGGTAAGCCTCAGTACCATGACTGCAGGATGGATGGAGGCCATCTCCTCCCACAAAGCTCAGCTGGGCCCACATGATGTTGTAGGCTCCTGGTCATGTCATGGCTGCTGGCCAACAACCCACAATCCACAGCCTCTGTCTATTTGACCCTAAAACTGAATGCCTCATTTCCAAAGAGCTCCAGTAAACAGAAAAGCTCTCCACCATCATGGGAAGGAAGTCATACCCTTGGTCTAACCTCCATTCCTCTTTGTGCAAGACTCTTACTCAGGTCATGAACCCTCAGTAGGCTGGAGGAGAAGGGAGGTGGAGATAGAGAAGCCAGAATTCTGTTGGCAGTCCCTGAGGAAAGGCGTCAGAACTGCAGGCCAAGAGTCCTGTTTAGGGCACTCTCCCCAAAGCCAAGAGTCCAGAAGTGCTCTTCCTCAAGAGCTAGGAGATGAGAGGCTGTTTAGACTGCCCAGGGCGAGGGGAACTTGACTCCCTGCAGGATCAGCACCATTTGCTCTGGGTTTTACCGAAATATCCAGTACTTTAGTTCCCTTAGGAAACAGGCGTGACTCTTGATTTCCCTTTCTGTTTGCGACACCCTGCCTGCTCTGGAAACCCCTGTCATTCCTGAGTCAGGGAGAGGAGGTTGGGGGGCTGGGTATCAGGCACTTGTCACAAAGACTAGAATGTCATCTCCTGCTCTTCCTGTGGAGCCTGGCTGTGTTGCCATCAGTGGAAAGACAGAGGTTCAGGGAGAACACAGACCCTGCGGCCACCCTGTGGGTGGCTGCCTGACTCTTAGGTCTGCCTTTGTCTCATGGCACTAAGACAAAATATAAGGAGCTTGGATAGGATGATGGCTTTGGTGATGTGCTTGTCATTCCAGCATCAGGACCCATGGAAGGGACCTAGTGCAGCTGAGCATACTTGCATGGGGTGTGGGGGGGGTGGTGGAAGCAGATCCCAGGGGCATGCTGGTCAGGCTGCTCAGCTAAATCAGTGAGTTGCAGGCTGGGCGAGAGAGCCTATCTCAACAAACAAGGTTGAGAAAGACTGAGAAAGACCCCTGTCTGCAACTTGCATGTGTGCATGCATGTGCAGGAGCCTACACACAGGGTCAAATGTCTATCTTTCGCAGCCTGGGTGCTCAGACACTCTATGCCTGGAAAAGTCCAGCATCTAGTTCCGGTGTGGTGCTGACCCTCTTGTTTTCTTGATGGGAGACAGGATCTGGGCAGACAGAAGTCTGGTCCCTCCAGCCACTTGTAACACCACTAGGCCCCCTTAGGAGCTTGGTCTGGGGACTCTATTGCTGTGGAGGCCCCGCCTCCTCACATGCTCAGTGGCCTGAGCATTTGATGGGGCACACACATTCTAATTTTACCAGGGCCCCAGGTACCTGTTGTGCTGCTATTAGTTCATTCATTTATTCATTCATTTTTGAGCTTTGGAGACAAGGTTTTGGTCTGTAGTTGTAATCCTCCTGCCTCAGCTTGCTGCTATGTCAATTCTATGTTATTTTTATTTCATAGTCAGATACTTTTCCTTTCCCTTTAAGACAGGATCTGGCTGTGTAGCCCAGGCTGGTCTTAAATTGGGAATCCACCTGCCTCTGTTCCCCAAATGCTTGGGAAGGCAGATGTGTCCCATGCCTGCTCTACTGTCATTTGCAAAGGAAACAAATGGCTGGGGTGGTGGGGGAGAGGGTGGAGGAGAGGTTAGGGGAGCAAGAGGGAGAGAGGGTGGGAAAGAGGGAGGGAGGGGGAGAGGGAGGGGGAGAGGGGGAGGGAGAAGATAGAGGAGAAGGTGGGGGAGAGGGAGAGGGTGGGGGAGGGGGAGGGGGAAAGGGTGGGAGAGAGGGAGGGGGAGAGGTGGCTCTTCCAGCCTAGTGCCTGCTGCAGCATTCAACCTGGTAGCCATGCTGTCATCAGCAGCGACACAGTTAACTTTTCTACAAACTCTGAAGTCTTCTCCACTCTTTCACCGGCTTCCCTAACCCCTCCCCTCCTGGAAGAGGCTACAAGCTCATGTCCCTGTGCCACTTGCCCTGACCTGGGGGATTTATTTGTTCTCTGCCTATAGTGGATTCAAAGTGTTTTACCCTATGAGGGACAGTGGTCTTAGAACCAAATATCGAGCCCAGTTTCACATTAAAAGAGCCTCATCACCATGACTACTCTTGAAATGTTGGGACTCACACAAAAACTTCTAGATGACAAGAGTCCCCGTGTCCCAGGCTTTCATCCCAGCCTGTGACTCTGCCCAAGCTTGTCCTCAGCCTCACACAACCTGCCAAGGCCTTTCCCCTGTGTCTCACCCACAAGGGCCTCTCTGTTATCCCGCCAGCTTGGAGCTGCCTGGACCTCACTTGCTACACTGACTACCTCTGGACCATCACCTGTGTCCTGGAGACACGGAGCCCCAACCCCAGCATACTCAGTCTCACCTGGTGAGTAGCCACGCCTCCAGGCCCTGAGGAGCTGCTCAGAGAAGATGACAGGATGTGGAGGGGCTGCCTACTGAGCCCAGGGCTGAGCTAACCTGTGGCATGCTCTGTGGGAAGCTTAGCTACAAGCAAGGGCCCGCCCCTTCCACCAGCAATGTCAATCACTGGGATTATGAGCTGGGAGCCAGGTCCCCACCTTACAGATGACCAAGCTCACAGGACTCACTTGGATCACACAAATGGGAGGCTGTAGTCTGACTTGCTTTCCCTCATAGACCTTCCTGGGTTGGTAGCCCTGGGATGGACAGTTCCCAGTGACCTTCTAAGCACTGAGTAGGCACTGTGTCCTCACCATGAATAATTTTTAAATTATTGCTACCATGTTCCAGTCGAGGATACTGAATTTCAGTGAGGTTTAGCCACTGGCCCAGATTCTCATAGCCAGTGTACTCACAATCCCACACGATGTTTTAGGATACACACCACTTGTCCTTCAGGCGTTCACCCACTTTAAACAAGGTTTTTGCCAGATGTGCTGTAGGGGCTGAGGATCAAAACAAGACTCGATACTGCAGGGTGGGGGAGTCAGGGATGCTCAGCTGGGTTGGCCAGGGCATTCATGCCAGCAGGCACAGCACGTGCAAAGGTCACGGGTGAGCAAACGCCACGAGTGTCAGCTCTTGCTTCCAGTGCCACCTGACTGTGACCTGAGCAGAGTGAGCCAGAGTGAGGGGAAATAGAAGACACAGATGGTGGTGGTTGTGCAGCAGCCGTCTGGGCTGCATGGAGAAGGGCAGCTGGGGTCAGGGAGCTTTGAAGGCCCCTCTGGCTGCTACACTGAGAGTGTTGGAGTTCAGAGATAGCGGAGGAGGGAGCAATACCTTCAGACAGCCGTTACAGGGCTTGAGGCTGGAGGCTCGCTTGGAGGAGATTGTTCAGCAAGGTTTGAATTACAAGAAATTCAGTGAAGAACTAAGTAAAGTGGCAGATTGGTCCTGGAGGGTGGGTGGTCACGTTCAGGAAGGAAGAAAATATACCTCCGAGGACTTCTATATGTACTCTAAAACCCATCCTTTTTTGCCCAGTGAGACTTAAAGAGCCAAAGCATTCCTCACTGTCCCATCTGACCAATGTCCCTGGAAGATCTCTCAGAGCAGAGAACTACTAAGCCTTACTCCCCTCTAAGCACAGAGCTGTGGCTGTGCCGTGGTGGAGGGTGGGAAGGAGCGAAAGCCAGCCCGGGGTTTCCTATAGCTCAGCAGTCCCAAAGCTGAGAGCTGCTGCCCTGGGCAAGATAGTGAGTGTCTGGTCCTCTGAAGTACGCAAGCTGTGTCTGGCTGGACTCAGAGCATGCTGGGTGCCGTAGGGAGGGGACTGTCCCTGTGAGAGGGGCTGCTTGGACCATGACCCTGAGCCCTACCTCCAGCCCTTCTCAGTTCAAGCTTTGCTTTACTGTCCTGCCCCAGGCACTGAGCTCCACTGTCCCCAGCCCCATGACTGTCTACTCTGTCCCCAAAGGCAAGATGAATATGAGGAACTTCAGGACCAAGAGACCTTCTGCAGCCTACACAGGTCTGGCCACAACACCACACATATATGGTACACGTGCCATATGCGCTTGTCTCAATTCCTGTCCGATGAAGTTTTCATTGTCAATGTGACGGACCAGTCTGGCAACAACTCCCAAGAGTGTGGCAGCTTTGTCCTGGCTGAGAGCAGTAAGTACCATGAGCCCGAAGCAGAGAGGACCTAGGACCTTTCTCTGACCTCAGAGCAAGCTCTTCTCACTCGGCCAAAATCTACTCTCTTTGGTGTGTCCTTTTGAGATGCACAGCTCAGGTGTGATGTTTTGATACGAGATTTGGGCTAAATGGCCATGGAGAGCCTTAGAGGCTTGGAAAGGTGTAGGGCAAGGACTCCACTCAGCCCTCCATCTCTGCCTGACCCTGAACAAGGTTTACCTTGTAAAGACCCTTTAAACATGACCCCTAGGATTTTGCTCCTAGTATGAGCATCAGTCAGCTAACATGAAATCCTTGCAGCTAGATGAGAGGGGCCTAAAGTTAGGAAGGCCCCAGGATGGACCTGGCTATAGCTGTCACGGAGCCCAGGCTGGGCAAAGGAGGGATCTGGGGCAGGCAGTGGCTTTGGCGCATGGCAGCATGTGTATCTATAGATACATATACATGTATGAGTATTATATGTTTATATGTATGCATCTCTGTGTGGTATGGGGCCCCTTCTTTAGGAGAGAAATCGAAAGCAACAGAATCCAGTAGGTGCCTTGCTTAGGACGTTTCTGCATTAGGCACTAATATTAAACTCTAAGAAACTCCCATCAGCCATCTGGAGTCCCAGCTTTTGAGGGTTTGTTTTTCTCTTTCCACTAAGAAAGGACAGAGGATCTTGGTCTGTATGCTTGTCCCCAGCTGGGCTGGGCTGAGCCTGAGTCCTGACTCTGCCTTTAAGCCTGGGAGTCCTTCTCCACTATCCCCAGTCCTAGGTCTCTGTTTCAGTCACCTGCCTGCAGTGATGAGATCTAGTCCAAACGAGCAGGGGCTGTGGCCAGGGAGTGCTTTGTTCCAAGTCAGCCAGCGGCCTTTAGACACTGTCGGGAGGGAGGGACTCTGCTGCCTGCAGAGTCTTACCCTGTTCCATCTTTCTGGGTCTTCCTCCAAGTCAAACCAGCTCCCCCCTTGAACGTGACTGTGGCCTTCTCAGGACGCTATGATATCTCCTGGGACTCAGCTTATGACGAACCCTCCAACTACGTGCTGAGGGGCAAGCTACAATATGAGCTGCAGTATCGGAACCTCAGAGACCCCTATGCTGTGGTGAGGTGGCTGGGCTTTGGGGTGGGAGCTACAGGGGTATCCAGGCAGGTCCCAGTGTAGTGGCACAAGGAACAGGGCTTAGCATTCCCTCCCTGCATGCAACCCTCTCCTTCCTTCTCCCTGGGTCGAAGAACCCCTCAGAACATCTCCACCTGGACTACTTCCTTACAGTCCACCTCAGTTACAGTGGGGCGAGTTTGGGAACATCCCACTTACTTGGAATGTGAAGGCTACTTGAGAGTGCACAGCTGGAAGTTTCCAGGATGGCCCACTGTTTAGACAGAGCGAGAATGGTCCTGGTTGAAGATTTCCATAAAGGACATCATCTAGAATGTTCCCAAGGAGACATTTATAGCCATCCATTGGCAAGATGGCTGTAACTAGGGACTTCCCAAAAGGTCTACTGTTAATGTCCTATGTCATTTGAGACAGGGAGTTCAGGGGCTCACTGTCTGTGAAGTTTCTAGTTAAGGACATATAGAGGTGTCCATGGTTGCTCCCAAGACATTGATGGTTGGTGGTCAGGCTACTGCCACAGAGAGGGAGCTCTAGTCAGGGATGTGCGCTCCCTGTGGGGGCCTGCGTGGTGTGACCCCAGTGGAAGGACTCTGTGCTCTACTGATGACCTGAGTGACTACAGAGTGTCCTGGTTCTTCTGTCCTGGCAGAGGCCGGTGACCAAGCTGATCTCAGTGGACTCAAGAAACGTCTCTCTTCTCCCTGAAGAGTTCCACAAAGATTCTAGCTACCAGCTGCAGGTGCGGGCAGCGCCTCAGCCAGGCACTTCATTCAGGGGGACCTGGAGTGAGTGGAGTGACCCCGTCATCTTTCAGACCCAGGCTGGGGGTAAGTGTGATGCTGGTAGGACACCCCACTCCTGGTACTAAAGCTGGTCCTGCTGCTGCTTCACAAGCCCTGAGATTCTCAGCATGGCTGGGAGGTCTGTGCTCAGTTATACATCCCCAGTTGCAACCACTCATCATTGTGAGGGGGTTGCTTCTTCTAATGGTGCATTTGACTCCTAACTCTGAAGGGAAAGCCATTGCCACATTTTATAGAAGAGGAAACTAAGGCTTGGAGAGATGGAATTCCAGTCAAGGTCACACTTAACTGGAATAAGAATGAAATACCTGATTTAATCAATTTAATAGAGTAAAGGGTTATTTTAGCTTATGGTTTCAGAAGGTTTGGCTCATGATTGCAAAGCCCTGTTGCATTGTTGGGGGGCTTACATCATGGTGGTCAGGACATAAAGAAGGTGCAAGGGCTGGGATGCCAATACCCCTTCAGTGTGTCTCTAATGGCCTAACCTCCTCCAACTAGACCCTGACTTCTAAATGTCCCACTACCTTCCAGTAACATACCAGGCTAGGACCAGAAGCCTTTGGGGGAAGGGTCATTTCATACCCAAACTCCAAAGGGAGGGATCAGAACCCAGCTTCCTTCCAGCCCCCCCTGCCCCACCCCACCATCCCCAGCACACCCACCCATGTTTTCTGGGAGACTTTTCTGTTGGACCCACGGTTTGCTCTCTGTGCAGAGCCCGAGGCAGGCTGGGACCCTCACATGCTGCTGCTCCTGGCTGTCTTGATCATTGTCCTGGTTTTCATGGGTCTGAAGATCCACCTGCCTTGGAGGTGAGGCCAGGGGCTCAGGGAGGCAGAGAAGGGGTCAGCCTGGGTCACAGTATCTCCAACCTAGACCTACTTTGGCCAGGGGACGTGGTGAGAGCACTGATGCTAATGAATAGTGTGTGTGTTCCATGTGCTAGCTAGACACTGTGCAGAACTTCCACCCCAGGTCCATGGCTACCCTGTAAACTTGGCACACTCCAAATGGAGAAAACTAAAGCACAGAACAGTCAAGCCACTTGCCCAAAGTCACACAATCATGAAGTGGCGAGGGTATGGGGTAGAAACTTTGTTCTTTGTGGAGACTTCAGTTGTGACTTTGTCCAGCAAATGAACTTTGAGGCTGAGGGGATAGTCACGCATCCCCTCCCCAGCCCTCTGTTCAGCTGGAAGGTAGGCTGCTGCGATCTGCTTTTACATACAGGCCCGCCGCTCTGCGTGCCATTGAGAGGGCCGGGCCAGGCTACTGTGGGCAGAGCCCTTTGATAAATGACAGAGTGAGCCTCTGCACACCCTGCTGATTGTCTTCCCCTCCAATGAGGTGCTCAGACGGGCACAGAGACTCTATAAGGGGGGTATCAGGGCAGCAGTGACAGCTGATGGTGACAGCCTGGGCTTCTCTCAGTCCCAACCCATCATGGTGGATGAGGAGGAAGTCGAGGCCCCAGAGGGCAGCGTGTGCCCAGGCCACAGCAGATGACAGAGGCAGGAACTTGAACATCTGCAGGAAGCTTGGGGGTGAGGGTGACTGTGGCTTCCGTTTAACTGATGGGTGGCAGGAAGGAGCCTGGCAGTAGAAATTGTTGCTTCTGCAGGAGAGGGGCCAGACCTCCTACTTGCTGCCACAGGGGCTTTGCCCACTCCTTTTCTTTGCAGGCTATGGAAAAAGATATGGGCACCAGTGCCCACCCCTGAGAGTTTCTTCCAGCCCCTGTAC
This sequence comes from Mus musculus, assembly GCF_000001635.26. Taxonomy (NCBI): domain Eukaryota; kingdom Metazoa; phylum Chordata; class Mammalia; order Rodentia; family Muridae; genus Mus; species Mus musculus. Next base: position 125,630,766 of record NC_000073.6, read on the forward strand.
AGGGAGCACAGCGGGAACTTCAAGGTGAGCTACTTTGGATACACCCTCTGGGTCGTTTGCCCTTTGGGAAAACCCTACCAACCCTCACCCTAACCCCAAGACCACTCTGAGCCCAGAGCACTCTGGTCCATCCTACCTAGAACTAGCCCTCAGTTTCCCTATTCTGCAAGGTGTGGGGTTGCTCTTAGACTTAAACATCATGATGTATTTCCAACTTAGAGTTAAGGTGGGCAAACCAGGTGGCTCTGGGGGCATGAGCTGGGTGCCTAGGGTTTCCTAGGGTGGCCTTGTTCTGTGGTGGGAAGCAAGTCTTACCTGGGAAGGACTTGTCCTACCCCACAATACATCCCAAGTACAGCTGCCACTACTGTCATTCATTTCAAAGTGTCTGCCAGCCCTGATGCGCAAACCCAACATTGGCAGAAGGCACTGAAGAGAGCATGTGGTGTCAGGATAGGGAACCTGTAGCACACCATGGAGGTTAGCACTGTAGAGCACCCAAGGAACACCTGCTGTGCGCCTGGCCTGCAGCCTGACCTACAGTCGATCCTGCTGTGGGTTCCCAGCAACCCTGGGTCTCTAGGAGGAGATCTAGTCTCTAGAGTGGCC